>NC_064618.1:603656600-604856600 GCF_023898315.1 Schistocerca nitens
ATTTCATGTTTAATGCTTTGACTGAATTCAAATGGTTCAAATGGCTCTGAGCACTATGGGACTCAACTGCTGAGGTCATTAGTCCCCTAGAACTTAGAACTAGTTAAACCTAACTAACCTAAAGACATCACAAACATCCATGCCCGAGGCAGGATTCGAACCTGCGACCGTAGCGGTCTTGCGGTTACAGACTGCAGCGCCTTTAACCGCACGGCCACTTCGGCCGGCTCTTTGACTGAATTCATAGTTATGTACGAGGTGTGGCTAGAAAGAAACCGGGCTAGTACTGGTGAAACAATAAAACGAATGCAATAAGGCTGAAAGTTGCGTGGCCTGTCACGTAACTCTCGCTTTGCCTACTGCTCGAGTTTCATCTGCCTCCTGCACTCAGTCTGCCCGTGGCGTCTGTTTTAAGTAGTTGACGTTTTGTCTGTGCGTCGGAAAATGTTGAGTGTACAGAAAGAACAGCGTGTTAACATCAAATTTTGTTTCAAACTAGGAAAATCTGCAAGTGAAACGTTTGTAATGTTACAACAAGTGTACGGCGATGATTGTTTATCGCGAACACAAGTGTTTGAGTGGTTTAAACGATTTAAAGATGGCCGCGAAGACACCAGTGATGACACTCGCACTGGCAGACCATTGTCAGCAAAAACTGATGCAAACATTGAAAAAATCGGTAAACTTGTTCGACAAGATCGCCGTTTAACAATCAGAGCAGTGTCTGAGTTAACAGGAGTTGACAAGGAAAGTGTTAGGCAGATTCTTCATGAAAGTTTCAACATGAACAAAGTGTGTTCAAATATGGTTCCAAAGTGTCTCACAATTGAACAGAAAGAACGCCGAAGAATGATTTGTTCTGACATCCTGGAAAACATTGAAAGTGATCCCACCTTCTTACAAAATGTTATTACTTGCGATGAATCGTGGTTTTTTACTTACGATCCCGAAACTAAACGCCAATCGATGCATTGGAAAACTCCTGGTTCTCCACGACAAAAAAAAGCACGAATGTCAAAATCGAAATTCAAGGCAATGATGATTGTTTTTTTTTTTTGACATCAAAGGGATTGTGCACATTGATTGGGTACCAGAGGGACAAACAGTGAATCAGCATTACTACATTAGCGTCCTGGCTACCCTACGTGAGCGAGTACGGAGAAAACGGAACGATTTGTGGAGAAAAAAGTCATGGATCCTTCACCAAGACAATGCCCCAGCTCACAGTGCGTTGTCAGTGAAGACGTTTTTGGCAAAACACAATATTCCCATCTTAGATCACCCACCCTACTCACTTGATTTGACCCCCTGTGACTTTTTTCTTTTCCCTGAAGTCAAGTCAGCTTTGAAAGGAACTAGATTTGAGACTGTTGAAGCAGTAAAAGAAAAAGCGACGGAAGTAATGTATGGACTTACCGAAAATGATCTGCAGCATTGCTATGAACAGTGGAAAATTCGTATGGAGTGGTGTAGAGACTGAGGAGGAGAGTACATTGAAGGAGATAACATGAAATTGTAAATAATTGTAAATAAATGTTTTTTCCAGCATCAGTCCAGTTTTTTTCTAGCTGCTCCTCGTATTGTTCACTATTATTAAACAAACAATCTTTATAATCTTCTAAGCTTATTATATTTGTAACAACCCATTTCTTGACACCTATCGATTTTTCTCTTCTTTCTCAGCTACCCTGTAGGCATACAATTTTGCTCTCAAACCACAAAATTCTTCCATTATTTTTTCATTAGATTCATTTTTCCTAAAACTTCCTTGTTCATTTCAGGAGTGTTGCATACAATATCTTTTGGATAATCTTTCACATCAAAGACATTAATGCTTGACTTCATATCTTCACAGAAATCTTCAGTTTTTATATTGTGTATGTATGTGTCTGTATCTCCATAGCAAAGATCAATTTTTCTGTGTATTTTGGTTTCACAATTCTAAAATGAAAATCATACATCAGTTCTTTAGCTAGATCAACTACACTCACACTAATGTAAATTGGTTTATTAAATATAATTTTGCTTTTATTCGTGTCTCCTGCTGCAAGAGTATCATTGAAAGTAGTTTTTCCTTTTAAAGTGGATTTGCTACAAGTCTTTCACACATACCTGAATCTGAAACTAATTTTATATCTGCTCCGTTTCTTATGTTTTCCATTGTTCTTCCAAACATCGAATTATTCACCAAATTGTAGAATTCTTTCTCAAAATCGTTCTTCACTTTGTTTCTCCTTTCTGTGTTGAATTCAATATATTTCTTTAATGCATCAGATTTCTTAAATTTCAAAACAACATGTTTTGTTATCCTCATTCCTAGAGACAGAAACTGTTCAAGGTATCTATAGTGAACTACATAATTACTTTTATCATCAAGAGTAGTCAGCTCTTATCTTCCTTAGATCTCTGTACAATTTTATTTTCAGGAACAAGTGGTGTAGCTGTATGTAAACTGTAAAGTTCTTTTGGATATTGTAGATCTATTTCAAACATAATATCTAATTTAGAAGTGTGTGATATTACACTTACTTTTGTAGGATCAGAACTGTCTGGATCATCCGATTCAAATCCAACATATGGTAAATACTAATACATAGCATAACGATAGAGGATGTTTCCTTCTAAATATGCTAAATAATTTGATATCTTTTTTACATCATTATCTTTTATATATTTCTTATTTGCCTTCATATATCTTTTACAACATTGGGCTATACCACCCCTCATTTCTTTTACCTATCATCAAGAATCATAGGGTAATCACATAATAATTCAAGTGTTTGTCCAGTCAGTTTCAGTTTTCCATCAAAAGATAAGAAGCCAGATGCAGTAAAATACCAAATTGGATGCAAGTTGATGGTTTTATGCAAGTTTTTCTAAAATTTTCAAATGAATTGGCCAATAACGAAAAAAGTTTTAAGATACAGATCATGACATTCACCAAGATTTTTTTATATAAGTTTTTCCCAAACTAATTTTGCATAATTATAATCTTCATCCCTCATTTCACAGTTGCTCAGTTTATTGTAAAATTGTAGGGACAGACACCTTTCTTGGTTACTAGAACAACTATAATTTTCTGTAAAAAATTTTAATGATGGTTATCTAATTATTTTTCAAATCTGATGAAAGTTTGTCAAGGCTTGAAGCCATTAATTTAAATGTATCAATAATTCTTATCAAATTTTCTGTCTTCTTTCCAAAACTAATATATCTGTCTTAATTGTTGGGTATCAAATCTTTTGCATTTTTCTCAAAACCGAATTCTATTAGGAATAAATGAGAATCATATCCTGAGAGATTATCTAAGTAAACTGGCACATAACATGGATGCTTCAGTTTAAGATTACATTGACTGCATAGTGTAGCTTTGTATTTTTCAGTCAAATGATTATGCTGATGATTTTTTTTATTTTCTGTATACTGCTGTTTACATAATGAACATATTTCATATCTTGCCTGTTTTGACTGTTCTTCAGATGTTAATGTCTCATTTCTTCAACTTCAGAATAATTATTTCCAATTTCTTCAGCCTCTTTTTTATACATTTAATGAAGTTTTTTATGGCAGTTTGGTTCTTGATACATCAGTGGATTCTTATAGTCCCATCTGATGTACTTGATCTAGTAACAAATACCACTTGGTTCATATCTTTGATATTTCATGGTATAAGATTCGCTATCTAATTTTAATTCTATTACATTTGTCTTTCTGTTGCTAAGTTTTTATCTGTCTTTTAAAGATTCCTTCCACAAACCACCACAAAAATCATTGCCTTTAAAACTGGAAATTTTATGCTCTTCGTTTTTGTTTTTGGATGAAAATAAGGTATTTTTAATAGCAAAATCTCAAAATCTGCACAAATAACAAATGGAACTTTCTACATATGTTGATAATTTTTTAAAATTACATGGGATCTTTCTCTGGCAATTTAGCTTTTAATACTTTGGCAAATAAGTAATTTGGTGAGTGACTAACTTTCCCATAGTGTTGAAATGGAGTAAACTCATCACAATAAATTTCATTTCTTGTTTTGTAATTTGGCTCAAATCAAGCTAGAGAAATAGTGTGAATTACTTTCCTTCTTGAAATAAATTAGATTAACATTTTCACTTTCTGACATTTTGTAACTTTTAGTGTATGCACTTGACATTTTTCATCAAATGAATAAACATTAATAGACACATTAATTTCATTTCGAGTTTTGGAATATAATCAATCACAACTGAAAATCCAATTTTTTCTAGTTTTTTTAATCAGTACTAAGATCGATAGTTACATATTTTGTAACTATATCTACATTTTTAATTACAAGAAACAAAGAAATTTTACAGTCCATAGAAAATATTTATGATGATTATTTTTCACACTAATACAAGCTTCCTTATTTCTGGGAAGTCAATATAAGATGAGCCTCTTACCGGAACATCTCTATTAACTTCTAATTGTAAGAAAGTAATTCTGTTTAATGGCCTAACCTCATTCTTGTGATTCAAAATTTGACATTTTTGACAACTTTTGTCTTTTCCCATTTTTATATTTTCTAATCAAATCTCTTTCATTCATGATTGTGTATCTTTGTGTCTGAGAACTACAGTCCATAATTCCTTGACCTGTTTGCATTCGATATTCACAAAAGAAGATAAAATTAAATTTCAGTCCATTAAGGGGTGTTAAATAATTGTTCACTGTTTTAAAATTTTTGGTTTCGTTGCAAGAAACGATTATGCTGAATTAAGTTAGATTGTTTTCGAATTTTAGAGTCTGTGGCCTATGAGCAAACACTTTATTAACTAGATAATCATTAGCTGGTCTTGAATTTTTTCATTCTCTAAATATGCTAGTAGAAAAAGGAAATATTCCATTCAATGTGAATCACCCGAACATTTTGTTGTATGCATCTTAGTGTTAACACAAATAACAGAATAGGTATTATCTTCTGAAGAAGAGAACTAAGCACCCAAAAATGGTTAAGAAATTAAATTTCTTTTATACCACAGGTTACTGATAATTTCGATGTATAAAGTTTTCTAGTTTTCCTATGTATCTTTTAACATATTCTTATCTCAGGGACTAATGCTGATGATTTATTATAATAAATAGCAAATAGTGCTCCTGCAGTAACAACGCTTTTGTGAATCTATTATACTCATAGAATGCATAATCCTTGAAAAAATCCATTACTGTACCTAAATGTACAGTTTATTCCAGCAGGTAATGCTCAATATTCCCTGCTGGTAATTCCACGTATTTTATATTTAAAATTAAATTAATACCATTCTGCATAGAAAATAAAGAATAAAAATGTTCTCCCTGAATAAGTTCATTTAATGTTGAATATGTGCATTTAATGCTGTATGTTAACATAATCTTGTAAGAGGGAGTGGCTTTGGATGTCCTAGTATTAATTACAGTGTTTGTAAATTTACCATATATATCAAGTTGCTGCAAAAAGACAACTTCACCAGTAGGTCTTTGATATATTCCATCTATATTTTGTAAATCGTGTGGTAAAATGTTAACCAATTAGTTATTAGCAGAGATTTCTCATCTATCCATACCAAGTTTTGTTAAAGGTACATAAAATACCAGTCACAAAAAAGGTTGTTTGTACCATTATTTTCTTACCATTCAAACTTTGTTTGGTATTGCTGTGATCTTGATTTAAGTATAAATTTGAACCATTATACCAAGGGCACTTGATTAGTTCATTTGGTTCATAAACATCTGAATGTTGTAAACCTAATGCATATTTCCATGAACTGAAACTTGAAATAGACTAAACTGGAATTTTGGCGTATTATCACCAGTCTCCAATTATCACATGTTTTCATGTTTACCCAAATGTACCTCTACTGCATCATTATTCGTAGATATAAAAAATACATGACCTACCACATTACATTTTGTACGTAGTTCATTCGGTCATTGATTAGCACATATTTCATGATTATGTTTTTGTCCTTTACATGTAATTAAAATATCAGGACTAATGCTGTCATGATAAAACTGAATATTGCAATATTTTGCCTCTAACGAATTGCTGTCTCTGTTATTTTAATTATTTTTTTCCTCCTTTATAGTTCCACATTATATTTTTATCCATTTATAGATACTAGTTCTACCACAAGTATTTATATCTTTTACAAAACGTTTAGACATATTAATAAAATTTATAGCCTTTTCACTTAGCTCACCATATTACTCAATATTATGTGTTAACTGAAATAACATTTATGTTTCTCTAAATACTTCATCACTCAGTCGAGTATTTTCATTGTCTTGTATATCCAAGTAACCAAAATCATTCAAATTATTGTTTTACTCTTATCATCTGACCACAGGACTAAGTCAGCGACTGCTGTAGCAATTTATGGCGCTGCAACTAATATTTTTGCAAACAATAATACTAGAAATATCTTCACATATGAAATTTAAAAATATGGTAAGATGGCTCCACTATATTAGCAAATATATTAAAAGTAGGGAGGATCTAAACATGCATATGCAGCTAATACAGGAAAAATTGAAAAACATTTTAACTCCAGAAAAACACTGGGGTTAAAAGCTAATGGAAAATCGACTATTTTTATCAATAAATCTGGATCATATTTGAAAATTTAAACACTTCCAGTGTGGAAGTATTGAAAGACATGAAAGGTTAATTATTTTTATTGCTGAATCTAAATAAATTCTAGTAAAATGTTTCTTTATTAAATTAAGTCGATCACAGACCTGGTGCACCCTAGAGCTACCTCAGCAACCACTTTATCAACCATAATATTACATACAATAGGAAGCAAGCATATATTATTATTAATCAACAGAATAAACTGTAGTTATATACAAATCAGGTTGCTGATATTTTAGAATATGAATGCCCCCATGCTGCTATAACAGTCAATGTTAAAGAAAAACGCTGTATAAGATATGAAAGTTTAAGTTGCAGTAAACCACTACTACCTAAATGTGTACAAAAAGAAACGTAATTTATCAATGAACCTGGTATTTATTCTTTAGTTATGAGTTTCAATATGATTTTTACAGAAAATTTCCAATATTGGATTAATGAAGAAGTTTCACCATTCTCGAAGACATAGAGAGTACAAGATTAAAAATGAAGCAAAGGAAATGTACCAAGGTCAGATAACCCACTTCGAAAATATAAATAAAATTGGAGAAGATCACATACGGAATTTAAATGGAGTATTTGATAATGCCTTAGGAATAATACAAGATAGAAATAGAGTAAAAGATAGTGTTACAACATGTTCTATCCCAAAAAATTCATGAAAACTTACAGCAATCTTTCCTTCTTTCAACATCATTCAATGCTGGGTATGATTACAATTTTTATGTTATTAGAGCACAAAGAAGAAGCCTACAAAAAAGAAATAAGTTATATTCAAGGTGTACACCAAGATTTTGAAGAACTGTTAAGATTTGCCTATAATCCCAATTCAGTGAAATTATACCAGAGAATGACAGATTATTTACATATTGTCTGCTACAGTAATTATTACACTATTTATGAGGACTATACACAACAAAAAAATAATTCATGATTATTCTTCATGAGACTGAGTTAATATAAAATTTGAATACAAAGAACAAGTATTCTATCCTAGAAATTTTAAATATGTCTTTTAATAACATTTCTACACAGTGTATGAGAAGAATCATCTGTTAACCATGTACCAATACACTGTTTACAAAACACGATTACCATTTGATTTAACAAATTGATGACTTTGACCAATTAAACATATAGAGCAATCTACTTAAGGCTGTGCTATAACTTCATTAAGTGTTATTACATTTAATAGAAATATGATGACAGATGCTGGTAATTAAAAACATTTCCCATTACCTTTACCTTAAATTCAACAATAAAAACATCATTATATTTTTGTATGTGATATAGTATCCCAGTTTAATTTGTCCTGAAATTCTCTCACAAGATTATCAGACAATTCCAGTTTATATTCTGGAATATCCCAGTCACACTTGTCTTGAAATTCCCTCATGAAATCCTTAGATAAATTTTGGTTATTTTTTATATCAATCCAACCTATTTTGTTGTGAAATTCTCTCATAAAATCTTCAGATAATTTTTGGTTATGTGATATAACAACCAAATTTATAATGTCTTGAAATTATATCGTAAGATCCTTGTCTTGATATATGGCATTTCACTTTATCCTGAAACTCTCCAATAAAATCTTCAGATTTTTTTAATACATTCAATTATACATCCATTCAAACTAATCCTGAAATAATCTTATAAAGTTTTCTGATTTTTCCCGATGTGATAATATATATATTAACAATCTAAATTGTCTTGAAATTCTCTCAGAATGTTTACAGATGATATATAACATCCTGATATTAAATGTTTATTTATTTATTTATTTAGTCCTTCAAATCCTATATGTATAGAATATATACAAGGATATTGGACATGGTTAGGTATTTACAATATAAAATACAGTTGGTATTGCAATCCTAAGGACTAGATACTGAGGTAATTTAGCACAGATTCATAAATGCAAAACATTACAGGCAACATACAAAGTAGAATATTAATAATGAATCTTTATTTTTGTTGTTTGGCTTTTATATATTCTGTCAGACTGTAAAAGCAATGATCAATTAAATATGCCTTTACTTCAGCCTTAAAACTACAGAGTTTACCTATTGACTTAATATGTTTAGGTAGATTATTGAAAATCTTTATCGCAGTATGTAGTGTGCCTTTTTGGCACAATGATGTTCTCACCTGTTTCACATGAAGGTCAGATTTTTGCCTTGTATTGTGTGTATGTATATCTTCATTTTTTAATAAGATATCTGGGTGTTTATCGTTATATTGTTTGATGAAAACTGATGTTTCGTAGATAAAAATGCAAGGAAGAGGAAGAACTGACAGGTTTTTGAATATGGGTCTGCACGATTTCGTATTGTGTACCCCTTCAATAATTCTTAGTATTCTCTTTTGCATCCTGAAAAGTTTAATATTTGTTGCTGTATTGCCCCAGACGATTATGCCATATTTAATTACAGAATGCACATAGGAGTAGTATACATTTAACAGGCTGGCTTTGCTGCAACAAGTTTTTAAGATCCGTATCATGTAATAGGTTTTGCTTAGTTTTCTTTGCAAATATTCAATATGTACCTCCCATTTTGTGTTGTTCTGGAGCCAGAGTCCCAGAAATTTAGTGCTGTCAACACTTTCAAGAACTCTGTCCCTCAGTTCTATTTCTATGTTTGGGTGGTGTCTTCCTTTTACATTATAGAAGTCCAGTGCTACCGTCTTTTCTTTATTTATAATTAGCTTGTTGTAGCTGAACCACTGTTATACACTGTTCATTGTTTGGATAGCGGAGTCTTTTGGTTTTTCTTCTGTTTTACCACTAATAAGGAAGCTTGTATCGTCTGCAAATTGGAGGGTAGTTTGTCAATACTTGTTGTACATAAGATCATTGACATAGAAAAGAAACAGAATGGGTCCTAATACTGATCCTTGAGGGACACCATATTTCATATTTTCGTATCCTGAATAGTAGTAGCTGATTTTGTTATGGTCAGTATATTGCACTTCAACCACCTGTTTGCGACCACATAGGTATGTCTTGAGCCACTCATTGGATATGCCTCTAATTCCTAACTGGTCAAGCTTCTGCAGTATGGCATTATGGTCAATGACGTCAAAAGCTTTAGATAAATCAATACATATGCCTGTCACAAACTCACTTGCATCCAGTTTAGTATAGATTTCATTAAGAAATTCAAATATTGCACTTTCAGTTGAATAGCCTTTCCTGAAGCCATGCTGTGAAGGAGAGAGAATTTTATTTTTATTTAGGAAATCAGACAGTCGCTTATAAAAAACTTTTTCTAAA
Source organism: Schistocerca nitens (assembly GCF_023898315.1). NCBI lineage: Eukaryota > Metazoa > Arthropoda > Insecta > Orthoptera > Acrididae > Schistocerca > Schistocerca nitens. The sequence continues at coordinate 603,666,506 of NC_064618.1, forward strand.
ATTTTAGAAAATACAGGCAGTAGGGCTATTGGTCCATAATTTGAAACACATTCTGGATTTCCTTTTTTGAACAGTGGTTTCAGCTTTGCTGTTTTTAAGCATGAAGGGAATGTTCCTGATGCCAGTCAGCTGTTGCACAAATGTGTCAAGGGTTCAGCTAAGGCAAGACAGCATTTTTTTAATAATTGCATCTGGTATTCCATCAAATCCACATGAGTACCCTGTTTTCAAGGTTTTTATAACTGATAAAATTTCTTCAGAGTTTGTGGGTGAAAGGAACAAAGATGTAGACACATTTCTCACACTATTGCATGATGGAGGTGATGTTTTGTTGTGTTCTTCCAGTCCACTCACCAACTGTTCACTTATGTTTGCAAAATATTTGTTGAAGGTCCCTGCAATTTCTGTTGGGCAAGAAATCATTTGTCCTTCATAACATAAGTTCATATTTATATATTGTTTAGCTTCACCTGTTGTTTGATTTTTTATAACTTCCCATATAGCTTTAGATTTGTTTTTTTAATATTCAATGTATTTGTCATTTGCCATTGCTTTAGCTTTGCTTACAACATTTTTGAGGATCCTCTTGTAATTCTTCAGGTACAAATGAAATTCATGAGGCATGTTCTGTGTCTTTGCTGTAGCGTGTAATCTTCTTTTCTCTGCACAAGGTATTCTAATATCTGTTGTAATACATTTGTTATTTTGAAGTTAGGTTGACATTTTTGCTTTTTTAATGGAAATGCAGCTTCAAAGTATGACATGAAGATTTCCATGAATTTTTCAAACTTTTTGTTAGTATTTACACAAGTATACACTTCATACCAAGTTTCTTCACTTAGTCTCTGTACAAAAAGGCTTATTTGTTTGTTAGTGAATTTCCTTGCTTCTTTTACAAGTTCCTCTTTCTCAGTTGTTTCACTTGGTGTGTGCAAAGCAATAAACTGTGCATAGTGACCACTGAAGCCAGTATTAAGATTTCTGGCACAGAAATTGTGATTTACATTTGTGTTTATTAATATCTGATCAATTGTTGAGCTAGTTGTTGGTGTAACTCTTGTAGGCGAGTCTATGGTGGCTTTTATGTTATATATTTCCAGTAGGGTCATCAAGCTTTGTTGGTCTTTTGAGATTTCTTGAAAATCTATATTAAAATCTCCACATATGATCACTGTTTTGTTGAAGTTTTTTGTAGTATTTAAAGCTGCTTCTTGTTGGTGACAGAAATCATTTGAGTTCCCATCAGGGCTCCTATATACACAGATGATTATTAATTTTAATGCAGAGAGTTCAAATGTGGATACTTCAAAAATTTTCTCTTCAGCTAACAGTTCAATGGGTTTTATGTTACAATAATCAATGCCACTTTTAACAAATATACATGACCCTCCATGACTGGATGTAATTCTAGAAAATGATGAAGAAAGATTGAAGTCTGCAAGTTTTGTGACTGACATTGCATCTTTAGGCAGCCAGTGTTCAGTTATACACACTACAGAAACATTTTTTTAGCTCATCAGTACATAAAATTTCAACTTCACTTAATTTGTTTAGCAGTGATTGGACATTTTGATGAATCAGCACGAAATTAAAGGGTTTGTTAGGCTTTGGCATATTGTTAGAGATTGGCATATTTAACTGATCACTTACCTTTACCTTGTCAATAAAAAATCATTCAGGTGTGCTGAAAGTACTGTTTCCAGACAACTTGAACAAATCGATTTTTTTCTTTTAAGGTAATCAACAACTACAAATCCATATGCTACATTTGTTAAGTACATTAGATATAAATGACTAAAATTTAAATTATCACACATAAGATGATTCACTTGAATTAAGTCGTTATTTAGCTTTTAGTTTATTCACCACATTGTTGTTATTGTTGTTGATGATGTTGTCATCATTGCTGTAGCAGTTGATTTCATTGTTAATAAGTAAATATGTTATTATTTTCTTAGCTTGGAATGTCCTCTAATTCCTAGTTCCTTTGCCCTATCTTTTAGTTCTTATAAAGCAGAAATGTTTGGTTCACTGTTGATGTTGTGTAACCATTGTTGATATGATCAATAAGATGCTGTCTTCCCATATTAGAATACCTCCAATTCCTACTTTCATTGCTGTACCTTTTGAGGCTTGTGTGTTCTCCAAATATATAACAATTTTTGAATGATTGTATAGATAACTTCTGATGTTCCAGATAGGAAAAATTTCCCACCTGAAAATCATGATAATATTGCAGATAAGTCAAGTTATTCCTGTGAACATACTATTACTTTTATGGAAACTTAGTAGATGGAAAAAAAGACCACTGAATTTTTAAAACATGCATTGATCACCAATGACATTTTATATTTTTCATGATATTCCAGGAGGTGTGATCATACAGCCTGAAATTTTATGATTTCCTAGTCCAAAAATTTTGCCCCTGTAAGTGTGAAAATTCAAGGTAAACAAATTGCTTAGGTTACCAAATATCAAGATTTCCAGGGTGTCAAAAATTTAACTACCTACAGTAATGATGTTCATAACCAGAAACAATTATGTGTAACAGTTATATATTTAAAAATGGTGTCAATCTCGAGCGAATCTGCTCAGCTGTCACTAGTGTCTTTGCACTTCAGAAAGCATCTTTAGTGAATGTTTTTGAATTTATTAATCATAACAAACATGAACTAAATTTGGGCTTTGGTTAAAAGATGTTTGGTTTCCGTTGTTTGGGAGAAGGAATGTGCTTTTCATGAATGATATTTGTATTTCTTACATGACATTCCAGAGTCAAAATATTTGGATACGAAAATTTCAAGGAGATTTAAAGGCTACTACCTCAAATTTCTCAAACAAAATGAGATTCCTATCAATGAAACAGAAGATGAATACATTCATATCAGTAAAAAATCAGTTTTCTTTACTTTCAACTGCCCTGCTTCAACTAATTTTGAAAGACTATTTAATTTCTTATATTTTTTCTAAGATTTAATAATAATTTTACTTCTGAATTTCTAACTCTTAATGACCAGTTTGTAGACACGTTTTTAAAAAATATAACTGAATATTTGCAGGAGCTAAAGATTTCATATCAAGAATTTTATAAGTGACACAGTTTTGTTCAGTTTTCCAGGGTCCAGCTTCCCAGACGCTGCAATACCATAATGGATGAAACATATATTTCTTATAATACTTTCAAGGTCTGTGATATTAGACCCTCCCATTTATTATTCACAGTATATAAATCTTTCAGTAGTAGGAAGATGCGACTACCCAAATATTGATCAAAAACTATATTCATCAGAGAACTAGGCCTGTATCTCTTATTTTCACAAAAATAAAGAAGTTTTAAAATTGTATAGAAGAAGTTAAGAAAATAGAGGAAATAATGATTCATTAGCCATTTTAAACATGCAACCACACATTATAATTATTAAGAAACATGGAATATATTAAAATTTAAAATTACATACAAAAATTTATGATAATAAAATTGTAAAATACAAAATATTTTTATTAAATTTTATTTTTTATCTATGAAGCCTGTTTCAAGAACATCTAATGCTGTAGCACCTATGATAAATATTTTTTAATTTCTTCAAAAACAACAAGTATGTTCGTAATAGTAAAGAAATCTTATGATCATTGATAAAGAGAGTAAACCTTGGCTTAAAGCTAAAGATGTTGGAGAGAGACTGGAGCATAATGATACTAAAAAGGAAATTAGTAAAAACTTAGATGCATATGACACTAATATATTAGAAAATATCAAGGGGGACTGGTAGTTCTCATTAAGAGGAAATGAAATAAACACCATGTTTATTAATAGGCCTGGTTTGTATTCATCAATTTTAACTATCAAAAAGCAAACAAACAAATCAGAAAATGGGTTATAGGAGACATTTTGCCATCCATTTGAAAATGAGGTGTATATAAAGTATAAACAGCAACTGAAAACCTACAAGAACGATTAGAAGATTTGCAAATTGATAATAAAGACTTAAAAAGACGAGAGGAAGTGTATGTAGAGTAACTTGATGAGGAAGGTAAAATAATTAGAGAAATGCAGCCGCATGTCGCTACACCAAATGAAGATATTTATTTTAGACATGTTTGTTCTTTTAAAATTATTTAACGATAACTATAAATCTGATTATCATATCATTAGAGTTGTTGTGGTTGTGGTCTTCAGTCCATAGACTGGTTCGATGCAGGTTTCTATGCTATTCTATCCTGTGCAAACTGCTTCATCTCCCAGTACCTACTGCCACCTACATGCTTCTGAGTATGCTTTGTGTATTCATCTCTTAGTCTCGCTCTACGAATTTTACCCTCCACTCTATCCTCCAATACTATACTGGTGATCCGTTCATGCCTCATAACATGACCTACCAACCGATCCCTTCTTCTAGTCAAATTGTGCCACAAATTTCTCGTCTCCCCAATTCTATTCAATACCTCCTCATTAAATGTGATCTACCCATTTAAGATTCAGCATTCTTTGTAGCACCACATTTCGAAAGCATCTATTCTCTTCTTGTCTAAACTATTTATCACCCATGTTTCACTTCCATACATAGCAACACTCCATACAAATACTTTAAGAAACGACTTCGTAACACTTAAATCTATACTCGATGTTAACAAATCTCTACATTTTATATCATCTCTACAACGACCATCATCAGTTATTTGATAATTATTAAATAGTTTAATTATTTCTTCTCCATCGATTTTAATTCCTACTCCGAATTTTTCATTTGATTCCTTTACTGTTTGCTCAATATATAGTAACATCAGGGATAGGCTAAAATCTGGTCTCACTCTCTTCCCAAACACAGCTTCCCTTTCATGCCTCTCGACTATTATAACTGTCATATTGTTTCTGTGCAAATTGTAAATAGCCTTTCGCTCCCTGTATTTTACCCCTGCCACCTTCAGAATTCGACAGAGAGTATTCCAGTCAACATTGTCAAAAGCTTTCTCTAAATCTACAGATGCCAGAAACGTAGATTTGCCATTCCTTAATCTATCTTCTAAGATAAGTCGTAGGGTCAGAATTGTCTCACGTTACAACATTTCTACGGAATCCAAACTGATCTTACCCAAGGTCGGCTTCTACCAGTTTTTCCATTCGTCTGTAAAGAATCGCCTTAGTATTTTGCAGCTGTGACTTATTAAACTGATAGTTGGTAATTTTCACATCTGTCAGTACTTCCTTTTTTTGGGATTGGAATTATTATATTCTTCTTGAAGTCTGAGGGTATTTCGCCTGTCTCATACATGTTGCTCACCAGATGGTAGAGTTCTGTCAGGTCTGGCTCTCCCAAGGCAGTCAGTAGTTCTAATGGAATGTTGTCTATTCCCAGGGCTTTGTTTCGACTTAGGTCTTTCAGTGCTCTGTCAAACTATTCATGCAGTATCATATCTCTGATTTCATCTTCATCTACACCCTCTTTCATTTCCATAATATTGTCCTCAAGTACATCGCCCTCGTATACACCCTCTATATACTCTTTCCACCTTTCTGCTTTCCCTTCTTTGCTTAGAACTGGGTTTCCACATGAGCTCTTGATATTCATACAAGTGGTTCTCTTTTCTTCCAAGGTCTCTTTAATTTTCCTGTAGGCAGTATCTATCTTACCCCTAGTGAGATAAGCCTCTACATCGTTACATTTGTCCTCTAGCCATCACTTCTTCGCCATTTTGCACTTCCTGTCAATCCCATTTTTGAGACATATGTATTCCTTTTTGCCTGTTTCATTTTCTACATTTTTATATTTTCTCCTTAAATCAATTAATCTTCTCTATACAAACTTCTATATCTTCTGTTACCCAAGCATTTCTACTAGCCTTCGTCTTTTTACCTACTTGATCCTATGTTGCCCTCGCTATTTCATCCCTCAAAGCTACCCATTCTTCTTCTATTGAGTTTCTTTCCCCAGTTCATGTCAGTCGTTCGCTAATGCTTAAATTCTCTACAACCTCTGGTACTTCAAGTTCATCCAAGTCCCATCTCCTTAAATTCCTGCCTTTTTGCAGTTTCTTCACTTTTACTCTACAGTTCATAACCAATAGATTGTGGTCAGAGTCCACATCTGCCCCTGGAAATGTCTTACAATTTAAAACCTGGTTCCTAAATCTCTCTCTTACCATTAAATAATCTGTCGGAAACCTTCCAGTATCTCCAGGCCTCTTCCATGTATATAACCTTCTCTCGTGGTTCTTGAACCAAGTGTTAGTTATGATTAAGTGCAAAATTCTACCAGGCAGCTTCCTATTTCATTTCTTACCCCCATTCCATATTCACCTACTACTTTTCCTTCTCTTCCTTTTCCTACTATCGAATTCCAGTCCCCCATAACTATTAAATTTTCGTCTCCATTCACTATCTGAATAATTTCTTTTATTTCATCATACATTTTTTTCAATTTCATCATCATCTGCAGATCTAGTTGGCATATAAACTTGTACTACTCTAGTAGGCATGGGATTCGTGTCTATCTTGGCCACAATAAGGCGTTCACTATGCAGTTTGTAGTAGTTTTCCCACAGACCTATTTTTTATTCATTATTAAACGTACTCCTACATTGCCCCTAGTTGATTTTGTATTTATAACCCGTGCATTCACCTGACCAGAAGTCTTGTTCCTCCTGCCCCCGAACTTCACTAATTCCCAATATATCTATCTTTAACCTATCCATTTCCCTTTTTAAATTTTCTAATCTACCTGCCCCTATTAAGTGATCTGACATTCCAGGCTCCATTTCATAGAACACAGTTTCTTTCTCCTGATAATATTAGAATATAACAAATAAATTTGTAAAAACAATTTCTCATTATTCAAGATACATACTCAAATTATAAAGAAATCTTGAGATTGAATGACAATCCCAATACAATAAATTTATTCCATAGAATGATAGAAAATTTGAAACTTGTCTGCAGACATAATTATTTCAGTATTTTGGATAGCTACAAACAAGAACAATTTTTAGCGATATAATCAATCTTGGTAATATCAATATAAAATCAATATAAAAACTAGATTATTCTTCAATAAAAGTGAAAACCAAATTTTTTTCCATAACATTTCATGTAACATTCATAACAATCTTCATATGTAGCTAATAAACCAGCTGTGTGAAATCCATCTGACTCAGTCAACTCAAACATAAAATTAACAAATAATTTTAATTTTGTATCCCATTATTATTATATCACAAGGCTCTACCTTCTAAAACAACACAGTCCGAAAAATTAATATTATAGTTCATTCCAACGAACTTTATAGTTTTCAGAAACAAATTCCATTTATATACAAAATTTTTATAAAACAATTTAACTTCTGATAATACAACGTTTTCTTCATTCACCAAACTGTTATGTGAGTTATAAAAATCTAGCTCTTTGAGATATTCTTTATCTCCTTTTTGTCTCTAAACCTTCTCAGCTATATATACATCAGGAGAATTTGGGTTTTGCAGTTCCTTCTCACAAAAGTTTCCTTTCACTTCCTCTCCATCTAAAGCTCTTAATTTGTATGTGACTGGACTAGAAACAATAACACTTTCAATTTACAACATTTCTGTTTACCAATTGGCTATGCATCCTTTTTCGAAAATTCTTTTGCTTTGGTGATTCTAACTTTATCTCCTGTTTTAGATTTTGGTTTATCAATAGATAAAGTAGTAGCTGCCTTACAATTTTTATCATTTACTTCGTTTTGAGTGCAGAATATTTAATATTATTTTATTCCTAAACCAATTTTTAAACCGAATTACTCCATTTATAATTTCCTCGAAGAGCAAATCTAGTTTATACAATCTTTCAACAGCAGAAGCTTTTAAATTAGTAAAAGTTGAATAGTGATTAATAGTAAATTTTAAATCAGTTCTTGAAATTATTTATTGTAGAATTATTTTACACTACCTGTTTGTAAATTTCTTGGAATCCTTGCTTTGAATATTTTTACAAAGCATAAGCTAAATTTTTGCCTGTTTTACGTTTAACTTGAATGTTTGAATCTAAACATCAATAATAGTTAATAACTATTTACATCCATTATTTAATTTTGAAAAATCTTTCAAGTTCCCTAAATCCATTTCAGTTGATCAGCTTGGCAAATCATCTACAACTAGTGAGACAACTCTTTATCTTTTCAAATTTTTTCTCATTGGTTTATGTAACTTCTTAATAATTTTTTGACAAATGTTAGAGAGAAAACCATCACACACAAAAAAATTTTTAACATTTTTTCTCCTTTTAGTTTTACATACTGTGAAAACATCTTCAATTCGATGTCTTCCGTTTTCGCTCCTTACTTTTCAAGAACGAGGAGTGTTAGTAAATTTTCTACACTTCAAACACGAAACGCGATTATCCATTTACACAGAATAAAAATTTAATTAATCTAATTTATTTCACGAAATATAATTAATGTTACATCTAGAGGCACCGTTTTTAAATGTATATTTTAATGTTGCAGTTAGAAAATTTGCTTTATGTCCAGTATTGACAGATTATTATTATTATTTAGTTCATACAGATTATCAGATATATTTAGTATTATACCAAAATCATCAAATGCCAAATATTTTTACCAACAACAATAATAATTCCTGTAAGCCTAAAATCGTATTTAAAACTCTGCATTTTTTGTTCATCTCCAGTCTTAAAAGAAAATTCAATTAATTGTATATCCTGTACCATATTTTCTAGTCTACTACATCTATCAAAAGAAAATCTAATAGTTTTATGCATGCTTTTCATCTTTTCATCGAGATTTGTTGCAATTCCATAGTTATATTTAAGTATCTGATTTTATCGCTAAGATGTGCTTTAGTGACATAATTATTGAATTCTGTTAAAATGCTTGTGTATTCAGGTTTGGTAACACGATTGTTCTTAGGTATTGAGTGAAATGCACGATAATTCATTTTCTAACTATTATTTGGCAACTGATTCATAATCACTTAAATGGTCTTAATCTTCTACCTTTGAAGTCAGTATACTCTTTAGTTACTGTAAGGACATTACCTAATACTTGTTTGTTTAGTTAAATTTTCGGGTTTCGATCAATTTTTGATTATAAATCTTCGATTTAATTTTTGACTTCTTCTAACTCACCAATGCATTGTTCATTTGTCTTATTTCTCTTATTACCAAAATGTCCATTTATTAAACTGTTAATATCATTAAACTGATAATTATCTGACAATTAACATGAATACAAATGGCCACATATATCTTCATCATATTCTTATCTTCTTCCAATATCATAATACAATATATTTTCCCTTTAATATTTCACTAGTTGTTTTGGTGTATTGCCACAATATGATTCAAACACAACTTTCTGATCGCTGTTTTTGTAATAGCATATACAGTGAGTTTCATTGTGATCAGATGTATCTAAATTTAGTATTACACATTTGCTGTTTTTGGTTCATTGGTAATGAAGGCGCCTCAAAAACGTTTGATTTTAAGTTGTTTTACAAGACTCTCTATATCAAAATTTGATAAAGATTTTTGCTTTTTGGATTTTCTTTTGTTACAGAATCCCTTTTGGATTTTTTACTCCACTACATCCAGTTCCTTTCTTCTCTATGTTTAATTACATCCTTTTTGTTTATCCATTACTGCATCACCTTTTCTATGTTTATGGCTGAATTTGCAACAGCAGCCACTCCATCAGCTAGTGAACCAATCATAGTTAAATACGGAAATGCCACCAAAAGTAATGGAAGAAATGCTCCTTTGAGTAGTCCAAAATCTACTCTTTTTACGTTAGATATTCAATAATTTTTTTTTTGTCGTGACAGGTACACCTAATGTTATGATTAAATTGCCACCAGTTTTTTCATCTCTTTCTCTTTCGAGTATCTGTTTAAATTTTATCACTATTATGTGACTGTTAAGTACTGAATTTAATTTAATTTGCTTTTGGTTCAAATGGCTCTGAGCACTATGGGACTTAACTTCTGAGGTCATCAGTCCCCTAGAACTTAGAACTACTTAAACCTAACTAACCAAAGGACATCACACACATCCATGCCCGAACAGGACTCAAACCTACGACCATAGCGGTCGCGCAGTTCCAGACTGTAGTGCCGAGAACCGCTCGGCCACGCTGGCCAGCATTTGCTTTTGGTTTAGTTTTGTCACTAGCTTGCAATTTTTAATCAATGCTGAAGTTATTCATTAGTATAAACTAAATATTTTATGATGATAGATATTGTAATACATGTTGAAATAGTCCTACTGAAATTTTCACACACCTAAACATTTTTAACATCTTAACCCATACCTCAAGTTCTTTTTCTATACATTATTGCTCTAACTGCAGCTGCAGTGTTTTCTTTTTCATAATGAAGCATGAGAAGCATGCATTGTTTCTTTCACAGCTAATTGAAGCTGTTTATCTGCTTCCCATGTTTTTTCCAGATTATTATGATCTCTATAGGCAATATCACGACATTTACATGCTTCATGTAATGAATTTATTCCTTGATCTCCTATACCTAATTTCTCATCTAGTTCGATTCCATGACCATAATATCAATAGTGGGGTAGCTGAAATTCAAAAAGTATTTCATTAATTAATGTGTTAACTAATCCTTTTCCATATTTTACATTTTTCCAAAATGTGGGTGGCAAGTTATGCATATGTAATCAGATACATTATTCATTCTAAATCATCGATACTGAAATCACTGAATTTGTTCATTAACATTTATGTTATTCCTACTCTTTCCATACAATAATTAATTTTTACTTCCAACTAATTCTGCTAATATATCGATTAATTTCTGTGCATCATTTATCCATGAATATTGGATGTTTTTTTTGTATCTGATTAATCTGCAGAATTTCAAATTGATTGTAATTGTCTTAACAATAATTTCTATTTCCAGACTTTCATGTTTATTACCCCTATTTAATTTTATTTTAGTTGAACTATTACCAGAAAATAATGATTGTGCGTGGTATAACATATCTGCATAATTTGATAAATCAACAGCATCAAATTTTTTGCCTATATCATCCATAGTAATGTTTTTTTCGGTAAGAGATGAAGTGAAGGCAACAAAAGTCATGAGCAAATGAACATATGTTATATTCTGATAGAATATTATTTCCTTTTTTTATGATTTAAAAAAAATTTTACATTCCATTGTTCCTTCTATACTTTCATATTATTTTTAGCCAAGAGTTAATTTATCTTCTCTGAACAGAACTGGCAAAGAACGTCCACAGCTCGTGGTTGTGCGGTAGTGTTCTCGCTTCCCGTGCCAGGGTTCCCGGGTTCGATTGCCGGCGGGGTCAGGGATTTTCTCTGCCTCATGATGACTGGGTGTTGCGTCCTGTCCTTAGGTTAGTTAGGTTTAAGTAGTTCTAAGTTCTAGGGGACTGATGACCATAGATGTTAAGTCCCATAGTGCTCAGAGCCATTTGAGCCATTTTTTTGGCAAAGAACCAACGAATTTAAATGCACCAACAGTCTTTAATCCAAAAACTTTATCCTTGATATGGTTATATACTTTTACATTCTTTCACTTATATTTATTTCTTTCAGATCACTGTGAGAGGCATTTTCTCTATTCGCTTCACTCTACTCTCTTTTCTTATATTTATTCAGTGCAGCCTGTATTTATGATTCAGTTAATGTAGGTAATGAGTAATCAAACTATAGACTTTCATATTGTTTATTTTATGTTATGTCTCCAACTTGTTCTGGAAGAGGAGTGGTATCATGGTGAGCACATGGAATGATTTGTTTTTCAACTTCTCTGTTTTCTTCAAAAGCTTTCAGAACAATATCACCTTTGACATGTTATTTTATTTTTCTGTTACATTTATAACAGGTTGACCTTTTTGATATTTTTTGTTTTTCCTAAGCTTGAATACTCCTTTCAATTCATCAATAATTCTTCTGTTTTGTTTAGTTCTTTTAATCGCTTCTAGGTCATATCTCGCCAACATTTACCAAAGATAAAGACATTTCTAATGTATTTGATAATTTAGCGGAGGATGGCAATCCCCCAATGCAGTGTTTAGGTTGCTCTAACTCTGTGTTTTCTATCTTTAGGCTAAATAGTCATGTCTGTCATGAAAAATCCAAACTGATCCTCATTCCAACAACTACTACACATTTCTTTAAAATTATCGAACTTTAAATCACTACCAGCAAACTCAGTGTAAATATGAACTAAATTTGTATCACCTTGTCTAAACATATTTAAATATCTTTGAATATGTTTGGGCTAAATAAAATCAATCTATTCCTTTATATCTACTTCTAGCAAAATGTTCTCTAACCACATCCTGATTTTCACTAATGATGTCATCGAATTTAGAAGGGAATTATCTTGACATTGATCCTATGGTATGATTTCATCATTATTTTCAATAAAGATAGTAATTTTCTCATTTCGCTGATCTTCCACTTTTTTGCACATTTTTATAACTTCTTGATATTTTAGTTGACCTAAACTTTTGGAGAAAGTGTGTAAAAGATTTCTTTTATTCCAATTCAACCACTATTGCACTAAAATATAACCATCAAACATTAATGTTGTTTTTCTGCAATCATTTGTTCGTGTTACTGCACATCAAATGTAATTGTGTAAAAGTTTACTGTGTTTGTTTTTTTATTTCGTCCCTAAAATTCATATTTTTTCTTCCCAATCAGTTTTCATTTAGTTCATAATATTTTCATTAGTAGTAAACAAGATACTTATTTCGATAAGTGGTAATTTATCTGTTCTCCGAAAAAGAATGACTAGGTAAACAAGACAGCTATGGTAATGTAGCATTGGTTGGTTTTTACACAATATTTCTAACTTCAAATCGTATGTCAAACAACAATTAACTGCATCGTTATGGAGAAACAATATAAATTACTGTTGGTCAACATAGATTGAAGATACTGGAAAAATTTATTCATATATACATTTTAAAACAGATGAAATTTTAAACAGACTGATCATTGAGTGCAAATGTGAATTAAGTATGGATAAAAAAGGTTAGCACTGGAAGTGTGCTTGGCTTTAGTAATCAAAATATTGCAGTTAATAAAAAAAACTGTAGCTAAAGATATTCAAAAAATTATTCAATTCCAATTAATCAATATACATCTTAATTTGGCTGATGAAATGTTTGTAAAGCATAGAGACAATTTTCACTGAGAAACTAATATTATTGCTTCATTCATGCATAAAGCTGAATTTGGTTCACTAATAATTCATCACCACTTTATCCTGTATATATTTCAATTTTTCACACTATTCTAGATTTAGAAATAGATATAACTGACAAAAATGATAATTTAACTGACCTCAATGCTGCCTGTGTGAAGTTGTTTTAGAAATGGCTTAGTCACAAATTAAAGTCTGCTTTATTTGATGCTATATAAATTTTATCCTTATTAAATGAACAAGATCAAGTGCTGTCAATTTTACTCATTCCCCAAAAATGAGAGAAGTAAATATAATCTAAATATTTCTGACAAGGAAAATGAAATCAACGTAAATGGGAGATGGAAGCCTTCATCCTAATCATGCTCAGTTGTACATGAGCTTTAAGGTAGTAACAGATGATGCATCAGATAGACTACCCAACATATGACAGAAATCCAATAAAAAATTAGTCGATAATTATGTGGCAAAGCTATCTGATTGTATAACCATAAAGAAAGGAAACAATATTCTATCAGAATACAACATCTGTTTATTTTCTCATGACTTTCGTTGCCTTTTACTTCATCTCTTGCTGAAAAAATAAGTGTGGAAGGGCATATAATCAATGGTGGTAAAGTACACAGGAAGAAAAGAAAGTGCTTTATCGACCGGTAATATCTCACGGATTTTTTAAAGGTTATAAAGTAATTATGTGGGAAGATAATCTTACCATAATTTTTCTTTGGAGTTCCAGTACTGGAGGTGCAGTTCTTAGATGGTTTGATCAAAATTATTCTGGGATTGAAAATAAAGATACTCTCACAAAAGTAGGTGAAACTATTGTTGGATTTATGGAAATTTGTTAGCCTAATTATGAGCTTGAGCAATGAGAAAATATATTGAGGAACCCTTAAAAAACCTGTCTTTCTATAAACAGCAAACTGTAAATGTGGAGAGATTAAGTGGGAAGAAAAATTTTGAACTTGATATTACAAATTACTATAACTCAATGGAATCTAGGATCCTATATTTTGTTTTTGTTGTGTTTCAAACTAACTATAAAAATAACCAACTGCTTGATTCATCACTATATAATCACAGTCTAACATAACAGTCACGACACTTTGCATCGATTTTGTTGCCTACTGTGCCAGCAGCTCGCCATGTGTCCAGTAAGTTAAACTGTGAAAGTGAAAGCGAATAGTAGTTAGTTATTTTGGTTTGTACAATGGTTTTTACAAATGGTAACATAGTGTAGTGCAATAAATTGCAGCAATAACAAGAAGAAGATACCACATTTGTCTTTTTTTTGGTTTCCCAAGGTCCCAGAGAGGAATATCCAATCATGTTACTGAACTGTATCGTCAGAATTCGCTTGCAAATTACATGTATATTGATGACTTATGTTTCGTTTTAGGAGTACTAAATGGCTAGTGAATAGCAGTCGAGAAGATCATATGAAAAAATATTCTATTTAGGTTTATAACAATGTCAAGTTTTGTCCACTACACGCTGAACAAAATCAGTTCATGAATGCAGACAATAATAAACGCGTGTAGAATGCAGTTAATCACATTGTTTGACATTCCAAATACGCCACCTCTGCTGACAATAAAGAGCAGACAGCCACAAATGTTCAGCAATCCGTCTAAAGCTGTAAACACTCCAATAGCACGGAAACAACCAGTTCAACTCTCCATACATCAGTGCCAGATTCATCTGAATCGTCAACACAGACTTGCTTTGATAATGATGTGGTAAAATTAAGTGCAGTTATTCATGTTTACAAAAAGCATATGGAGTACCAGAACGTGCAGATCGCTAGACGTTGTGCAAAACTGTTATGGAACAAGGAATGTACCTATCATTTTAAGTACGGACAGCAACAGAAATTGTATCAGAAGAATCAAGTGAAGAAGGACAAACAAATTTTGAAGGCTATAGGATCCCAATATTTTAAAAAAAGATGCCTTTGGCTTGTTAAACCAGATTAGCATGCCATCTGCAAGATGAAAAAACAACAATAAGCTGTTTGCTATGTTACAGCACTCAGGCATACAGGTTTTGTCAGAATGTTTTATGTTTCCATCACCGTGTACATTACAGAGGTATGTGGAAGACATACAAATAAAATGTGGAATAAGTGACAATATGTTCCACCTTTTGAAGCAGAAGATACAGCATTTCTCCAATACTCAAAAACTAGAGCAAATGTCATTGGATGAAAATCTCTAATGGCAAATTTACCATTGAAAGCACTCCTGACAGGGATTTAAACTCACAGTATATTTCTCCCACTATTTGGCAGTTGCTTTTCCCACTTAGAATAATATAAAGATGATATGGCAACAGTCAACAATGGCTAAAACACTTTAGGCCTATGGAATAACAAATGGGGCTTTGATCCCTTTTGCATGTAGAGGTACTTTTCTGTGTGAATCTATGCGTGGTAAGCTGCAGTTCTATCCAACATCACAAGTGTTTCTTCACAGATGTATAGTAACTTGCCACTGGATTCATGAATTTTATCTCTATTTTTAGAACCATTTTTAGTAATATCAGTGTCTTCTGATATTACACAAACTTCTGGAGCGCTAGTGTCGCTCCAGCTGTCAAACAGTAACAACTTTCACAGCAGAGAGTGTTGCAACTATATTAGACTGTTGTATAGTCATGTTAAACTACAGAATATCTATTTCAAAAATGGGACACGAGACATGGAATATCAATCCACCAAATAATTTTCTCAAAGCTTATGATGAATTTCTTGATTTTAAATGTGTCATACTGCTGAAGGTGATGTATGTGTAAATCCATATAATTTCATTACAAATTATCTGATTTATACCATTAATACAACTCAATGAAAAAATATTGTTACAAGTAGGAAGATGATGATGCAACAGTGCATAACTTTTCATGATAAAATTACTGCAGACACCCTAGCATATGTTCTTATTTATGGAAAGAAATATTTGACATGTGATGCCTAACACAGAGTATTAACTGACAAGGTGAGGTCCCTAGCTGTGGGATCGACTTTTTGAAATTCATTGTACAGTGATGTAGGTTAAGAATCCAGATATCACATACCGCAGCCACTCAACCTGGTAGGCCCTCAGTCACAAGTAACTGATGGAAAAGTTTCTCAATTTTGGATGCTGTTCATAAGCTTTAAAAAAGCAAATGTATAGACAGGCTCTCGAGCATAATGGGCAGACTGATGGCCACACATACAGCAGGTTGTGGGTTCAAACTTCGTTTGGTGCTTAGCAGTTTTTATTTTTAAACGTTTTTGATCATTTTAAATAATTTTGATCTTTGTTTTTATTCTGTTAAACAGCTTAAATGTATTATTTATTTCTGTTCCTTTGTCACATCATTTTATTCATCACATGAACTTCTTAATTTTTTCTCATTTTTTCTCTATATCACTAAGTTTCCACTTGGAATTTCTGAGAATAATAATTTAATTATATTTATTTATCTGTTATAATCTTTTAACATTTGAAATTGCCAATATATCAGTTAAAAACAAAAACAAAATCATCTATTTGTGTTGTCTGTGCACTGGTGTTAAAAATGTATCTTTTGTTGTACAACATACAATTTTTTATGATTACCATCTTATAAACATTTCCAAAAGTAAAAATTAACAGTTACCATAATTTAAAATACAAATTCCCACTGCACTATGGACAAAATACCACTTGTGAATATTTAAACAACAGATGGGATTGTAAGTGAAAAGGAATTCAAGGCAAATGAGAAATAGAAATAATGAATGCAATAGCATGGAGGAAAATTAAAGGTAATTTTAGTCATATGAAGATGGGTTTCAAGTGGAGGGCAAATGATATGAAGAAAAATGAGAGCAAATGAAAAAGTATTATGATAGTTAAAGTTGTTACAGCTTTTGTGGCCACTTGTTGACAAATTTCCTGTTGGCTTCCATCTTTTGTTCTTTGGCCAACGTTTGACTTAAGACTTTTCTGATGTTTCGCCAACACTAGTGGCTGGCATTGTTACAGCTTCAACCTCCACTGCTGGTGATGAAGTGGAGCCCAGCTTGCTGCGACAGTCTATATGTACTGCGTGCGCCAACATCCAAGAGCTCCTCTGTGACCATTTCCAGTGAGGTTCTCCTGTTGCTACCTGCAACAGTTATTCGCTGCAGCACTGGAATCCAGGATCCGTTTACCTTCAGGCTTTCTTCTTTCTTGTTGAAGCTGTTCTTGTGTTTGTGTATTTCTACAACTTCTCCAAACAAGCGGGTGTGATAGCTCTTCTTTTCAACTGTAACTTCAAAGTTGGCGAATTTTATTATGTGGTCGGCCTCATACAGCGTGTGCTCTGCCATGGCCGATTTCTCCGCCTGCTCCAACCTGCAACGCCGCTTAGTTCTGTGATCCTGCTGTTGATTGATCGTCCAGTCATTCCAACATAAACTTTTCTGCATGTGCATGGTATGCGGTATATTCCCGACATTGCAAGTGGGTTCCTTTTATCCTTTGCCAATCTGAGACATTCTTTGATCTTCTTTGTCTGTTTGTAAATAGTCTTTACGCCTTGTTTGTGCAATATACGGCCGATTCTATCCGTCACTCTTGGAATGTATGGCAGAAAGGCCATAAGCGACAATTTTTTTCCGATGTGTCACTTTGCCGATTGTTTGACTCTATTATGCTTCTAATATAACATGTAGAGTATCCATTGCGCCTCAGAACACTTGTGAGGTGTTGCATTTCGCGTCTGAGGTGCTGCAGATTACATATTCGTCTGGCTCACGTTACGAGCTTATTAATCATCCTCTTTTCTGGCTCGAGTGACTATTCGACAGTTTGTGCAGGTATCGATCTGTATGTCACGGGTTTTTACCCTTCCTTGTGACCAGCACATCTATGGTACCTGTTAGTCCTTTTCTACTTGCATGGTAAATTATATGTTGGCATGGAGGCTGTTCAAGTGTCTTATGAAGTCGCCAAACTGTGCCTCACCATGGCTCCACACAATGTAGGTATCATCGACGTATCTGTACCACACCTTATGTTTACAAGGTGCCAAGTCCAGTGCCTGTGCTCCGAAATGTTCCATGAAGAAGTTGGCCAGCACTGGACTAAGAAGACTACCCGTGGCGACGCTTCCATGGTGTTCATAGAAGTTGCATTCCATGTGAAATATCTCTCGGTGAGAGATGCATGAAAGAGCTTCGTGCCGTCTTTCGGTGGAACTTGTGTGCTCGAGAGAGTCACTCAGTGGCACTTTTGTAAACAAAGAGCAACATCAAAGCTGACCACGATGTCGTTTGATGCAACTTTTAGTTTCTTCAGCTTCTCAATAAAATATCCTGAGTCCGTTATGTATGTTTTTCTTTTTTGTTTTAGGGCGGAAAACACCTATGGTCATACGCGCCATGTCAGAACTGTAGGACACGAAGACAAAACAAGGAGTTAAAAACGACTAAACATTAAGCCCAATCGACGGAAGGAAAGAAAGCTAAAAACATGGACTTTAGAAAGTTCCATAAATAGGCCATAGAGAAACGGAGGTCTTGAATTAAATATTAAATGTCCTTCCCTATATTGCTATGACGGATTAAAAGTAAGATGCGGTCGACAGCCCGCGAGTCATTCGCTAAAACGGCCGATAACTCAGACAGCAAATATAAATGAGAATGTAAGTTGTTAAAAGAAAAGGCCATTCCATCAGGAAACGGCGAACCGTCAAAGGCTGAGGGCAATGAGCACAAAGTGGTGGGGAAGAACCACTTAGCAAATGGCAATGGCTAAAACGACAGTGTCCAAAATACAAAGTAGCTAAAATGATGTCCTCACGGCGAGAGGAGGTCGTCCAAGCTGCTGTGAGACGTTTAATTCCCCAGAGAAGGAAGACCAGTGGTGATGCCAAAGTGACACCACCTGATGACAAGCAGCAACACAGAGATCGTTGGAGGAAGTGGAAGAACTAGAGGCCCGAGTACAAGGACTGCAGCGTTGGCAGCAGCGTCAGCGGCCTAGATGCCTGTCAGGCCGACTTGACCAGGAACCCACATAAACATCACAGTGGCTTGATCAAGAGTGAGCAAGTTACAGCTTTCCTAGACCCATTGCAGTAAGGGATGGACGGTGTACAGCACACAGAGGCTCTGAAGGGCACTGAGAGAGTAGGAGCAGATGACGCAATTGAAAAGTGTATGTCACTGGATGTGCTCTGTGGCTTATACAGGGTGAAGAGCTTTACTGTAAATACTGAGCAGTGTTCCAGTAGCCGATACCGAAAAACGTCGGTGCCAATGATGAAGGCACACCTGACACCATGGTCAGTCCAAGAGCAATCAGTGTGCACAAAGGTACTATTGCGAAGTGAAGCTTATGGCAATAGAGCAAGGCTGGAGTAGTGTTCTTAGGAAGCGAATGAAGGCCAAGGTGAACATGGACTGCCGCATGAAGCCAAGTTGGCGAAGGTTTCACACCCATCGGGAAAGTGGCAGGCAGCGTGAAGTTAAACTGTTGGAGCAAGAGCCGAAAGTGAAATCCAGGAGGTAACAGAGACAAGGGACATACCCCATACTGGTGATCAAAGGAGTCATCGAAGAAGCAGGCATAGGATGGGTGACCAGGCACGACAGACAAATGGCATGCGTATCTGCCGAGGAGACAGTCACGGCAGTGTGACTGCAGTAGTTTACCAGCTTCTGCATAAACTCTTAACTGGGCTAGTGTAAATGACGCTAGTGACCAAATGCATGCCATGATGGTGGATAGTGTTGAGACGGTGTAGGGGGGAGGGTCATGCAGATGCATAAACGTAACACCCATAATCTCGTTTCGAGCGGACAAGGGACTGGTCCAAATGGAGGAGGGTGATTTGATCTGCTCCCCAGGAAGTACCACTGCGGACACATACACATTGAGGGACTGCGTGCAGCTGACTGGCAGGTAAGAAACATGGGAGGATCAAGAAGGTTTCTTATTGAGCATGAGGCCAAGGAATTTTATAGTTCAATGAATGGAAGAGCAACAAGTCCATGATGTAAAGACGATGGCAGTGACCAGTTGTGCCGCTAGAAATTCATACAAATGGTTTTGTCAGTGGAAAAGCGAAAGCCATTGTCGGTGCTCCATTAGTAAAGAAGATCAAGACATCGCTGAAGATGCCGCTCAAGGAGACAGGTCCATGGAGAATTGCAAAATTGTCAACGAAAAGGGAGCTGGAGGTGTCTGGCAGGAGGCATGCTGACAGCGAAGACGACGACACTCAGGACGGAACCCTGAGGCACACCACTTTCCTGGATAAAGATGTCTGACAAGGCAGAATGCACACGTACCTTGAAAATACGGCCTTTTAAAAAATCCTGAAGGAAACCGAGGATGCGACCATGGAACCCCACGTGTAGAGAGTAAGGAGGATACCAGTCCTCCAGCAGGTATCATAGGCTTCCTCCAAATCGAAGAAACATGGCTGCAGTCTGGTATTTCCATAGAAAACCATTCATGACATGTGTTATGTCAGATGGCCACTTGTCACACCTTCTGCAATACTTGTTATGGCCGTTTGCTACTTGTTACGACTTCTGCAATACTTGTTAGCAGCAGACACAGTGGCTGCGCCAAAGACTGAGACGCGCGTGGAGTTTTACAATTATTTATTGAGCTTTCTTTACAATTTCTCCCTTGTCGTCGCTGCCCAGCCCTGCGGATCCATCCGCCTGGCTGCTGCTGTGTAGATTCTCCGACAATGCGCGCAACGCGCGCCACCAGTGCTCCGCTGAAGTCAGGATGCCCTGTGGTTGAGATGAACTCGTCGCCGCTCGGCAGCCCAGTATGGAACCTCCAAGGAGCCGCGTCGCCGTGAGGTCAGCTGCCGACGCCTGCTGCACTGGCAGCTGGGAAGCCGTCAGTCACGATGTCGGCGAGGTCCCGTCATGGATGGACCACGTGGCATGGCCGGGTTGCCGTGAAGTCCAGGCGTCAGTCCCCGGCGGCGCCTGTGACCAAGACCGCGCTGGAAGTTCTCGCTGTAGTTACTCAACCATGGTGCCGACCGGACTTGGGAAGAACCCCAGAGCTGAAGTTGACATCTGGCGGCGAACGGATGACTCCTGTGAGCTGAAACAGACTTCCGGAATCGTCACCTACGAAGATTGAACATTCGGACACAAACCATGTCCGTCCTCAGATCCGAACTGCTTCCTAATGGCTTCTGTCCGTTGCTGCCTGCGCTCCACTATTTATATCCAGCAGGAGGACGTTTTTTACCCTCGGTGTCGCTTCTTGTTATTACTCCCGCAGTATATTGCAGCGTAACTTAGTGTGCCGGCCTCACTTCCCTTACTCAGCACTCTCCAGGCTTCGCTCGGCGCTCGGTCTGCGTGCGTCCTTGCGTCAGCCGATTGGTAGACTGCAACTGTCAGCAAGGCTATCTGTGCCGTGCGTACTTCGCAATGCCGCGATTGCTGGCTGCCATTGTTTTGCCATTCTCCACAGCGTAAAGCAACGCTTACTACGTGTGGCCGCAACACTGCCTCCTCCTAAAAATTAAATTCGTCCCCGAATTTACCCTATACGTTAACTCTAGTTCTGTCCTATTTTCTACTTCTTCCCTATATACATCCAGGTTGCCCTGACTCATGCCCTAGTGGTAATCCATTCTACAGGAATCTCATGGAGCGGTCTTGCATTAACATGCTGCATCCTCCGTTTTAATAAGACATACATCACACCGATAAATACAATCAACATGGTCAGAGTACTGATTGAAATACCAATGGTCACTATGCTACGTTTCCGCCTGGTATCGTACTCCTCCACATGCCTTAATAATTGCTGTATTGAAATTTGACCTTTTTCCGAATCTACTAGTTTACCTATCGTTTGCAGTAGTGTAGCATCCAAGATGTTGTTAATATACGTCAAATTTTCTCCTGGAGCGATGCTGAATGACGCATCTGGCCAGTACAACGTCAGATGAGTATCTGTAACCTTGGTGACTCTTGTGACTGTCGCTGGTAAGCTGAAACGATCCCCTGCTATTTCACAATTTGTCTCGTTGATTAGCAAACCTATGTCCCGTAATTCCATGTCCGTGGTTGCTGTCCAATGCCCCTTGTCATAACACTTGGCTGATATCCTCTCCGTAGCGAATACAGAATACAATCAGTGCCTCCCAACTTGCTGAAAATGTGGCGTAGGCTTCACTATTATTCTGCGACACTCCGAAGCTTCTGCTTCTGCCCTAAATAACTGGATCTCACACGACCCCTTGCCCGTGAAAACAATCCATGATGGACAAATGGAAACTGACTCCATTAGATATCTACTCAACTCTTAACTCGACATAATAGCATGAGTATCCCCCTCCTTAGAAATTAACCTCCTGTGTCCTGAACTGTACGCCCTTCCCCATGCGCTCCCATCTGACCGGATAAGGATGCACTGTGTAACAGTGATGCTGTCTCCCCATACTAGTTACTTGAAATCTAATCTCTATATACATCTTAACTAGATCCGTTGTTACCTTAATCCTAGACGTATGATAAAAAAGTGACATACTCGCTTCAATTATCGGCACTACGTGCTCTACCCCCTCTGGAACTCTCTCTCTGCCTGCTTCAGACTCCGTCTGAATTTTTCTGGTGACATCAACGTCACACTCACCTTCCCGTGCAATGCGTGATATACTGCCTCTTGTAATTCATCCATCCTCACTCGTGCATCACCAATGCTGTTAACTAGTTCCCGCAGCAATTTAGCCGCTTCCAGCTTCCTTTTCACTATATCCAATCGCGTTTGTACCTGTTCCAGATCCGCATTCAGTGTTTGTTCTATATATGCTCTTAATCTTGTAGCCATCCCACGCACCACGCGTGTCACGTTCAACAACTGTGTACCTAATCCCCATATCTCTGTTGTGTGTATATCCACTAACTTAAAAATAATACACACATGATAATTACTGCTAACTACACATCCCTCGAATGTAACTTATACTTAATACCCTGTTTGCTGTCTGCTTCTGGGGCTTCTTTTCGCTTTCTGCCAGAAGGAGAAGTACATATACACGGTTCTACTACCCCCAGGAACGGCTTAACTCTACTAACGTGAACCACCATTGTCTTTGTAGGCAATTGTAATTTTACATTTACAGGTGATGTCATTTCCACTACCTGGTACGGTCCCTGGAACTTGTTTGTGAACTTCTTGGTTCTCCCTTTTGGAACATACGGATTAGCTAGTAGCACCCATTGGCCTACTCTGTACTGTGGCAACTTCCTCGTCGTACCTCCCATCCATTCCTGTCGTTCCAGCGCTTTCGTGTTATCTCGTCTAACTCTCTGCCATACTTCCTTAATGGTTTCCGCAAATTGCCTTACATGCTCGCCCTCTGCTTCCAGCCTTGGACGAAGCATGTCAAAAGGTGATGGCATCTTCCGCCCGTACACCACTTCGTACGGCGACAATCCTGTCGATGTATGTACCTTACTATTATATGCATTGGTTACGAATTGCAAGTACACATCCCAGGCGGTGTGTTGACTATTTACATAGTGACTCAACATCTTAGCGATCGTGGGATGCACTCTCTCCGTTCGTCCGTTCACTTGCGGATGTAATGGACTAGTCCGTAATTTCTTTACATTCAGTAACTTACACAGTTGCTTCATCAGATCAGACGTGAAATTAGTACCTTGATCCGAGATTAAGGACTGAGGTATCCCATACCTGAGTAACCAATTATTAACTAAAGCTTGTGCCACTGTACTTGCTTTCTGATCTGGTAATGCGACCATGACTAAATACCTAGAAAAGTGGTCAATCACTGTTAACACATACTTATTCCCTGCTGCACTCCTATTTAATGGACCTAATACATCAATTCCGATTTGTTGGAAAGGTCTGTCTGCTTCTGGTAATCTTTGAAGCTGAATCTTTTGATAGCTCAAGTCCGCACGCTGTGCGCATGGCACAAAATTCCTGACGTACTCATCCACGTCTTGACGTCGTGTCCTCCACCAAAACTTCTCCACTATCCGCCTATCCGTAGCTCTTCTCCCGCCATGTCGTGAAAGAAAATGGTCATGCGCCTGTTGCAGAACTTCAGATCTTAACGCTGCTGGTACGACGACGCGCGGGCCGCATTTCGTCGACCTGCAAAGTAACCCGTCCTGTACTAGGAACTGCGGTTGCTTTCGGAACAATTGGCAATCACTATCCACGGCTTGTGCCCTTTTCCACTCATCTTCAGTCACCCCTGTTACTTGTACTATTGCCACTTTCCTGCTCAATGCGTCAGCATTGGCATGTTTCACACCTGGCTTGTGTATCACCTCATAATCGAACTCACTGAGTTTCAGCGCCCATCTCACTAGCCTACTCGCTGGGTCTTTCAGACCTAATAACCATTTAAGAGCTGAATGATCCGTCACAACCTTAAACCTTCTACCATACAGATAACATCAAAAGTACGAAATCCCGTATATTACCGCTAACAATTCCTTCTCCGTCGTGGAGTAATTTTGTTCCGACTTGTTAAGTTGACGAGACGCGAACGCAATCGGATGTTCTTTGCCATCAATTTCTTGCCCAAGTACAACCCCAAGAGCGTTATTAGGTGCCGGCCGCTGGTGGCCGAGCGGTTCTGACGCTACAGTCTGGAACCGCGCGACCGCTACGGTCGCAGGTTCGAATCCTGCCTCGGGCTTGGATGTGTGTGTTGTCCTTAGGTTAGTTAGGTTTAAGTAGTTCTAAGTTCTAGGGGACTTATGACCTCAGCAGTTGAGTCCCATAGTGCTCAGAGCCATTTTTTTCGTTATTAGGCGCGTCACATTGTAGTATAAACTCCTTCGAAAAGTCTGGAAACTTCAAAACTGGATCTGATGTCATTATCCGTTTCAACTGTTGAAATGCTTTCTCGCACTCTGACGTCCACTGGAAGGTAACACCTTTTCTTAGCAACTTAGTAAGTGGCCTCGCTATTTCTGTAAACCCCTGTACGAATTTTCGATAATAGCTCGGAAGACCAATATACGATTGCAGTTGTTTAACCGTTTGCGGAACCGGAAAATCTCGTACTGCAGAAGTGAGACGAGGGTCTGTCTGTACCCCGTCCTGACTGATAACATGCCCGAGATAACTTACTTGTGCTTGCGCGAAATGGCATTTGTCCAAACTTAATGTTAGCCGTGCTGCTTCTAATCTTTTAAACACCTCCTCTAACCGTTCCACTTGCTGCTATATATTTCTTGAAAAATCTATAATGTCATCCAGATACACCATGCATTTTTTCGGTTTCAACCCGCGAAGGACTGCATCCAACAAGATCTGAAATGTTGCTGGAGCGTTTTTTAGTCCAAACGGCATTCTTTTATACTCGAAGTGACCACAATGCGTCGTAAATGCTGTTTTTGGCCTGTCCTCCGGACATACTTCAATCTGGTGATAACCGCTTTGCAAATACATAGTGGAGAAAGATTTACACTGCCCTAGGTTATCTAATGTTTCTGTGATATTCGGAATCGGATATACGTCCGCCACTGTCCGTTCAGCCGGCCGGAGTGGCCGTGCGGTTCTAGGCGCTGCACTTTGGAACCGCGAGACCGCTACGGTCGCAGGTTCGAATCCTGCCTCGGGCATGGATGTGTGTGATGTCTTTAGGTTAGTTAGGTTTAACTAGTTCTAAGTTCTAGGGGACTAATGACCTCAGAAGTTGAGTCCCATAGGTTGTATACGTGGAAGAATCCTGGAGATACTAATAGGTATCAGATAGATTATATAATGGTAAGACAGAGATTTAGGAACCAGGTTTTAAATTGTAAGACATTTCCAGGGGCAGATGTGGATTCTGACCACAATCTATTGGTTATGAACTGCAGATTGAAACTGAAGAAACTGCAAAAAGGTGGGAATTTAAGGAGATGGGACCTGGATAAACTGAAAGAACCAGAGGTTGTAGAGAGTTTCAGGGAGAGCATAAGGGAACAATTGACAGGAATGGGGGAAAGAAATACAGTAGAAGAAGAATGGGTAGCTCTGAGGGATGAAGTAGTGAAGGCAGCAGAGGATCAAGTAGGTAAAAAGACGAGGGCTAATAGAAATCCTTGGGTAACAGAAGAAATATTGAATTTAATTGATGAAAGGAGAAAATATAAAAATGCAGTAAATGAAGCAGGCAAAAGGGAATACAAACGTCTCAAAAATGAGATCGACAGAAAGTGCAAAATGGCTAAGCAGGGATGGCTAGAGGACAAATGTAAGGATGTAGAGGCTTGTCTCACTAGGGGTAAGATAGATACTGCCTACAGGAAAATTAAAGAGACCTTTGGAGAGAAGAGAACCACTTGTATGAATATCAAGAGCTCAGATGGCAACCCAGTTCTAAGCAAAGAAGGGAAGGCAGAAAGGTGGAAGGAGTATATAGAGGGTTTATACAAGGGCGATGTACTTGAGGACAGTATTATGGAAATGGAAGAGGATGTAGATGAAGATGAAATAGGAGATAAGATACTGCGTGAAGAGTTTGACAGAGCACTGAAAGACCTGAGTCGAAACAAGGCCCCGGGAGTAGACAACATTCCATTAGAACTACTGATGGCCTTGGGAGAGCCAGTCATGACAAAACTCTACCATCTGGTGAGCAAGATGTATGAGACAGGCGAAATACCCACAGACTTCAAGAAGAATATAATAATTCCAATACCAAAGGAAGCAGGTGTTGACAGATGTGAAAATTACCGAACTATCAGTTTAATAAGTCACAGCTGCAAAATACTAACGCGAATTCTTTACAGATGAATGGAAAAACTGGTAGAAGCGGACCTCGGGGAAGATCAGTTTGGATTCCGTAGAAATGTTGGAACACGTGAGGCAATACTAACCGTACGACTTATCTTAGAAGAAAGATCAAGAAAAGGCAAACCTACGTTTCTAGCATTTGTAGACTTAGAGAAAGCTTTTGACAACGTTAACTGGAATACTCTCTTTCAAATTCTGAAGGTGGCAGGGGTAAAATACAGGGAGCGAAAGGCTATTTACAATTTGTACAGAAACCAGATGGCAGTTATAAGAGTCGAGGGGCATGAAAGGGAAGCAGTGGTTGGGAAAGGAGTGAGACAGGGTTGTAGCCTCTCCCCGATGTTATTCAATCTGTATATTGAGCAAGCAGTAAAGGAAACAAAAGAAAAATTCGGAGTAGGTATTAAAATTCATGGAGAAGAAGTAAAAACTTTGAGGTTCGCCGCTGACATTGTAATTCTGTCAGAGACAGCAAAGGACTTGGAAGAGCAGTTGAACGGAATGGAGAGTGTCTTGAAAGGAGGATATAAGATGAACATCAACAAAAACAAAACGAGGATAATGGAATGTAGTCAAATTAAATCGGGTGAAGCTGAGGGGATTAGATTAGGAAATGAGACACTTAAAGTAGTAAAGGAGTTTTGCTATTTAGGGAGTAAAATAACTGATGATGGTCGAAGTAGAGAGGATATAAAATATAGACTGGCAATGGCAAGGAAAGCGTTTCTGAAGAAGAGAAATTTGTTAACATCGAGTATAGATTTAAGTGTCAGGAAGTCGTTTCTGAAATTATTTGTATGGAGTGTAGCCATGTATGGAAGTGAAACATGGACGATAACCAGTTTGGACAAGAAGAGAATAGAAGCTTTCGAAATGTGGTGCTACAGAAGAATGCTGAAGATAAGGTGGGTAGATCACGTAACTAATGAGGAGGTATTGAATAGGATTGGAGAGAAGAGAAGTTTGTGGCACAACTTGACTAGAAGAAGGGATCGGTTGGTAGGACATGTTTTGAGGCATCAAGGGATCACAAATTTAGCATTGGAGGGCAGTGTGGAGGGTAAAAATCGTAGAGGGAGACCAAGAGATCAATACACTAAGCAGATTCAGAAGGATGTAGGTTGCAGTAGGTACTGGGAGATGAAGAAGCTTGCACAGGATAGAGTAGCGTGGAGAGCTGCATCAAACCAGTCTCAGGACTGAAGACCACAACAATGACCTCAGAAGTTGAGTCCCATAGTGCTCAGAGCCATTTGAACTTTCCGTTCATTCAAATGTCTGTACTCGCAACAAAAGCGAAATTTTTTCGACCCGTCCGGTGTCTTCTTCGGAACCAGGACCACGCTACTAGACCAAGGACTATTACTGTGCTGGATTATCCCATCTTCGAGTTGTTGCTCTATTAATTGCTCTACTACTGGTTGTAATTGTTTCGGTAGTCTGTATGGCTTACGATACACCGGAGCGTGATTCCCTGTCGGAATACGATGCTGTGTTATCGGTGTAGCAGGTAACGTACCGTGTGCTTCAAACAATGCTTTATACTTAACCAATAATGTTTCCATACCCGAATGATCATTTCTTCTCAAATGATTTACCTTGTCACGAAGTGCAGACGTGCTGACGGTTTGCTTTACATCATAGTCTAGCCTCGAACTATCGATGTCCTCTTCACCCATTAACTCTACTGTGGCTATTACTAATCCCTTCGGCAGATCGACATCATCCCGCCCGAAGTTATCTAAACTCACCGGAACCATAAACTGCCCGCTTATGTCCGTTACCCGTGATACATTCCTACGAATAAAGCAATGCTTTTCGTCTAAAACCTCATTACTCGGTAGTGGCTCTACCAAGAATAACCCCTGCTGTGGCACATCGACATCCACCAGTACCCAGATCAACTTCCCTGTACCTGTTCGTACTTTGTCACACGAAATCACCTTTAATGTACTTGTACGCAGTTTAGTTGGTATCACCTTAGCTATCGGTGCACCTTGCGACTCTGAAACATTTGCAACGGCTGTACCCACTGAGAACAAGTTCCCATCGAGTTCCAGCGTATGTTGCGAAAGGTCAATTTGGCGTGAAGTTTAATCAGAAAGTCCAACCCAAGTATCGCTGAAAATCCCTGTCCCACAGTTGACAACACCTCCATTTGCTCCCGGAACCACACGTTCCCTATCTTAAACTTGAGCTGTGCTGTCCCTAGTGCATCTAATTTTCTATCACCTACTGCACGCAATCTGTATCTCGGAGCTTCCAATCCTTTCTTGCCCATGAGGTCCACACTGACAACTGACACATGCGCTCCAGTAACCACTAAAACTCTTCGCCACTTATCTTTTATCCAAACCATCAAACTACAACCCGCCTCTTCGTGCACTCTCTGAGTACCTCTTTTTACTGGGAATGCCCTAAGACGGCAGGAACACTCCATTTTTCATTTAACAGTTTTTTATCTGCTGTATCATTAACCCGTTTCTCGGCTTTACACTGCCGTGCCTTATGCCCTATTTTCTGACAATTGAAACACTGCGGTTCCCGACATTGTCTCTTAAAATGACCTTGCTTCCCACAACGGAAACACTCTTCGGAAGACGAAAAAATTTTCCTGTCATTGCGACTTCTAGTGGCGCTATCCACTTCCTGCAAAAATGTAGCTACGCGCAATGCTGCTGCTAAATCACTTGGATTTTCCATCCGTATCCGGCGTGAAAAATCCGGCGAGACCCCTCGCAAAAATGCGTCTAAAGCTCTATTCTCTGCTTCTTTCAATAGAACTTCATTTGCACTCGCATCTTGCGTTCACTCATATGTGTGCGCATTCGTTCTCCTAATTCTGTCTGAAAATTCTTCTACCGGTTCACCCGTTTCTTACATCATCCTCCCCAATTTTTCCCTACAAAATCTGGCACTGTTTCGTTTCCTAAACCTTTGCAATAATCCCTCAGCCAACTCTGTGAACGTAGTAGCATCCTTTAACGCTTCGTGGTATAATGCATAAGTCTTTGCGTCACCTACTAAGCGTAACTTCGCCATTTGCAAACACATTTCGTCCGACCAACCACACAGTCTAGCCGTACAACGTACGTCACCAATGAAAACATTCACATCCTCTGATGTTTTACCCAAGAAGGAAGGTATCAAATTAGCCGCTGAACAATCTGCCACACCGGAAAAGACAGTACCCTTGCATTCAACACTATCGCTTCCCGAGCCTGATTGAGTATTTTGCAACAATTGTTGCTCCAACCTCTGCATGTGCTGCTTTTGCAACTTATTTTCTTCAATCAGTTTCTTAACTTGCTCTGTCAATGCGACTACAGCATTACTTGTCCCGGTTGCACGTGTCTCTGGCATTTTCCGTGTGGTATACGTCACCTCACAAAAATAAAATTGTATTACCCAGAAGCAAGTTAATTCCTAGCACGTCTAATGGCAAGCCATCTAGACTTACCACATTGCCCCGTTACATGACCATAGAAGCCACACACATCACAAGTTCTTGGTACAAATCTATCGCAAGGAGCGACGTGACCTGTTAATCCACACACTACACATTTAGATGGTACTAAGTTAACGTGACTATCATTCCCACGAAACTGCGATAAGTCTACAGGGCTGCTAGGCCTTTCAAATGACACTCTCACATCCCTTAACGTTACTCTCGACAAGTCTAGCTACACAGAAAACATAGAGAGAAGGCAGTTGTTGGAATCACCCTATTCGGTGTCTCTCAGTTGCTCCACACGGTGCTAGTCAAAGTCGTGGCGTGGGTGCGCCTGACACCACTTGTTGTGTCAGATGGCCACTTGTTACAACTTCTGCAGTACTTGTTATGGCCGTTTGCTACTTGTTACGACTCCTGCAGTACTTGTTAGCAGCAGACACAGTGGCTGCGCCAAAGACTGAGAAGGCGTGGAGTTTTACAATTATTTATTGAGCATTCTTTACAATTTCTCCCTCGCCGTCGCTGCCCAGCCCTGCGGATCCTTCCGCCTGGCTGCTGCTGTGTAGATTCTCCGACAATGCGCTCAACGCGCACCACCAGTGCTCCGCTGAAGTCAGGATGCCCTGTGGTTGAGATGAACTCGTCGCCGCTCGGCAGCCCAGTATGGAACCTCCAAGGAGCCGCGTCGCCGTGAGATCAGCTGCCGACGCCTGCTGCACCGGCGGCTGGGAAGCCATCAGTCGCGATGTCGGCGAGGTCCCGGCATGGACGGACCACGCGGCATGGCCGGGTTGCCGTGAAGTTCGGGCGTCAGTCCCCGGCGGCGCCTGTGACCAAGACCGCGCTGCAGCCGGTCCTGCTGGAAGTTCTCGCTGTAGTTAGTCAGCCATGGTGCCGACCGGACTCAGGCCGACCCCCAGAGCTAAAGCTGACATCTGGCGGCGAACGGATGACTCCTGTGAGCTGCAACAGACTTCCAGAATCGTCACCTATGGAGATTGAACATTCAGACACAAACCATGTCCGTACTCAGTTCCAAACTGCTTCTTAATGGCTTCTGTCCATTGTTGCCTGCACTCCACTATTTATATCCGGCAGGAGGACGTTTTTTACTCTCGGTGTCAGCTTCTTGTTATTACTCCCACAGTATATTGCAGCGTAACTTAGCGTACTGGCCTCACTTCCCTTACTCAGCACTCTCCAGGCTTCGCTCGGCGCTCGGTCTGCGTGCGTCCTTGCGTCAGCCGATTGGTAGATTGCAACTGTCAGCAAGGCTATCTGTGCCGCGCATACTTCGCAATGCCGTGATCGCCGGCTGCCTCTGTTTTGCCATTCTCCACTGCGTGAAGCAACGCTTTCTACATGTGGCCGCAACACATGGGTTGACGAAGTGACAAGATGGTCAAATGTAGAATGGCGTACTTGTAATCCACATTGTGCAGTGGTTAGTAAATTGTGAGACTCGAGCCACCACACTATCCTCACATGACTCATAGGCACCGTCAATTTGCAAACACAGCTGCTGAGAGAAATGGGGCGATAGCTAGAAGGAAGGTGTTTGTCCTTACAAGGCTTGGGTATGGGTATGACCAATGTGCATGATATGGGTCAACCTCACTGAACGACAGTTGACCAAAGAGGAAGAGTCTATCCTTCAAAAAGGAGTGAATTTCACTATCATCCCGAGTACTATATCTATATAGGACATAATTGGTAATACCGAAGCGGCCATTTGGTCCCTTCCTTATGAAAAATCGCAGGAAATACAAACCGAAACAGCCAAGATACTGCACCGAGAAAACCGGCCAGCTTGCAACCTGAAAAAAGAAGAGGTGCAAGCTGTCAAGAGTCTTAACGCCGATCTTGACGCCGACAAGAATATATTGGCACTGCCTGGCGATAAGAGAAATGCGACCTTGGTAATGAAGACTGAAGATTATGAGCAGAAGATCCGGGAACTATTGAATCAGACAAGGAACTGAAAACTAAGCACAGAACCAACGCAGCGTATCGGATCGAATAGAATCGGTTAATCAAAGCTTCTTTACTGCCAGTGGACATACAGAGGAACCTGCACAATACAGAAGCCCTACCACCTCGGCTGTATGGACTATCGAAGATACATAAGAATAATGTTCTAAGAAGACCTATTGTCATCGCTCCTGGCTCACTGGCGTATAAACTGACAAAACACATGGCCTCTCTGCTCCAGCCGCTCGTGGGGAAGTCTGACTCAGAAAATTTCACTGAGAAGCTGAAGAAACTAAGACTTGCACGAAACAACATCCTGATCAACTTTCATGTTGTTTCTTTGATTACGAAAGTGCCATTTAGTGACACTCTGGAGCACATCAGTCCAATTTTCCCGTAAGACGTCACCAAGCTCTTTCATGTATAACTCGCACGAGCTATTTCACATGGAATGGCAACTTCTACAAACAGTTGGAAGGCGTCGCCATGGGTAGTCCTCTTACTACAGTTGCGGCCAACTTCTCCATGGAACATTTGGAAGCACAGTCACTCGACTTGGTACCTTGTAACGTAAGGTGTGGTACAGATATGTCGAAGATACCTTCGTTGTGTGGAGCCACAGTGAGGAATAGCTCGGTAACTGCCTAAGGCACATGAACAGCC
Source organism: Schistocerca nitens (assembly GCF_023898315.1). Classification (NCBI taxonomy): domain Eukaryota; kingdom Metazoa; phylum Arthropoda; class Insecta; order Orthoptera; family Acrididae; genus Schistocerca; species Schistocerca nitens. The sequence continues at coordinate 603,699,551 of NC_064618.1, forward strand.
TCCATGCAAACATATAATTTACCATGCAAGTAGGAAAGGACAAACAACTACCATTTCTAGATGTGCTGGTCACAGTACACAGCGTGTATCAAAAACCAACACACACAGATCGATACCTACACAAACTGTCAAATCAACCACCCGAGCCAGAAAAGAGGATGATCAATACGCTCGTAACGTGAGCGAGACGAATATGTGAGCTGCAGCACTCAGACGTGAAATGCAACACTTCGCAAGTGTTCTGAAAAGCAACGGATACTCCACAGGTTATGTTAGAAGCATAACAGAGGCAAACACTTGGCGAAGAGACAAATCAGAAAAAGAAATATCACGTACGACCTATCTGACATACATTCCCAGATGATGGACATTATCGGCCGTATATTGCGCAAACACAGCGTAAAGACCATCTACTAACCGACAAATAAGATCGGAGGATGTTTCAGATTGGCAAAGGAGAAAGGAACCTTTTTGCAATGTAGGGAATATACCACATACCATGCACATGAGGAAAAATTTATGTTGGAACTACTGGACATTCAACCAACACCATGATCACAGGACATAGCTGACATTGCAGATGGGGCCAGGTGGAGAAATCGGCCGTGGCAGAGCACACGCTGTGTGAGGCCGACCACATAGTAAAATTCGCTAACGCAGAAGTTCTGGCTGTAGAGAAGAGCTATCACACCCGCTTGTTTAGAGAAGTTATAGAAATACACAAACAAGAGAATGGCTTCAACAAGAAATAAGAAAGCGTCAAGGTAAACGGATCCAGGATTCCTGGGCTGCAGCTAACGACCTTATAGTTAGCAAGATGAGAGCCGCACCGGAAATGGCCGTACAGAAACCCTTGATTGTTGGCGCGCCAGGTACAGTCATGCTCAAAAGTATCCGAACGACCTGCATTGCATTTCGCCCGATTCGCATGCAACCCACATAACGCAGCTGTCTAGCAGGTCCTCTAATCGCACCTTGGAACAGTCGTTTTACTATTGAAAATGCTTCCAACAAGTTACCACTAGAAAACACTGCTCTGCATCGCAATAACTCAAGATGTAAAGTAATACTACGATACTACAAATATCAGGGAACACCGTATCACATGTAAGACTGTCCTTAAGGCTTGTAAGCTCACATTTATTACAATAAATGACATACCTGAAATGTTATCACTCTCTTCAAAGTAACATACCGTACTTACTATTTAACACAAAATGACATTAAAAATTTAAATTATTTACGAGCAGCTAGTTGAGAATATGTATGAACTTCAAATGACACGACGAACAGTCTCGTTCTGCTTATGGATTCAAACCCAGGTCATGCAGACTAAGCAAAGATTTCGTGACTGACGGAAACTAACAGTCATTCCTGATTAGGCATACAGAGAGTGATATATATATCGATTTTAGACAGTATCAATTAGCAAATACCAACGTTGAATTACATAATGCAAACATTTTTAACGGACCCGAATTCCTACCCAAACCCTATTGTCCCTGTTAACAAACTACGAGAGATGTTAAATATTGCTTCTTAACGAGTAACTTATTTGAAATGCCGTGAGGTAAAGATTTGTGTTTGGACAGGGATTCGAACCCAGAACCTAATCGGATAGATATCGAAGCACAATCAACTGTGACATAGCTCATTTTCTCGGCAGTAGCTAGATGTTGTAGCTGAAATGACGAGACGAAACATTAATTTTTTCCTTCCCAGGACTTAAACCCGGTACCTATCGCTGTTATAGTCTAGAGAAAACGAACGTTAAATATGGATTTGTTGCACCAGCAGCGACATGTGAACATCTTTGAACTAGAAATAATATGACGAAGAGTTCAGTGCTGACTGGGAATAGAGCTCCACACATATCGTTGTTGACTACACGCAAAGCGACGTCAGCTACCGAATTTTTCTCCACCAGCAGCTCGGAATAACATCTTTAACTTACAGTGATCTCGCAAATAGTTCTGTGTCTCACTGGGAGTCAAAAACGTCAAATATCGTTAGTGTTGACAACGAATGAAAACACATTAAAAATCGAAATTATTATCCACCATCAGATAGGTGTTCTCATGCTAGATCTTGATAATACATAACGAAATCTTTAGTGCTGGGCCAGGATTCGAACCCATTCACGCGCAATATGTGGAGATGTTGAGGAATCCGCAGTTTTGAACAAACAACAAATTGTAGCCGAGCTGTATTGTCACTAAGGGAACAAATTCCGCGTTAAGGGCGGTCTGAGTTGCTTTCCCAGTTCAAAACCAATTTTATCGACATACAGAAGCTCAGATAAAAGATGGAATAAGTGTCCTGTGAGCCTACATAGCGTTTGTTTCGTCACTGGAAATAAATAACTAGTATAAGAAAGGTTACTGGTGATAGAGTTTCTACATGTCGCCACTCCAGACTTTATTGTGGCTCAACCTAACGTCTACTTGGTAGAGAAGGAATATCGTTTTTAATGTGAATTTCAGACCACAATTCCATTATATCTTCTTCACTCGGTGTAGCCAGAAGAGAATGGAATCTGTCTCTCCCTATCTAAAATCATTGACTGAAGCTGGAATCGCACCCAGACCATAGATATATCAACCTCTCATAATCCCAACAACCCACAAAACCCTCTGCTGAGTGGCTCATTTTTCAATCATAACGCCGTTGTGCCACACTGGCTGAGAATTCTGACACACAGGCTCCCTGTATCAATTTTCAGCATGTTCAGTAAATTCATTTACTTGGTTGACCGAATCACCATGAACTAGCTGCCTCGGCTACCCAGTGCATACATTCAACTTTATTTTCTAATCACCAAAATAAAATCACGTAACTGCCACCAACACAGAACTGCCAACAGTGTAGGATGCAGAAATTTAAATAGGAAGTTTATTTTCCACTCGAGCAACTCTATTGCGATATCTGTTTGTTGAAAATGTCGTACAGTGCTAAAGAAAAGGTATAACTGTTTGTCTGTCATAAGTATTCACATGGCCATATGCATTATCCCACAGCGCTGTGGAATGCAGATGTTCTGGGGGAGTTGTTCTTGACTTCTGGAGCTGTTACTGCATTGTGTCGGCTAGTAGCGTAATGGTAAGTACGTAATGGCAAGTATCGTGCATGGTAGGTGAGTGTCGGAGTTCGAGTACATTCACTGCTATATTTTTTGAAACGCAATTCTGCTGTCTGCTAAAGTTATCAATGTAACGGAACTTGTAACATAATTCCCTTCACTTCTCAACCCAAAATAGTCGTATGTGGAAAAAGAGCTAACTTCTGCGACATTTTGTTCATTTCAGGTTTAACAGACAGCCAGACAGTTGAAGCATCTCGAAGCTTTTGTATTATGTATGGGTAGACCGATTCGTGCCAAAATACGTCGGAAAAGTATTTTCTACATTAGCTGTCGTCTGGTCGTGGCATTTTATTCTTCTTCAAACCTTGTTTGAGAGCTTTAATTCAGAACAAGTTTTCTACATTCATGTAATCAATAAACTGCATGTGCATTTTCAGACTGTTATAGATAACATCAGAGAATTCGCATATATCGTTGATGATTAATTTCTCTCTCATGTTTACTACTGTATTAACAACATTAACGGAAACCTTACGAAAATTGTGAACTGTATTATAAAAAAATTATAAAAAATGAAATAAAACTACCCACGATAACCATACGACGAAAGTCTGTTTTAATAAATCTGAGTATCTGTACACAAGCGTGCCTCTATCGACACCAATTGGTAAAATACTACTCACTTAGATTTTGATTGGGTTTGTGTTTAGTTGGTATGCTATGTCATACTCAAGATGTATGCAAATATGGCATTTCATAAATAAACTTATGTATTCCTAGAAACCCAAAATTTGCTTGTCAGCAGTGGAAAGAGGCGTTACCTGTTGTGCAGCATTGTAAGTTTCTCACCGTTTCACTATGAGCCGAAAGTATTTTCTTGCGATTTCCTTATCGATGTTTGATCTGACTGTTTGTAGCTCTTTCATAGAAGGGATAAAAACGCTACATGCAGTGAGACTGGAACTGTAAACCATAACAGACGCTGTTTCACAGGTGAGCACGTTACCACAGAGCTGGCGAAGAAGTATGTGTCTTACGTTCCTCATACGAGACTAATAGTGGCTAGAACTCGTAAACCGCTATTTGAAGGACGAAATTAGTTGTGATTTCCACGTGCAACGACTTTCCTGGGCTAAAAACCATAAATTTACAATCTTTTGTTACACCTCAAGCGATAACAACTCAGATTATTCAGTGGAAATAACAGGTAAAATCAAGTGAACTTTGAGGCTTAATTCCCTGCACACCAGGAAGTAACTCGTTGATCACAGAGTTGCCAAACTTACATTGCCTTGTTGCCAACTCTCAGTTACAATACCAGCAGGAAGAAGACGAACCGATGTGATCTTACAGCGGGCTGGGAAGTGACCATAGCTGGTGTCTCCAAGTCGCGACTGCAACGGCTTGGAATATGTAATGCGTCTGATTCGCATTTCTGTAACTAGGTTTAGGGACTGGAGCGTAGTTACTCAGAACTGACTGCAAACTAAGCTTCATAAATCACTAAATCTCATAGATGTTTTTATATTCCTTCAACTGCGACAATGTTAAGAGTAGTCGTCTTAACGGCAATAAATTTTGGTTTCTGAATCGTTTACCGGCCATACTCTGATGTATTTCGCTGGCTGGAAGGCAAAAGTCTTACTGACAAATTGCACAGAAGGAAAAGGGGGACGAAATGTCTCCCACTGGAAGGTCATGTTGTTTTATTTAAATGATTACAAAATCAGGTAAAACGAACAGTCAGGTTGTCAGTATAAGCACATTACTGTTGTCAGTATGATGTTGCACTGCCCAGGGTCTGTAATGATAAAGGGCCCATTTAGGTAAGGCATATTGTATACAGAAGGGGAAGAGAGAGCACCACTAAATTCTAATACGTATGCATTGCATACACACAGAAATTACTGTTACAGTGTACTTATGGAGCCCAATTAGTGAATTGCGTATTTTCTGGTGAGAAAGAGCACTGGCAAACGGTTTTCGCTACATTAGGTTACTTAATCTGGTGTCACTCTGAGCTAGAATTTAAGGTCAGCGACTAAGTGTAAAGTCAATGAGTCGGATGCGAGTTTTGCAACTGTGAAATACTTTCCTACATTATAGAAGCGAATATTAAATTTGAACTAATATTGCGAAAATTTTGTACTTGGATACTTAGAATGAAAATCTTTCTGTTTATTGCAAAGGAAAACAATTGATTTTCCAAAACAGGCCGCTGGTGTCCGAGCGGTTCTGGCGCTACAGTCTGGAACCGCGCGACCGCTACGGTCGCAGGTTCGAATCCTGCCTCGGGCATGGATGTGTGTGTTGTCCTTAGGTTAGTTAGGTTTAAGTAGTTCTAAGTTCTAGGGGACTTATGACCTCAGCAGTTGAGTCCCATAGTGCTCAGAGCCATTTTTGATTTTCCAAAACATTGTCTGTCATACACAACTTGAAACAGGTCATGCCGACCAAATCATGTGGAAGAACTGACAGCGATGTATATCGGAAGGCAGTAAGATCTCTTGCCTTTGCGTTTGGCAGTACTCCATAGCCATTTCTAGGCGCAAGTAAATGAAGAAAGGCACTGCGTTTTTGTTACCAAGTAACGTCTTCATCACCTACTTTAGTTTTAATGTAATCTACGAGTAATTGCTGATGTTTGATACTAGCCTGAAAAGGATTCCGTAGACAGAGAAGGAACCGAGATGGGTTCGTATCTCTGACACAGAACATCACATCATGCACTTCATCTTTAAATGCATGCACACTTTGTTACTGCAGAATAGAGGTATATCACACATCTTTCGTGGTTAATTAACAGGGACGAAAGGGTCTTGACAGAAGTCCTGGTTTATTACAAAAATGTCGTCTTTTATTTTCAAGTTTACATTTGGTTACTGGTATTGGCAAAAACTTCAGTAATTCATGACTCTTCATGGCTAGTCATCAATATGATAAGATTACATTAGATTAATTCTTGTTTCATAGATCATGAACACGATATTTTGTAATGATGTGAAACGTGTCATTTTAATGAAAGATTTCTTTACATACCATGATTCAATTTCTTTACAATTTTTTACTCTCTCTCTCATTCTTTCTGATTTTTATCTCTCTCTCTATCACACACACACACATACACATTCTTTTTTTATTTTTATTTGTTTGTTGTGCTCGACTATCGGCGAGGCACGAAAACGTCTGTGAATGAATTTCTTAGTTTTGAGTACACTTACGAAAGAAATATAAAAACAACTATGAGAGTTATTGATTTATGAAGCTTAGTTTGCAGTCAGTTCTGAGTATTATTAGTAACTACGCTCCAGTCCCTAAACCTAGTTACAGAAATGCGAATCAGATGCATTACATATTCCAAGCCGTTGCAGCCGCGACTTGGAGACACCAGCTATGGTCACTTCCCAGCCCGCTGTAAGATCACATCGGTTCGTCTTCTTCCTGCTGGTATTGTAACTGAGAGTTGGCAACAAGGCAATGTAAGTTTGGCAACTCTGTGATCAACGAGTTACTCCCTGGTGTGCAGGGAATTAAGCCTCAGAGTTCACTTGATTTTACCTGTTATTTCCACTGAATAATCTGAGTTGTTATCGCTTGAGGTGTAACAAAAGATTGTAAATTTATGGTTTTTAGCCCAGGAAAGGCGTTGCACGTGGAAATCACAACTAATCTCGTCCTTCAAATAGCGGTTTACGAGTTCTAGCCACTATTAGTCTCGTATGAGGAACGTAAGACACATACTTCTTCGCCAGCTCTGTGGTAACGTGCTCACCTGTGAAACAGCGTCTTTTACGGTTCACAGTTCCAGTCTCACTGTGTGTAGCGTTTTTATCCCTTCTATGAAAGAGCTGCAAACAGTCAGATCAAACATCGATAAGGAAATTGCAAGAAAATACTTTCGGCTCATAGTGCAACGGTGAAAACCTTACAATGCTGCACAACAGGTAACGCCTCTTTCCACTGCTGACAAGCAAATTTTGGGTTTCTAGGAATACATAAGTTTATTTATGAAATGCCATATTTGCATACATCTTGAGTATGACATAGCATACCAATTAAACACAAACCCAATCAAAATCTAAGTGAGTAGTATTTTACCAATTGGTGTCGATAGAGGCACGCTTGTGTACAGATACTCAGATTTATTAAAACAGACTTTCGTCGTATGGTTATCGTGGGTAGTTTTATTTCATTTTTTATAATTTTTTTATAATACAGTTCACAATTTTCGTAAGGTTTCCGTTAATGTTGTTAATACAGTAGTAAACATGAGAGAGAAATTAATCATCAACGATATATGCGAATTCTCTGATGTTATCTATAACAGTCTGAAAATGCACATGCAGTTTATTGATTACATGAATGTAGAAAACTTGTTCTGAATTAAAGCTCTCAAACAAGGTTTGAAGAAGAATAAAATGCCACGACCAGACGACAGCTAATGTAGAAAATACTTTTCCGACGTATTTTGGCACGATGCGGTCTACCCATACATAATACAAAAGCTTCGAGATGAGAGACAAACAGTTATACCTTTTCTTTAGCACTGTACGACATTTTCAATAAACAGATATCGCAATAGAGTTGCTCGAGTGGAAAATAAACTTCCTATTTAAATTTCTGCATCCTACACTGTTGGCAGTTCTGTGTTGGTGGCAGTTACGTGATTTTATTTTGGTGATTAGAAAATAAAGTTGAATGTATGCACTGGGTAGCCGAGGCAGCTAGTTCATGGTGATTCGGTCAACCAAGTAAATGAATTTACTGAACATGCTGAAAATTGATACAGGGAGCCTGTGTGTCAGAATTCTCAGCCGGTGTGGCACAACGGCGTTATGATTGAAAAATGAGCCACTCAGCAGAGGGTTTTGTGGGTTGTTGGGATTATGAGAGGTTGATATATCTATGGTCTGGGTGCGATTCCAGCTTCAGTCAATGATTTTAGATAGGGAGAGACAGATTCCATTCTCTTCTGGCTACACCGAGTGAAGAAGATATAATGGAATTGTGGTCTGAAATTCACATTAAAAACGATATTCCTTCTCTACCAAGTAGACGTTAGGTTGAGCCACAATAAAGTCTGGAGTGGCGACATGTAGAAACTCTATCACCAGTAACCTTTCTTATACTAGTTATTTATTTCCAGTGACGAAACAAACGCTATGTAGGCTCACAGGACACTTATTCCATCTTTTATCTGAGCTTCTGTATGTCGATAAAATTGGTTTTGAACTGGGAAAGCAACTCAGACCGCCCTTAACGCGGAATTTGTTCCCTTAGTGACAATACAGCTCGGCTACAATTTGTTGTTTGTTCAAAACTGCGGATTCCTCAACATCTCCACATATTGCGCGTGAATGGGTTCGAATCCTGGCCCAGCACTAAAGATTTCGTTATGTATTATCAAGATCTAGCATGAGAACACCTATCTGATGGTGGATAATAATTTCGATTTTTAATGTGTTTTCATTCGTTGTCAACACTAACGATATTTGACGTTTTTGACTCCCAGTGAGACACAGAACTATTTGCGAGATCACTGTAAGTTAAAGATGTTATTCCGAGCTGCTGGTGGAGAAAAATTCGGTAGCTGACGTCGCTTTGCGTGTAGTCAACAACGATATGTGTGGAGCTCTATTCCCAGTCAGCACTGAACTCTTCGTCATATTATTTCTAGTTCAAAGATGTTCACATGTCGCTGCTGGTGCAACAAATCCATATTTAACGTTCGTTTTCTCTAGACTATAACAGCGATAGGTACCGGGTTTAAGTCCTGGGAAGGAAAAAATTAATGTTTCGTCTCGTCATTTCAGCTACAACATCTAGCTACTGCCGAGAAAATGAGCTATGTCACAGTTGATTGTGCTTCGATATCTATCCGATTAGGTTCTGGGTTCGAATCCCTGTCCAAACACAAATCTTTACCTCACGGCATTTCAAATAAGTTACTCGTTAAGAAGCAATATTTAACATCTCTCGTAGTTTGTTAACAGGGACAATAGGGTTTGGGTAGGAATTCGGGTCCGTTAAAAATGTTTGCATTATGTAATTCAACGTTGGTATTTGCTAATTGATACTGTCTAAAATCGATATATATATCACTCTCTGTATGCCTAATCAGGAATGACTGTTAGTTTCCGTCAGTCACGAAATCTTTGCTTAGTCTGCATGACCTGGGTTTGAATCCATAAGCAGAACGAGACTGTTCGTCGTGTCATTTGAAGTTCATACATATTCTCAACTAGCTGCTCGTAAATAATTTAAATTTTTAATGTCATTTTGCGTTAAATAGTAAGTACGGTATGTTACTTTGAAGAGGAAATCATGAATACGACGAACTTACTACGTGCATTACCTATCTGACGTAATAATGAGAGTGATAACATTTCAGGTATGTCATTTATTGTAATAAATGTGAGCTTACAAGCCTTAAGGACAGTCTTACATGTGATACGGTGTTCCCTGATATTTGTAGTATCGTAGTATTACTTTACATCTTGAGTTATTGCGATGCGGAGCAGTGTTTTCTAGTGGTGACTTGTTGGAAGCATTTTCAATAGTCAAACGACTGTACCAAGGAGCGATTAGAGGACCTGCTAGACAGATGCGTTATGTGGGTTGCATGCGAATCGGGCGAAATGCAATGCAGGTCGTTCGGATACATTTGAGCAAGACTGTACAAATAATCTGCGATCACGAGCTTGGCTCCAGTCCACCACCAGCAACGGAGGGTGAAGCTTTGACAGTGACAGCCACTCGTGCTGGCGAAACGTCAGAAAAATCATCACACAAACATGGGCTGAAGCGCCTGAGACAGAGCCAACAGGCAGTTTGTCGATAATTAAGATGATGTGACAAAAAATAGAAATAAAAATTACAGGTCAACAAATTAACTGAATAAAAATAATGATCAAAGTTATTTCGATAAAGATTAAAGAATCAGAGAAGTTGACAATACTTGAACTCAAAACCTTTTGCTTGTGAGACCCTTACTGTGCCCATTACGCTACACATCCAGTCTACACATTGGAAGTTTTTGATGTTAATGAACTTAAATCAAAATTACGAATTTCTTTTATGCCGATTACTTGCAAATGAGGGCCTACCCAGGTGGGTGGCTGCTGGGTGTGATATCTGAGATCTGAACTACCATCACTGTATAGATGATTTCAAAAAGGCGACCCCATCAATAGAAAATTCTCTTTGTGAAAGTTTTCAATCGAAAATTGTTTCATCTGCTTATCACAAGTTTTATCTATGCACTCTGGAGCTTAGAAACGGTGGTGCAGTGTGTAGGTCTCGCCTGCATGAGAGCACTGACGCGAGTGGCTGATTACGGAAGTATGTGTGGCTGATATAGTGCTAAGGCACTGCCTCTACATTTCAACACTGCAAATTCCTGTTTACTCCATCTCGCTAGTGCAATCTGTCTGTAGAGTTCGCACATTGTGACGGATTAGTTGATAACTTCATTAACAGATAGCGCTGCAGTAATCTCCAATTACAACAGTAGAGCAATGTACTTCGTTTTCACATAAAGTACTCGTTTTTTAATCTTAATTTGAGTGTTCACATTCAACTTATATGTTGTTTATAACTCGTCTCATCTAAAAAACGCAATAATTCAAAGAAAATAATGTACTTGTGCCCTTAATAAATCGAAGAAATTAGCACATTTTTAAATGTGGTTTGTACATCACTTAGTATGTACACTGATAAAAACCAAAACATTACGACCACTGCCCACCCAGATGTTGGATGCTGCCTGGTTGTGATGCAGGCACATGACATGGTAACAAAAGCATGGAACCGGAGTGGGGGATCACCTCTGCGAAGATATGGGCTGCAAATTCGGAAATCCATTGAAATATGCGACTTTAACAAAGGTCAGATTATTATTACACAGCACCTGTGAATGAGTATATCCAAAACGGTGAAGCTGGTCGAATGTTCATATGCTACCGTTGTGAGCATCTATGGAAAGAGGCAGAAGGGCAGTGAAACTACAACTGGTGCTAAATGTTGGATGGCCACATATCTGCACAGAACATCAGGTTCGGAGGCTTTTGTTTGCTCAGTAACATAGAACAGATGGTAATCTATGGCATCTCTATTGAACGAACACAATGCTGGTGCATGCATAAGAGTCTCAGAGTACACTATTCAGCACAGAGTGTTGAACACAGAGCTTCACAGCAGATTACCAGTACATGCTCACATGTTGACCCAATGACATTATCAATTATGATTGCAGTGCACACTGGACCATCGGGATTCGACCATCGATCAATGGAAAAGTGTCGGTTCTTTGGGTGAATTACATTTTTGCTACAATAGGTAGCTCGTTGTCTCCACAGATGCTGTCATGAAGGTGAACCACAGGTCCAAAAGTGCAGTGCATCACGGACATAGGCTGGTAGGAGCAGTAATATGCTACAGGAGACATTCTCCTGCACTTACGTTGGGCATGTGGTAGTTATCGAAAACACGCTGACAGCTGCGAGCCACCTGCATCCCTTCATGGTTGATGGCTTGTCCAATTTCAATATCATCTTCCAGCAGTATAACTGTCAATTTCTCGGAGTCGGAACCATGTTGCAGTGGTTTGATGAGTTTTCTAGTAAACTCACATTGATTTCTCAGCTACCAAATTCGCCTGATGTAAATTCTACAGAACACATATACATCGCTACTGGCTGCTGTCATCACGCACGCAAATTAGCATCCCATTATTTGCGAAAATTACATGAAGCATGTGTAGACATCTAATGCCACATACCTCCCACCAACAAACCGTCAGATCCCTAATATGCACAGTCAGTGATGTAGTTTGTTCCAAAGATGGACAAACAAGCTATTAAGCAGATTGTCACAATGTTTTGGCTCATCAGTGTAAGCACACTGCAAATGGCTGCATTTGCTCCTGGTGTGCCTCAGGCCAGGTATGGACTGGCCACACAAGCCACTGAGGTTCATTGACACCATTCATCAAGTCGCTGCTGCCTGATCTCTGCCTCCTGAATTAAAGATGACAGGTGACAGAGGCAAGTAGGGGAGCTACCATCAAAATGCTGGATTGTCATCACATCCTGGCAGTGGACATGGACTTCGTGTTGGACTTCAAGAAAACCCCAGAGGGATAAGAGGTGATGAGAAATAGAGGGAGAGGGAGAGGGAGAGGAAGCTGAAAATCCCTTTGTCACTTCCTTTATGGGCCTGCAGGTTTTGCTGAAATTTATTAATATAAATGTTTTCTATATAAATGGAGCCACTACTCAAGAAGTTCAATAATGCAAGCAACTGTAATTTGTTTAAAAAAATTAGTGAGCTACAAGCAAATGTTCCATTCAGCATTACCAACAGTGAATACTTGAATATTAGATATAGAGAAAAAAATTGTATGGGGCTTAATAACTATTAGATATGGAGAAAAAATTTGTATGGACATTAACAACGAGTTTAAGATTATTTTGCCTGATAAATATTTGAAGTCAGTAACTGATTGGCATTTTCAGTTTTTTGGAGAGGGAAGAGATACAATGACATGAAGAAATTTAATAATAATAATAATAAACAAGAAGATTACATATTGGATAACCACAGCGACTGCATAGAAGTGATGGAAAAAACAGATGCCTATAAATATCTAGGACACAGACAAAAAATAGGAATAGATAATACAAATATTAAAGAAGAACTAAAAGAAAAATATAGACAAAGACTAACAAAAATACTGAAAACAGAACTGACAGCAACATACAAGACAAAAGCTATAAATACTTATGCTATACCAATATTGACCTATTCATTTGGAGTAGTGAAATGGAGTAACACAGAACTAGAAGCACTCAATACACTTACATGATCACAATGCCACAAATATAGAATACATCACATACATTCAGCAACAGAAAGATTCACATTAAGCAGAAAGGAAGGAGGAAGGGGATTTGTAGACATAAAAAACCTACATTATGGACAGGTAGACAATTTAAGAAAATTCTTTATAGAACAAGCAGAAACTAGCAAAATACACAAAGCAATCACTCATATAAATACATCGGCTACACCATTGCAATTTCATAACCACTTCTACAACCCTTTAGATCACATAACATCAACAGATAAGAAGAAAGTGAATTGGAAAAAGAAAACACTACATGGAAAGCACCTGTATCATCTAACACAGCCACACATTGATCAAGACGCATCCAACACATGGCTAAGAAAAGGCAATATATACAGTGAGATGGAAGGATTCATGATTGCAACACAGGATCAAACAATAAACACCAGATATTACAGCAAGCATATTATTAAAGATCCCAATACCACAACAGATAAATGCAGACTTTGCAAACAACAAATAGAAACAGTAGATCACATCACAAGTGGATGTACAATACTACCAAATACAGAATACCCCAGAAGACATGACAATGTAGCAAAAATAATACAACAACAACTTGCCATACAACATACACTAATAAAATAACACGTTCCCACATACAAGTATGCACCACAAAATGTACTGGAGAATAATGAATACAAATTATACTGGAACAGAACCATTATAACAGATAAAACAACACCACATAACAAATCTGACATCATATTCACCAATAAAAAGAAGAAATTAACACAACTAATCGAAATATCCATACCCAATACAACAAATATACAGGAGAAAAAATTGAAAAATACACCCAACTGGCTGAGGAAGTCAAGGACATGTGGCATCAGGATAAAGTTGACATTATACCAATTATACTATGAACTACAGGTGTCATACCACACAATATCCACCAGTACATCAACGCAATACAGCTACATCGAAATGTATATATACAACTACAGAAATCTGTAATTATTGATACATGTTCAATTACCCGAAAGTTCCTAAATGCAATGTAACATATACCGTACAGTTAAAAGGAAGTCACGCTTGATCAAGGTCCACGTCACTTTCCATTTTTAACCAGAAATAACGTCTGAGACAAAATTAATAATAATAATAATAATAATAATAATAATAATAATAATAATCCACGATGAAATTGGGTCAACCCCCGAGAAGGAGAAAACACAGGTGGTGGAATATAATATGTGACCAAGCAATAGAAGAAAGGACCAATGCCTGGAAAAACTTCAATAGTCACAAAACATCAGAAAAATGGCAACAATTTCTAGTAATCCGAAAACAAACATCGAAAACTATTCGGAGGGAAAAAAGAAATTATGACAAACGGCGACTAGATGAGATAGAACAAGATTTTAAGAAGAACAACACCAGGAATTTTTATAAGACGTTTAAAGAACATATTGCAGGATACCAGCCACCCAATCTTTGTTTCAAGAAACCGGATGGTTCACTAGAAACTAACACAAAGAATAACTGCCAAATCCTCGCAGACTATTTCAACAAACTTCTCAACTGCGAAAGACCTACAGAGGATATTCACTACGAGACGTCTACACCAAATCCTGACGCTAAACCGCCAACCATCAACGAAATAGTAGAAATTATCAAGACTCTGAAAAACAATAGAGCCCCAGGAGAAGATGGAATTATTGCAGAACTATGGAAACTAAAAGACGAAAGATTAACAGGAAAAATTCACAAAATCATATTAAACATTTGGGAAACAGAACAGATCCCTTCTGAATGGAAATGCGCACTCATCCATCCACTCCACAAAAAAGGGGACAAAACTGAACCAAATAATTACAGGGGTATCTCACTCGTACCGGTCACATATAAAATCCTATCAAAAGTTCTCGTGAATAGATTAGAAGAACAAGCTGACCCACAAATAGGAGAATACCAGGCTGGTTTTCGCAAGGGACGATCATGCATAGAGCAGATCTGGAATCTGAAAATGATTCTCCAGATGAGAAACACCCGAAACACAGTGGTTACTTTTGTAGATTTTAAAAAGGCCTACGACTCAATAGACAGAGTAGCGCTCTGCAAGACGCTGGAAGAATTCAGCATTGACAGAAAGACAAGAGCAATCATTCGGGAAACATTAACTGACACAATCTCCAAGGTTAAATTTATGGGGGATATCTCGGAACCATTTGAAATCCAAACTGGAGTGCGACAGGGTGACAGACTTTCACCATTACTCTTTACTATCATTCTTGAAAAAATTATCAGGACATGGGAAAAAGAAGTCAAAGGAATCCAAATTGGCATTAGAAAAGATAATAGATTCAATGTGAAGTGTTTAGCTTTTGCAGATGACCTTGCAATCCTCACAAATAATAGAAAAGAAGCTACTAACGCCATAGAGAAATTACACGAAATTGCACAAAGAACCGGCCTGCAAATCTCATATGAGAAAACCCAGTACATAGAAAGAGTGCCACAAGACAAATTGCCTATTGTGACAACCCATGGGAAAATTGTACAAGTACCACATTTTAAGTACCTGGGAGAAATCATCCAGCCATCAGGGATCAACCTAAAGGCCAATGAGGAAAGAATAAAAAAACTACAGAAAGCATATAAACTCACGTGGAACTATTATAACAAAAAGTCCATATCCATTAACGCAAAATTGAGGCACTACAACACCGTCGTACTTCCGGAGGCACTGTATGCATCTGAAACAACACAAATAGGTGGGCAAACTAAAATCAAAGAAATAGAGAAACAAGAAAGGAAAATTCTCAGGAAAATTTTTGGCCCGATACAAGAGCAAGGAATCTGGAAGAAGAGACCAACATCAGAATTATATAAATACACAGACAAGATTACAGATACAATAAGGAAAAGAAGAATGCAGTTCTACGGACATATCCACAGGATGAATGAAAACAGAATTTCAAAGCGAATTCTTAAAGTCATCAACTCAGGCAGGGGAAAAACAAAATGGATAAAAGAAGTTGAAGAGGACCTCAGACAAGCACACATAACAGTAAATTATGCAGAAAATAGAACTGAATTCAGGAACATCATCAAAAAACATAAATTTGACACCACAACACGGAAGAGAACAGGATGCAAATGGACAGCGGAGCGAAAGAAACAACACAGTGAACACATGAAGAAAATTTGGGCTCAGAAAAAACATAAACAATCATCATAAAGGAATTCAAGTTCAAACGCTCTCTTAAATGGGAATAATCGAAAATAATAATAATAATAATGAATTTTATGATCTGGAATTCATGCCATGAATTCCATTAAAATTTTCACCTTACTTTATTTCAAGAGAAAAATATTTTATATTTCATCCATTATGGAAATGCATGGGGGATGAACATTACCCTTGAAATTATTAAAAATATAAAGAAATCGAGAAAATTTCAAATATAGAATAAAAAATAATAAATACATATGATAACGCATTCCGTCAGATGGCATTCCTTTATTTTTCCCCATTTACCTACGTTTCCCTCAATTTCATACTGTTTCCCAGAAAATCTTTAAAAATCAGGAAAAAATAGCTTATAGTAGGTTAAATATGTAAGTTCTGGGTAATTTTTCCAGAAAAATCGCGGAAAAATCATGAAATTTTGAGGAAATCCAAGAAATTTTATGATTTTATGGTGATCTGAGAAAAGTGGGCCAGAACCTACATATTTGTTCTACAGAAACACTACATAGGGTGCAATAACACCTGTCGGGTGTTTGGCAAAGCAGTTATGATACTGAAACAAATTGATTAAGCCAATACAGCAAAACTGTGGACTCCCAAGGAGTGATACCAATTTGGCCATTAGAAATGACAGTGTACAGCAAAGCAACTCCTCAACAACATAAATACTCCACCACACTAGCCTAGAGGCAATCAGTCAGTAGGATCAATGGTAACATCTTGTGTGAGGATGTTCCAGTGCTGGTCATACTCTTGATGATATAATGGCCACTAATCTGTAATCATAAATGACTACAAACCAGCGTCCAGTATTGAAGCCACCACTGATGGGTAGTCGATGAGTCTGCCAACACCATTCCAGTTCTGGGCACACCTGTTCTAATACTTCTGCATCGTTCAGGTCAGATGGCCTCCGGAATAAGTAGACCAGGATCAACTTCCAGCTTGACATTACATCATTTGATATCAAGGTCCATCTGATGGTATAACATGGGCAGAGGCCTGAGAGTTACTCTCAGAATGGCATGTGAGCTAGACAAACATGTGCCAGTGTCACTTCATCTGTAGCACATCAGCCTTTGGGAAGTGCCAATGGGTGGACAACTTGCCACACCCCAAGTCACTGCCATGTGCCCGCATCTCGTGGTTGTGCGGTAGCGTTCTCGCTTCCCACGCCCGGGTTCCCGGGTTCGATTCCCAGCGGGGTCACGGATTTTCTCTGCCTCGTGATGGCTGGGTGTTGTGTGATGTCCTTAGGTTAGTTAGGTTTAAGTAGTTCTAAGTTCTAGGGGACTGAGGACAATAGATGTTAAGTCCCATAGTGCTCAGAGCCATTTGAACCACTGCCATGTGCTCTGGGCTGATGACGCGAGTTTTGGCAGCCACAAGTCTGCTTCTGCAGTCAGGAGACCCCACTCCAGCTTATGAAGCCCCAGTCACCACAGAAGACACAGCTACAAGATGTATTCTGAGGAATAAAAAAAAAGTAACATTTAATCACATTTATTCTTGTTTTGTTTCATCTGATAATGCTACACAGGTTCCTCAGTCTTAATCCTGAAGAAACAGTAGGGGTTACCAGCTCTGAAGTCGGTGAGCCCTACAAATAGGATTCAGAAGTGCTCGAACTCAGCACAGATTTCAACTAGAAAGCAAGCAGTATTGTTCAAGCCTAAGGAAGTTGTTCCAAGCCCACATGCCAACATCTGCAACTACAAGCCCACATGCCAACATCTGCAACTATCACACAGGATGAGTTGGAAAGAAACAAAGTACTTGTTCTCAGGAAAATTGCATTTTATTGTGATGTACTGAATAGGACTTAAAGACTAGAAAGTTACTTTTAGTGAGCCATTTAGTCCCATAGTGCTCAGAGCCATTTTAGTGAGCCAAGTGAGTCAGTTGTTTTATCTCAGTTTATGGGTAATAGTTGGCAAGAGTACCTTGGTATGACATACAAAATTTGTAGTTTAATGAGTCATAGTGCACCTTGTGACAAATTTATAGCTGTGACATTTGCTACATGTAGAAGGTATGGGCACACAGCAGGTGATTGCTCAGATTGTCACTGAACAATTGCGATACATAAGAATTACATGTAACAACCTTGGTCACAACTGTACTTGTTGAGTTAGTGTTTGGAAGTGATACTAGTTTGTTCATGAAAAGAGTTTAAATAAATTGCACAATCATGGTGCAGACATGAGCAGTAATGAGTAGTAACATGATAACTGCCTTTATGGATCAAGTTTCTCAGTTGATAGAGGATAGTGAACAGCAGAAAGTTCACAGTGAACAGTTATATCAGCAGTTATGTGCTTTATTGGCTGGAGAACAGCTACAATCGGGTGTGGTTGAAATTAGGATTGTAGTACAAGTTCCTTCCTCATCTGCAGATCCTGCGGTCATGAATCTTATAATCCCCTTCTCTGGAAAAACATCAGAGAATGTTGCTGTACTTACACACATTTTACTAACCACTGCTGAGTTAAGTAACTGGTCAAATGAAACATGCTTCCAGGTGGCCAAGTTATGTATTAAGGATGGCGTTAAAATCTATATACGTATTATGAACTTCTTAATAAGGCACCCACAATTTGTAGAATTAGCAGAGGGTTTACAGCTAAGGTATAGAAAACAGAACAATGCATGGTTCTTTAGGGCAAAAATCAATAGTTTGATGCAGAAAACGAATGAAACAGCTGAGTCATTTTCCTACAGAATAAGCAAAGTGAATGCACAGACTGACAAGCTGACACAAAACCAGATGCAAATAGCATCATGATTAAAGGAGCAGGAAATGAGACATTGGATGTTATACTGAAAAGGATTCCCTCAGATTTTTCACAGGGTGTGCAAATGGAAAACACTAAGGATTTAGCTGCAGTATTTAGATTTGCAATACACTTGCAAGAAATAAATTGTGCAACAAGCATGCACAATTCATGAAATATTTTTATGTCTGGCATCAAAGTTTGCTTTTATGGTCAGTAGGGGCATTTGGAGGCACAATGTCGCCAACACAACTCTACAATTTCTAGTTCTTTGGGCAATAGCTCAGGATTGTGAATTCAAAAAGTAAGGGCAAATGCAGTGACTGTTAAATGGCAACAGCAATGTTCCTTCCAAAGGAAACCATTTCCAATAAATCTCAGAATAGTAAAAACATATGCCAAGATGGATTTTTGTTTCATAGCTTGGGCGAATAATAAAAAAAAAATATAAATTTCTAGCTGATACTGGGGCACATTATCAGTTGTGAGTCTGGACCTAGTGGCCAAGAGGAGACTGAAGACTGAGATACAGATTCAGTAGGAACAACTCAGGTCAAGTTCAAGGTAGGAAATATGTTTTTGTGAACAAATGGAAGTGTTGTCAATTGTGGGACAGGAATTTTCTGCAGTATTTGGATTAGACTTTCTGGTTAGGCTCCATGCTAAAATCAGCCTATGGCAACAAATGCAGAACTCAGAGGTAATTTTCTTCCAATGGGTACAGCAGTTGCAAATGTTTGTATGCCATGTGGTACACCCATTGCTAAGACAGTGCTAAATAGTGTGCACAAGTGCATTAAAAATTGTTTCACGCAATAGAGTACTAGCAGGTAGAGAAAAGCTAATTTGGGTTACAGTAGATCTCAACATACCACAGCAGCCTTTATGTTTAACAGAACCACTGCTGAGTAGTGACATTTTTTATAACAGCTCTGTTTTATATGAAGTAGTACAGCACATGCTAGGAATATAGATAACCAGCTTATGGTGGCAGTAAGCCTAGAAAATTTTGGAATGGACAAAGTGAGTCTTCTGAAAGGGTTAGTGATAGCTACACTAGAAGCACCTGATGAAGTAGACATTAACAGGTTCATTATAGAGCATAATGCCAAACAAACTTTCAGCACTCCTATGTTGCATTGTAAAGTTAGTCATTTAAAGGGCAACAACTGGTCAATCATGGAGTCATTGCTAATGCAGTACAAAGATTTATTTAATTCAGAAGGTACACTGCCAGCCACACCCATAACACAGTATCAGATTTCGATGAGCAATCATACACAAGTGTACCATTAAGCAACATAGGTCACTGAAGCCACTCATAGACTGATTTGTGGATCAGCACCTTGAAGAAAGCATTATAGTCCACAACAGTAGAATTTGGTCAGCAAGTGTAGTTATTGTACCAAAAAAGTCACATACTGGAATGAGAAAACATCAGTTCAGTTGTGATTGGAGATATTTAAATAAACATAAAGTAACCAATGCATATACATTTCATAACATAACTGAAACTTTAGATAACCTGGAACAGAGCAAATTCTTTTTCACAAGATATTTAAAGCACGGCTTTCATAAAACTTAAGTATGCCTGGAAGATAAGTGTAAGACAGCATTTACAGCAGTGTCTGGTCACTAACAATATCACAGTATGCCTTTTGGTTTAACGACTGCACCTGCAACATTCCAGAGATTGTTAGATGGAGTCCTTTGGGGTCTGAAACTGAAAAATAAAATGTTATATTTGGATGACATCATAGTTTTCACTAAAGATTTAGACGAACGTGTAAAGCATGTAAGTGAAGTAATTGATAGGTTAAGTACAGCTCATCTTCAGCACTGACAAAATCTTTTGCACATTTTGCAATATTATTAGCCAAGATGGAGTGAGGACAGATTCTTGTCTCACTTCAGCCATGGATGATTTTTCAGCTCCACAAACAGTAACACAGCTACAATCATTTCTTTGGCCAGCAAATTATTACCAAAATTTCATCAAAGAGTTTGTACAAATTGCACAACCACTGACCAGATTTCTAAAAGAAAAAGGGGGTGGGGATACATTTGACTGGACATCTGAATATCAAATAACATTACAAAATTGAAAGGAAATATTAATATCAGACCCTGTATTAGTTTTTCTTGATTTTATCAAAGAATTTATAGTGCCATCTGACGCAAGCCATGCAGCTTTAGATGCCATTTTTAATCATAATATAGCTGGAAAGGAGTATCCAGTGGCATATGCATCTCATCAGCTAAATAAGGCTGAGCACTAATATTTGACAACAAACAAACAGATTATAGCTTTAATATACAGTATTTCATATTTCCAGTGTTACCAAGTCCAGTCAAATTAGGATTTTTTGAGGATAATATTAGTAATAAGCTGAATGTTTGCATATTCCTTCCTTACACCTTTGTAAACAACATACTAAAAGTCCCTGTCAATCAACATGGAGCTTTGCCTGCCATATTGGCGAAGAGGGGAAAAAATCACCTTCTCACGATTTTATAGAAAAATGGCTCTATTTATGAGCAAAATACATCATTAAAAATTAAAGGACACAACATTATCTACAAAGAAGGTCCTATGTACTGTTTTCATACGATTAATGGTTCAGCTTCAAAACTATGTTTGTTAATCTGTTCTGACTGTATAATGGCAGGAATTTCATTCCTGATTGAGTGTCAGTGTAATTGCTGTAAAAAGAGCATGAAATCACACATAATAAAGGTTTAATTAGCAGTTAGTGATCAAGTGTTAATTGTTCATATATTTTGTAACATTACATACTTAGTGCTATGATTCATAAAATAGGCTGATTATCTTCCTATGACTCATAATCATAACCTTCTTGATCATCAGGATCCTGGTCTGTTGGTATACCACTACTTTCAGCTGCAGCTGTTTCAGTACCTTCTTCTTGTAGTGCATGTGCAGAGCATTTATGAAGGCAAGATACACCTCAACAAAGGCTTGATTTGTTGGAGCATTGTAGAGTAGACTTCCTCCAACTACAAGTAGACCCACATCCCTTTGCACATTTGCAGCTCATCAACTTCGGCAGGCGGTGTGGGATGGGAGAGCACTGGATAGTTACTGGGACTAGTGTATTTACATATTTCCTCCACCCCATTCCTCAGAGGAAATTTGCAATAACCTGATGGTGCACTCTTTAAGAGTGTTGTCTGGCAGTCTCCTCTGTTGAAGGATGAGATGAAAGATTCATTTTATTCCGATCCACTAAGATTATGAAGCAGTGGTAAAGCAACCTATTCAGAGATGTTTCATTGATAGATTCCCCGTACAAAGCTATAAACCATTGAAAGATGGACTCAAAAATGGTGTGATGTGATGCGCTGGTATCCTTAAACAGTGACACTGCAGTTACCAAGTATTTGCTCCTTTTAATTTCTCTGAAGTTTTCCCCCCCTTTCGTGGATGTTGACAATGTGGTGTCACATCCACTGAAAGCCTGGAGCAACAACATATGTTCCTGGAAGTTCTGATTTCCTTGCAATTCTTTAATGAGTATTATGTTTGTGCCTTGTTTATCTTTCTTGGTTTAAAAAAGATAATGTCTTTCTGAGGAATTGGTGCAATAATAACTAGTAAATCTACATCCTCTCCTACCAGAACAACAACAATTTGATCAACTGGGTCATAGCTTGTGATATCAACTGCTGTCTGAATTATTAACTTATTGGCATTGTCCTTTTCTGGTCTCACTTTGATACCTTGCCATTCATGTTTTTCAGATGACAGGGTTATGACCTACGTTTTATTTGTAACATTTCCTAAGAAATTGTTCTGACTGATCAGAATTGACATAGTTTCAGTGCCAACCAGTTCAACTGAGCACTTCATAGTAGCTCTCCTTTGCTTTTCTGCTATCTTTGTACTACTAGTACTCTCAGAATAACCACCAAAGACAACCTCTAACGTTTTTGACGACTTAAAGAGTGAGTGTGGGTCTGGGTTATACTGATTTATTTCCCCAAACCACATTCCACTTCTTTACGAGATGGCTTACTTGGGGTTTGCATCCACTCTTCTTTACTGGATAGCCAGATGTTCTAAACTCTCTTGACTTCTTCTCCATCGAATAACACTAGGTACAGGAACTTTCAAGCCTCTTTCTACTAGTGGAATAAGTAGCCATACAAACTTTACGTTTCGTCAATCAACTTTCCAGCACAATAAAAATTCTCACTTTCAACATAATGTGTAACTTCAGTAAGTCAGTAAGTCTCTCAAACTGTCGTATGTTAGAAACAAATTGACTGATATTCAAAAAAGAAAGTCTGCTTAGACTCCATGACTTTCAGAAAAGGAGATTGAAAAAACGTCTTTCCTCTAACAAGGCTGAGTCAAGATATGAGTACTTCTTCAACTGTTTTTGTTTCACATAACAATCTTTCGTTTATTTTTTCTCTACTCACTTCTTATTTTACTTTGTTATTAAGCTATGAGCATTTATTCCTTGTTTTAGTCAGCTTTACTAATATTTAGTAACTGTGGGGACTTTTTTATTTTTCTTTAATTTTTTTTCAAATTTAAACTTCAAGTGTGTAGGACACATAAGTAATCTTTTTTTTCTGTTCTTATCTTTTGCACTGTCTTTTTTCTAGTGTGTACTATTTTTATTATTTGTAGGTGAAGGAACTCTGGACGAAGTGAAGGTGTTATTTTGACACTCATTTACTTCCACGAAACATAATAATGCTAGTCGTTCATAGAATTTACACTTTCCAGAATAGTTCCTATAAAATTTGTGATTTTTGTCATGGTAGTGTCCAGTTCTCCTAGGATCAGCACCTATTCCTTGCTTGTGGGTTGACCTTATGAGAACAGTTCCTCTTTCCATTCTGGCAGGTATGCCCCTTACAAAAGATCACTATTTTTTGCGCCACAGATGGTCCTATCTCCATGTAGGTAGGCCTACATCTGCCCTTTATACTTAGTGAATGCCAGGTACACCCCCCTTATCCTTTCTGTGTAGGCCTCACTGTTCATTACCCTAATATACACTCCTGGAAATGGAAAAAAGAACACATTGACACCGGTGTGTCAGACCCACCATACTTGCTCCGGACACTGAGAGAGGGCTGTACAAGCAATGATCACACGCACGGCACAGCGGACACACCAGGAACTGCGGTGTTGGCCGTCGAATGGCGCTAGCTGCGCAGCATTTCTGCACCGCCGCCGTCAGTGTCAGCCAGTTTGCCGTGGCATACGGAGCTCCATCGCAGTCTTTAACACTGGTAGCATGCCGCGACAGTGTGGACGTGAACCGTATGTGCAGTTGACGGACTTTGAGGAGGGCGTATAGTGGGCATGCGGGAGGCCGGGTGGACGTACCGCCGAATTGCTCAACACGTGGGGCGTGAGGTCTCCACAGTACATCGATGTTGTCGCCAGTGGTCGGCGGAAGGTGCACGTGCCCGTCGACCTGGGACCGGACCGCAGCGACGCACGGATGCACGCCAAGACCGTAGGATCCTACGCAGTGCCGTAGGGGACCGCACCGCCACTTCCCAGCAAATTAGGGACACTGTTGCTCCTGGGGTATCGGCGAGGACCATTCGCAACCGTCTCCATGAAGCTGGGCTACGGTCCCGCACACCGTTAGGCCGTCTTCCGCTCACGCCCCAACATTGTGCAGCCTGCCTCCAGTGGTGTCGCGACAGGCGTGAATGGAGGGACGAATGGAGACGTGTCGTCTTCAGCGATGAGAGTCGCTTCTGCCTTGGTGCCAATGATGGTCGTATGCGTGTTTGGCGCCGTGCAGGTGAGCGCCACAATCAGGACTGCATACGACCGAGGCACACAGGGCCAACACCCGGCATCATGGTGTGGGGAGCGATCTCCTACACTGGCCGTACATCACTGGTGATCGTCGAGGGGACACTGAATAGTGCATGGTACATCCAAACCGTCATCGAACCCATCGTTCTACCATTCCTAGACTGGCAAGGGAACTTGCTGTTCCAACAGGACAATGCACGTCCGCATGTATCCCGTGCCACCCAACGTGCTCTAGAAGGTGTAAGTCAACTACCCTGGCCAGCAAGATCTCCGGATCTGTCCCCCATTGAGCATGTTTGGGACTGGATGAAGCGTCGTCTCACGCGGTCTGCACGTCCAGCACGAACGCTGGTCCAACTGAGGCGCCAGGTGGAAATGGCATGGCAAGCCGTTCCACAGGACTACATCCAGCATCTCTACGATCGTCTCCATGGGAGAATAGCAGCCTGCATTGCTGCGAAAGGTGGATATACACTGTACTAGTGCCGACATTGTGCATGCTCTGTTGCCTGTGTCTATGTGCCTGTGGTTCTGTCAGTGTGATCATGTGATGTATCTGACCCCAGGAATGTGTCAATAAAGTTTCCCCTTCCTGGGACAATGAATTCACGGTGTTCTTATTTCAATTTCCAGGAGTGTACATTTCTATGTATACTATGAGTAATTAAGTATCTTCTGGTAAAGCTATAAATCTATTTTAAACTTCTCATTCATTCTTTAATGTATCATTCACTCCCTAGAGTACTCCTCTACTTATCAACTTCTATACTTTCAATAGATATTATGTCTATTTATACTACTTATGTCCCACTATCCTTAAATTCAACAGAATTTTTATTGCACTGACGTTGCTTAGTGATCAACCTGACTAATTCTACTCCTACTTTCGTTGTCTTTCTTTGCCCATGCCTCTCTCTTATTTAACCATTATTTATTACTACTTTAATATTGTTCATTATGTATGTGCACCTCTTCTTATGTATATTCGATATAGAACCGTCATAACTCCCTATATAAGTGGGCATAATTCCCAATGTACACACCTTTTCCCTTGCAACACCTGGCGGTCCTCACAACATGACAGGCTTTGTCTTATGTAATTTAATGTTTGCGTAGAAGTGTATATTTGTGCATATGTGGATGTGTGTTCGTGTAGTCTGATTCTTCGACCTTCTTATCTAAAGATAAGATGTAGGTTATTAGTAACCACAGAAATAAGGAAGAGCTTCAGCGACAGAAGTTTATGAATATGGAAAGAGGGAAAATATAGACAGGTCCTCAAGATGGGAAGTAAGAAAGGAAAAAATAGTTGTGGTTGTTAGGATTGAAGAAGAGAAAGAAGATAGCCCCAAAGACAGGAAACCCTTCCAACCCCACTTCCCCAGGATCCCTACCTCTCAGGTACTTGAGTGAGATGCCAGTGGAAGTTTGATGTTATATCATCTCCTACAGAACGGACTTGCCCCACCTTCACCCTTTGAGGTCCCCGAAGGAAATCCAAGGAACCCTATGGGAATGGCAAATGAAGAAGAATCAGGCACACTTGTTTGTGTGGGTTGTTTGAAAGGTGTGATGTGTATTTTTGTATTAGTCATCATTTATCTGTTCTTGTAAATCAAGCTTTTAGCTACAATACCCACCCCTTTCAAAATTTATAGAAACCCCCCATCTACATCACATCTCATAAAAGGTATACAATACTCTATACAAAATAGAAAAGTTATACATTTTGGTATAACAATTGTTCAGTTAGTCACATCATATTATATTTTCCATGAACATAATAGTCTATTCAGTTTATTTCGTCTAGACATCACTTTCTTTTGTGATTCTTTTAAGTTGTTCTCTATTTCATGGTCATATTCAGGATTTTTTTAAGCACTGTAAATGTAAATGTCGTGTGACTAGGGCCTCCTGTCAGGTAGACCATTCACCGGGTGCAAGTCTTTCAATTTGATGCCACTTCAGCGACTTGCGCGTCGATGGGGATGAAATGATGATGATTAGGACAACACAACACCCTATTCCTGAGTGGAGAAAATCTCCGACCCAGCCAGGAATTGAACCCGGGCCCTTAGAATTGATATTCTGTCGTGCTGACCACTCAGCTACCTGGTATGGACATTTTAAACAATAAGATTATAGGATAGTTTTAGATTTTAAAGGAATTTGGTACAGGAAAACTATTTTGGAAGAAACACTGAAAACAACTCGGGATCCGACAGTCGTCACTCTGCCCATTAACGTCCCTGGGGAATACACAGTTTTACATCTTTTACATTGTATTTCCCCTTTTCTAATCCAGCTGTGGGATATGCTGAAAATAACATCAAACCACCGTTTGTACCTGGCATGGTCCCTCATATTTTTTTAAAAAACTTATGAGTCTCTTTCTTCAGAGTTGAGCTGGAAAGCCGTTGTTTTATAAGAACCAGGTCATTGACTTCGTACTGAGGTTCCACAGTCTTTTCATTATGCTTACTTACTCTTTGTTGTGCCTTTTCAATAAAATTTTCAGAAATTATTTCCTGATTTACTTCGTAATTGACACTAGGTTGTCCAGGCCAATTAAAATACTTAATTATAGGTTCTCCTACAAAAGGCTTGCCTATAACATCTAAAGGTGTCAACCCAGTCGATAAATGCAATACTTCATTTAGGATAAGTTCGAAGTCCTTAATTTTCGTTGCCCACGAAGTATGTTTTTCATGGCAGCGCGAATGACATAATTTACCAATTTCCTTTATTACCTGTTCACACAGATTTGATGATGGGCTATAATTGGATCTTAACACTTGTCAAATACATTCCCACACCAGGAATTCCCTAAATTCGTTGCTCACAAATTGTGGTCTTTTATCTGCAAGAAACCGTTTTGGTTTACCTACCTCTAGAAAGTATTGTTGTAAAGAGTGTATAAGTGTCTTCGTATTTGCTCTCTTAATAGGATATAGTTTAACATATTTTGACCAGCATTCTACGACAGCCAAAATATGTAATACTCCTCCCTTTCCTTGTGGAATTGTTCCAAAGAAATCTGCTGCTGTAAGGTTGTGTAATGACTTAGGTATAATAGGATACATTCTGTATTTCATGTGAGTGATATTCTCTTTTACTTTCTGCAAGTTTTACAGGTTCTAATCAAAGATGCTATTTTATGTCGTAGTTTATTGAAATAATAAAATTTATTCATATGAGATATGCATTTTTTGATTCCGAAGCGTCTGTACCGTGAACATACCATACAAATTCATGTTCCACTACTTTCGGAATATATTACCGCCAATGCTGTGATCTTACAGTGTCTCTCCAAAACAAGTTATGATCTACAACTTTCCATTTTCCCGATTGATTAGGAGGTAACGAGTTCTGGATACACACAGAAAATATTTCTGTGAAATAAGGATCATGATGGATATTCTCTGTTATTCTTTGAACCATCTCTTTTACACTGATGTTCGGATATTCTGCTGACATAAAATGGCAAAAATAACGCTGGGCCCTTCCGTAAATTTCAAGTCTTCCATTCCTATGGGTAGCCTTGATAACGCACCAGGTACTATATTTTCGGAACCTTTTAAGTATCGTATCTTGATATCGTATTCCTGTAGGAAAAGCATCCAACACATCAAATTACTGTGTAGTAATCGACTACTCATCAAAAAGGATAAAGCTTGATGGTCTGTAAAAATATGGATTTCTGATCCCCATACTGGTGTTTGAAACTTTTGAATACTCCGCATAATCGCTAATAGTTCTTTTTTGGTAGCTGCATAATTTTGTTCATGCTTATTTAGGTTCAGGCTAGCAAAAGCTATGGTTCTGTGTTCTACATTACTCGGATCCCATTCTCCTTGGAAAAGTTCAGCAGCAATACTGTAATCAGACGCATCTGTCAAAATTTTAAGCGGTTCACCCATAACTGGATGATGTAATATGGGTCCCTCAACAAGTGCTCTTTTAAAGTTTTCAAATGCATCATTTGCACCTTGAGCCCAAGTCCACAGTACTCCCTTTTTTAATAAACATAAAATTCTTGGGTCATTTATCTCCTGTGCTTATACATGCCGTCGATAGTATCTGGCCATACGTATAAACCCTTTTAATTGTCTTACATTTCTGGGGTGCGGACATTCTTTAATAGCTTTTATGCATTCAGGATCTGGTCTAATTCCCTCTACCCCTACAATATGCACTAAGAATTTAAGTTCCTGGCACGCAAAAAACGATTTTGATAGCTTCACTGTAATACCTTTCTCTTTAAATTTTTTCAGAGTCTTGCGCAATGTTATATAATGTTCCTCCCAAGTAGCTAATATTATTAGGATATATTATAAAATCCTTCAATAAGCCTCTCCCTAGTGCTTTATTTAATGTGCATGTAAATACGTGTACAGACACATTAAGTCCAAATGGCAATACATTGAAATGATATGATTTTGTGTCAAACAAAAAAGCTGTATACTTTTTTGATTCTGGGTGTAATTTTATCTGCCAATATCCCACAGTCAAATTCATCATGCTAAAGAATATTGCCTTTTCAAATTTGCATAACAATTCGTCGATATTAATCGGCCGGTCCCTTTCCGTCTCTATGTTGATTCAATGAAAGAGCGCCTAAGACTAATCATACCCTGCCTGTAGCTTTCTTCACCACTACTAGAGAATTATTCATTACACTAGAAATTCGTTCTATAATATTATTAACAATAATTTTGTTAATCTCATCCCGAACTGCTTCCTTCAAACTCACTGGTATTAGATACAGTTTGCAAAAGAATGGAGTGTCATCTTTGATTCTGAACTTACAAATATAGTCGCTGATATTACCTGGACAATCGGAAAATACCACTTGATACTCCATTAAAATGTTATATAAATCTCGTCTTTGTTGATCGGTTAATATTAGGGATTCATTAACTTTGTATATCAGTCTAATGTGTTCCTTGATCAACATTATCGATTTTTGGTGATAATTGTGCTGTAGCTGTTAATCACAGACACTGGCACTACATTGTTTGTTGGGTAGCATTCATCCCATGCTAAGTGAGGAGAATTCTACGTCAGAGTGACGTAACACTACGTCATCGTGACGTAATTAAACGCAAATCGACTTCATGTGTACGTATATCGATCTTTGCAGTTGTACCACAGAGGTTGCACCGATAACGTGAAAGCTAAATGTAAATACATGTGTAGAAACGAAGCTTCAGCAGTTGTGTGGTATGTTCAGCGCACTTGAATTAGTTAGTAAGCTGGAATCATAACAATTTTGGACATTATTCTATGTTTCTTGAACATAAAGAATGTCTGAACGAAGGAACCATAACGAAAGTAAAAAAAGAAACGCTTGCAGTCATTTTTTTTAATCCAATGAATCGTCCATAAATCATGTGGACAGAAACATGAAATAATTAATTATTAAGCTGTCATCCAAAGACTTTGAGATGTTATTGGGTATTTCATGAACACAACAAAAGTCAAAAAAGTCTTGTAATCATTTTTAAAAAAATCCCATGAATCGTGCATGATTCTGTTGACAGAAATGTGAAATAATTAATTATTAAGAGCTAATCTCAAGAATATGGGATGTTATTGTGTGTTTCATGAACATAATGAATATGTGAAGGAAGGAACCATAACCACAACGGAAGTAAAAAAAAGCGAGTAGTCATTTTTAAAAAAGAATCCGATTAGTTGTGCATAAATCATGTGGATAGAAACGTGAAATAGGGAGAAATTAAGGTGTTTTGTATTTTTATAAAAGCCAATAGATTGTACATCATTCTTCTGGGCAGAAATGTTAAACCGAGAAATTAATGTGGTTCCAAAGATAGTTCCGAATGTTGCTGGATTTTTAATTTTGCCTTCATGTTGCAGGACAACTCAGAAAATATTTCTCTTCAGAAATGAACTATTGCTGATGATTATACAGTGTGTTAACTGTAAGACGGCAGAGTTGTGAGGGGGTGTGGGGAGAGGAGGAAGCAAGCATTGCCTGGCGAGGGGAGAGGAGCCGTTGGGAAGGGGGGGGGGGGGACAAGGCACGCCTACCAGTTGCAGTGCTGGCACTACAAATTGCGCGTCGTGCTTACACAAAAGCAGACAAAAGGCTTGGAAGTAAACCTCGCTTTAAATGTTGTTCGTAAACGAAACTGAAATCGTCATGTACATTAAATATATATATATATATATATATATATATATATATATATATATATATATATATATATATATATATAAATGAATGTATGTATGTTTGTCTACTATGCGCTCACAAACCATTCATCCGATTGCAATGAAACTTTGGTGAGTTGTTCTCCGAACGCCCGCAAACAGTAATGGACAATGTTTCAACAGTTAGGTCACTGTAGCATGCGTAGCGCAATTGATTAGGTTAGGTAAAGGCTTGTCATGCAGCGGACCTGGGTTCGATTACCACTGCTTGCAATTTTTTTTATTTCATTCCCCGAAATGTTAAACTATTAATTATAAAATTTAAATATGCTTAAACAGGTCATATAGTATAACGTAACTGTCAATCTCTATGTATAAAAATGAATGTACGTATGTTTGTCTACTATGCGCTCACAAACCATTCATCCGATTGCGATGAAATTTTGGTGATTTGTTCTCCGTACGCCCACGAAGGTTCCTAGCCGAAAAAAAAAGAAATAAGACACATTCTTGAGGAGATGTGACGTCATAAACAATGAAATGCCACCGCGGGAAAATACCCAGATTTATGCATCCACTATTTGAGAATGAGAGCACTTAGCGACTAGCAACAAACGTTACATACAATTTCAAACCTTTACGAAAATTTTTCTCGCTGACACCACCCACAAAATAATGAAAGGAAAAAAGGTTATCGCTTACTACATTTTCTCAGTACATACCGTAAATTTGCCGCAGTAGGCGTGACGTTTTAATGTATTATTTCGTTACTATTAACTCTAATCGCAACATATTTCGTATACAGTATCCACATATATCAGTAAATGCGCAGGCAAATTTATGTCTCTTTACGACATATAATTCAGGAGATATGACGTGGTAAACATCGAGATGCGTGGAAAAGTGCCGCGTCAGGCATGACGTTTTGTTCTATTATTTCTTCACTACTAAACACTATTCTCAAACGTGTTAAAAAAAGTATATAAAATCACGGGCGTATTCCTAAAGAACATTCTGCCAAAATTTTAAATCAATCGATCAACAACTTTCCGAGATTTCTTCCGTTGCGAAGCACGAGCGTACAGCTAGTGTTTAATACATATCTCCCTTTCCCTTTCGCAGCATTCAATCACACGCAGTATAATTTTGCGAGCATCGCTACGTATACTGGTTTCCTTCTACTCGTAGGCCTACCGGTAGGGGTTGTTGGCGAATCCTGAGATGGGCCACCAACTGCCTCTGAACTCAGTTTGATAATGTTTAGCACAACTGCACAATAAAAACACGCAGAACAGTACAGCGCGAAACAATAACAAAGCAGACGACAATGGCTACCTTGTACAACACAGTCAGCTATGTAATGTTGGCAGCAGTCGAAACTGCGTGCCTACCGAAGCCTCCCGATGTTTACCGACTTCTACCGATTCAGGACTAGGGGGAGGTCTGCCATCTAAAAGTTTACACACTGTAATGAATCATGTAACCTGATTATAACGTGTCATTATTTTTCTTTATACGCTGTATACTGGGGAAAATCATATTTCGTCTATTATTGTCATTCACATTTTAATATTTAAGCAGTACCGACTATAAAAAAGTAAGTTTCGTAGTAGTTGCGAAATGATGTTGAACACTGACTGTCACAATGGGTGACCTCCACAGCCCACAGTTTTTACCAGCACTATGTGATGTTTCATATTTGATGTGTGGAATACTGTGTTTGTTTATTCTCTCAATATACATGGTATAATTTTTGGATGTGTTTGGCATGATTACTATAGCTATTTCCTTATTGCTTAAGTGTCATACAAAACGTAGCTGAAACTAGCGACAGCTCTCACTGCTTTCAGTTGCTTAGACTGCTAGTAAATGTGACTTGCATGTCATTGTTTTTTCACAACATACAACATATAAAGAAAAATAATTATGTGTTATAACAGGTCACTACATTCTAATCATCAGCAATAATTTATTTCTGAAGAGCAAAAGATTCTGTAATGATCTACAGCATGAAGGCAAAATTAAAATTCCAGCAACATTCGCAATTATCTTTGGAACCACATTAATTTCTCAGTTTAACACTTCTGCCCACAAGAATTATGTACAATCCATTGGCTTTTATATCTATTTCACGTTTCTATCCACATGATTTAGGCACAATTAATAGGATTTTTTAAAAAAAAGACTACTCGCCTTTTTTTTACTTTCCTTGTTATGTTTCCTATGTTCACACATTCACTACAATAAGAAACACACAATAACATCCAAAATTGTTGAGATTACAGCTTAATAAGTAATTCAACTGGGAAGAGCATAACACACAACTGCTGTCACTTCATTTGTACAAGTCTATTTATATTTAGCTTTCACGTTATCAGTGAAACCTCTGTGGTACAACTGCAAACATTGATACACGTACTCAATACCAGAGAAGGAAAGTTGCTCCTCACTATATATCAGAGATGCTGAGTCGCGATAGGCACAACAAAAAGATTCGTACAATTATAGCTTGCGACCATTAAGGCCTTTGTCAGCAGTAGACACACATACACACACACTCACGCAAATGCAACTTGCACAAACATCTGCATTCTCAGAGAGCAGAAACCACACTGTGAGCAGCAGCATCAGTGAATGATGGGAGTGGCGACTGGTTGGGAGCAAGGAGGAGGCTGGCATGGGGAGGAGGGGGAGGGATAGTATGTTGGGAGTGGTGAACAGTGAAGTGTTGCAGTTTAGACAGAGGGCAGGAGAGAAGGTGCGGAGGGGGGAGGTAGCAGAAAGGAGAGTAATAAAAATAAATTGAAAGGCTGGGTGTGGCAGTGAAATGACAGCTGTGTAGTGCTGGAATGGGAACAGGGAGGGGGCTGGATGGGTGAGGACAGTGACTAACGAAGGTTGAGGCCAGGTGGGTTACGGGAACAAAGGATGTATTGCAGGGAAAGTTCCCACCTGCGCAATGCAGAAAAGCTGGTGGTGATGGGAAGGATCCACATGGCACAGGCTGTGAAGCAGTCACTGAGATGAGGGATATAATGTTTGGCAGCGTGTTCAGCAACAGGGTGGTCCACTTGTTTTTTGGCCACAATTTGTCAGTGGCCGTTCATGCGAACAGACAGCTTGTTGGTTGTCATAGAATAGAATGCAGCACAGTGGTTGCAGCTTAGCTTGTAAATCACATGACTGGT
Source organism: Schistocerca nitens (assembly GCF_023898315.1). NCBI lineage: Eukaryota > Metazoa > Arthropoda > Insecta > Orthoptera > Acrididae > Schistocerca > Schistocerca nitens. The sequence continues at coordinate 603,733,693 of NC_064618.1, forward strand.
TTCACCTTTGATGGGATAGGTGATATTAGTGACCGGACTGGAGTAAGTGGTGGTAGAAGGACGTATGGAACAGGTCTTGCATCTAGGTCTATTACAGGGGTATGAGCCATGAGCTAAGGGTTTGGAAGCAGGGGCTGTGTAAGGCTGGATGAGTATATTGTGCAGGTTTGGTGGATGGCGGAATACCACTGTAGGAGGGGTGGGAAGGTTAGTGGTCAGGACATTTCTCATTTCAGGGCACGACAAGAGGTAATCGAAGCCCTGGCAGAGAATGTAATTCAGTTGCTCCAGTCCTGGATGGTATTGAGTTACGAGGGGTATGCTCCTCTGTGGCCAGACTGTGGGACTTAGGGAGGTGGTGGGAGACTGGAAAGATAAGACAGGGGAGATTTGTTTTTGTTCAAGCATGGGAGGATAATTACGGTCAGTGAAGGCTTCAGTGAGACCCTCCGTATATTTTGAGAGGGACTGCTCGTCACTGCAGATGCGACGATCATGGGTGGCTAGGCTGTAAAGAAGGGACTTCTTGGTAGGTAATGGGTGGCAGCTGTCGGAGTGGAGGTATTGCTGGTGGTTAGTAGGTTTGATATGGATGGAGTTACTGATGTATCCATCTCTGAGGTGAAGGTCAACATCTAGGAAGGTGGCTTGTTGGGTTGAGTAGGACCAGGTGAAGCAAATGAGGGAGAAGTTGTTGAAGTTCTGGAGGAATGTGAATAAGGTGTCCTCACCTTCAATCCAGATAGCAAAGATATCATCAATGAATCTGAATTAGGTGAGGGATTTAGGATTCCTCTAGATGGCTCATGAATAGGTAAGCATAGGATGGTGCCATGTGGGTGCCCGTAGCCATACCGTGGATTTGTTTGTAGGTAATGCCTTCAAAGGAGAAGTAATTGTGGGTGAGGATATAGTTGGTCATGGAGACAAGGAAGGAGGTTGTTGGTTTGGAATCCATAGGGCGTCTAGAAAGGTAGTGTTTGATAGCAGTAAGGCCATGGGATTAGGAACGTTAGTGTTCAGGGATGTGGCATCAATAGTGATGAGCAGGGCACCGTGTGGTAAAGGGACAGGAACTGTGGAATTGTGTGTCTACAAAGGCCTTAATGTCCGAAAGTTATAATTGTGTGAATCTTTTTGTTGTGCCTATCACGACTCAGCATCTCCGCTATATGGTGAGTAGCAACTTTCTTTCTCTGGTATTGTTACATTCCAGCCTGGATTTTCCATTGTTTGATAAACGTACTCAAGAAGTCGATTTAGGTTTATTTCCGTCACGATGACGTAGCATTACATCACTATGATGTAGGGTTCTCCTCACCTAGCGTGAGATGAATGCTACCCTCGTTTGTTCCTCAAAGTGACTATTTGTCACAAAAGTTGTCCAGCATCTACTGTCCCCTTTACCAAAACAAAAATGATGTTTGTTAAAGATTAAGATGATTTTAAACTCTAACAACCAATCTAAACCAAACAGTACGTCTCTATTAATACCCTCTACTATCAAGTGTTAGACGAAATAACATATTTCTAATACTGCAGTTGACCTGAGTCTCGTATTTCACAAGTTTAGTTTTTGTTCCCATTATCCCGATTATGTATACTCCAGACACTGACAATAACGGTAAGCGCTGTTTATTCTGCATCGAGTTAAAAATGCGTTTGAGATGAGTTATACCTCACTTTCTGAATCTATAAATATGTTAACCTCAGAATTTTCCACTGCCCCTGCTATTGTAGGTTGTGGGTTATTAGTACCTAAGCTTGGTTCTTCATGCAACAACCATTCCTTTGTGGGTGTTTTGTTCATAAAGTTAACATACTTGTATCGAATATGGCCTCCTAAAGTATTTCCATGACCTGGACCCCGGCCCTCATTTTCCTCATTATTACTGATTACGGGTTGGTTACTGTAATGAGGCACTGCATTCCTATTTTGTATTTTTTGGTTACTCAGTACAAATTCTTGAGAAGTTACTAGATCTAAATTTTAATGTGGATGCCTCCTTTGATAATTACCATTACAACTTTTCTTATTGCACTGGTGTACTTTTGCTAAGTTTGCCTCATGCCCTTTAAAATTATTCCCGTTATTGTTTTTATAGTTTGAAGTTTCACTTTGGTTTAAAGTTTCGTTACGGTCCTTATTTATTGCATCAAGTGCATCAACAAAAGACAACAATTCTTCTACCATTTTCAACTACTACATAAGATGTCTTTTTCTCGCATAGATGGGCAATTGTCTAATTAAAATATGTACCAATCCCTATTCTTGCATTGGCTTATCTAAATACTTTGCTCGTGTTTATTGTAGTTTATGCAGATTAACACAGCTAAACGACAGGTAACAACTATTCAAGGGACAAAGTAAACTTATGCTTTATTCGCGAAACACTTATTAATGCATTTGACTATCAAATTATATTACGTTTCCCCATCAACAAACACGGAACATGTATATTCCAGCGAGTCTAATGCTCTCTGCACATCATATCTTGTGCACCACTATGTACACTGGTAAATGTTTGTTCACATATCCCCAATACTTCCCCTTGAACAAATATTTTTCAGATACTCAATACTATACATCTGAGATTAAACCATAATGTTTCACAAGCTTCTGAAATTTGTCCTTACTGAGAGGCTTAGTTAGGAGATCAGATAACATTTCTTCTGTGCATAGACAACTGAGGCTTATATTTCCTTGTTCCACATGATGTCTTATAAAGTGATGCCTTATGTCAATATGTTTGGATCTTACACTGGCGACATTTTTGGCAAGTTTAATAGCTCCCGTATTGTCAAAATATACCACAGGTGGCTTCAATGTTGGAGGAGATTCTATTTCAATCATCAGTGTTCTGATCCAAAGAGCTTCTTCGATACTGGAGGACAAGGCCATATATTCAGTTTCTACAGTACTCAAAGCAATAGTCTTTTGTCTCTTACATGACCATGATATCAATCCTCCCATTAGTCTAAAAGAACTTCCAGTGATGGAGTGTCTGCTTTCCAGCTCATTTCCCCAGTCTGCATCACTATATTCTTCCAAATTTACATTTCCAGTTTTAGAATATTTTAACTTTTAATCAGCAGTTCAATTTAAATATCTGAGTATTCTGTTCACTGCCATCCAGTGTTTTCTCAAATACAGTAGACTTACAATACTTCCCAATAGGGTACACATTCCTTACATTTCTTTTCATCGACAGTTATTAGCAGTTTTGCATTAGTTTTCGTAGGAGTAGAATTAGGTTTACAATTTTCCATATTGAACTTTTTAAAGATCTTCCTTGTGTACAAAGATTGATCAATCCATAATTCTTTTGTGTTGGCACTTCCTAGACTCTTCATGCCTAAGTATTGATTAATTTCCCCTAAATCATGCATATTAAATTCTGACCATAACTGTTCTTTAAATAAGTTCATCTGGCTTTCACTATTGGTTAAAATTAAAGATAGGCAAACTGAAACACCTAACTGTTTCGAAACAAATGAAACAGTACAATGTAATGTTTCGAAACGCTGTTTCGAAACAGTGGAATAGTTTGTGTTTTGTAATAGTATAGGCCTTCACATTATATCATCTTGAGTGTCTACTGTATAAATATTGTCATAAAAACACAAATGAGGTGCGAGACCGCCAATCATATCGCAGAAAGTATGAAACTTTCACTTAGGCGTCTTTGCAGTTCCATATTTCCTGTAGCAGCAAATGCGCTGGTTTCGTGTCATGTGACTTTCATACTTTCCAACTGGCCAAGGTCAGCCTAAATATGTTTGACATAACAGATTTTGCCAAACTCGTTTCCCTGTATTCTGGTGCATAATTTTGATAGGTTTTATGAGTGATAATCTGTATGTGCTCTTGAAAAGGCATATCATGAGATATAATTTATTGAGATAACATTCTGGGAAGCGAGGCACTGAATTAACATTTATGAGTGTGCCACTCACACTTTTACTACTCACAGTTAAATTTTCCATTGTTTGTCACACAGCAGGATGCAAAGTGACTGATGCATACAGGCCAAAAAATTACCGCGACAGACTGGAGGATATAGCACAATGGTCAAGTATGGTAGTTTCTCATCAAACATTCACAAGTTCGATGGATACATCTCATAGTAAGTACACTTGATAGAACTGGAAAACATTTCAAGGTAACTGAAATGAAGAGGTAGGTATGTTTCTTTGAAGTATAAAATCCAGACTAAAATTTAAAACAATTCATACAGTGAAATGCCTTTGTGATACCTGTATCATGGCAGATCTGCCTGTACACCACTTATAGTTCTTGCTAAAGAAGTTAGTTTGAGGTACAGGTACATGGGGTTCCTCAAGGACTCACAGCAAGCAGATGTATTACCATTTTATTATAAACTTCCCCAGGAAATCAGAGATGAAGTTACATTGCTGTTGAAATGCAATTTTTATTACAGTATCTGAACGCCAACAATAAAAGTATCGAAGTACCATTGTTGATTTGCCTGAGAATCATTTATCATACACAAGTATCAAGATGCCTATAGTGTAATAACCAAGCACAGCACATTTACAAAAATAAACACACAAACACATACATACACAAATCAGATAATTATTCTCAAACACATAAATGAATAAATAACATACTCAAAAAAAATTAAAACCACTGAATGGTGAGCAAAAACGTGTCTTCTGTGTGCAACAAATTTGAGAAAAATGTTTTTGTAAGGTAGCTACATGCACAATTTAGTGGACTAAACAAAATACAATCAAATATAAATTCAGTGCACTCTGTACAGAGAAGAACAAAATCAACTGAAATTTTACCGTTTCATTTCTGAGTAGATCTGCTGTACCTATTCTAAGTTGTAGTTTGAAAATATGAGCTCACGTGGAACAGAGGTGGCCATAATACAAAGACGTTGTTTCACTATTTCAAACAGTGTAGGAAACAACACATGATTTTCTTTCCACCACAGCAATGGACCTTGTGATCTGTATATCAGTGCATCTTCATATATTTATCAAGCTTGACTATACTTCAGCACGTGGATTGTCTACACTTTGTATCAAGACACCTACAGCTTGGTCAAAATCTTGCCAAATTTTGCCACTGCTAGAGGTGAATGTACTCACCACAACTGGTTTGGCTGGTGGTGGATTTTCTGTAGAACACCGAGTGGGGTTCTGTGGTATTGCACAGCACTTGTTAATTATGGCATCTTTTGTTTCTTTTAACCGATGCCCAGTTTTTGGAAAACCATGCTCCCTGAAGTGAGGATCCAATAATGTTCCTTCACAAGCAATTGCTTTATCTGCAAATATTTGGAGGAGGCGGGTACAGATTCCGTCCTCAAGTTTAGCAGTTACTGTATTAGTGGCTTAATTGCTGTGATCTGAGTTTTTCAGTCTCAGACAATGACTTTGTAAACCTTTGCTTAATAAGACAACTTTTGACAAGGTTACATTTCTTTCACCGCTAATTTATGTTGTGACTTGTTCAAAAGGAGATAGTATTTCACAATATTTTTCAATAACTGACCAGTCTTCATTTGGACAGTTTTGTTTGTGAATCCACACTAAGGATGGCGAGGGTGCTTTGCAAAGGCTCTTTGATTTTTAAAAGCCTGTCAGACATTTCATATATGGAATTCCATCTCGTAGGGCAATCTTGTTTCGGTGTTAAAATAGGGAAAATTCCACTATTGACTTCACTTTTGCCCTTGTGTCTGTAATTGGTTTAAGGCTTACTTGCACAATTAAATTCAGTGTATGTGCAAAACCAGGTACATGCCACCATTTGCACATCATCACTGCCTTCACCATACAGGTGCATTATCTGTAGTACAAGCTACAATTTTATTGGTAATACCCCAAGTTGAAGTCACATTTTGTAATTCACTGGAAATGTTTTCTGCTGTATGCTTGACATGGAATTTAAAACTAGATAACAAATATGACTTCAGATTGCAGTTTTCATCAATGAAGTGAGCAGTCATTGCAATATAATTCTCATTTTTCACAGATGTCCATCCAGCAGTTGTAATGCAGATGTAGGATGCATCTTGCACTGCAGATCTTACTCGCACTAGTGTGCTGTCGAACACTTGAGAGAATAAACTGTGGGAGAGTGTTTTCCTACTGGGAGGTACATAGTTTTCATGTACTGAGCTGGTGGAAGTGCTGGGTATTTCTTGCACAGATTGTTCATCTTGACGCACAGGCACTGAAATGGCAGATTGCTAAACAGTTGCTGCGGAAAATGAACTGGTTTCGTCACTGCCCAGATTCATAAAAACTTATTTCGAAGGAGTTTCACTTAAATTAACTGTTGGATGCTTATGTCGCAAGTGTCTGTTGAAGCAAGAAGTTGAACTACTTTTAAACGACAACACTGCGAAGCACAAGTTACATTTAATTTTCTGAGGATTTATCTTCATACAATAATCCCACACTGGGCTTCGTAATGCCATAGCTGAAGACAGAACAAACACGAACGGTACCGGAGGCGAGAACAAACTGCAGAAACAATGGATACGCTACTGAGATTCCCACATTTCGTTAGAATGGATAATATATACCCGGCCTGCTAATATCCATGCACACAAAAGAAATCGTTGTGGAGAATAGGCACATTGACTATAGAGTCACAAATAAAGCCACATAATTCGAATAAATAACAAAATATAAGACAAAAAAATTTTTGTCCTTCAAGGTGTTTCAAATCATTACTATAAATCCACCATGCTTCCTAGCCCTTCCTGTTCACCATTACATCATCAATGATCCGTCAATCTCATTGCTTGAAACTACATCCAATTTACGTATATGTCTAAAAACTGCCACTATACGCCTTTTTTAATTCAAAATGTTGTAGGTTTACTTGCGTTTTTTAATATGATTACAGTACATGAACAGAGAAGCATATGTTATAGGAGATGTGTGATTTAACTGAATGTTTTTCACACTTTTATTATTTTGAATGCGAATAGTGTGCTTTATTTTATTGTTTGTTAGTGTTTATAAAGCATATATTACACCATTTCGGAATAGAGCAGTCAATTAGAAACGTAGCTTTAGTTTCGCAAATCTTAAATTTCATGCTGTTGTGTGTCAAAAAGATTTCGACACTCTTGAAAGAGTTTGATGAAATAGTATATTAAACGCATTTCCGTATCTGTGCCGTGCCCGAATCTCGTCCGAGACAAAGCGAAATGAAACAATTAGTCCGCTCCAAGCACAAGTGGACTGAAACAGCGTTATTTTGAAACAACGATACAGTTTCTATGGCTGGCTCGAGACCGAATCTGGTCCTATTATCCGACACAGAGCGAAATGAAACACCACTGTTTCGACACAGTGAAACATAGCCGTTTCGAAGCAGTGAAACAGTTCCACGTATCGATACACTGTACCAAAACATAGAAACACTGGTCAAGTCTAGTTAAAATTAAAAAAAATCATCTATCCATATGGCCATGATTGCAATTTCTTCATTGCTCCTTTTATGATATATACTTGGATCTGCCTTTGACTATAACATGCCTAGTTTTATCAAACTTTTATGCAAACATTTATTCCAGCAATGGCCACTTTGCTTTAATCCATATATGCCTTTCTACAAACGCCAAAGTCTCCTTTTCCCTTCATAAGGTCACTTAACTTCCTCAGGTGGAATCACATATATTTCCTTTTCCAGTCTTCCATTCAGGTAGGCTGTTTTCACATCCATTTGATGAATTAATAAGTCTTCCTTTACTGCAAGAGCCAAAAGGTATCTTAATGATGAATACTTCAGCACTGGTGAGAAAGTTTCATTGTAATCTATTCCTTCTTTCTGGGAATATCCTTTAACTACCAATCTGGCTTTGAATTTTGGTATGCATTCTCAGGATTTTTAATACTAAACATCCACCTCGTTCTTAGTGCCTTTTTATTTTCAGGCATGTCAACCCATTCATATGTATCATTATCCACAAAAGATTGCAGCTCCTTCTCAATAGCCTTTTTCCAACCTTGAGCATTTGAACTTGCTAAAGCTTCATCAACTGTGACTGGTTCATTGTTGATTGTTGGGCAGCATACATTTCATAATCTGCATATTCTTTTGGTTTTGCTATATGTGAATACCTCCTTAAACTGACTTCTTCTGTTGAATCTTCTTCCTCAATTTGATTCTCGGGTAGCATATCAGCTTCCTCTTTATTCTCATCTTCCTTTGTTTCAGTTTCCATCTGTTTCAGCACTATCACACGTTATGCTTGGTTGCATTACTGTATCATTTTGAGTACTTTCCTTTATATTAGGTCTATAATCCTCCAAAAATACTACATCTCTACTACGTAATAATTTCTTATTCACAGGATTATAAAATCTGTAGCCTTTTAATTCCTCACAGTGCCCAACAAAAATATATTTTTGAGATTTTGCATCCCACTTTCCTCTTAATGGTTTTGGAAACTGAACCATGGCTTCACATCCAAAGACTTTTAAGTGCTTTAGATCTGGTTTCTTCACAGTCCATACTTCATAAGATGTCTTGTGTCTCACAGCTTTGGTAGCTGATCTATTAATTAAATACACTGCTGTTGACACAGCATCTGCCCAAAAACACTTAGGTAGCTCAGCATCGCTTAACATACTTCTTGCCTTTTCCACAATGGTTCTGTTGGAACGTTCTGTAATCCATTCTGAGAAGGACTGTAGCGAATGGTAGCCTGATGCCTAATACCCATTCCATTCAACTGTTCCTTAAACCGTCTGTTTACATATTTTGATCCATTGTCTGATCTAATAAGTTTTTCTTCCCAGTGTGTCTTTCAATCATTTTGCAATAAACAACAAATACATCATTCACTTGATCCTTGCTACTTATAAAATAAACATGCATGCATTTATAAAAATCATCTATGAATGTCAGGAAATAGAAGCTACCTCCTTAGAATTTATCCTCCATAGGTCCACAGAGGCCTGAGTTTAAGAGTTGCAAGACTTCCATAGATCTGCTCTGACTCGATTTAAATGGCAATCTAGCCTGCTTCCCTTGCAAACACACCTCACATTGAACGTTATTCATTCCATAATTTTCCATCTCAGTTGCCATATTCTTCAGTAAAGTCATACTTTTCATATTCAAATGTCCAATTCCCTACGCCACAAGAAACCTTTTGCAGCACAAACAAAGTGATTTCCTGTTTCAGCAGTATTTTGAACTGTATTCACCTTGTAAATACCCCTTACATTACTTGCAGTAGCTACAATATCAGCACAAGAGTCTATCACTTTGGCTCGCTCTATATCGAAGACAACATTATTACCCTTCCTTACTATTTCGCTTACTGACAACAAATTAGTTGCAATATTCTCTACATAACCCAGATAGCACAGTAAGCCGGTTTCAAACTTGTTTCCAGATGTAAAGTTCAAGTATATAAGCTTGATCAAAGCTGGAATATTCAGGCCTGTTAGTTGGATTCAAGCTTGAAACAAACATCAAAGTTGGCAGAGTTCAAGCTATATTTCAAGCTTGACTTATCAAGTTTGGCTCCAGCTGTATCTACACATGTGGAATACAGCCTGGTATTTACAGCTTGTTTTAAGCTACATAATTATTAATCTGAATTTATTGAACTTAATTAATTAAATAAATATCAGAATGGAAATGGTGTGAGAAAAAAATTATCACGACATGTATGTTTAAATTTTTCTATTTTCAAAGTGTTTAAAATTGTTTTATTTTAAAATTTAATTATTCTGAAGCCCCTCCGGCCCCAGCACACAGACCAGAGCAGGATCAAATATCGCTGACTTCTGCCGGTATAATGATCCTGTAACAGGTAAAAGAAAATGTTGGCCATACCTAAACATAAAAAATGTAAAAAGTTGAAACTGATCAACCTAAATATAATTTATGCTCCAGATTAGCAAAATAACTTCAAACTCACTGATGTAGTAAGAATCATTAACGAGTGTAAATGTCACTGAGTAAGCAGCTGCTTCTGGTGACTTCATTCCAAAGAGTTTAAAAGTAATTTGAAATAACTTTTTGCTTGAAATTTTTAATGTAAAGATGACATTTGGGTAATTTTGCAATGACTTCATGAAGAAGCTACACATCACTATTTCTAACAGTTTCAGGGCCATTTAATCTGAATTATAAAGAAACTACTGTTTAGAAAAATGTAGACATTTTATTCTATCCACAATTATCTTTTGGTGAGTAAACCTGAATCAAAATGAAATAAAAGATGAAATCGAAATGAATTTAAGAAATTACCAGTTCAGTGGAACTGAAATTAAAAGAACAAAATAAAGGCGAGATTTTAAAAAGGTAACATTAAGTTTTAATTTATTGGTGCCACGTACTAGAGAGCTAGTTTAAAATGACCTACTTTTGCTGAACAACTTGTAATATGTATTCTTAGCTGGTAATCCATTTCACTTTCATCCAGGCTCAATTTTTCTATGTAAAAGAATATGATATTTCTTTACGTTACGTAATAATATTTAACATTTGTAATATTAGCGTACCACTAGACAAAAATGCACCAACGTACCTGTAATACACTAATATCCTCTTCAGACCCGGTGTAGCAGTAAGGCAGGAGATGCCACACACTTACTGAACTATTTTCCAGTATAAAACAAACTCCACAACAGTCAACAATCATTAACGCGCGTCACAAAGGTAAAATGGCCGTAAACCTAGCAAAGTCAGTGCAAGGCTTATAAACGCTTGTGGCGCTTCCTGTGGACGTCTATGGAAGCTATGCTACGCGCGCATCTGCTGTACAGCCTTCCAGGGAAATTACAGTTTATTTCAAGCTTGGGAAAATTATTTTAATTCAAGCTAAATTTTTACAGCTTGATGTAAACTGTGTAACAGGTTGATTTTTCAATCTTGAATTTTCAACTGAACCTAAACTCAATATCCACCTTGAAATAAGCTGTGTAACGGGTTGATTTTTCAATCTTGAATTTTCAACTGAACCTAAACTCAATATCCACCTTGAAATAAGCTTGAGTGCTAGCTGGGAATGTACATCATGAGCAGTAACAATTTCCTTTTCCCCATTCACAAGCAAATTAAGATCCACTTTTCCTGTGAGGTCACATCTTAACTTAGATCCATCAACTGCGGAAATTCCGTTAGTCCTTGACTGAACATCATACAAACCTGATGGAGCTTTGGTAATGTGCACAGATGCTCCTAAATCTAGGAACCATTCTGCATGATCGTCACTAGCTTCATTAACAGAGTAAAGAACAGAAAATGCCTTACCTTTATCGGTAGGCTTCCTCTCAGTACCAGTAGAACTAACATGCTTCTTTTCTTTTATACTTAACTTTTCGTCACGCTTTGAAACTATATGTCTAATTTTCTGCTATCTGAAACATCTTATTGGCTTCTTCTTCTTCTTGTACTTAGAGTGTAAAGCCGACACTGTTTCTTTTTCTCAAGCATTAGAATCTGGTTCAGTCTGTAGAATCTTTACTTTAACACTATCCGTTGTAATGGGTATTCCAAACCCATAATGATTGGTGAATATTTCTCTGGTAGTCCAGCTAACAAGAAAGTTCCAATCCATTCATCCGCAATTTCAAAACCAATATTCCTCAGACGATTGGAATTATTTTACACACATATTCATCCACGCTTTAACACTTGTTCAATTTTATGGTTACCAGCTCACCAAATAATCCTACTTTTCTGGTTAAACCACCATCTTCAAATGCGTTTTTCAGTTTGTCCCATACCACTTTTCCTGACGTAGCATTTTCTATGTGAACATAATTTACTGGATCAATCAAAAGGATTAGTTTTGATTTCGCCTTCCGATCCTTAGTAGCAAAACTGTATTCCGTAGGTGCCGATTTACTGTTTACAACGTCCCGTAAGTCATACAACTGCGAATATGCCTCAACGGCAAATTTCCAGGTAGCGTAATTTTCGTACCCTACAAGCCGCTCTATTTGCGGGATCTGTGTTGTACTCATTTTACAGTTATTTTCTTCTTCGTATAGCGTACACAGTCCTACTTTATACGAACTTCCGCACACCTTTTTCGCAAATACACATCACCTAAAGCTTATTATTTCGCTTTAATCCAGTAGCTGGACCCATAACCTGTTGTAGTTTATGCAGATTAACACAGCTAAATGACAGGTAACAAATCTTTAAGGGACAAAATAATGTTATGCTTTATTCACAGAACACATATTAATACATTTGACTGCCAAATTACACTCCTGGAAATGGAAAAAAGAACACATTGACACCGGTGTGTCAGACCCACCATACTTGCTCCGGACACTGCGAGAGGGCTGTACAAGCAATGATCACACGCACAGCACAGCGGACACACCAGGAACTGCGGTGTTGGCCGTCGAATGGCGCTAGCTGCGCAGCATTTGTGCACCACCGCCGTCAGTGTCAGCCAGTTTGCCGTGGCATACGGAGCTCCATCGCAGTCTTTAACACTGGTAGCATGCCGCGACAGCGTGGACGTGAACCGTATGTGCAGTTGACGGACTTTGAGCGAGGGCGTATAGTGGGCATGCGGGAGGCCAGGTGGACGTACCGCCGAATTGCTCAACACGTGGGGCGTGAGGTCTCCACAATACATCGATGTTGTCGCCAGTGGTCGGCGGAAGGTGCACGTGCCCGTCGACCTGGGACCGGACCGCAGCGATGCACGGATGCACGCCAAGACCGTAGGATCCTACGCAGTGCCGTAGGGGACCTCACCGCCACTTCCCAGCAAATTAGGGACACTGTTGCTCCTGGGGTATCGGCGAGGACCATTCGCAACCGTCTCCATGAAGCTGGGCTACGGTCCCGCACACCGTTAGGCCGTCTTCCGCTCACGCCCCAACATCGTGCAGCCCGCCTCCAGTGGTGTCGCGACAGGCGTGAATGGAGGGACGAATGGAGACGTGTCGTCTTCAGCGATGAGAGTCGCTTCTGCCTTGGTGCCAATGGTGGTCGTATGCGTGTTTGGTGCCGTGCAGGTGAGCGCCACAATCAGGACTGCATACGACCGAGGCACACAGGGCCAACACCCGGCATCATGGTGTGGGGAGCGATCTCCTACACTGGCCATACACCACTGGTGATCGTCGAGGGGACACTGAATAGTGCACGGTACATCCAAACCGTCATCGAACCCATCGTTCTACCATTCCTAGACCGGCAAGGGAACTTGCTGTTCCAACAGGACAATGCACGTCCGCATGTATCCTGTGCCACCCAACGTGCTCTAGAAGGTGTAAGTCAACTACCCTGGCCAGCAAGATCTCCGGATCTGTCCCCCATTGAGCATGTTTGGGACTGGATGAAGCGTCGTCTCACGCGGTCTGCACGTCCAGCACGAACGCTGGTCCAACTGAGGCGCCAGGTGGAAATGGCATGGCAAGCCGTTCCACAGGACTACATCCAGCATCTCTACGATCGTCTCCATGGGAGAATAGCAGCCTGCATTGCTGCGAAAGGTGGATATACACTGTACTAGTGCCGACATTGTGCATGCTCTGTTGCCTGTGTCTATGTGCCTGTGGTTCTGTCAGTGTGATCATGTGATGTATCTGACCCCAGGAATGTGTCAATAAAGTTTCCCCTTCCTGGGACAATGAATTCACGGTGTTCTTATTTCAATTTCCAGGAGTGTATATTACATTGCCCGATCAACAAACAAGGAATATAAATATTTCACAGAGTCTAATGCATTCTGCATATCATCTCTTGTGCGCCACTATGCACAATGGAAAATGTTTGTTCAATTATCCCCAACAGTGTTAAATGCCAATCTAAATATTTCCTCATAGTACCCCAAGTATTGTTGTAATATTTTGGTTCCATAGATCTGAAATCAACTTTTCTTGAGCATTGGCAGACCAGTATTTCTCTTTTAATTTCTTTTGAAAGTCCTCCCAACAGGCAAAATGCTCAATATTTACTGTACCCCATTCTGACGCTTCCCCTACAAGGTACCCCACAGCAAATTCGATCTTCTTAGAGTCTTCCCAACTTTTTGGTAATGCTTGGTTAAACCTTTTTAAGAAATGGGTCAGATGTACATCTCCGTCCAGCTTAAAACCACACCACTCTTGGGTACTATTTGTTTTAACAGCTTTTTCAATATTAGATGATGACATTTTCATTTTTCATGTAGCAAAACTTTTGACAAACCTTAAAGAGGCAATAGATTCTTCTGTAGAAAGGAAAGCATGCCGCGTAAAGCTGTAGCAAGTTTAGAGAGGAAAAATGCTGAGATCTAAGGATTGAAGAAATGTGTACTGTCTTGCTTGTCTCTTGTCTTTACTGGTTTTATATTTCCTATATTTAATTTTATGTCACACAAAAGAGAAAGTTATTACTTAATCTACATCTACATGATTACGCTGCAATTCACATTTAAGTGCTTGGCAGAGGGTTCATCGAACCACAATCATACTACCTCCCTACCATTCCACTCCCGAACAGCGCAAGGGAAAAACGAACACCTAAACCTTTCTGTTCGAGCTCTGATTTCTCTTATTTTATTTTGATGATCATTCCTACCTATGTAGGTTGGGCTCAACAAAATATTTTTTGCATTCGGAAGAGAAAGTTGGTGACTGAAATTTCGTAAATAAATCTCGCCGCGACGAAAAACGTCTTTGGTTTAATGACTTCCATCCCAACTCGCATATCATATCTGCCACACTCTCTCCCCTATTACGTGATAATACAAAATGATCTGCCCTCTTTTGCACCCTTTCGATGTCCTCCGTCAATCCCACCTGGTAAGGATCCCACACCGCGCAGCAATATTCTAACAGAGGACGAACGAATGTAGTGTAAGCTGTCTCTTTAGTGGACTTGTTGCATCTTCTAAGTGTCCTACCAATGAAACGCAACCTTTGGCTCACCTTCCCCACAACATTATCTATGTGGTATTTCCAACTGAAGTTGTTCATAATTTTTACATCCAGGTACCTAGTTGAATTGACAGCTTTGAGAATTGTACTATTTATCGTGTAATCAAATTCCAACGGATTTCTTTTGGAACTCATGTGGATCACCTCACACTCTTCGTTATTTAGCGTCAACTGCCACCTGCCACACCATACAGCAATCTTTTCTAAATTGCTTTGCAACTGATACTGGTCTTCGGATGACCTTACTAGACGGTAAATTACAGCATCATCTGCGAACAACCTAAGAGAGCTGCTCAGATTGTCACCCAGGTCATTTATATAGATCGGGAACAGCAGAGGTCCCAGGACGCTTCCCTGGGGAACACCTGATATCACTTCAGTTTTACTCGATGATTTGCCGTCTATTACTACGAACTGCGACCTTCCTGATAGGAAATCACGAATCTAGTCGCACAACTGAGACGATACCCCATAGGCCCACAGCTTGATTAGAAGTCGCTTGTGCGGAACAGTGTCAAAAGCTTTCCGGAAATCTAGAAATACGGAATCAACTTGAGATCCCCGATAGTGGCCATTACTTCGTGCAAATAAAGAGTGTGCAAATTTTCTGAAGAGTCCTTATACTCCCGGTCACAAATAATCCCACATAGTATTAATTGAGAGATTTTTTAATGGGGGTAGGATGGCAAACCAGCTGACTGGGAGTAGGAGAAGCACCACAGGACAGTTCCACTGCCCTGAAAATAGGTTTGATGGCTTCCATTACAAAATACATGTACAGTTAAATTCCACAGAGCAAAATACACTGATTTGTGATAGAAGAATGTTGTGTGAAGAGGCGTGCGTGGCACTGCACATTGGTACACTTAAGGCCAAATAACTTGTCCACAAAAATGAACATATTTTGGAAAAATCTATTTTTCTTTTAAATTTTTGACGTTTTATCTCAAATGCTCGAATGTGTGTGTGTGGGGGGCGGGGTGGGGGGTGGCTTTTTTTAGCCCAGTTTGGAAATATTGTAGATCGGGAGCTGGGTTCATGATAACTCCTTTTTCCTACGTGGTGTCAAAGATTATGTTAAAATATGTTGTTATGAGCATAGTGGCCTTACACGTATGTGGGGCGGAAGTAGTTAAGAATCAACCTTTGGAAAATTGAATCTGATTCTCACAGCAACTGTATGTTGTTATTGCGAACTACAAGTGGTCCCTAAAACTCAATTTTGACATATGAGGGTTATGAAATGAAGTTTGATGATTACTGGGTATGTTCAGAGACTTGTTTACTGAAGTAATCAAAGGAGAAATGCTAACAGATATACATTATGAGTTTCAGGAACTCAAGTTTTCCTACAAGAAGCTATGGATCAGTTGCTGTAATCAACAGAGATGATTCCCGAATTGCTAACATGAACAAAGAAAGGTTGATTAGGTGCTGTTGGAAGGCTGTTAAAAACAATATTGTTTGATAATGAGGATATCATGCATGTTAATGGTGTGCTAGGAGTGGCACAAGAAGTAGCCACGAACACAGATACATCTGTAAGTTGGCATATGACACAGATCACAAATATGGAACAGAGAATGTTGAATATTACAAAACCTATGCACAAAATAACAACCGAGTTGAATCAGTGTGCAAAAGGAATGATGAAAACACTAAACAACATTTGAGAGGAATACAAATCATTTACAGACACTAGATGAGAAACTAGTAGTAGCCAGATTACTATGCAAACTAGCTGATGGAAAGAGTTTTTTTTATTTTTTTTTCTTCGTAGTCTGCACAAGTTAATTTGGAAAGGCAGTGATGTTAAGGAGTAAGGTAAAAAGAAAGTATTTGTCATTTTTTGTATTACTTGTTTTTACACTCTTCTCTTGTTATCTGTTCCATCATTTTTCTCCTGGTTGTTTCTGTACAGCATGTAGTCCATGTAAGTTGACTTGTTGAATAATAAGGTGAAAAGAAATCTATTGCATTGTGGCCATTTTAATCACTATTATACTAGCTCCTCTCACAGGACAACCAGTGCATTTTTCTAATTAGAATTAGCCAGTTTGGTCACAATCTGTTCAGCCACCATTGAGGCCAGTTCATTAAGATAATTATTACTCACATACGTTATATAAAACCTGCTCCAAACGTTTTGAATTGAAACTCTTGCCATGTGTGAGCAGGCATTATCTTGCTGAAGTGTAAGCCCAAGAAGCCTTGCCATGAAGAGCAATAAAACAGGGCGTAGAATATCATCAACATACCACTGTGCTGTAAGGGTGTTGCAGATGACAACCAAAGACACCCTGCTATGAAAACAAATGGCAGCTCCTGGTCGTCGGACCGTATGGTGGGCGACAGTCAGGCTCGTGTCCCAGTGATAGTGAGTCTTAGTCTCTTCTTTCTTTAGCAGTGCACCGACATGCTCTTCCAAAATAGGATCAAATTGAGATACCAACTTTACTATTTTTAAGAAATTACCGTTATTATACCTGAAGAATTTGTCACTGCTACCTTGGAATGCCAGACCACTTTTACCAAGCATTTTAGTAATTGCTACAATTCTTAAAAGCGCCTTGTTCCAGTCATTTGTTTTGGCATTAATAATTATTTAGGCAGTCCCATCTATAGTTTTACAACACTTTAACCTTTCATTTATTTATAGCCATTATTTCTGGGACTAAATATGATTTTTTGAAATTTCATGCTCTTTTAAAGTGTCACTGAGGCACTTACAACTCGTAAAACCCTTCTGTGAAAGAGAACTATCTATGCAACCAAAAAGTTTGCAACAGAAACAATAAATGTGATTATGTGCAAGTGTGTACACTAGCTAGTCTCATAAAACTTGCTTAAAATTCATGTATAATAATTTGTGCTAAAATTTTGACATGGTCATTGGAAGGAAATTTGTAATTATGCAATGGTTTAGGTGAATGGTGTCTTACTAAAAATTTATTTCATCATCTTCTAAAATTCTTGGCCATAATGCTGTATCTGTACTCAAAGTTTGAATGTTTCTTGTGGGTGTCAGTTTTTTCAATCTGGTTATTACAGAGATTCCTGACTACGTAGTGAACCAGTTTACAAATGATTTAGTCAGCATGGCCTACTAAGGGTGCATTTACACTGAGTTCAATACATGTTCTGCAACATGGTTTGCAGCTAGTACTGGACTGCCAATGTTGTCAACGCAAAACCAGTGTTCTGTGGCTGCGTCAGTGCAGATAAAGGAATAATGTTCCTGTCGTGCTACAATTAAATCAGTGTTCCCGCTATTAGAGATTCCACCTCTTTTTTGGGCGAAATGTTTTTTATTATATGTGGTTTAGGGCTATTTTATTTTGCCGGGGATTTAGAGAAATTCGAGGTAAATTTGGACTGAATGTGGTAACCCTATTAGTTAGAATAGACACCACTTAAAAGTGTTCCTCAACTCTGTTGCCCCACTGATTTATTAATTTGGATTCCCTCAAACACTTATGTAATGTGTATAATTTTAGTTTTCTATATTAATTGTATTTTGCAGCATTGTTAAGGATGATATCGGAACTTAGTCGTATTATAGCTACAGTAATTGCATGAAAAGTCGACTGATAACACCAGTGTTCAAAGTATAGAGGAAAAGCATGTATGCCACTATGTGGTGCTGGGACACAAGGAGGAAAATGTTTTCATGTTTGTTCTCCAGGCTGTCAACTTCACAGCTGTGTGCACCTCACACCCATCAGCTGATATGGGAAAAATAGCACATGCAACATGGACTCGCATATGTGGATTAAACACTTTTCATCTACAAATGTGTCACTTATTTCTGGCAAAGAATATAAAATTAAAATAAGGCTGCTGTAATACCATGCAATTAGTAGTGCACAACTATTAGTTCACTGATGCTGGCTGCAAGGGGACAAGAAACCAGTCGATTCGGAGTTTACCAACTGGTTTGACATGTAACAATCAATTTCTTTGTGCCCTCGGCCACTTCTCATGCACATATTGTACAGTTGGTGTGTTTTTAATTCTGCATTGCAGAACAATAGCAACAAAATATTCTAATAATTATTCATTTGATTGTTGTTCTAATCAAAAATGGAGGAAAATGGTGAACAAGCTCCTTCTTTCCTTAAGGTTTATGATCACCAATAGGTAAAGGGGGGGAAGTGCAAAAATTTAAAGCTTCTTGATTGAGGCATCCTGATGTTAAGTCTTGGCTGAAGAGATCTGAAAAGGTTAGACAAAAGCTTAGTGTAAAATCTGTGATCTTTTGTACACAAATAAGTGCCAGAGATTTTTTTATATATATCAATACAATAGAGGGAAACATTCCACGTGGGAAAAATATATCTAAAAACAAAGATGATGAGACTTACCATACGAAAGCGCTGGCAGGTCGATAGACACACAAACATACACACAAAATTCTAGCTTTTGCAACCAAAGGTTGCTTCGTCAGGAAAGAGGGAAGGAGAGGAAAAGACGAAAGGATGTGGGTTTTAAGGGAGAGGATAAGGAGTCATTCCAATCCCGGGAGCGGAAAGACTTACCTTAGGGGGAAAAAAGGATGGGCACGCACACACACACACACACACACACACACACACACACACACACACACACACAGACAAAGACAAAGACAAAGACAAAGAGTTTGGGCAGAGATGTCAGTCGAGGCGGAAGTGCAGAGGCAAAGATGTTGTTGAATGACAGGTGAGGTATGAGTGGCGGCAACTTGAAATTAGCGGAGATTGAGGCCTGGTGGATAACGGGAAGAGAGGATATATTGAAGAGCAAGTTCCCATCTCCGGAGTTCGGATAGGTTGGTCTTAGCGGGAAGTATCCAGATAACCCCGACAGTGTAACACTGTGCCAAGATGTGCTGGCCGTGAACCAAGGCATGTTTAGCCACAGGGTGATCCTCATTACCAACAAACACTGTCTGCCTGTGTCCATTCATGCTAATGGACAGTTTGTTGCTGGTCATTCCCACATAAAATGCGTCACAGTGTAGGCAGGTCAGTTGGTAAATCATGTGGGTGCTTTCACACGTGGCTCTGCCTTTGATCGTGTACACCTTCCGGGTTACAGGACTGGAGTAGATGGTGGTGGGAGGGTGAATGGGACAGGTTTTACACCGGGGGCGGTTACAAGGGTAGGAGCCAGAGGGTAGGGAAGGTGGTTTGGGGATTTCGTAGGGATGAACTAAGAGGTTACGAAGGTTAGGTGGAGTGGGGAGGATTTCATGAAGGATGGATCTCATTTCAGGGCAGGATTTGAGGAAGTCGTATCCCTGCTGGAGAGCCACATTAAGAGTCTGATCCAGTCCCGGAAAGTATACTGTCACAAGTGGGGCACTTTTGTGGTTCTTCTGTGGGAGGTTCTGGGTTTGAGAGGATGAGGAAGTGGCTCTGGTTATTTGCTTCTGTACCAGGTCGGGAGGGTAGTTGCGGGATGCGAAAGCTGTTGTCAGGTTGTTGGTGTAATGGTTCAGGGATTCCGGACTGGAGCAGATTCGTTTGCCACGAAGACCTAGGCTGTAGGGAAGGGACCGTTTGATGTGGACTGGGTGGCAGCTGTCATAATGGAGGTACTGTTGCTTGTTGGTGGGTTTGATGTGGACGGACGTGTGAAGCTGGCCATTGGACAGGAGGAGGTCAACATAAAGGAAAGTGGCATGGGATTTGGAGTAGGACCAGGTGATTCTGATGGAACCAAAGGAGTTGAGGTTGGAGAGGAAATTCTGGAGTTCTTCTTCACTGTGAGTCCAGATCATGAAGATGTCATCAATAAATCTGTACCAAACCTTGGGTTGGCAGGCCTGGGTAACCAAGAAGGCTTCCTCTAAGCGACCTATGAATAAGTTGGCGTACGAGGGGGCCATCCTGGTACCCATGGCTGTTCCCTTTAATTGTTGGTATGTCTGGCCTTCAAAAGTGAAGTAGTTGTGGGTCAGGATGAAGCTGGCTAAGGTGATGAGGAAAGAGGTTTTAGGTAGGGTGGCAGGTGATCGGCATGAAAGGAAGTGCTCCATCGCAGCGAGGCCCTGGACGTGCGGGATATTTGTGTATAAGGAAGTGGCATCAATGGTTACAAGGATGGTTTCCGGGGGTAACAGATTGGTTGGGGATTCCAGGTGTTCGAGAAAGTGGTTGGTGTCTTTGATGAAGGATGGGAGACTGCATGTAATGTGGTGAAGGTGTTGATCTACGTAGGCGGAGATACGTTCTGTGGGGGCTTGGTAACCAGCTACAATGGGGCGGCCGGGGTGATTTGGTTTGTGAATTTTAGGAAGAAGGTATAAGGTAGGGATGCGGGGTGTCGGTGGGGTCAGGAGGTTGATGGAGTCAGGTGAAAGGTTTTGTAGGGGGCCTAAGGTTCTGAGGATTCCTTGAAGCTCCGCCTGGACATCAGGAATGGGGTTACCTTGGCAAACTTTGTATGTGGTGTTGTCTGAAAGCTGACGCAGTCCCTCAGCCACATACCCCCGACGATCAAGTACCACGGTCGTGGAACCCTTGTCCGCCGGAAGGATGACGATGGATCGGTCAGCCTTCAGATCATGGATAGCCTGGGCTTCAGCAGTGGTGATGTTGGGAGTAGGAATAAGGTTTTTTAAGAAGGATTTAGATGCAAGGCTGGAAGTCAGAAATTCCTGGAAGGTTTGGAGAGGGTGATTTTGAGGAAGAGGAGGTGGGTCCCGCTGTGACGGAGGACGGAACTGTTCCAGGCAGGGTTCAATTTGGATAGTGTCTTGGGGAGTTGGATCATTAGGAGTAGGATTAGGATCATTTTTCTTCGTGGCAAAGTGATATTTCCAGCAGAGAGTACGAGTGTAGGACAGTAAATCTTTGACGAGGGCTGTTTGGTTGAATCTGGGAGTGGGGCTGAAGGTGAGGCCTTTGGATAGGACAGAGGTTTCGGATTGGGAGAGAGGTTTGGAGGAAAGGTTAACTACTGAATTAGGGTGTTGTGGTTCCAGATTGTGTTGATTGGAATATTGAGGTTTTGGGGGGAGTGGAGGTGGAAGTGGGAGATTGAGTAGATGGGAGAGACTGGGTCTGTGTGCAATGAGAGGAAGTTGAGGTTTGCTAGAAAGGTTGTGAAGGGTGAGTGAGTTGCCTTTCTGGAGATGGGAAACCAGGAGATTGGATAGTTTTTTGAGGTGAAGGGTGGCATGCTGTTCTAATTTACGGTTGGCCTGTAGGAGGATGCTCTGAACAGCCGGTGTGGATGTGGGAGAGGAAAGATTGAGGACTTTTATTAAGGATAGGAGTTGACGGGTGTGTTCATTAGCTGAGTTGATGTGTAGGTGAAGGATTAGGTGGGTAAGGGCAATGGGTTGTTCAGTTTGGAACTGGTATAGGGACTGATGGAAAGAAGGGTTGCAGCCAGAGATGGGAACTTTAAGTGTGAGGCCTTTGGGTGTAATGCCAAATGTCAGACAAGCATGAGGAAATAAAATATGCGAGCGTAATCTGGCTAGGGTGAAGGCATTACGTTAGCCAGCTTCATCCTGACCCACAACTTCTTCACTTTTGAAGGCCAGACATACCAACAATTAAAGGGAACAGCCATGGGTACCAGGATGGCCCCCTCGTATGCCAACCTGTTCATGGGTCGCTTAGAGGAAGCCTTCTTGGTTACCCAGGCCTGCCAACCCAAAGTTTGGTACAGATTTATTGATGACATCTTCATGATCTGCACTCACAGTGAAGAAGAACTCCAGAATTTCCTCTCCAACCTCAACTTCTTTGGTTCCATCAGATTCACCTGGTCCTACTCCAAATCCCATGCCACTTTCCTTTATGTTGACCTCCACCTGTCCAATGGCCAGCTTCACACGTCCGTCCACATCAAACCCACCAACAAGCAACAGTACCTCCATTATGACAGCTGCCACCCAGTCCACATCAAACGGTCCCTTCCCTACAGCCTAGGTCTCCGTGGCAAACGAATCTGCTCCAGTCCGGAATCCCTGAACCATTACACCAACAACCTGACAACAGCTTTCGCATCCCGCAACTACCCTCCTGACCTGGTACAGAAGCAAATAACCAGAGCCACTTCCTCATCCTCTCAAACCCAGAACCTCCCACAGAAGAACCACAAAAGTGCCCCACTTGTGACAGTATACTTTCCGGGACTGGATCAGACTCTTAATGTGGCTCTCCAGCAGGGATACGACTTCCTCAAATCCTGCCATGAAATGAGATCCATCCTTCATGAAATCCTCCCCAATCCACCAAGAGTGTCTTTCCGCCGTCCACCTAACCTTCGTAACCTCTTAGTTCATCCCTACGAAATCCCCAAACCACCTTCCCTACCCTCTGGCTCCTACCCTTGTAACTGCCCCCGGTGTAAAACCTGTCCCATGCACCCTCCCACCACCACCTACTCCAGTCCTGTAACCCGGAAGGTGTACACGATCAAAGGAAGAGCCACGTGTGAAAGCACCCACATGATTTACCAACTGACCTGCCTACACTGTGACGCATTTTATGTGGGAATGACCAGCAACAAACTGTCCATTAGCATGAATGGACACAGGCAGACAGTGTTTGTTGGTAATGAGGATCACCCTGTGGCTAAACATGCCTTGGTGCACGGCCAGCACATCTTGGCACAGTGTTACACCGTCGGGGTTATCTGGATACTTCCCGCTAAGACCAACCTATCCGAACGCCGGAGATGGGAACTTTCTCTTCAATATATCCTCTCTTCCCGTTATCCACCAGGCCTCAATCTCCGCTAATTTCAAGTTGCCGCCACTCATACCTCACCTGTCATTCAACAACATCTTTGCCTCTGCACTTCCGCCTCGACTGACATCTCTGCCCAAACTCTTTGTATTCGAATATGTCTGCTTGTGTCTGTATATGTGCGGATGGATATGTGTGTGTGTGCGCACGAGTGTATACCTGTCCTTTTTTCCCCCTAAGGTAAGTCTTTCCGCTCCCGGGATTGGAATGACTCCTTACCCTCTCCCTTAAAACCCACATACTTTCGTCTTTCCCTCTCCTTTCCTCTTTCCTGATGAGGCAACAGTTTGTTGCGAAAGCTTGAATTTTGTGTGTATGTTTGTGTTTGTTTGTGTGTCTGTCGACCTGCCAGCACTTTCATTTGGGAAGTCACATCATCTTTGTTTTTAGATATATTTTTCCTACGTGGAATGTTTCCCTCTATTATAGACAGAGAGAGAGAGAGAGAGAGAGAGAGAGAGAGAGAGAGAGAGTGAGTGAGTGAGTGAGTGAGAGTGAGTGGAATTCAGATTTTTTTTTAATACTACAACATAATTGACAGGATTGCAAAAAGACATCTTCCAAAGAATAAAAGATGAATTTGCAACACATGAAATATAACTTTTTCATGCCTTTGACACATCATATATAATGGACATTGAGATGGCAAAGCACAATTTGCTTCAGGCCTTACTAAAAAAGAAAATTTCTCGTCTTGTCATTATAGGTTGCTCATGTCATTTAATTCACATTGTGACATTACATGCCTCCTATAAACTACCTAAAAATTTAGAAGATTTGTGACCTAACAGACCTGCATACTGTGATATTGGGACATTACCTAATGGATATTCCGCTCAGTAGTAGTTTCTCAAGTAGCATTCCATACAAACAAACCAACTGTGACATACATGTTGTTGCATGCAACTAAGATAATTGGATTACACATAGTTGTGTTTAAAAAGAATAGCTCAACAATGTCATAAGGCTGAATTGCACAGGACTGCTTTCAGGTGGAGCAGCTAACTTGATGTAAATAACACACTATAGCTGTGCTCCTGCAGTCAGATAGTCTATGCACTGGTTAGAATTGCAACTTAATAAAATGTAAAGAGATACTAAATGAAAGATAAATGAAAAATTAATAAAAAGGGTTCTATTCTAAGGTCTGAAATTGATGTAGATGACACCAGATAACTGTGTTGAACAATGTTTATCCATTAAAGTATTTTGGTTCTGCAATAGCCAATTACATTATATGCAGAATGATAACTTTATTAAACACAGTGAAGCTGGACTGGGGGTATTACAAGAATTGTAGCAGAATCTCCAAGCTAAATACACTCCTGGAAATTGAAATAAGAACACCGTGAATTCATTGTCCCAGGAAGGGGAAACTTTATTGACAAATTCCTGGGGTCAGATACATCACATGATCACACTGACAGAACCACAGGCACATAGACACAGGCAACAGAGCATGCACAATGTCGGCACTAGCACAGTGTATATCCACCTTTCGCAGCAATGCAGGCTGCTATTCTCCCATGGAGACGATCGTAGAGATGCTGGATGTAGTCCTGTGGAACGGCTTGCCATGCCATTTCCACCTGGCGCCTCAGTTGGACCAGCGTTCGTGCTGGACGTGCAGACCGCGTGAGACGACGCTTCATCCAGTCCCAAACATGCTCAATGGGGGACAGATCCGGAGATCTTGCTGGCCAGGGTAGTTGACTTACACCTTCTAGAGCACGTTGGGTGGCACGGGATACATGCGGACGTGCATTGTCCTGTTGGAACAGCAAGTTCCCTTGCCGGTCTAGGAATGGTAGAACGATGGGTTCGATGACGGTTTGGATGTACCGTGCACTATTCAGTGTCCCCTCGACGATCACCAGTGGTGTACGGCCAGTGTAGGAGATCGCTCCCCACACCATGATGCCGGGTGTTGGCCCTGTGTGCCTCGGTCGTATGCAGTCCTGATTGTGACGCTCACCTGCACGGCGCCAAACACGTATACGACCATCATTGGCACCAAGGCAGAAGCGACTCTCATCGCTGAAGACGACACGTCTCCATTCGTCCCTCCATTCACGCCTGTCGCGACACCACTGGAGGCGGGCTGCACGATGTTGGGGCGTGAGCGGAAGACGGCCTAACGGTGTGCGGGACCGTAGCCCAGCTTCATGGAGACGGTTGCGAATGGTCCTCGCCGATACCCCAGGAGCAACAGTGTCCCTAATTTGCTGGGAAGTGGCGGTGCGGTCCCCTACGGCACTGCGTAGGATCCTACGGTCTTGGCGTGCATCCGTGCATCGCTGCGGTCCGGTCCCAGGTCGACGGGCACGTGCACCTTCCGCCGACCACTGGCGACAACATCGATGTACTGTGGAGACCTCACGCCCCACGTGTTGAGCAATTCGGCAGTACGTCCACCCGGCCTCCCGCATGCCCACTATACGCCCTCGCTCAAAGTCCGTCAACTGCACATACGGTTCACGTCCACACTGTCGCGGCATGCTACCAGTGTTAAAGACTGCGATGGAGCTCCGTATGCCACGGCAAACTGGCTGACACTGACGGCGGCGGTGCACAAATGCTGCGCAGCTAGCGCCATTCGACGGCCAACACCGCGGTTCCTGGTGTGTCCGCTGTGCCATGCGTGTGATCATTGCTTGTACAGCCCTCTCGCAGTGTCCGGAGCAAGTATGGTGGGTCTGACACACCGGTGTCAATGTGTTCTTTTTTCCATTTCCAGGAGTGTAGTTATCCAAGAAGTACATTTCGTGATCACAGTGCACAAAATTCGCTAGCTCAGTATAATTCAGAGTTTAGCATGACGTTCTGTACGTTAACACACAAGAGATAATGAGTCATACTCTGTCTATCTTGAATTCCTTAATGCAATTAAAAAAGTTAAAAGCTCAAACCTCGCCAAAGTTAGAGTTCCTTCAAAAGTTAAAGAACTGTAGCAGCCTTTCACCACACAGAAACAATCATGTAATGGCCATATGACACATTACCAGAGACAGGTCCTCATTCTTCCAGCCATAACGTAAAAGCATCCAGAATCACTCCCTTGAGCATATCACTCAAAAGATGTTCATCTCAACTCAACTCCGGTAATCATCTGTCACTGCCTATTTCACTATTGGCTGAAAGCTGTGTGTATGTCATTTGTTTTCTTCATTGAGGCCTCTCACTACCATTGCTTTGTTGACATCGTCATTTCAGCATATCGCACATCTACCGCACTTTCTTCTTTGATGTGGAGTCCATTGCCATACTTGTTTTGGCCATCTTGTGTCTGGCATATGCTGTAAGTGACCATACAGAGTAGACGCTTCCTTTCTATGTAGTCTAGGACTGTGCTTTTGCCATTCATAACCTCCTATCATTTCTAATATGATCAAGCCTGGAATATCCACAACACCCTCTCCAGAAATCCATCTCGACAGCCAGCAGGCAATCTTTCTGCTTCTGAGTTAGTTCCCACAACTCTGCACCATATGTCGCAATACTTTCAATAATTGTGTGGTAGGTGGTACGTTTTGTTCTGAGAATTATGTTTTTGTTCCAGAGAATACCATTTAGTTGTTTTATGGCTCGCTTGCCCTGGTCAATTTTATTGTTTATATCATCCATACTTCTACCACTGGATGACAGTGTCACTCCCGGGTACTTAAAATTATGACAGCCTTTAACAGTATCAGGATCGTTGTAAGTTGTTAACAGCATTTTCTCCCACTTTCAGACATTCTGTTTTAGATATTTTTGTGACAAGATCCCATTTTTCATATTCTTCTTTTGATTTGCAGGGCATGTAATTTGCATTTTCCTCAGCTTGAGCTACTAACACTTGGTCATCAGCAAAAAATAAAGTGAACAAGATCTCATCATCTACGGGGATACCCATTCCTCCGCACTTCCTTTTCCAGTATTCTAGTGCCTCCTCTAGGTAGATCTTAAAGAGTATAGGGGCGAGTGTGCATCCCTGGCATAGTCCCTTCGTCACCTCAAACTCTTGACATGGGTGATTTCTCACTTTTACCATTGCTATACAACCTTGGTAGAGGAGTCTGACAGCTTTCACATAGCTCGGTGACATGCCATTATCAATTAGAGTTGTTCACAGCATGTTCTGTGGAACTGTGTCATAAGCTTTCTGGAAGTCCACAAAGACAAGATGGGTCGTAAGGCCCTTTGCTGTCCTTTTCTCCACTAGGTTTCTGAGGGTAAATACATCAGTACAGGAGCGACCAGATCTGAATCCATTTCGTTCTTCAGATTCAGTTATTTCTTCTTCTATCCTCTTTTTTAGGATACGGCCATAGACTCTCGCCATGGATGGCATCACACTAATACCACGATAGTTTGCACAATTTCTCCTGTTGCCCTTCTTAAATATTGATGTAACTGTTGCCTTTTTCCAATCTTTTGGGGCTTCATCACCTCTAACACATTTGTCAAAAACCACTGCCGATATCTCAAAGAGTTTTGATGGTGCTGCTTTAAGCAGTTCTATTTAAATTAATCCTGGACCTGGCAACTTTGTTTTTCGTGGCATTAATTGTATTTTGGACTTCCTTTGAGGTTATTGGTGGTATATGGTCATTACCAATTTCAATGTCCGGTGGGTTCTCAATGAATGTTGCTCTGTTCTCTGTTAGTAGTCCTTGGTAGTGTTGTACCCATTCCTGTATGGTAATGATATTTGTAGCTGCTTTATCTTTATTCTGTGTTCTCATTGTTTTTAATACCTTCCAAGCTTTATTTGCTCAGGTATTCCCCGTGCTTTTTTCTACCTCTTCACCAGTTTTCTGCCCGGCTTCATTTTTTGCCGTAATTATTGTTTTCTGTGCATCTTTTCTCTTCTCTCTGTATTCCTGCCAATCATTGTCTGATCTTGAGTGGTTCCACCACTCATCACATATTCTATTACTCTTTCAGATTTCTTTTTTCCCCAGTGCTTCATAAGCTGCATTATGGATGGCTTCTTTAACCATCTCATTCATCTTATCTGCAGGGGTTTCTTCATTGGCAGCAGGTTTTTCTGCTAGCCTTTGCTGATACAAGAAATGGGTAGAACTACGGTCAAGGCTTTGTAAATTATATTGGATATTATTGGCTTTCTATGGCTTGGTTTCCACTTGAATTTCTGTGTCTTTGATAAACTTGAATAATATCTTAGACATCAGCAAAAAATGGTCTGATCCGCACTCTGCAGCTCTCATAGCCCTCACGTCTTGTACTACTAGCTTTCTTGTTTGCTTTATTATGACATAGTCTATAATGGACTTGTGGTTAATGCTTAGTTTTGTCCATGTGTATTTGTGGATGTCCTTATGCTTGAACCATCCATTCAGAATTCTTAGGTCATTTTGCATGCAGAATTCTGTCAATCTATCACCATTATTATTTATAGTTTCTTCACCATATTGTCCCACTACGTTGTCATTAGCTTTCCAACCTGTTCTGGCATTTAGGTCTCCTCGTAAAATGACTTCTTTGCGATTCCCTATATTTTCAAGATATCTTGTCAACTGAGTGTAGAGTAAGTCTTTCTTTGCTACATCAGTGTTGTCGTTTGATGAATAGATCACAATAATCACCACAGAATGGCCCTTTATTTTCACGTGTACTTGCAGAATTCTGTCACTGACATATTCCCAGCAGTTTAGGTTTTTCTTGAGTTGTTTCTTTATGGCAATGGCAGCTCCACTTTGGGCTCGTTGTTCCTTTGGTACACCATTATAAATGTATATGTAATTATTTTTGTCTCTTATGTACCATGCCCTTTCACTTTGTTTTCCTTTAGACCCATTATGTTGACATCAAGGCACTTTATTTCTTTAAAGACCTCACATTTCTTTGTAGAAATTCCTTGTATATTCCATGTTGCAATTCTCATTGTCCTTCTTCGTGCCTGTTGTCGTCTTCATTTTGATCCATTCTGTTCCGAGACTAAAGCTATGCCCACCAAAAATACATCATTATTGTGTTATCAGTACATATCACCATGAAACAATGCATTCGTACATTGGAAATAATACTGTTTTATTGGATACACCCTACTTCCTGAGATAGCAGATGAATTCAGATTTGCTTTTTTATGTAATGATGCCATATTTCTGACTGTCTTACATTCTGCCATTTCTGATGCATCATCTGTTCTTGAGCTGAGTGAGCAACCACATCCTAATTCCTTATTCTGGCTTTTACTCGTTTCTTGCCTTTCTGACCTCCCTTGTGGTTGGACAGTGCTGGACCTGTTGCCTTACCAGACAGGCCGTGGTGCACCCTCAGCCCAACAATTAGTGTTCAGCTACACAAACAAATTTTTCTTACCTCCTACCAATTCTATGTGGCTGAATAACTCACCTATATATGCGTAACGTTACAGTAAGAGCCTGAAGCAAATAGAATCATTAAAGCAGTTTCAAGATTTTCTTAAGACTAATCAACATAAATTACTTTCTACAGCTAATATGAGGTGGCCGTCACTTCATGCTTGTATCGACAGGATACTAGAGCAATATGATGCCCTGAAAGATTACTCACAACAGCAGTTTTCAAGGACCTCTGCAATACTAATGTTTCTATATTGAACAGTCTTAATAATTCATTGAATAAAGCACTATTACATTTCATAAGTTATATCCTCGGACCAACGTTTTTAATGCCATTTTTCAATCAAAATCCTTAAAAATGTATTACTACCTGAGATGGTTGGAAGATGTTTCAAACTTTTCTGTGCAACTTCGTAGAAAAAAAAGAGTACCTGACTCTAGGTCTGATTTAAACAGCCTTATGAAACTAGAGTTTAGTAAAACAGAAATTCACCTAAATAACAGCAGAATTTATGTTGTACTGGAAACATATGCAATACTGGAAAATTTATAGCAAATGCTTCAGTAGAAGAAATTAACAAATTTTATGCAACTTGCTAAGAATTTTATGCATAAGAGCCATCAACAAGTTTATGTTTGAGGGCCTTGCTGTGGTGTATATGCAACAGAGCCCAACTCTGATGCAGCTGTAGACGTACCAACATGTAGGTAAGGGGTTAGTGTGGCCTCCGATTCGAAACTTCTTGATTGTCCCTTCTAATACTGTAGAAACTACATCAGGTTGACTTGGACGAGGCATTTCTTGACTTACTGAAATGTGCAGGTCCATAAGCAGCATGAAATCTGA
This sequence comes from Schistocerca nitens, assembly GCF_023898315.1. Taxonomy (NCBI): domain Eukaryota; kingdom Metazoa; phylum Arthropoda; class Insecta; order Orthoptera; family Acrididae; genus Schistocerca; species Schistocerca nitens. Next base: position 603,764,526 of record NC_064618.1, read on the forward strand.
AATAACAGCTGTGAAAGATGTGTTTAGTCATATTACTTTTTTGGTTACAAAAAGCAACATGCCAAAAGTATACATGACTGGAGTCAACAAGATGTATTTTAAGCCTAGCATTTTAGGGTTGAAAGTGTGCAGGAAATTAAAAAATTTCCAACTGAAATTTAATGGAATTAGGTACTAAGCTTGAAAGATCATCATGGCAATTTTATTTATGAAAACCTCGAAGTGGTCATTTCATTTTTACTAGCAATTCCATCTTCAGATACTGAGGTACAAAGATTATTCAGTGTTCCACAAAGTGTAAAAACAGACAACAGAATAGGTTAACAGCGAAATTTTTAATGCGCTGTTTCATACAAAAATGGGAATTCTAGCAAACAATTGCTCAATTTTAGAACTCAAAGTGTCGTGTTAAATCCTGCAAAAAGGTGTAAAAATAATGTTTCAGGTTCTCATACAGTAAATGTACAAATGTTTTTTATAGTGTACTGTAGGTATTTTATGTTATTAAACACATAAAATAATGCGCTGTTGTTTATTATAATTATATGCCCTAAATCTACGGATTTTTTAAGATTTTTTGTGAGGCAGGTGGGTATTTTAGGGATAATTCCAAAAGAAACTAAGGCAAAACCAAAACTAAGCCGAAACACTGCACTAAATGCCAATGTAAAGTGTTAGTTCTTGTATTTGCTCTGACTGTAGTGTTGCATGTTCTCTTTACAAAATGAAATTGTCGTCATGCTGTTTCGCATCTAGTTTCTTTAACCAACAACTGATTGCCCTACAATTCTAATTTCACAGTTGGTTTACTGTTTTTATAGCAAGTGATGTTTACTGTTTCAGGTGTAAACATGGAGTAAATCCAGTGATCTACTTTTTTCTCACAATCTACTGTTTCCATTTTCCCTGAGAGCAACTGGATTTCACACAACTTCTTGTTCATGTCACTGTTATTGGATACATCCAACATTTTCTCCAGTACAATCTTTTAAATCTGCTACAAATATAACGACATGAGCACCTATCCATAGAGTAAGTAACAGTACTTTGTGGCTTTGTATCTGTATCCATTTCCCAATTGTGCTGTGTAAGTTTTGATATCCTCATTATCGGCTGTTCCTAAGATAGTTTTTAACAGTTTTCCTGCTGTGTATAACCAACTTTGTTTTCTATGCACCGATATTTGGGTTTGTTGTACCATTTTTGTTGACTGTTGTGAGTGAGTCCTCCAGTTTCTCATATGAGTGTTTCATTTTCTGGGAGAAAAGGAATTATTGTCAATCCCCTCCCTCCTCTATACAATAAACACAGAACATGACAAGTAAAGAAAATTAAGACTTACCCAAAAAACTCACAAATACCATACATGCATTTTACCTTATGTTTACGCTATTTCCTAGACCTAAGTGCATGATGTACATTTCTCTGATGTTCCTTTTTTCCTAAGTAATTCTTCTTTCCAGACAGCTGAAGTAACCTGTGGCAATGCATCAGTCTTACCTCTAAATGGTTTGACTCCACTTATATGGACTAGCTGGCAACGGTAATTTTATGTTGACTGGCAAAGTCATTTCGATAACTTGGCAAGGTCCATGATATTTCATTAAAAACATTTTTGTTTTGCCCTTTGGGGTATATGGATTAGCTAGTAATATGCAAATATGCACCATCCTATTCTCTATTGTGGCAGTTTGCTTGTCCATTTCCCAAGATGTTTTTGTTTCTCGAAAGCTTTTGTGTTAGCATATTTTACCCTTTGTCAAATTTCTCTGTTTCTTAACATAATTTTTCACTGGATCATCCTGCAGACCCAGCTTAGGTTGAATTACATAAAAATGTGATGGCACGTTTCACCCATATACTACCTTGTATAACAAGAGGCCAGTTCCAGTATGAACTTTTGAAATGTAAGCACTGATGACAAAATTTAAATAGGTATATGTCCCAAACTGAATGTTGTGAATTATTATATAATGCCTTAACATTTTGGATCAAGTATGGTGAACTAGTTCTATCCATCCGTGCTTTGAGGATGGAATGGGCTGGTATGCAATTCCTTCATTTTGAGTAAGTGGCATAACTGTTTCATCAGTTGATATACAAAGTTAGTACTCTGGTCTCCAATAATGGTTTCTGGGGCACCATGTTTCAGTAACTAGTTATTTATAACAGCCTGTACTACTGTACTCACCTTCTGATCTGGGATGACTACGATAACTAAACATTCCGAAAAACTAGCTGAAATTGTAAGGACATATTTATTACCCAATTGTGTGCTATTAAAAGGTTTTAAAACATCCAATCCTATCATAAAAATTGGTTTGCCATTTTCTGGTAGCCTCTGTAACTGAATCTTTTGATGACTCCAACTTGCTCTTTATGAACACAGGATGCAGTTTCTTACATATTCATAATTTTGACTTGCACCTCCTTGTACTGGCCGTGTTTGCATTTAAAATTGCTGGATGTGAGGTCCACCAGTTATGCAAAACACCATTTTTTCTCAGTACCGAAACATGTTTGGGTACTGAAAAAACAGTGACTTGCATAACTGGCGGACCTCACATCCAACAATTCTTACACACTGTTCTACATTACTGTGAAGTATTTTCCACTAAAATGCTATCTTCCTGCTTGACTCCTGTCTTATAAATTACTTCATAGCTGAACTTACTTAATTTTTACACCTACCTCATCAACCAACGTTAAGGATCTTTTAACTGTAACAACCATTTTAAAGATGCGTAGTCTGTAATCACTCTGAATATATGAGTGTACCAGTAGCAATGAAAGTAAGAGCTTCTGTGAATAACTGCTAATATTTCTTTTTCGGTTGTAAAATAATTAGTTTGATCCTTATTCAATTGCCTGGATATAAGCCCCCAGATGTTCTTTCCCATCAACATACTGACATAAAATACAACGCAAAGCGTTGTTGGAGGCATCACACACAAGTATGAACTCTTGCTCAAAGTCAGTGAATATTAACATAGGATCGCCTAGAGTTTCTCGAAAGCTTATTGACACTGTTATCCACTGAAAACTAACACCTTTTTGCACCAACTTAGGTATTGGCTGTGCAATTTCAGTGAATCCCTGCACGAATTTTACGTCTACATCTACATCTACATCTACAGCCATACTCCGCAAGCCACCTGACGGTGTATGGTGGAGGGTACCTTGAGTACCTCTATCGGTTCTCCCTTCTATTCCAGTCTCGTATTGTTCATGAAAAGAAAGATTGTCGGTATGCCTCTGTGTGGCCTCTAATCTCTCTGATTTTATCCTCATTGTCTCTTCGCAAGATATACGTAGGAGGGAGCAATATACTGCTTGACTCCTCGGTGAAGGTATGTTCTCGAAACTTCAACAAAAGCCCGTACCAAGCTACTGAGCGTCTCTCCTGCAGAGTCTTTCACTGGAGTTTATCTATCATCTCCATAACACTTTCGCAATAACTAAATGATCCTGTAACGAAGCGCGCTGCTCTCCGTAGGATCTTCTCTATCTCTTCTATTAACCCTATCTGGTACGGATCCAACACTGGTGAACAATATTCAAGCAGTGGGTGAACAAGTGTACTGTAACCTACTTCCTTTGTTTTCGGATTGCATTTCCTTAGGATTCTTCCAATGAATCTCAGTCTGGCATCTGCTTTACCGACGATCAACTTTATATGATCATTCCATTTTAAATCACTCCTAATGCCTACTCCAAGACAATTTATGGAATTAACTGCTTCCAGTTGCTGACCTGCTATATTGTAGCTAAATGATAAGGGATATTTCTTTGTGTGTATTCACAGCACATTACTCTTGTCTACATTGAGATTCAATTGCCATTCCATGCACCATGCGTCAATTCGTGGCAGATCCTCCTGCATTTCAGTACAATTTTCCATTGTTACAACCTCTCGATATACTACAGCATCATCCGCAAAAAGCCTCAATGAACTTTCGATGTTATCCACAAGGTCATTTATGTATATTGTGAATAGCAACGATCCTACGACACTCCCCTGCAGCACACCTGAAATCACTCTTACTTCGGAAGACTTCTCTCCATTGAGAATGACATGCTGAGTACTGCTTTCTAGGAACTCTTCAATCCCTATGGCCCTCTGGGTTTTGCACGATCGTCTTTTTCGAAACCCATGCTGATTCCTACAGACTAGATTTCTAGTATCTAGAAAAGTCATTATACTCTAACAAAATACGTGTTCCAAAATTCTACAACTGATCGACGTTAGAGATATAGGTCTATAGTTCTGCACATCTGTTCGACGTCCCTTCTTGAAAATGGGGAAGACCTACGCCCTTTTTCCAATCCTTTGGAACGCTATGCTCTTCTAGAGGCCTACGGTACACCGCTGCAAGAAGGGGGGCAAGTTCCTTCGCGTACTCTGGGTAAAATCGAAGTGGTATCCGATCAGGTCCAGCGGCCTTTCCTCTTTTGAGCAATTTTAATTGTTTCTCTATCCCTCTGTCGTCTATTTCGATGTCTACCATTTTGTCATCTGTGCAACAATCTAGAGAAGGAACTACAGTGCAGTCTTCCTCTGTGAAACAGCTTAGGAAAAAGACATTTAGTATTTCGGCCTTTAGTCTGTCACCCTCTTTTTCAGTACCATTTTGGTCACAGAGTGTCTGGACATTTTGTTTTGATCCACCTACCGCTTTGACATAAGACCAGAATTTCTTAAGATGTTCTGCCAAGTCAGTACATAGAACATTACTTTCGAATTCATTGAACACCTCTCGCATAGCCCTCCTCACACAACATTTTGCTGTAAGGCTTTGGCTATGTTTATGTTTGCTGGAAAGTTCCCTTTGCTTCCGCAGCAGTTTTCTAACTCAGTTGTTGTACCATGGTGGCTTTTTTCCATCTCTCATGATCTTGCATACTCGTCTAATGCATATTGTACGATGGTTTTGAACTTTGTCCACTGACCCTCAATACTCTCTGTACTTGAGGCAAAACTTGTCTGTTGAGCCTTCAAGTACTCTGAAATCTGCTTTTTGTCACTTTTGCTCAACAGAAAAATCTTCCTATCTTTTTTAATATTTCTATTTACAGCTGAAATGATCGATGCAGTAACCGCTTTAAGATCACTGATTCCCTGTTCTGCATTAACTGTTTCAAATAGTTCGGGTCTGTTTGTCACCAGAAGGTCTAATATGTTATCGCCAAGAGTTGGTTCTCTGTTTAAGTGCTCAAGATAGTTTTCAGATAATGCACTTAAAAACATTTCACTGGATTCTATGTCCCTGCCACCCATTATGAATGTTTGAGTCTCCGAGTCTATATCCGGCAAATTAAAATCTTCACGCAGAACTATAACACGGTGGGGAAATCTACTCAAAATATTTTCCAAATTTTCCTTCAGGTGCTCTGCCACAACAGCTGCTGAGCCAGGGGGCCTATAGAGACATCCAATTACCATGTTTGAACCTGCTTTAACCATGACCTTCACCCAAATTATTTCACATTTTGGATCTTCGTCAATTTCCTTTGATACTATTGCACTTTTTATCGTTTTCAACACGTTTCCCCCCTCACTGTCCAGCCTGTCTCCTCGGTATACATTCCAATCTAAGTTTAGAATTTCATTATTGTTTACATCTGGTTTCAGCGAACTTTCTGTCCCTTGTACTATGTGGGCATTGTGACCGTTTATTAATGAGATCAGTTCTGGGACCTTTCTATAGACGCTCCTGCAATTTACTATTACCACATTAATATTGTTATCCCCTGTTGCATTTTGCCTACTACCACCTTGTCGCGTCTCAGGAGGCGTCTTGTCAGGCCTAGGGAGGGAATTCTCTAACCTAAAAAACCCACATGCGCACTCCACACGCACTCCGCTACCCTTGTAGTCGCTTCCTGCGTGTAGTGCACGCCTGACCTGCTCAGGGGGTCCCTACATTTCTCCACCCGATAGCCTACATTTCTCCACCCGATAGCGGAGGTCGAGAAATTTGCACCCCAGATCTCCGCGGAATCTTCTGAGCCTCTGGTTTAAGTCTACCACTCAGCTCCAAACCAGAGGTCTGCGATCAGTTCTGGGAACGATACTACAAATAGTTTGCTCAGATACTACCCTGCGAGCGAGGCTTTCCGCCTTCACCAACTCTGCCAACCGCCTGTATGAACTGAGGATGACCTCTGAACCCAGACGCCAGGAGTCGTTGGTGCGGACATGAGCAACAATTTGCAGTTGGGTGCACCCAGTGCTCTCTATCGCTGCCGGCAGGGCCTCCTCCACATCTGAGGCTGAGAACCCCCAGCAAGCAGATGGAGTGAACACTGGCCTTCTTCCCTGACTTTTCCGCTATTTCCCTAAGGGGCTCCATCATCCGCCTAACATTGGAGCTCCCAATCACTGATAAACCCCTCCCCCCATGTGACTGCTCGGACCTTGCTGAAGGAGCAGCCAATGTCCACTCACAGGCAGAGAGGGCGATGCCACACAGCCAGCCTCCACATTGACCCTCCGCCTCGCGCGCCGCGAACACCGCTGAATCCGCCACTCCCCTTGGGGAGAGGGTGGTCCAACCAAGCCCGGTACCCGCGAAGATGTCTCGACAGCAGGGACCATGGGTGAAGCATGTAACACCTGGGGTGTACAATGCGACGCACCAGACTCCGCACTGCCGCTACACTCTGAGGCAGCAGCCTGAAGACGGCTGACGGCGGCCATGAACACTTTCAGCTGTTCGCGAACAGTGGCCGGCTCCTCCTGCATCCGTACACAGCAGTCACACATCCTATCCATCCAAGAAATCAATTTACTGTAGAGAGTTAATCAACTTTTAACTACACTGCTAATTCACTAAAGGCGGCTGATAGCTGACTAAAATGTGGTTACTAGACACTTATTGTTGAAAACAATGAAAATAAGCACTACCTGTCTCTGGACGGTATTCAAAACAAACACTAGCACTACTGGCACTACAGCTTACTAAAGGGACTCACTCTGACTGTATTCAAAATAAACACGAAATCTATGGAGCACTATTACTATCACTCAAAAATTAAAGCTTCCTGAAAGCAAAAACACATGGAAGAAGAAGTGACAAGTAAGAAAAATACAGTTAATACTTAAATTAGCGTAGCTCGCTGCACAGCAGATGTGAAGCAGACGGCAGTTACGACGACACTGATTTATGATAATAATTGCCTAATCCAATAAACGACTGTGTTTAGTAGTTTGTGGTGTCAGAAAACCATGTACATTGGAAGTAAGTTGAGGATCTGTCCTCACTCTGTCTTGATGATAATATGCACAAAATAACTTACTTGTGTGTGAGCAAATCATGCGTTTCTCCATAGTAAGTTTACACTGCACTCCCCTCCATCTACATAATATTTCATCTACATGTTTAATTTGATATTCTGTAGTACTCAAATATACAATTGTATCACCAAGTTACACCATACAGATTCTTGTTTTTAATCCATGGAGTACCCAATCTAATATGTGCTGAAATGCAGTCAAAGCATTTTTCAATCCAAATGGCAATCTTCAATATTAGTAATGACCTGAAAGAACTGTGAACGCTGTTTTGGGTCAATCTTTGGGAAACACTTCCAGCTGTTGATAACTACTTCTAAGACCAATTGTTGAAAAATACAGTATTTACATGTTTTTAAGTTATCTAATTATTCACTATGATCAGGATCAGATACGTTTCTGTTGTGGCTCATGCGTTCAAGTAATGGTAGTCACAACAAAATCGATATTTTCAAGTGCCATCGACTGACTTTTTAGTACAATAATATTGCTGACCACAAACTATGCTTGATAAACGCTCATCAACTACCAGCTGTAAGTGTTTTGCTACTCTGTATGATTTTCTACGGGCTGTTGTGATAGGAGTTGTTGGTAGCAGACTATCTGAACTGAATAAATCAGAATATCCTAAAAACAAAATTTCCATTGCCTCCATTGCTTCACATTGCCTTGCAAGTGACGAATCTTCGCACATTGTACAGATGCATTGATAGTTAGTTTGATGCTTCAGTCACCTTGTAATCCATCGATATCCTCAACTTTAATTATCTCTAAACTAGCTATAATTAATCCTTTCAGGAGATTCACTTCATGTGTTTCAAAGTTATCACAGCTTACCGGAATCGTCAGTCCCCATTAACATTGGTTATGCACAAAACACCCTTCTGCATATAGAACCATGGATTTCATATAATGCTTCATTGTTGTGTAATGGTTGAACCACACAATCTCTGCTGTGGTACATCAAAACTTTTTTTAAAAGAGCCATGGAGTATGATCTGCATAAGAAACTGACAGGTCATATACCCCAATAAATGAACTAAAAAGCATTTCAGCATTGGTGACAATCTTCCTCATCAGGTTTCATTCCAACTGAGGACAATGATGTGTTTGAAGACTTAAGGTCTGTTAGGTCTACAGTCAGGTGACAATGGACACTGGCTATCTCCTAATATTGTTTCGGACTTCCTTTTGCCCAGCATAGTGCACCAACTCAATGTGCAGAAATACTGAGCTATGCTGCCTCTATAGCCGTCCATAATGGTGAAAGTGTTGCCGATGCAGGATTTTGTGCACAAACTGACCTCTCGATTAAGTCCCACAGACGTGCAATAGGATTCATGTTATGTGGTCTGGGTGGCCAAACCATTTGCTTGAATTGTCTAGAATGCTCTTCAAACCAATAGCGAACAGTTATGTCCTGGTGACATGGCTCATTGTTATTCGTAAAAATTCCATCGTTGTTTGGGAACACGACATCCATGAATGGCTGAAAATGGTCTCCAAGTAGCCGAACAACCAGAGGACCGCGTCAATTCCATGTAAACACAACCCACACCATTGTGGAATCCCCACAAGCTTGAACAGTGTCTTATTGACAACATGGGTCTATGGCATCCTGGGGTTTGTGCCACACTTGAAACCTATCATCAGCTCATACAAACTAAATCTAGACTTGTCTGACCAGACCATGGTTTGCCTGAGAGGCAGTGGATGAGAAAGGGTTGTGAATATTTTTGTATGAAACACTGAGGACAGGCCTCTCATTTTCTTTTGCAAGTGGACATTGCTTCAATTTTCTATTTTTATTTTCATTAATAATTTTTGAGATAAATGTATATCGATTCTGCAGTATTTTAAAATTGAAGAAATTTTTCTAAAGCACCCTTGAGGTTTACTAAATTAATTTTTAGCTTTTCCACTTAACCTGATTATTTCATCTGCAACTGCTTTTATTCCTGGAATTTTTTTTTAAATAAGGGTTGGGAGGTGTCTTAAATATAGAATTTATATCAAGCTTCTAATTTCTAAAATTTTTTGAGGGGAGGGGGCAGGGGGTGTACTAAGCCAGACCAGGCCTCTTCCCCCTCAATATCTGCCCCGTGATTATTGACAGCTTCTTCTCAAGGTTGCATAAAGTAACAAAATTTTATCAAAAGAGACAGTGTGAAAACATACCATGTCTGTATGTATGACATTTCTGATATGGATCTGAATAACGAGCAATGTGAAACCAACTATTCCCTTATATTGTCAGCTGTTTCAAAACCTATATGAACAAGAGAGAGAAAACAAACACATTACATATTGAATATAATAGGGGGAAACATTCCACATGGCAAAAATATATCTAAAAACAAAAATATATCTAAAAACATATCTAAAAACAAAGATGATGTAACTTACCAAACGAAAGCGTTGGTATGTTGATAGACATACAGACAAACACAAACACACACACAAAATTCAAGCTTTCACAACCCACGGTTGCTTCATCAGGAAAGAGGGAAGGAGAGGGAAAGACGAAAGACCGTGGGTTTTAAGGAAGAGGGTAAAGAGTCATTCCAATCCCGGGAGTGGAAAGACTTACCTTAGGGGGAAAAAAGGACAGGTGTACACACACACACACACACACACACACACACACACACACGCACGCACGCACGCACGCACGCGCGCGCGCGCATATACAGACACAAGCAGACATATCATGCTTGTGTCTGTGTATGTGCGGATGTGTGTGTGTATACCTGTCCTTTTTTCCCCCTAAGGTAAGTCTTTCCACTCCCGGGATTGGAATGACTCCTTACCCTCTCCCTTAAAACCCACATCCTTTCGTCTTTCCCTCTCCTTCCCTCTTTCCTGATGAAGCAACCGTGGGTTGTGAAAGCTTGAATTTTGTGTGTGTGTTTGTGTTTGTTTGTGTGTCTATCAACAAACCAACACTTTCGTTTGGTAAGTTACATCATCTTTGTTTTTAGAAAGATTACATATTGAAAATTACTACAATGACAAAAATAGCATAATATACTAAAAACATACCATACTTAATGAGATTGCAGCCAATTATAAAACGTATATACAGCAATATTATACAAGGTAACTTATCAATGCACTGTGTGTGTGTGTGTGTGTGTCCAGTAGGTCTGATTTTCCTGTCACCTATTTATAACTATAGCAAGACTAAATGCTGTGTGTACTTGTGAAAGCGAAGCCAACAGTTGCTGGTAGGTGATGTGCAAGCATACAAAGTTGCCTCACATGGTATACAGTGTGAATCATCTGAAACTTGCGCCAACAATTCTACAGAAATGGAAGTGTTATGATGTGCAATTTTCGCAGAATGGATTGGTAGTCAGGGGCTCATATTGTTAGCCTATAAACAGGTTGTATTAATTCTTAGAAAGTGCACTTTTTGTGCAAACATAAACTTTTTTAAATGGAAAAATGCTTATTGACATTAGCAGACTACATGTAGGGTAAATTAGAGTGTCAGTGGTGTCTGTTGCAGGATTCTAGTGTGTCATTTATGAGATATCTTATTTTGAAAAGTTTCTACATTGACCCTTGTTTGTGCCATTCAGCCTGTGTAGTTGCTAGGTATGGTGATGTTACGTTTGCTTACAGTGTGCTCAAGTATTCCTAGAGTGCATTGCAACTTACTAGCCAGTCAGCGTACAACAGTCCAAACAGTAGGGCATAAGTGGATGATGGTATTACCAATGCAGAAAAAGCTGACATGCTCATAGTGTATGGAGAATGCAAGAAGCATGCAGTTTGTTCTCGTATGGTGTAAGTGGCACACATCCCTGTTCTTGTATGGTGTAAGTGGTACACATCCCAATGGACATCAATCATCTTGACAGTTATTTACCAACCTCTTCAATCAATTATTTTCAAGTGGTAGTGTAACACCTAGACACTGCAACAGAGGGAAACAAGTGACTGCTGTTGCAGTTGAAAAGTACTACAGCATGTCTTCATGAATTGTTTCCAAATTGTTGGATTAGATGCAGAGGGCCTGATCCTTGGCCAACCCATTCCTCAGATTTGATGCCTGTAGACTTTTTTTGTGTGAGGAAAGATGAAAGATCATAAGGTCATACCAACTACACTTGCTAATATACAGTTATGTATTACTGCAACCTGCTCAGATATCTCCACTGGAATGCTAGCACATTTGCAGCTTTCACTGGACACCAGACTAGAAGTATGTATTGCATTGCACTGCCGGTAGTCAATCTGAAGACAATGTATGATGGTCAATTGTCTCATTACTGGCATAACTAGTGTATGCTCTTGTGTTGCCGTTTAGTGTGTGCTTTTTTGTTTTTCTTTTGATCTGTCTTCTGGCTGGTTTGATGTGGCCTGCCACTAATTTCTCTCCTGTGCCAACCTTATCGTCTCAAAGTAGCACTTGCAACCTATGTCTTCAATTATTTGCTGGATGTCGTCCAATCTGTCTTCCTCTACAGTTTTTGCCCTCTAAAGATCCCTCTAGTACCATGGAAGTCATTCCCTGATGTCTTGACAGATGTCCTGTCATTGTGTCCCTTTGCCTTGTCAGTGTTTTTCCACATATTCCTCCCCTCTTGGATTCTGCACAGAACCTCTTCATTCCTTACCTTATCAGTCCACCTAATTTTCACCATTCGTCTGTAGCACCAAATCTCTAATGCTTCGATTCTCTTCTGTTCTGCTTTTCCCACAGTCCATATTTCACTAACACACAATACTGTGCTCCGATCGTACATTCTTCCTCAAATTAAGGCCTTTGTTTGATACTAGTAGACTTCTCTTGACCAGGAATGCCTTTTTCGCCAGTGCTAGTCTGCTTTTGATGTCCTCCTCACTTTGTCCATCATTGGTTGTTTTGCTGCCCAAGTAGTATAATTCCTCAACTTTATCTACTTAGTGACCATCAATCCTGATGATAAGTTTCTCACTGCTCTCATTTGTGCTACTTTTTATTACTTTCATCTGTCTTCGATTTACTCTCCGTTGATATTCTGTACTCCCATTCAGCAGATCATGTAATTCTTCTTCACTTTCACTCAGGATAGCAATGTCATCAATTAATTGTATCATTGATGCCCTTTCACCTTGAATTTTAATCTCACTCCTGAACCTCTCTTATTTACATCATTGCCTCTTCGATGTACAGATTGAACAGTAAGGGTGAAAGACTACATCGCTGTCTTACATCCTTTTTAATCTGAGCACTTTGTTCTTGGTCGTACCCTCTTATTATTATTCCCTCTTGGCTCTTGTTCATATTATATATTACCTATCTCTCCCTGTAGGATACCCCTACTTTTCTTAGAATTTTGAGCATCCTGCATCATTTTACATTGTCAAACACTTTTTCCAGGTCAACAAATTCTATGAACAAATCTCAATTTTTCTTTAGTCTTGCTTCCATTATTAACTGCAATGTCAGCCTTGCCACTCTAGTGTCTTTACCTTTCCTAAAGCCAAACTGTTCGTCATCAAACACATCCTCAATTTTCTTTTCCATTCTTCTGTATATTATTCTTGTCAGCAACTTGGATGCATGAACTGTTAAGATGATTATATGATAATTCTCACATGTTTCAGCTTTAGTAGTCTTTGGAACTGTGTGCACGATACTTTTCCAAAAGTCAGATGGTATATCGCTAGACTCCTACATTCTACACACCAATGTGAATAGTCGTTTTTGTTGCCACTCCCCCCCCCCCCCCCCCCCCATGATTTTAGGAATTCTGATGGAATGTTAGCTATTCCCTTTGCCTTATTTGATCTTAAGTCCTCCAAAGCTCTTTAAAATTCTGATTCTAATACTGGATATTATCTCTTCTAAATTGAATCCTGTTTCTTCTTCTATTACATCAGTCAAATCTTCCACCTCATAGAGGCCTTAAATGTACTCTTTCCACCTATCTGCTCTCTCATCTATATTTAACAGAGGAATTCCCATTGCACTCTTAACATTACCATCCTTGCTTTTAATTTCACTGAAGGTTGTTTTGATTTTCCTATGTGCTGAGTCAGTCCTTCCGACAACCATTTCTTTATTGATTTCTTCACATTTTTCTTGCGCCTACTTCATCTTAACTTCCCTGTAATTCCTATTTATTTCATTCCGCAGTGGCTTGTATTTCTGTATTCCTGAATTCCCTATAACATTCGTGTTCTTCCTTCTTTCGTCAGTCAGTGAAAGTATTTCTTCTGTTACACATGGTTTCTTCGCAGTTACCTTCTTTGTACCTATGTTTTTCTTTCCCACTTCTGTGGTTGCCCTTTTTAAAGATGTCAATTCCTCTTCAACTGTTTTGCCTCCTGAGCTATTCTTTATTGCCGTATCTTTAGCCTTTGGAACTTCAAATGTGTCTTGTCATTCCTTAGTACTTCCATATCCCACTTGTTTGTTGGTTGGTTTTTGGGGAAGGAGACCAGACAGCGAGGTCATCGGTCTCATCGGATTAGGGAAGGACGGGGAAGGAAGTCGGCCGTGCCCTTTGAAAGGAACCATCCCGGCATTTGCCTGGAGCGATTTAGGGAAATCACGGAAAACCTAAATCAGGATGGCCGGACGCGGGATTGAACCGTCGTCCTCCCACTTGTTTGTGTACTGATTCTTACTGACTTGTCTCTTGAACTTCAGCCTACTCTTCATCACTACTACATTGTGAGCCAAATCTGTATCTCTCCTGGGTGCACCTTACATATCAGTATCTGATTTCGGAATCTCCATCTGACAATGATGTAATACAACTGCAGAAGGCAATGGGAACCACTGCATTAAAGACACGTAATGTGTACCCACACGCCATGTGGCCTGTAATTGAAAAAGTGTCTTGGCGATCTCCTTTGGCAAAAGATTCCAGAATAGTCCCCCATTCGGATATCTGGGAGGGGATTGCCAAGGGGGAGGTGACCATGAGAAAAAGATTGAATAACCAACTAAAGGATAACGTTATACGAGTCGGGGCACGGAACGTCAGAAGCTTGAATGTGGTAGGGGAGCTAGAAAATCTGAAAAGGGAAATGCAAAGGCTCAATATAGATATAGTAGGGGTCAGTGAAGTGAAATGGAAAGAAGATTTCTGGTCAGAGGAGTATAGGGTAATATCAACAGCAGCAGCAAATGGTATAACGGGAGTAGGATTCATTATGAACAGGAACGAAGGGCAGAGAGTGTGTTACTGTGAACAGTTCAGTGATAAGGTTGTACTTACCAGAATAGACAGCAAACCAACAACAATAGTTCAGGTATACATGCCGACGTCAAAAGCTGAAGATGAAGAGAGAGAGAAAGTATGTGAGGATACTGAAAGGGTAATAAAGTATGTAAAGGGAGATGAAAATTCAGTAGTCACACAGTTGAGGGGAAGGAGTAGAAGAAATGGTTACAGGAGAATACCGGATTGGGTCAAGGAATGAGAGAGGAGAAAGACTAGCAGAGTTCTGTCATGAATTTCAGCTAGTAATAGCACATACTCTGTTCGAGAATTACAAAAGGAGGAGGTGTACGTGAAAAGGCTGCTCATTCAATGAAGAATCTGGAGCTCTCTTTCTACAACAGTACATCTCCTACTTTTCCACTAAATATAATTTCCTTCCTTTGGGTGCACTGTGTAGCACCAGCATTCCCTGTATAATACCCCGCACTGTGTGTTCCTCCTTACTAACATGTGCACCAAATTGTCCTGTTTTGTGGCTACTGCTATCTTTAAATATGTATTTTGTTTCCCAAGTAAGAACTTTCGTATTTTTGTATTCTAACAGGACAGAATCCAAGGTTTTTCATGCGTTTTGAAAAAATTCTGAGAAATTGGTGAAATAATGTTGTGAATACCAGTTTTTGGAGCTGTACCGTTATAAATTCCAACAACTGTGATCAAGCAAATTTTTGTGATTCTTTCTTGCATGGCCTTCGTGCCAAGCCAGCCTGTCCTACAGGACAAAAGCAGTTCTTTCTAGTAAAAGATGCTGACAGAGTACACTTTCGTCTGTCTGCTGAATGCACTAACATTTCACGTCACCAGCTAGTGAAGAGGGTGGTGTGAGAAAAGTGTTATGTGGCTGCTACAAGATGAATCCTGGGAAGCACAGGACAGTGAAGTTGTTCTCTTTGTTTCTAACTTTCAGACTGAGCAGACAACTTCATGCCATCTGCATCTGTGTCTGTTCTCTCTGACTGCCCATTGGCCAATTCAAATGTGAACCACCTTTCTCTCCCCTTCCTAGTCTTGTTATTTTCTTTACTCTCACACTGGCAGACATCCCTACAGTCTGGACTGACTGAGCTCTCATGCACCCTGTACTGACGGAATACAGTCAGAAGTTAATTTTATTTCTTCTTCGTATATCCATAATTAAAATGGACAACTTGGGACGTCAGCTGGTATGATATATGTTAAAAAATGACGTAATTCCTCCAGTTGTATTACAGTGTTGGTTTTATTGGCAACTAGTTTCAATGTTGTTACATTATCATCTTCAGGCCCATACTTGTTGACAGTAACCGTATGTGTCTAACACATACTACTACTGTTAGACACATACGGTTACTATCAACAAGTATGGGCCTGAAGATGATGATGTTGCCAATAAAACCAACACCTTAATACAGCTGGAGGAATTAGGTCATTTTTTAACATAGTTTTATTTCTCTCTTTCAGTTCAAACCCTCTCTACCATCCTTAACACAGGCAACATCCACACAGGTGTGATCTGCACACAACTTTAAATATGCCCTAGCCCCACAGATGAAGAGATTGAAACAATGTATAATGAAATAAATAAATTATTCAGATCATTGGAGACAAAAACGTAAATGGAGCCTGGAAAACGAAAAGGAGAAACTTCATAATATAATTTTGCACATAGAACAATTTAGCCATTCCTAATACAAGGTGGGGCAATAAAAGTGGCCCAGAGAACAGAGTTCCAGGATACAAAGAAACACAGCAGAAGAAAGGAAATACAGTACTAACCTGACAATACCAGATGTTGAAAGTGACCACCATTCATCTCTTCACGCTTTTGGCTGCTAGTCATCAAGTTGCTGAAGGCAGATTGAACTTGGACGGCTGGAATTGCTGCAATGTCATCTGAAATCATCAGTCTTGAAGACTGTGAGGGTTGTTGCTATACATCTTAGACTCCAGGGCTCCCACACAAAGTAATCGTACACTGATGGATCAAGTGATCTGGGTGGCCAGTTGGGACCGTGACCAGGCTGACCTCTGCTAACAACTCTGTCAGTGTGAAGATCATGTAAATGTGCTACAAGATTCGAGAGGCTGTATGGGCAGTTGCTCCATCCTGTTGGAAGCAACTCTGTGTCTTTCCCTCCTCAGTTAATGCTGCCACTAGTCCAGGCCACTTTTATTTGCCCCCCCCCTCCCTCTCCCCTCCCCTCCATACTTGGATACTATAGAAGACAAATGTGTTGTTTTGAGTAGTAGCATAATAAAGACAGCAGTGGGACAAATAGACAGAAGACAAGCCCCACTAGAAATCCTTGTGTAACACAAAAAATACTGAATTTAAATGAAATATGGGTACAATATATAAACACAGCAAGTGAAGCAGGTGAAACAGGAAAGGACTAATGGCTATCACAGAGATCCCATGCTACAGAAGCAGATAAAAGCTGCCCATTGAAAAATTAGAGAAACATGTGGAGAAAAGAGAACCAACTATATGATTATCAAGAGCACAGGGAAAGCCATAAGGTGGGAGGAATATGTATATAGAAGGAGGAAGGAAGGAAGACTGGGTTTAACATCCTGTTGACATTGAGGTCATTAGAGACGGAGCATAAGCTCGGATTGTGTCAAGGATGGGAAAGGAAATGCACTTTCAATGGGACCATCACAGCATTTGGCTGGAGCAATTTAGGGAAATCACAGAAAACCTAAATCTGGATGGCAGGACTCTGGTTTGAACCGCCATCCTTTCAAATGCGATTCCAGCATGCTCACCACCTCGCTCGGTGGTATACATATAGGGACTACACAAGAGAAACGAACTTGGAACGCAATACAATGGAAAGCAAAGAAGAACTAGATGAAAAGCTGGTAGGTATGATACTGTACAAATAATCTTACACCACACTGAAAGAAACCCGACACCTGTAATATGATACTGCACAAATAATTTGACAGCACACTGAAAGAAACACAACACCTGTAATAGACACCCCTTCAGAATTATTGAGATTCTTGGGAGAATGTAACATGACAAAACTATTCCACCTAGTATGCAAGATATGAGATGCAAGAAATATCCTCACACTTCATGAAGCATGTGCTGACGTGTGAATATTACTGTACTACCAGTTTAATAAGTCATATTACAGGGTACTGATTGTTTACTGAATAATTTATAAACAAACAGATCAATACATGGAGTCACTACTAAAAATAAGAATAAACTTTGTGAAGATTGAGTTACTCTGTTTCATTATTCTGGAACATATATTCTAAACAGCATACCACACACTATAAGAAGTTCAGTTACTGATTAAGTTCAGTTCACAAGGAGCCCTAAATATTTATTGGTGGCCAACTCCTCCTACTCCAATGACTGTTTATATAATAAAACCAACCACACAGTTCAACACAGTAATGTGATTGCCATAAATACATATTGTGAACTGTTTACCATTGCACAACGTGTGGTTGCAATAGCCTAAGAATAAGATTACACACTTCCATGTGTAAACATTTAAGTACTTATGAGAAATAAAAAGGGTCATTTCATCTGGGATCCGTGGAAGAAACATTAAGACATCTTCCCCCTCCCCCCCTCTCTTCCCCATAAATATTTATTATATATCCTTGTTTCATGACAGGTTCTACACTGTTGAGCTGCTATGAATCTATGAAATGAAAAGTATATTTATATTTCAACTTCTCTTTGACTATTGGAAAAGAGAGGCACTAGGCCAAATGATCTTATTCTTGTTGATGTAATGGGCCACAATTTTGCTTTAACAGGCAGATTACAACCTTGTGGCAAATACTTTTTTTTTCATTGAAGAAAAACTGATTTCATCTGTTATTAGCACATTCAACAAACCAACTGATGTTTTACTAGGCTATGACAATTAGGAACAGTGTATTTCCTTTAATACCATAGAGGAAATTATGAAATTTCATTTTCAGTTTAGCCACTCATGCTGTAGGGCCCAATAAGAGATGTTTGGCTTTTCACCTGCTGAAGTTAAGTATTCACAAATGTCACATTCAGAATGGAAAGATACAACTGATGATTAAACAATACAAGACTTCCCATCAAGGAGAAGCGCATTGCCTATTTCATCGGTGAATGACAGACTGTATAAAATAATTTTGGTTTATTTGTGATACAGCAAATTCAAAAACTTCTAACTGGTCCAAATAACAGTTGCAGTAAAGCCTTTTAGAATGCAAGAAATACTGATGATGGATATGGAGGGAGAAGAAGGGTACTGGAAGTGGAGTATGTCAGCAACGAAGACAGAAGAATGAAGTAAGAATGTAACAGAGCTTGTTATTACTTTAAGAACAAAATAAATGCATAGAAAAGAACCAGATTCCTTATTTCTTTTTCTTGTTGTGTATATTTTGAGTTTTTAATATGAACTAAAGAAAACTACTGCAGATCACTGTGATGCATGTAATCAGCCACAGTGGACAGTTTGTCAAAGTTTTTGTATTTCTTCAACTGACACATAAAGCAAGAAGTTACAATGAACATGTTTATGACTGGTGCAAAATATAGTTATTTGTCTGTTCAGGAAATTTAAATAGGAATAACCCATATTTTTAAACAAGAAACTATGTTTCACAATGATCCACTCTATAGTTTTTACAGATCTATGCTCAGTATTCACTATACAAAACCAACTTGAGTCTTTGTTGCAATTGTCATTACACTGACTCTACTTAAAAAAACTAAGTTTCATGCTATTAAAGTGGACTGTGGCAATAAGAGTAAAAATAACAAATTTAGTGAAAATACTTGAGATATATCTTTACTTAGTGTCAAATGCTCTTCATTGTCTCTACAGAAAATACACTGAGGCACACACAATCTGACGACACAATATAACAAACATTCAGTTATTCAAATTTATTTGTTTAGCCTTGAGAGGGTGACATACACAATTTGCAACAAAATTACATGTTTCAGCAGCTGTCAAAATATCTCTTGCCGCACTCCACCACCTTTATTACTTGGTCAGTTAAAAAACTTTCATGTAGAAAACAGTTGTTACACACATACACACACACACACACACACACACACACACACACACTGCTCAAGTCCAACAATGCCTTTAAGGATCACTTGAATATTTCCTTTTAGGATTCTATAAGTTCCTCTTATTCATAAGCTCACAGAACTGCACTGTCATCTTCGGTTGCTTGCCTGTTCTTTCACAGCAACATAATTACAAATAAAATGGGCAGGAACATTCAATATATAACTTGTGTGACTGAGGCACTCTTTGACGATGAGATAGCTTCTTCCAAGTTGCTGTCCAGTTTTCGATATCCTGACGTATTAGGTCGTCTCCTGCCACGCCTGGAACGTCCTTCCAGTGCAAGAGCCAATATCTGCAACAATGCACACATTGCACACAGCCTTCCTTTGTACCATTATATAAGATATACAAATATGTACCTTTTAAAATGCTGTTTACCATACTGTGTGAAAGTGCTTCAGAAAAAGTGGTAGCACTAATTTTAGGACACTGGCAGAGTTTTATTATGGCACTAAGCTATGTGTTTGATGGAGCCCATTTATGAAAGGTAAAGACACTTTAGAGGCAGTTCTGGCATTACACTTGATAATGGAAGCAAGGCTTAGGACAAATGAAGTCATAGCCACATTATCTGTCGATCTAAAAAAAGGATTCGACAGTGTAAAATGGTGCAGGATGTTCAAAATTACAAGAAAATATGTATAACTTACGTGGAATAACAAGATGTACAAGCACCAAGAGGGAACAATAAAAATGGAAGACCAAGGATAAAGTACTTGGATTAAAAATGGTATAAGGAAGGGGTGTAATCTTCCACCTTATGTTCCATCTATACATTGAAGAAGCAATGACAGAAATAAATGAGAGGTTCAAGAGTGGGATTACAATTCAAGGTGAAAGACTACCAATGATAAGATTTGCTGATGACACTGCTATCCTCAGTGGAAGTGAAGAAGAATCACACGATCTGCTGAATTGAATGAACAGTCTTTGAGTCCAGAATATGGATTGAGATTAAACTGGAAAAGGATGAAAGTAATGAGAAGCAGCAGAAATGAGATTAGTGGTTACTCTAACATCATCAATCTAATCACAAAGAAGAAGAAGTTGAAATAACAAACAATCGACAAAGAAGGCAGACATAAAAAGTCAACTAGTACAGGCAAAGAGGGCATCCCTTGCCAAAAGAAGCTTACTAGTGTCAAACACTGGTCTCAACATGAGGAAGAAATTTCTGAGACTGTACATCTGGAGCACAGCTTTGTATTGTAGTCAATCATGGATTGTGTAGTGAAAGATTGGAACAGAAAAACTGGAACAGAAAGGAAACAAAGCACTTGAGATGTTGCATTACAGAAGATGTTGAAAATGGGTGTACTGAGAAGCAGGCATTCCAGGTTAAAGTGAACCCATTCTAGGTTAAAGTGAACCTAATGTGTGATTTTTGAAAACTGACTTTTGTAATAACAAATGCTACTTATAAATAACTTAAACACAGAAAGCAATCAATTTTTGACAAAATAATTTAATTGGATAGATAAAAAATCTACTCACCAAGTGGCAGCAGAGCACACACATAAAAGACAGTTGTAATTAGGCAAGCTTTCGGGGTTCCTTCTTCAGGCAGAAGGGTTGAAGGGGAAGGAAGAAGGGTGAAGGAAAAGGACTGGAGAGGACAAGGAAAAGGAGAAGAATTCGGAAGAGTCACCCAGAACCCCGGCTCAGGGGAGACTTACTGGATGGGATGAGAAGGAAAGACTTATTATTGGGGATTGTATCGGATGATATTTGAAAACCTGAGAGTTTAAAGGTGGAAGACAGGGTAATATGCAAGACAGAGATTGCTGCTTTAATAGCTTGCAGGAGTTAATCAGAGTTGTCTTACCTGTCTATTCTCCACCGACCTGCTCCCACTTCTGTTACATACAATTAGCTTGATGTTTAAGCAGTAATCTCTGCCTTGCATATTACCCTGCCTTCCACCCTTAAGCTCTCAGGTTTTCAAATCTCATCCAATGCAGTCCCCAACAATCAGTCTTTTCTTCTCATTACGTGTGATAAGTCTCCCCTGACCAGCAGTTTTGGGCGACTTTCTCAAAATCTAGCCCTTTTCCTAGACCTCTCCAGTCTTTTCCCTTCACTCCTCTTCCTTCCCCTTCAACCCTTCTGCCTGAAGAAGGAGCCACTGGCTCCGAAAGCTTTCCTAATTACACCCATCTTTTATGTGAGTGCTCTACTGCCATTTGGTGAGTAGATGTTTTTATCAATCCAATTAAATTATAGCTTAAACACTGGATTTCTTCCAAATAAGGTTTGTTTTTCAAAATATGTAGTATTTTTATTTCTAGAAAATTTCATTTTGGTCAGGCTTCAACAAAATACATAACAGTAAATTTGCCATAGTAATGTTGTGTGCCCCATACTCAAATTAACTGTAACAATACTTATTTTACTGCTACAGGAAGTTAGATAAGATTATTGAGAACATTATTACAATTACTGTGAATGTAAGGAAATGAATGATTTTAAGAAATTATAATCTTTTATAAGCATGCTGTGAAAATAACAACTGTTAAAAAAATGAGAAAAGTTTCTATAAATTCCTAATTTAAAATGGCAGGATATTGCATTTTTATGAAAGTTAGACTAAATATGTGGTATTTAAGAAACTACACCACAATTCTAATAAATATTTAATAATTATCTGATAATTTGCTGTGTTGGGTGTTACATATTTTTTGTACTGGGTATTAAATGATTTTGTATTGAGAATTACATAGCACCCATATGGGTTTCCAGATGAAATATTACATAGCCTAAAAATATTACACTGAATTACATGAAAATAATAATTTAAATGGTTTAAATTTTAATTAGAATTTTTAAAATTGAATAACTCAGTGTGCAATTTTTGTGAATTTAAGGCTACTGTACATTACATGTTCATAAAATGGAGTCTCCAATAGTAACTGTTAAGTCTAGTCAGGAAAAGTTGAAATCTGACTCAGTGAAGTGGAGGCAACATTTAGAAAAACAAAAAGAACGTGACAAAGCTAGGAGACTGAAAGTGAAGGAAAAAGTGGATAAAAACAAACATCTTGAAGAGAATAGAAGTAAGATTCGACAAAGAGTAAGACTGCATAGGGAGAAAAAGAAAGGTGTAGTTTCAACTACAGATGCTTCTGACTCACCTATTGGGACTTATCAATGTGCTCAGTCTTTTGGATCATCAACTCTGACAAATGAAGTCAAATTAGCGATTCAACAGTTGTTCTGCAGTGACAAAATTAGTTGGCTGGCACCTGGCTGACAGAATGTCAAGTCTGACAAAAATCTTGTATCTGGGGAAGATCCCACATACTGAAGAGATATTTGGTCATGTATATGAGGGGAAGCATATGAAGAATTTGAGGCTTCTCATCCAGAAGTAAACACTGGCATATCAGCATTCTTTTCTTTAGGTCCTCAACATGGTATTTCAGTGATAAAACTCCTCATAGTGTTTATGTTTGCATACACCACAGCACTTTCATTAATTTTGTAGAGGCTCTTTCAAAACCCTTAAACAACTAATATTAGCTTTAACGTCCAACTCAGATGATGACAAATGTACGATAGGTGTCTGAAATGTTCCAATATTAACTTCCACATTCAAAAATTAATTGATGGAACATGTGAATTAGCAAGAGATTAACTTGCGGAAAAAAACACATTTCAAGCTGCATATTTTGAGAGACAGAGGGAAGACTTACTTGAAAAAAGAGCAGCACTCCAGGGTGACTTTCCAGAAAATTATTCAATGATATCACAAGACAAAATTTGGTCTGCCCATTGGATTCATAATCAAATTTCCATTTTCACTTCAGTGGAATATTTCTAGCTTACATGAAGAAGCATGTGAAGGATATCAAAAGTGTACATAATGACAAAGAGAAAGTTCTTCAAAAAGAGTTGGCATTTACAGAAAGATGGGATCATGTGTGCTCCATATCACAAATACAGGGGTAACATGACTTCAGGCTGCAAAACCAGAATCATTGTTGATATCTGAAGCATTTTAGTCAGAAGTAAAGACAGTTGGTATTTGTTCTGTAAAGACAGTTGGTATTTGCTCTCTGGAAGTTGAGCAACTAAGTGCTAGTACAAGGCTTTACTACAAGCAGGTCTACTCGATTGTGAAGAAGAGTTAGGCAAAGCACAGGAGGAGGATGTGAATGTGGAACTGTTTGTTCAAGTTGCTGCTGAGAGTAGCAAACAGAAAATATTTACAGAATCTAAAACAATTTGTTAGCGTATGCCAAAGTGCTGTGGATGAAGAAGTGATGAAAAATAATATTTGTGCAATTTGTGAAAGTAGTAAAATTATTTAAATGAAAAGAAAATGATGTCCCTCATGTAAAATTAACAAATATAATGGCTAAATTACTTACGACAAATATTACAATGGAAGGAGGGAGAGTTTTTATGAAGTTGGCAAAAATATTGATGTTACAGAAAAATACGTTTAATATAAATGTATTGCACTCAGAACCTTGAAACAAGTAACTTTGATTCTTCTAGAACATTGAATTAATAATGTTAATGTTAAAACATTGACAGAGTTTAGAATGTAGTAAACAAGTCTACAATTCGTAAGAATGATGTAGTATGCGATTCCTGTTACAACCTGCATAACACCTGATACATCATATTTATTTTTTTATATTTTGATGATTATTCAAATTACTTACTCAAGATTGAAGTTCAAATCTCTCAGAATTTTTAGTCTTTACTCGGTTTTAGAAATCCATTTGAAGTAACACCCGTTACCCTACTCTCTCAAAAAAAAATCCTAAACTTATGCACTTTCCTCCTCAAAACTCAATCTACTGGCTCATGCAATTCCTATCAATCATCTTATTTTAAATGTAAACATTTTCAGCTTTTATTGCCTGCAAATGTAACACCCGTTACAATGGAATGTCTGTACAATAAGGAATGTGTAGGTTCTTTACAGAAATACCGAGTGGAGGAACTTATGGAGAACACTGCCAATAAGATGGAGCATGAGGATAGGGTAAATGTGAAGACTTCAGAGAATAACTTTCACAATACTAGAGGGAGCTGTAGAGTGGAAAAATTGTAGTGGAAGACCGGATTTGAATGATTTGAATACATCCAACGAATAATTGAGGACACAATGTGCAAGTACAACTCTTGAGATGAAGAATTTGATACAGGATAAGAATTAGTTGTGGACTGCACCCAACCAGTCAGAATACTGAGTTTTGTATGTACGTAAAATGTGTTTCAAATATCTAAGACAAATATATATAGCTGGTTTATATAGCCAGTACACTGAAACAGAAGCTGCTACACACCGGCTCACCTATATTACATCTGCATTCAATCCTGCACATAACAGTTTTCACTTGAAACCAAGCATTGGTCTGCAGAGACCACTTCATGAATGTGGAGACAATTTATATACTAATGTTACTGTATTGCCTCTGAAGTCATTTTGGGCATCAGTGAATTATCTTATCACACCCTTTAGAGGTTGCATAGCCTGTATGTATCAAGGCAATAAGATCTAGCTAGTAACACTTTAAAAACCACAGATTTTGTGGAACACAGGCCCATACCTTATGTAGATATAAGACTACATTACAGTACTTAGGAAACAATGCTTATCTGAAGTTAACTTAACAATGGAAGTGTTCTTCACATATCATCCAGCCACACTGTACTACTACTTTTCCATTAATCTATAGACATACTGCTCCTATAACCATTACACACTGTAACAGCTTCTAATACTACACAACAATTCATCACATTCTAGACTGAAAATTAATAAAAATAGTAGGAAAAAAACTCACAGCAGTATAAAGTTTGTATGTTATTTTGTTTTTGAGGTCTTCTCAAATGGACAAGTCAGGGCATGTAAGATACAAGATGGTACCCACTGAGGAGAAAGTGTTAGTGCAGTTATGATATGTTAACCTTTTGTGCGTCTTTAGGTGGAAAATTAAGACGGCATGGATATCACAAACCAACACCAGCCGATAAGATAAAAAAATGACATGGGCAGTTTCTGGACAATAGACTGTTTATAAATGCATGAAGGAGGACAGTGTATTTATAATGAACAGGTAGCTGATGACTGTAAAAAATTCTGAATCCACATTCTATCCGCATGCCCTACAGGAAATTCCACTACCTACAACTACTACGTATGCTCATCTCAAAGACCTGTCAAGAGATGTATGCACACAAAGTGCAAATCCTACAGAAACTGCTGCCAATAGATCAGTCACAGGGATGTAATTCTACGTATCAAATCTCAAAGCACATTGTTTCTGAAAAAAGAGCAACACTGTTCTTAACATTAAATAACATTTGATGGACAAAACTTTTAAACTAACTGCTCATAACATTCATATGATATTCAGGAACACCTGTGAGATCAACCCCACAACAATGTCTGCTGTAGATTGATGTGCAAATGTTCAATGAGCCATTTTTCATCTTGAAGCAGACTATCAGAACTTAAGTTTGCCTGGACAGGCTGAATTAATTTTCATTTTCACAGCTTACATGCCCAACGCAAACAATGTACTTTCAGTTAGTTACTGCCCATCTCTCATCACCAGAAATGTAGGGTACTCTTGATGAAACTTTCACGGGACAGTAGATCGATATTGGTGAAACAATACCATGGTCCACATATTCTGGAGATTGCACACATAGGTTCCTTGTGGCAATATGTCAGTGCACACTTCACAGCAGAGTAACTCTTGTATGCAATTTAATGAGCTCAAAAATTTAAAAGTGCTATGTTTGTTGTTGATGTTACATATGCAGTTTGCACGTCCATTACTTTATTAGTTTGGAATCTGAGACATAAGAAGTGAGACATCCTATATCATGCCACAATACAGCACTTTTACTGGAACTAAAAGTCTGCATGTTACTCTAAACCAAATTCAAATCTTTAACAATTGCCACATTTTCAAGAATGGCACCATTTCGAGGCAATTAAGGCATTTTAGTGTAACAATCTAAGCCTAAGAACTCTTCTTATGCAAAAATAAGATGTATCTAAAGGAACCACCTCCATCTTTCATAATGGTTAACACACACTATATTATCATTGTTACATGAGATACAACTGTGATGACAAACTACTTGAACTGTCTCGTTTGGATACTTTTACACGATGGTACGTGTACCCTACTGGGAGTATTCTTTTACAAAACTCCGCATGTATGTAAGTGTGTTTAACTGAACTAGATTTAACCATGGTACTGAAACACACCTGAGACCCAATATTGAATGTATGCAAACATTGATTAATGCTAAAAAATACTGTGACCCTAGCACTGAATCTTAAGGTGGAGAATTTGCATATCATCATTAAAAGATATGAAATGCGATAATAAAAACAAACTTTGAATGATCTCCTTAGTTTATTATGACAGACAGCTTTAAAATGGAAATGGAAAGTTGATAGTGCAGCCTGTGGATGGTCTGTGTGTTCAGCACCAAACCACATGATGCAGTTACATCTTAGTCAGTAAGTAACTGACTGCTCCTTTCTTCCTGCCAAGAAAAATTTACCCATTCTGCATCATATCTACTTGTGTTTGAAAGGCAAGCAACTCAATTGCAATAAATGTGAGTTCCACACTATTGAAAGTCAATATGTTTGGTATGAAGGCAGGTTTCTAACTGTGTACTTTCTCGACATAAACATTAGACAATATTATTGTTAATTTTTTGGCTTCACATTTCCCCGCAACATACTGACACACTTTTTTTATGCCAGAGAGATGCTGAAGGAGAATTCTTCTCTGGCCAAGTGCAGAAAGTGGTTCCCAAAAAGGTATTATGAAAACCACAGGAAAGGAGGGTGGTGGGAGATCTGATTTGGTGAAGGTTTATATGTGTGTGTGTGGGGGGAGGGGGGGGGGGCAACAATGATCATGATGTTAACATAATTGATCAATTTCTTCCATACCTCAGTATACGACAGAGGTCAATAGATTTTAATTCCTGGATCTTCTGTTCTTTCTTCAGAACTGAGCAAACTAGTGAATGTGGAGGGTGATGTTCTGCTGCGCAACTGACACACAAAGATGGATCATATTCACATAGACTGTCTTTGTGGAGTGATCACATACAATTACCGTATTTTGGGTCCACTGTGCAGTGGGATAACATATGCCAAAAGTGTAAACATCTGGAGCAGTTCACAGGCAGTGGGACATGTTTCACATCACAACTGTACACCATGACCTTTTCCTTCTCCAGGAGGACATTCTCCTCAAATGCTAATATAAAGGCACCTGTATCTGTGTGATTATGCTTGGTCCCTTTTAGTGCACGTCTGATAAAATATACTCCTCACTGCTGGAAATTAGTCAGGGGTTCCTCATCTGTTTGGTACATAAAATCTCTGTGGAAGATGATTCCTTGGACCATGTTCAAAGCCTTGTGTGGAGCAATGGTCAATGTATGCCACCTAGGTGATCAAATGCCTGAAGAGCTGTCTACTGGACAATAGAGGAATTAATAACAAATCATTTTGCATTTTCATCAGTGACTCCACTTTCTCAGATCTCTCTTTTTTTTGGGGGGGGGGGAGGGAGGGGGGAGGGAGGTTTCATAACAAAAAAAGTATGCCCATCCGTCTAAAGTACAGACCAGGTACTGGGTGAAGTATTTTGCTCCCAGACGTCTGGTTTGACCGTCTTCCCACTGCATAACCGGTGAAGGAAATGTTCTAGGCTGTGACGGCATTGCAAAATGACTTGATAGTAAGCGACTGCCTTCAACAGTGTATCGAAAAACAGTTTTGCCGCACTTTAGCAATGGTGCTTGTTTGATTTTAGCCAACAGTGAAGATGAACTTGCTGAGCTACTAACAAGAATAAAGGACATTAGCATATGGATTAGACATCAACCTCAGTAAGTCTTAATTCATGATAATTGATCTAGAAGAACAGAACCAGCTCACAGGTCGATTAAATAAACTGGAAGTCGTGCATTCCTTCTTCTACCTTGGGTCAACCATCTGCAACACGGGAAGTTATGAAGATGAGATAAGAAGACTGATCACGCTAGGGCAAGTGGCTATGAAGCAGCTCCTCAAGATCTGGCAGAGTGGAGCAATAACAAATAGCACAAAGATCTGGCTAGTTGAAACACTCGTGTTTTCTGTCTTCTTTTATGGTTGCAAAACATGGACACTCAAGGCCAGAGACAAACAGCGCATTGATGCGGTTGAGCATTGGTGCTGGCGTAGGATGCTATGCATAAAATGGACCGAAAGAAGAACAAATGTGTCCATTATTGACCTACTCTATAGCTCCAGACACCTTTCTTTTCAAGTCACTGAAAAAATTCTCCAGTTCTTTGGCCATATTATGAGAAGAGATGGAGCAAATCTAGAGAAAATAATCTTGCAAGGAAAGATCGAGGGCACGAGACCAAGAGGAAGAGCAGTGAGCAAATGGATGGATCAAATCAAGAAGATTTCCTGTCTACCTCTTCAGCAGGCACCAAGAGAAGCTGGCAAGCGTCTGGGATGGAGACGCTTGGTTCATGGGGTCACGACGCTCAGCTATGAGCACAACAAATTATTATTATTATTATTATTTCTTTACTTTCTCAGACGTTAAGTCTGGTTGAGAATGGAAAGTGACGCGGACCTTGATCAAGCGTCACTTCCTATTAACTGTACGGTATGTGTTATATTGCATTTAGGAACTTTCGGGTAATTGAACATGTATCAATAATTACGGATTTCTGTAGTTGTATATATATGTTTAGATGTAGCTGTATTGCATTGATGTACTGGTGGATATTGTGTGGTATGACTCCTGTAGTTGATAGTATAATTGGTATGATGTCAACTTTATCCTGATGCCACATGTCTTTGACTTCCTCAGCCAGTTGGATGTATTTTTCAATTTTTTCTCCCGTTTTCTTTTGTATATTTGTTGTATTGGGTATGGATATTTCGATTAGTTGTGTTAATTTCTTCTTTTTATTGGTGAGTATGATGTCAGGTTTGTTATGTGGCGTTGTTTTATCTGTTATAATGGTTCTGTTCCAGTATAATTTGTATTCATCATTCTCCAGTACATTTTGTGGTGCATACTTGTATGTAGGAACTTGTTGTTTTAAAAGTTTATGTTGAAAGGCAAGCTGTTGATGTATTATTTTTGCGACATTGTCATGTCTTCTGGGGTATTCTGTATTTGCTAGTATTGTACATCCGCTTGTGATGTGATCTACTGTTTCTATTTGTTGTTTACAAAGTCTGCATTTATCTGTTGTGGTATTGGGATCTTTAATAATATGCTTGCTGTAATACCTGGTGTTTATTGTTTGATCCTGTATTGCAATCATGAATCCTTCCGTCTCACTGTATATATTGCCTTTTCTTAGCCATGTGTTGGATGCGTCTTGATCGATGTGTGGCTGTGTTAGATGATACGGGTGCTTGCCATGAAGTGTTTTCTTTTTCCAATTTACTTTCTTCGTATCTGTTGATGTTATGTGGTCTAAAGGGTTGTAGAGGTGGTTATGAAATTGTAGTGGTGTAGCCGATGTATTTATATGAGTGATTGCTTTGTGTATTTTGCTAGTTTCTGCTCGTTCTATAAAGAATTTTCTTAAATTGTCTACCTGTCCATAATGTAGGTTTTTTATATCGATAAATCCCCTTCCTCCTTCCTTTCTGCTTAATGTGAATCTTTCTGTTGCTGAATGTATGTGATGTATTCTATATTTGTGGCATTGTGATCGTGTAAGTGTATTGAGTGCTTCTAGGTCTGTGTTACTCCATTTTACTACTCCAAATGAGTAGGTCAATATTGGTATGGCATAAGTATTTATAGCTTTTGTCTTGTTTCTTGCTGTCAATTCTGTTTTCAGTATTTTTGTTAGTCTTTGTCTATATTTTTCTTTTAGTTCTTCTTTAATATTTGTATTATCTATTCCTATTTTTTGTCTGTATCCTAGATATTTATAGGCATCCGTTTTTTCCATCGCTTCTATGCAGTCGCTGTGGTTATCCAATATGTAATCTTCTTGTTTAGTGTGTTTTCCCTTGACTATGCTATTTTTCTTACATTTGTCTGTTCCAAAAGCCATACTTATATCATTGCTGAATACTTCTGTTATCTTTAGTAATTGGTTGAGCTGTTGATTTGTTGCTGCCAGTAGTTTTAGATCATCCATGTATAGCAAATGTGTGATTTTGTGTGGGTATGTTCCAGTAATATTGTATCCATAATTTGTATTATTTAGCATGTTGGATAGTGGGTTCAGAGCAAGGCAGAACCAGAAAGGACTTAATGAGTCTCCTTGGTATATTCCACGCTTAATCTGTATTGGCTGTGATGTGATATTATTTGAATTTGTTTGGATATTAAGTGTGGTTTTCCAATTTTTCATTACTATGTTTAGGAACTGTATCAATTTAGGATCTATTTTGTATATTTCCAATATTTGTAGTAACCATGAGTGGGGTACACTATCAAAAGCTTTTTGGTAATCAATGTATGCGTAGTGTAGCGACCTTTGTTTAGTTTTAGCTTGATATGTCACCTCTGCATCTATTATCAGTTGCTCTTTACATCCTCGTGCTCCTTTGCAACAGCCTTTTTGCTCTTCATTTATAATTTTGTTCTGTGTTGTATGTGTAATTAATTTATGTTTAATGATTGAAGTTAATATTTTGTATATTGTTGGTAGGCATGTTATGGGGCGATATTTAGCTGGGTTCGCTGTGTCTGCTTGATCTTTAGGTTTCAGATAAGTTATTCCATGTGTAAGTGTATCAGGGAATGTGTATGGTTCTGCAATGTAACTGTTAAATAATTTAGTTAGATGTGAATGTGTTGAGGTGAACTTCTTTAACCAGAAATTTGCTATTTTATCATTTCCAGGGGCTTTCCAATTGTGAATAGAATTAATTGCTTGGGTGACTTCATGTTGCAAAATTATCACTTCAGGCATTTGTGGTATCATCTTGTATGTGTCTGTTTCTGCTTGTATCCATCGTGCATGCCTGTTATGTTGTACCGGGTTTGACCATATGTTGCTCCAGAAGTGTTCCATGTCTGTTATGTTTGGTGGATTGTTTATTTTAATGTGTGTGTTATCTATTGTCTGGTAAAATTTCTTTTGGTTTGTGTTGAATGTTTGGTTTTGTTTCCTTCTATTTTCACTTTTTTTGTATCTTCTGAGTCGTTTGGCTAATGCTTGTAATTTCTGCTTCTTTTCGTCTAATTGCTCTGTCGCTTCTTGTTGTGAGATTTTACCTAACCTTTTTCGTTTTTTTTCCGAGATTTCATTTCTTATAAATTGTGTTAGCTGTCCGATGTCTTTTCTCAGTTTTTCTATTCTGATCTGTAGCCTGTGTTGCCATGCTGGTTTTGTGGGTTTCTTCTGTGTGTTGGTTGGTTCTGATCTCTGTCTAGTGTGTATATTTAGTGTAGTGAGTGCTCCTATATAAACCAGTAGTTGTAACTCTTCCATAGTTGTGTTTTCATTTATTTTGTTGTGTATGATTGTGTTGATAGTTTTTATTGTTGTTTCGACTTGTGGGTTATTTGGTGGTCTATGCAAGAATGGTCTAATGTCTGTATTTGTGTCTTTGTATTCTATATATGTTAGCTGAAATTTTTCTTCTATATCTAGCATCTGTGTCACTTCATGTTCTATTTGTGCTTGTTCTGGTGGCTGTCTTAAGATTTCGTTTTCCTCTGATTGTTTAATTGATGCGTGTTGTTCTTTGTTTGTTTGCTCTGGGATGTTTGAGTCAATTACTGTATTTTCTTCTTCTTCTGATTGCACATTATTTTGTTCCAGTATTTGTTGTACTTGTTGTTTGATGTTTTCTAATTCTGACTGGGGTATCCTGTTATTTTTGATTATTACACGGATCTGATCAGCTAGTCGTTGTTCTGTTAAAAATTTTAATTCTGGGTATCTGGTAATAAATGTTGTGTATACTTGTGATCTGTATCCAGTTGTGTTGGTTCCTAGGTTTGTTGCTTGGTAATAACAGAACATGAGGTGTCGATTAACTTCATCTGACCATCTCATCCTCTGTCTTTGTTTTCCTTCTAGGGTGGTTGCAGGAAGCATATCCTGCAAAACACCTCTATTTGGATTTAAATCATTTTCCAGTTGGCTAGCAGTGTCGTTACCATTGTGGGCGGGCATAGGGTTCAAGCGTCGTCCCCGACCATGACGGCGCTTGTCCGAGGCTTCTTTAGTTCTGTCCTGAACCAACTAATCACACTAAAAGGGGGGTTAGCCCTATTAGTGGTTTGTTCTTTTCGTCGCCTTTTACGACTGGCAGAACATACCGGAGGCCTATTCTTTTCCCGGGCCTCCACGGGGATTATTATTATTATTATTATTATTATTACTATTATTATTATTATTATTATTATTAGCAATGGTATATCCTACTTCATTATTTTTTCTTGATTTTTGTGTATTTTGTCTTTTTTACAGGTTAGCACATAATTTAGTCTACTGGTAACATTCTGATGTATATATTTAGCACCCACTATGCATGAGCTCCAGCTACTTAACAGATTAAGGGAGGGGAAAAATCAAACAGTTGGATAAATATACTATGAACATTAAAAATATGATATTTTGCTCTCCAAAACACCATTAATAATTCTTAAAAAAACTGAAGCTTCTTGCTGATGATATTGTTGGAGAGCACCAAGGAGCTTTACAAGCTGGAGGATAACTGTGGATCAAACTCTCACCATAAGACAAACCTGGGAGAAGTGATGGGAATTCAGCCATCAGTTACAGGTGAGATCTGTAGAGTTTTCAAAGGCTTATGATTGTGTACACAGATTGAGTATGGACATCATATTGAGGGAGTTTAGCAACCCAAGGAAGTTTATTAACATGGTGAAGGTGTGAAGACAAAAGCCTAAGTGAGATACAGGGGGGATCTATTGAAGGAATCCATCATCAGAACAGGTGTGGGCAAAGTGGTGCCATTTTACGGTTGCTTCTTAATTTGATTGTGCAGAATGTAAATCAGGAAATGGAAAGTGAAGGCAAAGGGGTGAAGTTAAATGAAGGAACGCAGTTACTGAAATACGTAGATGACTTTGCAGCCACAGAAGAGTCAGAAAAAGAAATGGCAGAAACTGTAGGGTAATCAGTAACAAATGCCAGTAAAACTGGCCTGAGGATTAACTTGGAGAAGACTGAAATGGCAGAGGTGTCAAGGAAAGTCCCTAATAGTGTCACATTCCAGGTTGGAATATGAAAAACAGCCAGAGTGGAGAAAAGTTTAAATACTTGCGCAACTAGTTCAACAGGCATAACAACCTAAATATAGAAAGTAATTAATGTATTGTCAATGGATGTAAACCTTATTTTAGTCTGCAGCAGATAATGACATCAAAAAATATGCCAGTTAAGAACAAATTTAACGCCTATAATGCAGAGATAGTACCAATGTTCGTATGTGGGACAGAAACCTTACATATCACAAAAAAGATGAAGAAAACTTGTAGAGCTTTGAATAGAAAATCACGAGAAAGATCTTTGGATCAGTATGTGAAGAGAACACCTGGAGACATGGCAAGAACTAGGAACTGTAGGACCATATGAAAAAGTTGATCATACAGAAAATGAAAATGCAGAGAAGCCTGATGGGGCACATTGCCAGGAGGCCAGACATTTGCCGGACCAAGGCCACACTTATGGTAAAATCTGATGACACTTGC
The DNA here is from genome assembly GCF_023898315.1 of Schistocerca nitens. Classification (NCBI taxonomy): domain Eukaryota; kingdom Metazoa; phylum Arthropoda; class Insecta; order Orthoptera; family Acrididae; genus Schistocerca; species Schistocerca nitens. The sequence continues at coordinate 603,798,832 of NC_064618.1, forward strand.
TGAAGACCTAGGAAGTGATGGTAGGATGACTTGCAGAGGTGCCTTCAGCAACTGTTTGTCTATGAAAACTGGGTCTAAAGTGCACAACATCGGCATTTATTTGAATGCAGGTGCACGAACTTCAGGGACCAAGGCCAGTGTTATGAACGTATCTAACATTTAACCCTGCATCAGGGTAACTGCACACCAAGATTTCATGCACTAAATCATGTGTGAAACCCATCACAAATTATTTTGTCAAACATCTAAGACACAAAATGGGTGCCCTGCACAATATGGCAAGCAGTGTTAAGTCAAGACAGTATGTACACTGCTCTACTAATGTACACTGCTCTACTAAAGTTTAGACACTATCATAAAATGTAGTCTATATTGCTAGAGGTCTTACTGACCTAGGCACTTCATGAATTATCCAGCTAAAGCCCATATACTGTGCGGTATTTACTATTGGCATGCTTTGTGGCTGTTTCCCAGTCATGTAAACATACCAATGCTGCAGCGGCACACCATGAGCAGTCCAGCATCAACAGCAGCTTCATTCAGTTTGTGTTCAGCACTGCAGTAACATGCCATGTAGTGGCACACAACACTTTGATAGAGTCAGGATAGTGGCTTTACTTCCAACAGGTTATACGTAGCATGATATTGCCGATCACTTACATGTCACTCAATGTGGTGTGGAGAAAGTACAGAGAGATGGGAAACGTGAACGATAGACCTCACAGTGGTTGTCCTCATATGGCAACACCAATGCATGATTGTTTCCTGAAACTGTTGGCTTGCAGGTGCCCCTCATCAATTGCCAGAAACATTGAAAATGACTTCTCCCAGGCAACAGGGATTCATATCTTAGACCAAACTGTAAGTAGAAGATTGCATCATGGTGGTCTTCATTCCACAAGACCAATGAGAAGTTTTGCACTGAACCAATGGAACCAAAACAATTGAAGGATCTGGACTCTTGCACATCAACACCAGATCATTGCAGAATGAGTAATGTCTGAGTCCAGGATTGATTTGCAACCAGACACTAGCTGTGTTAGGGTTTGGAGAAGTGGTACATGACATCAGGAACACTGATATGTTCAGGAAGTCCATCCTTTGCAACTGGAAGGGTAATGTTCTAGGTGACAATAATGATGGTACAGCAGACTCCTAATTCCAACCTATGGCAATCTGACTGGTCCCCGATATCTCCAAGAGGTCCTACAAATTATCGTAAGACTATACAGATGTGAAATCAGTGACAGCTTCATCCTAGTCGATGACAATGTAAGACTGTATCGTACTCCAGCAGCGTCTAAGTATCTTCAAAGATGCAGCAACCAAATGCATTGGCCAACAAAATCCTCAGACACGAATGCAACTAAGCATGCACGGTATGCGTTGGAGGTGCCCATTGCACAGTATGACCTCATACCCCAAGATAATCTTGATGGTCTCATCCAGACCATGTCTCAAAGAATGGAAGAACTCCTCTGTGTGCGGGAGAACATAATCACTACTAAAAACTGATAATCATCATCATGAGAGAGAGATTTTCACTGTTTTTGCTGTTAAGATGTACACTTAGAAGAAAACCTACTTTGTTTAGTAATTATTTTTGGTAACTAACCAAACTCGTTTTTGTGTTCAGAGGGAATTGTTGATTTTGTTAATAAGGTATTGTACAAACCTCAATGGCCGTGCTATAAAAAGTCGGTTGTGAACTCTATGACATTCCAAACTTTAATTGAGGTTTGTATTACAAGAACAACAATTACATCAACAAGGCAATATTTAGGGAATTCAACACACTACAAGCAGTGAATTATTTCTCGCAAACACGAGACGAGCACCTGTCTATCATGTTATCTATCCAAGGCCACAACATTAATCTTTGAGCAGATACAAAAGCAATAGTGAACTGTCAATTTAGACACTTTTAGCATATTACCTTGCCTGCACGTACACGCACCTGATGACAAAAATTAGCTTCAAGTTAAATACTTGTTCACAATCTGAAGACATGTTTACACCCATGCAACTCGTGCCTAGTCCTCGTGTGCCTGGGCTTGCCCCAAATGCATGTAGAGGCATGCATGTTGGTGCATATGAGTGATTTCATTCAGATCCAGAGGGAGCCACGCACACTACTCCAGTAATCCAGCTGCAGCTGCAGGTTAAATGCACCTGTCTGGCTGGCCAGTAGGCAGTGTGTTTTAATTAGAGCCTGCCAATTGTGCTAACAATGTGTAACGAGCAAACATAAATGTGTCTTCTAAGGGTGGACCAAGAACTACCTAATGTTACTTACTCTGAGGAACAGAACATTTGCTAGATTATTAATATTTTCAATGAACAGGTCAAGAATATGCAGTCACATTTATTTCATTTATCTTGCTAAACATATAATCATAATGATGAATTCTAATCATGACGAAACTTTATATTAATAAAAGAAGATCCTCACAAAATCAACAAGCTTGTATAGTCCTTCAATTTACATAATGAAAATATGTTCATGTTTTGATTCTGGAGCTCACAGATTGAAGCATCACAATGTGTCTGCAACGTCTCGACATTTTGTTGTTGCTTTGATGATATAGATTTGCTGTCTAAGCTGAATGTGTTGGGAGTTGATATTTGTGAACAATGCTGTATATTGATCTACAACAAGCTGTTACAGCCTGTCAGCTCCGTTGTGAGCCGCGGAGCGCTCCCTGCTCCAGGGAACCGTGTTGCTCGCTGTGACCATTCAAGTGGGCCAGCATGCCGGCACGTGGCACAGCTGGCTGAGGCAGGCGGCAAGGCAAGCATTTTGATGTGCCAGCTGCATCCTACAGGATCTACGACCTCATACTCCTAGCTGCTAAGACGTGGTGACATGCTACACCAGGAAATACAATGTTCAGGAAATAAATAAGAAACGACTGTTTTACAAGAAATTGTATAGTAAATTTATTGGGCCTCTGTAGCTGGACATTTTCTTTTCATTACAAGATCAGAAATATCAGGCATCAAAGTGTTCACAGCATCTTTTCATTGCTGAGAAAAGCTGCTCACAACAATACAAATATCAATGCACATGATCTGAGCGGCATTGTTGTGAAGCTTGGGAAATGATTTTTACCGTAATGAACAATACTGTCATGACAAATCCAACGTGTTGTAGTACCTCTCTTTCAACAAAGTTGAATTTTGCAAATCAATAATCTCCAATTGAAGTGACGATGACAAGTCATCGGGGGAAACTGAAGGAGGAGTGCTGAACACCTTAAGTTCCATTGCCAAACCAGTGAGGCCTCGGAATCGTGTTTCAAACGACGTGATGAGCTGCTTTAACTTTGCTTGGTAATCGCTGAAAGTAGTACCTTCAGGTAGTTTTAAAGAAGCAAGACGATTGAAGAACGTTAAATGTCCATTGCTCATCTGCCTCTCAAATAAACGTAACTTTTCCATGAACGCTTTGATCTGGTCGTGCATGTCAACGATTAGCTGCCCTTTGCCCTGCAATGACAGATTTAAATTATTCAGATGCATAGTTATGTCAGCTAGGAACAACAGGTCTGATGTCCATTTTATACCTTTAGACAACGCATTTCTTCCCCTTTCATTTCAAGAAAAAGGGATATTTCCTCGCGAATGACAAAGAAAAGAATCAAGAACTTTTCCCCAACTCAGCCAATGAACTGTACTGTGGTAAGGTTTATCCCCATACTCCGCTTCCATATCTTTCAGAAATCCTTTGAACTGGCGATGATTCATACCGTGACACCACACAAAATTCACACACTTTCCGACATCTTTCATTACGCTACCTAGCTCTACTGTTTCAGCACACAGTGCCTCTTGGTGAATAAAACAATGAAGAGTCAAAATGTATGTCCCGAATTCGTCCCTGAGTTTATTTTTTCAAACGAGAAGCAAAACCTTGGTGACGCCCGATCATTTGTGGGTCACCGTCTGTCGCTACAGAATGGAGCTTATCCCATGGCAAATTCATTTTGTCCACTGATTCACAAACAGCTTCAAAAATGTCACATCCTGTTGCGGTGTAATCGAGTGGTACCACATCCAAGAGTTCTTCAGTTACTTGAGGCGCTGCAGTCTGGAACCGAGTGAGCGCTACGGTCGCAGGTTCGAATCCTGCCTCGGGCATGGATGTGTGTGATGTCCTTAGGCTAGTTAGGTTTAATTAGTTCTAAGTTGTAGGCAACTGATGACCTCAGAAGTTAAGTCGCATAGTGCTCAGAGCCATTTGAACCAAGCCATATTTTCAGTTACTTGTAGCTCCATGTCGACACCACGCACAAAGACTGCAAGCTGAGCATAGTCCGATATGTCGGTGCTTTTGTCAAGCGCTAGCGAAAATGCAACAAAGCTCTCCACCTTTTTCCTGACCGGTGTCTCTAAATCCACTACCATGTCCAGGATTCGACGAGACATTGTTTGCTTCGACGGGCAAACCCCTTCAATTGCCTGCATCTCCCTTGGAAACAAACATTCTGCAACTGCTACCATGCACGATTTTACGAGTGTTCCCACCAAAAATGGCTTGCCACTCATCGCAATGATGTGAGCGACCCTGTAGCTTGCTCAAATAGCAGATCTAGTAGTGTTTTCTCCGCTCTCATTCACCTGAAAATTATAAACGCATTACAGAACACTAACTATGTTGCATGTTTTGATACCCTCCGTATTACGAAACCATTTTTAAACTTACGTCTCCTGGTATGTCATTCTTACGACTGGCTACCAGTTCTCTGCGTGCAACACCTTCTACCTGATTGTAGTGCGCTGCGTGAAGACGCGTATAATGTAGTCGTATATTGTACCTCTTCGCACAATTAAATACTTTATGACATACGAGACCCTGCGGACCACCATCCCTCTCAATGAATAGAAAGGTATCCTCCAATAGAGGTACAGGGCTCCCGCGGCTAGTCATAGCTGTCATTGAACACAGATTATTGCCTCAGTTGCGGCTGCATGCAGCCAGGGGTCAGTGAGTTCGCTTTCCCCCTCCACGCGGGCTCCGAGCTGCTGCAGTGAGCGCTCCGGAGCACTCTGGTTCCCTGGAGCTCGGTTGGAACAGCCTGATCTACAACATACAGAGACTGGCTGGCAGCTAGAGAAGAAATACCAGATATTAGATTTCACATTTCTGATTCCATTTGCAAATTGTAAAGTACTTTATGGGTGTGTATTTCTGCTAGAAATTTTAGTGTTATTTTGTAACTCTTGCTGATGCAAGCTGTTTATGAATCAAAATGACTTGTGAAGAGACCAGAATGTCTTTAACAGAATCTCTCTTACGCAAGATAATAAAGGATGTCCATCATTAAAGTTCCTGTTTCAAAATGCTGTAAAAAGAGAACCACTGTCGGGATGACATGAATTTGAATGGCATATTATTGACATGGGAAAACCATCAAAGTGGGAGGGGGGGGGGGGGGGGCAATGACTAACAGATGGTGCTGTAAGCATCAGAATATGCACACTAACAGATGGGCAGCATATGGCTGTTCTTTAGTTTGCATCTTAGATGCTCAACATGACTGTCTCTATTAGGGATCACATGCTGCTGGTAAAGGCCTTTTACAAGAACGGTGACTGTGTGCCAGTAGCTGTGCAGAAGTTCAGGACACTCAAGGGTATGAAAGAAGGCACTCGTATTATGTCTGCTAAGGGTCTGGAGAAAATGATTAAAAATTTGAAAAGACAGGTACTTTTTAAATGCAATGTGCCAGAGGGAGGAAAGAAGTTGATCCGATATCTGTTGAAGATGCGATCACAGCACTGCCAGAGGAGTTGAGCGGTGGTATCCAAACATGTAGTGCAAGGGGAATTGCCCGAATGTTCAACATGTCTGCGAGCAGAGTGCGCAAAATCCTATGGAACATCCTGGATTCCTATCCGTACAAAGTCACCCATGTTCAGAAGTTGCTTCCTGCTGACCAACCTGCAAGACAAACATTTGCTCTGGAATTCCTGTTCACATGGAAATGGACATCGAATAGTCATGGAATATTCTGTGGACTGACAAAGCCCATTTCCATTTCCAACTGCAGAATATGAGAAACAGAAAAAATACATGCACGCTAACTGGTACCACTTCATTCTGCAAAGGTGACACTGCGGTGCAGTGTTGATGGCATTTTTACTGTAAGGCAGTATTTTTTCAAGTATAGTAGCCCAGTGGGTCCTGTTACCTGTCCCATTAATGGTAAATTTTATGGGCGTCTTTTGCACACCAACAACATTCCAAACATTTGACAGCATGGATTTGTGGGTAGGATTATTTTTATACAAGATGGCACTTCTCAGCACATTGTACAGTCAGTGAAGTGGCTGCTGTGGAGGCATTTCGGAAATGTTAGAATCATCTTTTCTGACCATTATTTCCCTTCATCCTACAATCCAGATCACCTGATCTCAATCCATGTGACTTCTGGTTGTGGGGTTATCTGAAAGATGCTGTGTTCGGTGCTCCAATTACGAATGCAGCTGAAGTGAAGGCATGCATTGTGCAGCAAATTCTGAATGTGACCTCTGATACAATCCAATCTGTTTTGAAACATGCTGTTTTTCGATTACAACTTGTGGCAGGACACGATGCAAAGCATATGCAAAATCTTGCACCAGCACCACAACAATTAGGAACTGACAGAATTTTGCTTTTTTATGTGGCTTTTGGCTTCAGGACAATAAAAAACGATTTTACCCACCTGATGTGGTACACAGCATTGTCATGATGGATGTGCTTACTTAACTAATGGTGCCACAACTGTTGACTGCCGAACCTGTGCAGTCACGCACACTGAACAGCATGGATGGTGTAATGCACAAATCAAATCATAGCCGTTGTATTGTGATTCATTTGTCAATTGTAGCTGACCCCATTTACAGTAAAGACACTTACAGCACCACCTATTGGTAAAATTTCTGTTTCTCGTCAACATCCACCCAACAAAATGCTTTTAAAATTTGATGTCATTCTGGGCAGTGATTCTCTTTTTACAGTGTTTTGAAACTGGAACTTGCATTATGGACACCCTGTACTGTTTAAATGCTTGCATGCAAAAAAACAATCTTTTAATCATGAGACACAGTGAAACAAGCACCAAATAGAGATAATTGTGGAAGGGCTCATGAATGTTGCATGTGTTTCTCCGTCTGGGATATGGAGACACTTTCGCACAGTGGCCTGTGCACATGATTCGGAAGCATGCATGACTTTGCACTAGTGCAAGCATCTCCTTGCCCCTTTGTGCAATGGCCACATGCAAACAGTGCACATGGAAAGTTGTACAGCTGGAAAAGCACCTTCAGCGATATAAAAAGTGGCCAGTCATTAACTACAGTAAGAGTAGTTAATTAGCTCGAAGTCAGAATATGTCAGAAAATATGCACAGATATCAAACAAATTCAGAGATGCACTGCTAAGACCATAACGGATTAGTATAGCTCATATGAAAGTATAAGGGAGATGTATGGGGAGCTTAAAATCCTTTAGCTTTAGACAGAATCCTGTTTGGTGAATTTAAGGTGCTGGTTTTTAGAGAAGACCATGCAGCAGTTCTGAAGCCACCATTATATATAACATTAATTCTGAAAGTAGAGAATGTGTTTTTCCTACAGAAATTTTTATGTTATATAATTAAATGAAACTTTTCTATGCAGTCACTGTTCATATCATTTTAAGGGGCTCTGGAAAGGCTCAAAATCATGAAAAGTTCAATTTTTACTTTTTTGCGTTTTCTGAATCTGCAGACTATTACCTTTTAATAGATATATAATTTATTCAATTCCGAAGACTACAACTATTTTTAAATTTTTTTTGAAATGTGTTCTACATGGGCATGACCCACTGTGGTGCTGTTAAACTGCTGTCAAATGGTGTTATTATTAACGTCCGTGTTCATCAGGTACATTTTAGTGATGTGAGATAAAGTATGTGTTGTGGCTAACCTGTGATGTTTCAATATATATCGCTGGTGTGATTGTCGATTGTTTCATGTTTATTTACTCTGTCGTTATCTCGAAAATATTCGTAATTAATTCTGTTTCTTGACTCTCTGTTTTGTTGAAGTATAATAATGAGTAAAAGTAAAGTTATTAGAAATCCTCTGAAGGCTTTTAAGAAAAGGAGAAATGTTGGAAAGCCAAAGGTATGTGTTATTACTGTAAACAATAAAGACGATAACCAAGTGAGTGAACCTAACCTCTCAAGTACACCTGCCCATAGCAGTCAAAGTGGGAAAGAAAATACTTCACAGAAGAAGCTTGGTTCAATGAGTGAAAACTATGAATGTTTTATGGGCGAATCGGATGTGAATGAAATATTTGATATGTCGGTTCTCAAAGGAATTTTTTCAAACTGTGTAAGATGTATTCATTGTAGTGAAGTTGGTCTGGAACTCTCCATAATAAAGCACGTAGGACTTGCTAGTGAAATACAACTGAAATGTGATAAGTGTTCATACATGACCACCTTTTGGAACAGTGTTGCAGTAACTGCAACTGAAGAAAATGGTAGCAAAATCTACGAACACAACATTAGATTTGTTTATTCCTTGCGTTCAGTTGGTAAGGGTGCTACTGCAGGTGCAATTTTCTGTGGCATCATGAATCTTCCAAATCCCCCAACCAAGTTTACGACCTACAATAAATTAATAGGGTCTAAAGTAGAAGATGTCTGTATAGAATCTATGAAGAACGCTGTGGAAGAGGCAGTAATGGAAAATAATGGTAACAGAGATTTGACTGCAGCGTTCGATGGTACCTGGCATAAACGGGGACACACATCTCTTCATGGTGTAGTATCTGCCACCAGTATGTATACAGGGAAAGTTTTAGATGTAGCAGTAATATCAAAGTATTGTAGATGTCCACAAAAATATAAAGGTACACATGAAAATAATTGCAAAGCTAACTATAGTGGCAGTAGTGGAGGAATGGAAGTGGCTGGTGTTGCCAGTGTATTCCAGCGTTCTGAGGCGTGTGATAAAGTGCGATATGTTAATTACCTTGGTGACGGTGATTCTAAAAGTTTCAAACATGTTCAAGGACTGAAGCCCTATGTGATGATGTTGTAGTGCAGAAATTTGAGTGTATTGGACACATACAGAAGCGAATGGGAACAAGACTTCGGCGACTGAAAGCTTCGTACAAAAAACAAAAACTCAGTGATGGTAAAGGGTTGGATGGGAAGGGAAGGTTAACCGACAGTGTAATTGACAAAATACAGAACTATTATGGAATGGCTATTAGGCAAAATACACTAAGTGTCGACGAAATGAAGAAGGCTGTTTGGGCTCTTTTTTTTCATACTTCTTCAACCGATGAAAATCCCCAACATAGCTTGTGTCCCAAAGAAGAAGACAGTTGGTGTAAATATAACAAAGGATTGCTAACTGGTGAAGTGTACACTCATAAGCATAGTTTGCCTCATGCAATAATGGAGGTGATAAAACCTATTTTCAGAGACTTAGCAGCACCTGAACTGTTGAAAAAGTGTATTCACGGAAAAACTCAAAACCCCAATGAAAGTGTAAATAGTGTTATATGGTCGAGAATCCCCAAGACTGTATTTGTTGGAATAGAAACACTTCACTTTGGTGTGTATGATGCTGTTGCGACTTTCAATGATGGCAACATTGTAAGGTGCAAGGTATTTAGAAATATGGGAATGAAGATAGGTTCTAACATGGCACGAGCGATGCTTGCTTTAGACAAGGAACGCCTTCGGGCTGCAGACAGGGCTGTAAAGAGTCTAGAAATACAAGCAAGAGTAAACAGGAGGAGGAACAAGAGGAAGCTGGAGGAGGAGTTTGCAGAGGATGAAGATAATCCATCCTATGGACCTGGAATGCACTAAAAACTTAATCCAATCTTTGTCGCTCGATTCCCAAAACTTTTATTTTCTCATACTAATTACATGTTTTCTAAGGATCTTCCAAACATATTTGTTTCAAACTTTCAGTAAATGTTACACAGTACCTTCTGCATAATTTAACACAGCCTTTTTCCAAAAAACTGTATATTTTTGAATATATAAATAAAAAATTGCAAAAAAATGTTGTGAATTTTCATTAAAATTGAAAAAAAAAATCATCTTTAATAACTGAACTAAAATTTTGTAAAATCCCAGTGTTAAGTTGTAGCCCATATTCCAATAAATAATCTGTAAAAAGTTCAACTTCCTACCTCAAATACTTTGTGAGGAAAGATGTAATTTATAAGCGTTATTTTAACATTGCAAGTATAGGGCGTTCCGGAGCCCCTTAACTGCTTTTCTGTATACTCAGCTGCCACAAAGTCGTTGAACTACAGATTGAGGGCTTCTTAAAGACCACCATCACTTCCCAGTAGGAGCTAAGCCTGGACTGCATGGCAGGTGTTGAAACATTTCCCACTGAGACTGATAAATCAATTCCTGTGTCACTCGCATTGCATGCGGACATGCATCTTGAAGGAGGATGACTCTACTGGTTAACATTACTCATCACTTGTTTATAAGGGTGCGGCGAAGTGATTTAAGTATCTGACAGTGGGCTGCTGCATTTATGGTCTCAACTTTAGGCATGTAGTCGACAAGCAGGACACACTTATGATACCAAAATCTTTCTGGTGCTCAAAATTTGTTTTCCTTTGATCGATTTTGTTGAGGATTGTGAATAATGCCATTCCACTGACTAGAGCTTTATTTCTGTTGTGAAGTATGTCAGAAAAGTCCAATAACTGGTGACAATATAATTCAAAAATCCATTGCCATACTTTTCATAGTGACTGAAAAATGTCAATGTAGCTGCCATTTGTTTAGTTTTGTGTTCATTTGACAAAATTTGAGGAACCCACACGTTTTTATAGCCCATATATGCACTAACAATCTCATACAACACACTTCTTGAAATGTCTGGAAAGGATGAGTGCATTCCATTAAATGTGAAACATCTATGCTCTTGGATTTTTTTTTCAATCCTTCCTTTGACTCCGTCAGTCACCATTGAGGGCCAGCCTGAGCAGCCTTCATTGTGAACATTCTTCTGTCCACCATTCAACGTTACACACGACTTCTGAACTGAAGCTTTGTTCATCAGATTACTGTAAACCAAAGTTATCTGTCTAAAATTTTTGATAGTTAAGATTTTTTGTGAAGTTAAAGCAGATACCACTGCACACCTCAAATTTGGCAGGGTTGTCAATTTGTCACACATTTTAAAGTTTCACAGCTAAGTAGTAAGCAATCATATTGGATCATAGCTACTGCCAGACTGAAGGAGATGAGTACCAAGATGTTTGGCAGTGGTGATGGGAGGATGTGGTCACATGTCAAAACAAAACATCCTTTACTTTCTGAATGGCCCTCATGTATATATATCGCTCAAGAGGTTTATAAGAATAAGCTAAGTCTTCTGAATGATTTGGTATGACCTGCCAGGATTTTCTCTCTTGTGCCTTCCCTTTCATCTCACTTTTGCACAGTAACTTCATACATTCCAATATCTGCGTTCCATTTATTGTCTGCCCTTTATGGTTCTCTTCAGTACTATGAAGGTTATTCCCTAAAATCTTGTCACATGTCCTATCATTTTCCCTTTTTCTTCCTGTTAGCATTTACCAAGCATTCCTTGTCAATTCTACAGCAAACTATCTCACCTCTTATTTCACAAATACAGCTAATTTCAAGCACCTTTCTTCAACACAATATCTCCAATTATTTGAAGATTCACTGTAATGCAGCGCTAGTTTGTTTCTATCCTCATTTTAGCCATAATGAGTTATTTTGCTCAGCTATATAGACAAAAGTTTTTCACCTCTCTAATGCAATAAGACAGAAAATTAGTAATATTGGCAGGAAGTACACACTGCCAAGCTCTTGTACAGTGGCCTAGGGGGAGAGAGAGAGAGAGAGAGAGAGAGAGAGAGAGAGAGAGAGAGAGAGAGAGAAACCAATAAGGTTGTTTTCAGAAAGTATTTCCCTCATGCCAATTTTGAAAGTAATTCTTCAAGTTTCTTTCTTGAGATTTTCAGTGTGTAATGGTACACACACAATTTCACAAAGCATACAGTCATACAACAGTCTAGAGCAATGGACACTGGTGGGAGAAACTGTAATAACATGGCATTTTTTCAACCATTTTGACAACTTTTATTTTAAATTTATTACAATTTCTGTGTTATTAGTTACGATTTAAAATTGAAGTAACTGCTTTTTAAAAAAACTTCAAAATAAGCAGGGTGTTCTACCAAAGTATCAGGACTCTCAAAGTTGGGGAAAAGTTTGGGAATCTCTGGTCTGGTGACTGACAGAGTCAAAGCAAGGACTGAAACAAAAATCCAAGAACATAGACGTTTCACATTTAGTGGAATGCACTCATCCTTTCCAGACATTTCAGAAGTGTGTTGTACGAGATTGTTAGTGCATATATGGGCTATAAAAACGTTCACATGATGCACAAAAAATTAAAACTGAAGCCTTGATAGGAATTTAAACATACTCATAAATATTACATTCACCTTGAATTAAGTTTTTAAAGCACATAATCTTATGTACTTCAGGAGATTTCAAGTGTGTGATAAACTGAGTCTAAAATAAACAAATAACCCATTTCTTAAACAGAAGATCTATTTTTAACAGACAATCTGAAGACGTAGGCATTACAAAAGGAGATTCTACACTTGCTTCATCAAAACCATGGGGATAAACATAGCAAATCAACTGGCTTCTCTACATCTACACCCATACTCCACAAGCCACCTGACGGTGTGTGGTGGAGTGTACTTTGAGTACCTCTATCGGTTCTCCCTTCTATTCCAGTCTCTTATCGTTCATGGAAAGAAAGATTGTTGGTATGCCATTGTGTGGGCTCTAATCTCTCTGATTTTATCCTCATGGTCTCTTCGCGAGATATACATAGGAGGGAGCAATATAATGCTTGACTCCTCGGTGAAGGTATGTTCTAGAAACTTCGACAAAGCCCGTACCAAGCTACTGAGCATCTGTCTTGCAGAGTCTTCCACTGGAGTTTATCTATCATCTCCGTAACGCTTTCACGATTAGTAAATGATCCTATAATGAAGCGCGCTGCTCTCCATTGGATCTTCTCTCTCTCTTCTATCAACCCTATCTGGTACGGATCCCACACTGGTGAGCAATATTCAAGCAGTGGGCGAACAAGTGTACTGTAACCTACTTCCTTTGTTTTAGGATTGCATTTCCTTAGGATTCTTCCAATGAATCTCAGTCTGGCATCTGCTTTACTGATGATCAACTTTATATGATTATTCCATTTTAAATCACTCCTAATGCCTACTCCCAGATAATTTATGGAATTAACTGCTTCCAGTTGCTGACCTGCTATATTGTAGCTACATGATAAAGGATCTTTCTTTCTATGTATTCGCAGCACATTATACTCGTCTACATTGAGATTCAATTGCTGTTCCCTGCACCATGCGTCAATTCGTGGCAGATCCTCCTGCATTTCAGTACAATTTTCCATTGTTACAACCCCTCGATATACTACAGCATCATCCGCAAAAAGCCTCAGTGAACTTCCGATGTTATCCACAAGGTCATTTATGTATATTGTGAATAGCAATGGTCCTACGACACTCCCCTGCAGCACACCTGAAATCACTCTTACTTCGGAAGACTTCTCTCCACTGAGAATGACATGTTGCATTCTGTTATCTAGGAACTCTTCAATCCAATCACACAATTGGTCTGATAGTCCATATGCTCTTACATTGTTCATTAAATGACTGTGGAGAAGTGTATCGAACACCTTGCGGAAGTCAAGAAACAGCATCTACCTGGGAACCCGTGTCTATGGCCCTCTGAGTCTCGTGGACGAATAGCGCGAGTTGGGTTTCAAACCATCATCTTTTTTGAAGCCCATGATGATTCCTACACAGTAGATTTCTAATCTCCAGAAAAGTCATTATACTCTAACATAATACGTGTTCCAAAATACTACAACTGATCGACGTTAGAGATATAGGTCTGTAGTTCTGCACATCTGTTCCACGTCCCTTCTTGAAAAGGGGATGACCAGTGCCCTTTCCAATTCTTTGGAATGCTACGCTCTTCTAGAGACCTACGGTACACCGCTGCAAGAAGGGGAGGCAAGTTCCTTCACGTACTCTGTGTAAAATCGAACTGGTATCCCATCAGGTCCAGCGGCCTTTCCTCTTTTGATCGATTTTAATTGTTTTTCTATCCCTCTGTCATCTATTTTGATATCTACCATTTCGTCATCTGTGCGATAATCTAGAGAAGGAACTATAGTGCAGTCTTCCTCTGTGAAACAGCTTTGGAGAAAGACATGTAGTATTATGGCCTTTATTCTGTCATCCTCTGTTTCAGTACCATTTTGGTCACAGAGTTTCTGGACATTTTGTTTTGATCCACCTACCGCTTTGACATAAGACCAAAATTTCTTAGGAGTTTCTGCCAAGTCAGTGCATAGAACTTTACTTTCGAATTCATTGAACGCCTCTCGCATAGCCCTCCTCACACTACATTTCGCTTTGCTTAATTTTTGTTTGTCTGCAAGGCTTTGGCTATGTTTATGTTTGCTGGAAAGTTCCCTTTGCTTCCGCAGCAGTTTTCTAACTCGGTTGTTGTACCACGGTGGCTCTTTTCCATCTCTTACGACCTGGCTTGGCACATACTCATCAAATGCATATTGCACGATGGTTTTGAACTTTGTCCACTGATCCTCAACACTATCTGTACTTGAGACAAAACTTGTCAGTTGAGCCGTCAAGTACTCTGAAATCAGCTTTTTGTCACTTTTACTAAGCAGAAAAATCTTCCTACCTTTTTTTAATATTTCTATTTACGGCTGAAATCATCGATGCAGTAACCGCTTTATGATCGCTGATTCCCCGTTCTGCATTAACTGTTTCAAATAGTTCGGGTATGTTTGTCACCAGAAGGTCTAATATGTTATCGCCAGGACTCGTTTCTCCGTTTAACTGCTCAAGGCAGTTTTCAGATAAAGTACATTTCACTGGATTTTTTGTCGCTGCGACCCGTTATGAATGTTTGAGTCTACCAGTCTATATCCGGCAAATTAAAATCTCTACCCGGAACTATAACATAGCCGGGAAATCTACTCAAAATATTTCCCAAATTTTCCTTCAAGTGCTCTGCCACAACAGCTGCTGAGCCAGGGGGCCTATAGAGACATCCAATTACCATGTTTGAGCCTGCTTTAACCGTGACCTTCACCCAAATTATTTCACATTTTGGATCTATGTCAATTTCCTTTGATACTATTGCACTTTTTATCGCTATAAACACGCTTCCCCCCTTACTGTCCAGCCTGTCTCCGTGGTATACATTCCAATCTGAATTTAGAATTTCATTACTGTTTACATCTGGTTTCAGTCAACTTTCTGTTCCTAGTACTATGTGGGCATTGTGACCGTTTATTAATGAGAGCAGTTCTGGGACCTTTCTATAGACGCTCCTGCAATTTACTATTATCACATTAATATCGTTATTCCCTGTTGCGTTTTGCCTACTACTACCTTGTCGCGTCTCAGGAGGCGTCTTATCAGGGCTAGGGAGGGAATTCTCTAACCTAAAAAACCCACATGTGTACTCCACACGTACTCTGCTACCCTTGTAGCCGCTTCCTGCGTGTAGTGCATGCCTGACCTATTCAGGGGGACCCTACATTTCTCCACCCGATAGAGGAGGTCGAGAAATTTGCACCCAGATCTCCGCAGAATTGTCTGAGTCTCTGGTTGAAGCCTTCCACTTGGCTCCAAACCAGGGGACTGCTTTCGGTCCTGGGAACGATACTACAAACAGTTAGCTCAGATACCACCCTGCGAGTGAGGCTTTCCGCCTTCACCAACTCCGCCAACCACCTGTATGAACTGAGGATTACCTCTGAACCCAGGAGTCATTGGTGCCGACATGAACAACATAGAAGTTACTGGACAGGAGGGGAGATTGCTACAGAAATCATCGCTCACCAGTGTTAAATGAGCTCCATGCATCAAGCTGCTCTATTCAAACTCCTGATTTGTACCTTGCAATTCTCTGAATGATATCCACTGGCTGCGCTAGGCCATTTTTTGGCTCATGTATACTTATTTCAATTTGCCACACTCAGTATAACTGTTGCTTACATTTGGTGATGAATGGTGAGAACTATAAACAAAACCTTCTCTGTCAAAGGCCTACTACTCCAAATGGTGGCAAAAAGTAACAGATCACAGATCAAAACCAATGATTTTTTGCATATTTTGCACAAAAATATTTATTAACACTTTGGTGCACATGTTCACTGCAGTGGACAGCTGGTAATATTGCTTCTTTGGCATATTCAATCAGTCCCGAGGCTTCAATTGCAGGCAGTCCATTACAATGGACCCTTCCTACAGGTGCTGTGCCCTGTGTGCTCAAGACTGATTGAAATCACCAAAGAAGTGACAAATACCAGATGTCCACTGCAGTGGACATTTGCACCACAGGATTAAGCATTTCCTTGTGTCTCCTTTCCATCACAAATCAAATGACAGAAAATCCAGGATAGAATGTAACAATATTATGGAAAGGAAAGTTGCTATGCACCATACAGCAGAGATGCTGAGTCAACTCAGCATCTGCACTATATCCTGAGTAACAGCTTTCATTTTCATAATACTGTTACAAATCAAATGAGAAGGACAAGAAAATAGAATAATTAAGAACCCTATGGAAAAGCAGTCCATATATCAAAAAACCTCAAACAAACTTACTCTTCGAATAGCATATTGCCCTAGTGAATGGTAATAGCTGAACAGAATTATTTAAAAACTAATACATTCCTCATTCAGTTGAGTGAAACAAATTTATATATCTAATCAACAAGGGAAAGAAATACAGTAGAAGAAGAATGGGTAGCTTTGAAAGATGAGATAGTGAAGGCAGCAGAGGATCAAGTAGGTAAAAAAAGAAGAGGGCTAGTAGAAATCTTTGTGTAACAGAAGAGATACTGAATTTAAATGATGAAAGGAGAAAATATAAAAATGCAGTAAATGAAGCAGAGGGAAAGGAATACAGACGTCTCAAAAATGAGATCGACAGGAAGTGCAAAATGGCTAAGCAGGGATGGCTAGAGGACAAATGTAAGGATGTAGAGGCATGTATCGCCAGGGGTAAGATAGATACTGCCTACAGGAAAATTAGAGAGAAAAGGAACTACCTGTATGAATATCAATAGCTCAGATGGAAAACCCGTCCTAAGCAAAGAAGGGAAAGCAGACAGATGGAAGGATAATACAGAGGGTCTACACAAGGGCGATGTACTTGAGGGCACTATTATGGAAATGGAAGAGGACATAGATAAAGATGAAATGGGAGATATGATACTGCGCGAAGAATTTGAAAAAGCACTGAGAATTGTAAGTCAAAACAAGGCCCCGAGAGTAGACAACATTCCATTAGAACTGCTGATAGCCTTGGGAGAGCCAGTCATGACAAAACTCTTCCATCTGTTGAGCAAGATGTATGAGACAGGTAAAATACTCGCACACTTCAAGAAGAATATAATAATTCCAGTCCCAAAAAAAGCAGGTGTTGACAGATGTGAAAATTACAGAACTATCAGTTGCAAAATTACTAACACAATTTCTTTATAGACGAATGGAAAAATTGGTAGAAGCCAACCTCGGGGTGGATCACTTTGGATTCAGTAGAAATATTGGAACATGAGAGGCAATACTGACCCTACGACTTATCTTAGAACACAGGTTCAGGAAAGGCAAACCTATGTTTCTAGCATTAGTAAACAAAGAGAGAGCTTTTGACAATGTTGACTGGATACTCTCTTTCAGATTCTGAAGGTGCATGGGTAAAATACAGGGAGCGAAAGGCTATTTACAATTTGTACAGAAACCAGATGGCAGTTATAAGAGTCGAGAGGCATGAAAGGGAAGCAGCGGGTGAGAAGGGAGTGAGACAGGGTTGTAGCCTATCCCCAATGTTATTCAATCAGGAATTAAAATCCATGGAGAAGAAATAAAAACTATGAGGTTTGCCGACAACCTTGTAATACTGTCAAGAGGCAGCAAAGGACCTGGAAGAGCAGCTGAACAAAATGGACAGTGTCTTTGAAAGAGGGTATAAGATGAACATCAACAAAAGCGAAACGTGGATAACGGAATGTAGCTGACTTAAATCAGGCGACACTGAGGGTATTAGATTAGGAAATGAGACACTTAAAGTAGTAAATGAGTTTTGTTATTTGGGCAGCAAAATGACTGATGATCGTCAGAGTAGAGAGGATATAAAATGTAGACTGGCTAGGGAAAGGAAAGCGTTTCTGACAAAGAGTATAGATTTAAGTGTCCGGAAGTCTTTTCTGAAAGAATTTGTATGCAGTGTAGCTGTGTATGGAAGTGAAACATGGACAATAAACAGTTTAGACAAGAAGAGAATAGAAGCTTTCAAAATGTGGTGCTACAGAAAAATGCTCAAGATTAGATGGGTAACTAGTGAGGAGGTACTGAATAGAATTGGGGAGAAGAGGAATTTGTGTCACAGCTTGACAAGAAGGAGGGACCAGTTGGTGGGACACGTTCTGAGGCATCAAGGGCTCACCAATTTGGTACTAGAGGGAAGCATGGAGGGTAAAAATCGTAGAGGGAGACCACAAGATGAATACACTAAGCATATTCAGAAGGATGTAAGTTGCAGTAGTTATTCGGAGATGAAGAGGCTTGCACAGGATAGAGTAGCACGGAGAGGTGCATCAAACCAGTCTCCGGACTGAAGACCACAACAACAACACATGTGGGTTCTGGGGACAATCACAGAAGGTTTGCAGTTAATAACATTCAAGCAGCTCATACACTTTGAGAAAGTCACAAGACAGCGAAACGAAGTATACCAGTAGTACAGTAATGACCACAGTTGCACAATAAGAGTACCGCGAGAAACAATCATTTTCTTACAGTAGGTGTTACTCAGCTTATGAGTTCCAATAATGCCTCAAGAATCACTTGATAATGAGGAGCACCACACCAAGCCCCACCCACATGAGTTGGGAACTTCAACACTTCAATCTTCACACGACAAGAACTCTAACGCTGTGGAAACACAACCTGTCCTTTGATACACAGATGATATATTTCCCGAATGAAATTTTCACTCTATACCACAGTGTGCTCAGATATCAAACTTCCTGACAGGTTAAAACTGGGTGCCAGTCCAGAACTTGAACCCAAGACCTCTGCCTTCCACAGGTAAGTGTTCTGCCAACTGAGTACAGCTCACAATCAATTGGTTGGCTGGCTAGTTTTATTTTTAAAGGGACTAAACTGTGTGGTCATCAGTCCCTTGTTCCACTGAACCAAGTCCATGGGATAAAACAGAAAACAAACAGCACACACCACAGGAATTCTAGAGGGGGGAAAAAAGCTGAACACACTGGAGGCAACAGAAGACAAGAAAAGCACAGACACACAAGAAACAGACAGAAGAGCTTAAAACAGTAGAGCAGATGTCCTGGTCTGGCTGATCACGGGGATAAAAAAGGATGAGCCAACCAGGTTTGGGTAGACCAATCTCCAGAAGTGAGTCGCCTGTTTGGTCAGCCTGTCAACGAGCTCATTTCCCGGAATTCCGACATGCCCTGGGGCCCACACAAAGACCATTGAATGACGAGACCGTTTGAGAGCATAAACAGACTCCTCAATAGTTGCTACCAGAGGGTGGCATGGGTAGCACTGATCAATGGCCTGTAAACTACTCAACAAATCACTGCAGACTAGGTAGGACACACCAGGGCAGGAACGAATATGGTCAAGGGCACGAGAGATGGCCACCAGCTCGGAAGTGAAGACACTGCAGCCATCTGGCAAGAAGCACTGTTCGATATGGGCCGAGTGAGCATAGGCAAAGCCTATGTGACCATCAACCTGCGAGCTGTCGATATAGATGACTTCAGAACCTCGGGACGCGTCAAGAATTGATAGGAAGTGACTGCGGAGTACCTCAGGAGGAACGGAGTCCTTATGGAAACACGATAGGTCCAGCCGTAGTTTTGGTCGAGGCATACACCACAGAAGTGAATGTTTATGTACCCGCATGGGGCGCTGTAAAGGAAAGGACTGAAGTTCAGACAATAGGAAACGGACACGTACAGCGATCTTTATCCCCGACTGAGGTCGCCATTCCGGGAGATGAACCACTGTGTTCGGGAATAAAAGACAATAATTCGGATGCCCGCAGCGCCTGATGTGCAATGGAGGGACTCTAGCCTCCACTAGTAGACTTGCCACAAGACTCGTTCGAAAAGTGCCCGTCGCTAGATGAACCCCACAGTGGTGCACAGGATCAAGCAACTTCAATGCTGAGGGCACTGACGAGCCATACACTACGCTCCCATAGTCAAGTTGTGACTGAACGAGGGCTTTGTAGAGCTGCAGCAACATAGAGCGATCTACCCCCCAGGCTCAGGCAGCAGAGGACGTTGAGATGCCGCCAGGACTTTCGCTTAAGCTGACGAATGTGGGGGAACCGTGTTATCCGGGTGTCGAAAACCAGTCCTAAAAACCGATACGTTTTGACTACCCATAGTGGATGGCCAACAAGAAAAAGTGCAGGGACAGGATGGAATGTCCGTCACCAACAGAAGTGCAAAACGCAGGTCTTGTCGGCAGAGGAGTGAAACCCATGGGCGAGAGCCCATTTCTGCACAGTCCGAATGGCTCTCTGTAGGCAGCGTTCAGCAACACCAAAAGTTGAGGAACTGAAGTAAATGCAGAAATTGTCAGCATATAAGGAGGGAGACACTGACAGCCCGACAGCAGCTGCTAGGCCATTTATGGTGACTAAAAACAATGGAACACTGAATACAGAGCCCTGCGGGACCTCATTCTCTTGGATAAGGGAGGAGCTAAAGGAGCCCCCGACTTGAACACGGAAGGTACTGAGGGAGAGAAAATTCCATATAGAAATGGGGAGCGAGCCACGGACGCCCCACTCATGCAGTGTGGCAAGGATGTGGTGGCACCAGATTGTGTCGTAGGCTCTTCTTAAGTCAAAGGAAACAGTGACCAGATGCTGGCACCTGGAAAAAGCTGTTCAGATGGCAGACTTGAGGCACACCAAATTATCTGTCGCCGAGTGGCCTCGGCGGATACCACCCTGGGATGGAGCCAGAAGGCCCCCCGAGACTACGGGAGCAAACACAACCTCTAGCTCACCATTTGTTCGACTAATTTGCAGAGCACGTCGGTGAGGTTAATGGGGCGGTAGCTGTCCAACACTTCAGGGTTCTCCCCAGGTTTCAACACTGGGACAATGATGCTGTCCTGCCAGTGGGATAGGAAAATTCCCTCACCCCAGATGCAATTGAAGATAGACAGAATCTGATGCAGTGAGGCCACAGACAGATATTTAAGAAACTGGGAGCGAATTCGGTCAGGGCCAGGATCTGTGTCAGGGCAATGGGCAAGGGCACCTTGGAATTCCCACTCAGTAAAAGGAGCAATGTACGGCTCAAGCTGGCGTGATGTAAAAGACAAATGCTGTCGTTCTGCCGGTTGATAGTTTGCAGATGCAGAACTCCGAGCAAAATGCTCGGCAATTTTACCAGAGTTGGTGCACACTACCCCATTTACTGAAATCCCAGACACTCCCAGTGGTGTCGGATAACCATAAAGGTGGTGAATCGGAGTCCACATCTGCGAGACAGGGGTACGAGAACTAATGGAGGAAATGTATCTTTCCCAGCATTCTTGCTCCCGTCTTCGTATCAAGAGGAGGGCATGGGCACAGAGCCACTTAAAAAGAATGAGACACCTCCAACGATGGATGCTGCTTATGTCATTGGAGGGCCTGCCTATGCTCTTTGATGTCCTCAGCGATGTCTGGCGACCACCAAGGCACAGTTTTATGCTGAGGGCACCCGGAAGAAACAGGAACTGTGCATTCTGCAGCCGATAGGACCAACACAGTGATCCGCACGACCACCACATTAATAGCGCCATGTGTGGGAGTGTCAACAGAGACAGCAGATGTGGAAGCCAGCCAATCGGCCCTATTAAGGGCCCATCGCGGCAGACGTCCAGAAGTGTGACACTTGGCTAGTGACAGGAAGATCAGAAAGAGGTCACTGTCACAAAAGTCATCATGAACCCTCCAGTGGACAGATGGTGAAAGTCCTGGGCTGCAAAGCAATAGGTCAATGGACGAATAAGTGCCATGAGCCACACTGAAGTGTGGGGGGGTCTCCTGTATTTAAGAGGTAGAGGCCGAGCTGAGAGAGAAGATTCTCGACATCCCTACCCTGGCCAGTAATCAAGGTGCCACCCCACAAAAGGGGTTATGGGTGTTGAAGTCCCCCAAAAGCAGGAATAGAAGGGGATAGTTGGGAGATCAGAGCAGCCGATTTGTTAAGAGATACTTCACCATCCGGAGGAAGGTAGACATTGCAGATGGTAACATCCAAGGTCGTCCTTATCCTCACAGCAACAGCCTCTACAGCTGTATGGAGAGGCACTGACTCAGAATATACAGAGGTAAGGACATACAGACATACGCCACCTGACACTCTTACAGTCAGTCCACCCCGATCATGAAGGGCAGGGGTCCGCATTGCTGGGAACCAGGTTTCTTGGAGGGCAATACAGAGAGCAGGTGTTGAGCTTAAAATCTGTCTTAGTCCAGCCAAGTGGTGGAAAAAACCGCCACAATTCCACTGGGGGATAACACTTCCTGTGTTCTGAGAAGGCATGAAGAGATGTAGAATGCAGGTTACTCCCTAGGGTCAGCTGCTGCCACCAGTGGGGGGCTAACGGCAAGGAGTATTGCTTCGGAGGCATAGGCGAGAGCTAGGCCCTCGAGGGACACTAGAATCTCCATCTCACCTTGTCCTCAGAGGCAGAACTGGTGGGTGGTGGTGGTGTGGGGACCACTGGAGCCTCTTTCGGTGGAACAGATTATTTCTTTTTCTTGGTTTGTCCTCCCGCTGCTCTTTCGGAGCATGCTGGGAGAGCTTCCCTCAAGCAGAATTGAGTAAGGACGAAGAGTGGGAAGCCCTTCAACCTTCAGCCTGGGGCTCCTTGAGCCACTGGCTAACTTCCACTTGTGCACTGTGAGGGGCCTAGGAGGGTAGAGCCCCAAGGGAACCCGTACATGGGAGAGGGGCTGAAGGAGGAGGGCACTTATGTATGGCTGGACACTGCACTGGTATGCCATCAGCTTGACCTTTTTGGGTAAAGTGTCACCCTCGAAGGCTGAGATGAAGGCACTGGTGGCAATTTATGGTCCTTCGGACCCTTGTATACGCACCACACGAAGTGAACACATCGTCACTCCAGGTTGGCACGCAACTCGTCATCGGACTGCAGAAGGAGGTGTTTGTGAAAGATAAGACCCTAGACCATGTTAAGACTCTTATGGGGCATTATGGAGACAGGAACATCACCCAAGTGGTTGCAAGTGAGGAGCAACCTTGACTGGGCAGAGGATGCTGTCTGTATTAGGACAGACCCAGAATGCATCTTGGACAAACCGTCCACCTCCCCAAACCCGTCTTCTAAATGGTCAACAAAGAACTGAGGCTTCATGGTGGCAAAAGATTCCCCATCAGATCACGTGCAAACTAAAAATCGGGGCAAATATGGCTCATGCCTTTCTTTAGCCTGACTTTCCTCCCACAGTGTGGCCAGGGAGAGGAATGAGTTCGGATCATATTTTCTGGCATTGAACTGATGCTTTCCACACATTGAGACTGCTGGTTGAGGACAAGCAACAGAAGACAGACTGCTTCATTGCAGGTCATCCGCCCTGATGCCACCCACTCCGACCAGGGGTTCTCCCCACGGGCGTCACCCAGCCACAGAAAAAACTACATGGCAGGATGGCCTTTGCCCCAGGTAGATGGGCATCTACCCCTCGGCATACGTGGGGAGTTAGCAGCTCAGGCATCAGCAGTGCGATCCCTGTGTAGTCAGGGGGCTGCCACCAAGAGGGTACATGATGACCCCACCACAACGGGTGGCTACTGTGCTGGATTTTGGGTGTTGAATATCCATTTGTATTGTGAGTGCGAAGTTGTAAGCACACAATGGAGGGAAAGTATGCTACCCGAGACACACTGTGGCCAAAGTGGCCAGAAGCCTGGTGCAAGTCCCGACTCCATGACGATAGCGAGTGCGCCAGATCTTTTAGGGCTTGATGCATTTACAATGCACCATGTAAGGCGTCCTTCCCCAAATGGTACGCACTATAAGAAAATTCTGAAAAGTGGAGGTCAAACCCTTTAGGGGACCATCACATTAAGGCCGAAATGTTTGAGATTCCTTTTAGCCACCTCTTACGACAGGCAGGAATACCTCAGGCCTATTCTTACCCCCTGACCCACAGGGGGGCCACAACCAGTCTCATAGCTTCACTTCCACCAATATTTCTTCTGAAACCAGGACCTTTCCCTTTCATCAGCAAGTGCTCTACCAGCTGCTCAGTTGTTACGTCAGTAGAACAACTGCCTGCAAAAGGCAAAGGTCCTAGGTTCTAGTTCCCACCCAACACACAGTTTTAATTTGCCAGGGAGTTCCAGATGATACGTTAAAATTTGTAATATCTAAAATAACTGCAGCTCCCTTGAGAATTCAACATTAAATCAGCTACTAAATTGGGACAGAACTTTGAAATGAGCCACATCTATCTCTAAAAGACAACCTTTTGCACAGACCTCACAAGGTCACACTGCTTGCAGGTGACTGTAAAATAGATCAAGAATTATGAGGCCACCATGGATAATGAATTATGAGCTTGCCACACCAGTAGGAGTCACCTCTGAAGTGTAAGGCAGCATACCACACTCAGCACAGAGGGTGTGAATAGGAAGAGTCCAAAGGGACCATATGGCCAGCCACATTCCCGAATAGTTCATAATGTCAAACATTTTTAAGTAGATGGGTCTTGCAAATCCATACACCATCATCCATAACCATGTAATGACTATGTAAAACTGGAGCAGACTTCTCTCTTCCCTTGAACTATGTCACCAACGAATTTGAAAATACTTAATGCTATTAGAACAACAGCTTCTCAGTCTGTAAGATTAACCTTTTAAGTGGGCATGACGGATATATCCGTCCACGCTATGCTATTGCACAGTGTGTTCGACGGATATATCCATCCACTGCGTCCTGTGGCTAGTAGCTAGTGGGAATGATGAGTTATCGGCCTGCCGTTGACACTGTGGTATTAGTTGAGCTTCGTCCACTAGATGGCAGCTCTTGTCACACAACACAGCGTGTTCTAGGCTAGTTATAGTATTGTCCACCCGAGCGCACGTTGAGAAAATGCGTCCTGTGAAGCAGCCGCAAAAGCGCGCCTTTTTCGTCTGTGTTTACCACAGCATTAGTGAGTGATCTTTTGCAATGGCGAAAAGAAGTCGTTTATCAGATTCAGAGATTGAGAAGCTGCTTTTAGAAAGTGACGATAATATCAGTGACAGTTCTGAAAGTTTTCCAGATACAGATGTTGAGGTTAGTGAAAGTGACTTCGATTCAGAAACATCTGACGACGAGACACTACTGCAGCAGACGGTACCAAGTGAATTTGTGCATGCTAGTTCAGTTCGTATTCAGTATTTGTTCAGTGGTAATAGTGGTACAGTTGTGCCTCTAAAACAAAACGATGTGATGAGTTGTTTTGTGTGTTTTGTGGATGATGCTTTGTGCACAATGATAGCTGAACAGACAAACTTATATGCAGAACAGTTCATAGCTTCTCATCCCAATTTAGCAGCATGCGCCAGGGTTCACAGTTGGCAGAATACTACACGCGACAAGGTAAAAACACTTATTGGAATGCTTGTACTTCAAGGAATTCTTCACAAACCAGACCACAAAATGTACTTTTCAAAGAGGGAATCAGTTGACACACCTTTCTTCAGGAAGGTGATGAGTGAAAAGCATCACCGTTGATGAATCGTTGTTGCTCTGGAAAGGATGGCTTGGATGGAAGCAATATATTTCATCAAAGCGTAGCAGATTTGGCATCAAACTGTACGAACTCTGTGAAAGCAGTTCCGGGTATGTATGGGACTTTATTGTTTACACTGGAAAGGACACTCACTGTGGTAGCCACTATCCAGACGAAAAAATAACCTCTCGAATTGTTTTGGAGCTTGCACACGATCTACTCGGGAAAGGCCACTGTATTTATCTTGACAACTGGTACACCAGTACAGATTTGGTGGACAAACTAACCAGCAATAACACCAATGTTGTCGGCACAATGCAGCAAGACAGGAAGGGGTTCCCTGACTTCGTAAAAAACGAAAAACTGAAGAATGCGAAGTTTCCTTGTGTGCAGCACCTTGTTTTAAAATGTTTCACACTGAAAACGATATGTAATATTGTGAAAATACAGTTTTGTTAACTTCTGCAATATATTTTATTCATTTCCACCCAATATCAATTTAAATTCAACAATGAAAACGCGAAGGAAAACGTGTGAACAGTGCACAGCACCACCGCGAATGGGCGCGCTGGCGTATATTACCCACTCTGGAAGAGGCGCATGCGCACAAACTACCCACTTAACAGGTTAAAATCGACTGTGAGACTGAGAAATCTCTTACGTTCTTCAAAGTTAAGAACAGTAGCTCTCATTCTCAGTTCAGGAAATTTAAAAATGGAACACTAATGGTGCAAAGGACACAAACAGAATTCCCAGCTGGGTAAAAAATCTCTCTTTTCAGTCAATTCTGCCAGCCTACTAACTGGTAGACGTCTCAGACTATTTGTTGCTTATTGGCTGTAGGGGAACGCAAAACAGAGAAGTCATTCAAAACTAGGCACGACTTTACAGGACTACTTACTTTCAACATTACACTATTTAATAACAGCAGCAAAAACACTAAAGCACTACCTCAAGGTGGTAACTGGAGAGGATTCTGCCACTTCAATATTTAAAATAATATGGAGAAAGGAAGAACTGTATTAATGACAAGAAGAGGACCTCAGAAGCCACATTTATTGAACTGTATGAGGGTACTGTATCTCTAAGTAGTAACATGGGCTTCCTTGGTGTCAAGAAATATACTTTTACGTAATGCCGGAGTAGGAAAGCCTGTCATACAGCCATTTTCAGAAGGGCCTGGTCATCAAAGGTGTAGTGATATCTCCTGAACCCACACTGGCAGTGACTAATGACCTGGTTGGATAGCAAGATCCAGCAAGGCAACTTAACCATTCTTTCCCATTTATCTACTAAGAGCAACATAATGATTACCTGAGCCTGTATAGTTCTTCCTGGTCTGTAAGAACGGAGTTAAAATACACTTCTCTCTACGAGTTGGAAAATTGTCCTAATCAACAAATTCAGTTAAAAATAAGGATAAGTATGTCTTTGCATCTCCCTATGATGTTCCACAATATGTTGTAATGTATCAATTCATGACTGGATAATGCCACAGACAGTGTACTATCCAGCTCACACATGTAGAAGGCACAGGTATTTGCTTCTTCACTGGTGGAGCTAAATTTCTAGTGGGCACTCTTAGTGGCCACTATTTGGATTAAAAAATGTGTATATTGACTGGCAATGGCAGCAATTTTAATGAAATTCTCTGCCATTGTCTGGATTAGATTTTCCTGCAGGCCCATCTGGATACATCCATTTATTGTGTTTATGCAAAAGTTCTAAGTGTTTTGAACATTTCCCCACTGCATGCAAATGTCACATAATGGTGGAATGATCACAGTTAATCATGTTTGCCAGTTCTCGAGTACTCTGGCATAGATCACTGTGGATTAATGAATTTTAACCATCTTCATCAAAACACAAACGTCTTCCTGAACATGGAGAGTCACTAATGTCAAAAATATCCTCCTTAAAATGAGGAAGCCATTTTCTTGCTGTGCTCTATCCAGTGACATTATCCCCAGACATCGTGCAAATGTTTTGGCTGCCTCTGTTGTTGTCACCCCTCTCCTAAACTCAAACAGAAGAATAGGTCATAAATGTTCTGACTTCTCTATTTGGCACTCCATTTTCTAGCATCCACAGCTCATCACTTGACACTCCATTATCTAGCGTCCTCAGCGCCACTCACTATCTCAGAATGACAAAATGACAATATGTAAACTCAAATAGCAGCAGTGAACTACAAATAAAAATAGATAATTAATGAGTAACCCATAGCAACTGGAATACCAACATGCAAAACAAAAATGCTATAAACTTATGCACCAAACTAATAGCACTGAAATGGTGACTGGACACCTTTCCCCTTGACCTGAAATCCTTTTGATGAAAACACACATCAGAGTGTACTTGCATGGACACAGTAACTGCCTGTAGTCTGGTGGTGAGGTGAAGATACTTTTGAGTGGTAGGCACGGCTTAAAAATAGCTACTCTTTCTTCAACTTTCCTTCTGCTAAAGTTATCCTTCCCGTGGAGGCTGTAACCACCAAGTACAGGGACATCAATAACTTTAAAAATTGTGTGCAAAGACACATACTCTCGTAGTTTTTTCCTGTGATAAATATCTTAGTTCCTCCACAGTAACAGCTAACAGTTACAGAAGAGAGGTGCTCACCAGTGCCATGCTGGAGAATCCCAGCTGCACTAAAGCTGTGCCCAACCGAAGCAGGCAAAGTTTGCTGAGGTGCACATCGTTTGACATGGTAAGAGGCCACAAGTGACTTATCGAATACCATTGATGTGGTAAATGTTACCACCTTTCAACAAAAAGATCATCCACCAAACTTCAATGACAAGTTTTGACCAAACGTCATTCACATCTTTCAGTTACATGTATCACTGAAGGTGGTCACACAAATTTGCACAGAATGAGATACTCCCCATCAGCCACAGGCCCAGGTTATGCTGTTGGTCTCCTCCACTGTCTCTCATGATATCTCCATACTCACTTGCAGTCTGTGACAACTTTCTGCTGTAGTGCTTGTTAAAATGTGTGTGCTTTATTTATTTAAGATCTGTGCATAGACAGTAGATCAAGAGGTCCAGGGCTGCCAAACATGTTTTACTAATGACAAGATCGTTACTTAGTATCATTTGGAGGAATGCTAACATTGTGGTTAGCATTACAACAAACAAGAACAGGAATTTAATCAAGCATAACCAAAAAACAAAGATAGCAGTCTATGTGCAAAGGGCCTAATATAAAAGGAACTGAGGTTCCTTTTCATTAGCTATTATTGTTTTATCCTGAATGATTCAGTGGTTCCACAAAAGATTTCAATTTCATGGACATGGCCAGCCAGGACCAGTCAGTTTTGTGTCATCTGTTTTCAGTAGTACTTTGGAGGTGCAGAACAACACTAAATAATGACATGCAGATGTATGTGCTATCTCTGGTTCCTTAAAGTGGTCTTACAAATTGGGAGTATAACTTCTTCCTTCACAGCAGGAACCACAAGAAGCTACATCGAAACTTATATGGCCCCTACTTTACAACAGGCAGTGACACTGTCCACTCCATTCCTGTACGAATTATATATGGCTTTCAAGAATAGGCATAGCCAAACGGCTGACTATCACAGCAAATCATGAATCATTGTTCTCACTGATGCAGCTCCTCTTTTTTTTTACTAAGTTCCTCTCACACTGTCATCCTCATGCTGCAGCTCATCATAAGAAAATGAAACCTGTCAGAAAATGTGCATGAATAGTGCCATTTTTCAATAAAATTTTCTCGGTCCAGTACACAGTTTTAATCTACCAGAAAGTTTAATATCACAACAGTTTCTTCACAGAACTACAGAGTATCCAACTTAATTTCAGTACAGTTCATTTATGAGTGTGAAGAAAAATTGGCAAAGAAAATGCGTGAATAAGATGAGTAATGTGGTTGGGTGGAGTGGGTGGAAGAGAAGAGCAAAGGGAATGGGGAAGAGGCAGGAGAGGTGTAAAGAATGGTGATAGAAAGGCTGAGGAGAAGATGGGAGGAGGGGAAGGAGGAGGGGAAGGGAGGGAAGGCAAGAAGGAATGGAAAAGCAGCATTCCACTGTTGTTAAAGGTCATAAGAAATGGGCAACTACACTAATGGTAAGAACTGACCACTTGTGGCCAATAAAAGGAACCACAGCACTAATTTATGGAAACAAAATTTGTGTGACTGTAGAAAGTCGTAATGTTTTAACCACTGATAACTTCATTTAACACATGGAGAGAAATTATATAAATCAGTTATAATGTCACTAGCAGCACTGTTCAAGCAACAAGCAGATGTTTAATACTAAAACTTACCTTCTGTTTATTGTGGAACAATAAGTACCCTACGATACAGAAAACCATTGTTGTCATGAAGTAAGCAAAGAAATGGGAATCATCATCATATTTCCCACGAATCACTGCTGTTCCAGCACCCATATTATTTTTATCTGAAAAAAAGGAGGAATTTATTTTTGAAATTGGTATTTACCTTTTTTAAGATTGCAGATAAAGCACAAAAGTCTGGTAAATGATCTTCAAACTTTAAGAAACTGCAACATTTTCTTCATTTGAATGCAATGGAATATTACCCTATTCTACAGATGTATTACTTAATATAAGAATATCTGACTAAACAGTAATAAATAATATGAATTAACCTGGGCTGCAAAATCATTTGGAAAATTTATTTTCTTGTATTCTTTTAGTTGCAATTAAAACATAAAATGTCACTTCAGTCATCAACCGTATTACAGAAACCCAATGAAGAAATTTATATTTATGCTTTCAGTTTGGAAGATTATTTTGCTACACACATTTGCTTACCCATTGTCTCCTTTGTCTTTTCACAATGTGCAGCTACTTACAGTTATTGCCATGGTTTATTTACACAATGCTCTTTTTGCCCAAGCTCTCACCTTCCAACTCCTAACTTCTTCAACCTTTTGCCAGAACACTGCCACCGCTGAAGCTTCCAGTCACAGCACACTATCACCTTCATATAAATTCACTCTCCTATATACTTCCAGTAAATGTACAGAGCCATCTAATTTAGTGTCACTAGAAGTATTTATATCTACAGAATGAACATTTTTTTTTAAATCAGAGGCAATGTTAATCTACTCACTCTACTAACTAATGGAGTACAGGAAGATACCTTAAGTGTAAGTTAAAACTGGTATAGCCAATAAATAAAAATTGTGTGAGTATTGCCTGATACAGACTTTACAGTCTGATGGCATATGATCACCAAACTACTTATGTTGATCCCCAGATTTAGGCAGGTAGTTTCGTCAGCAACAAAAATGGATGTGCTGCTCATCAACCCACACTGTAGACAATGTGGTAAGATAGCTTCCATTTCTGCTACCCTGTCAACTGGAATACTTTACAAAACACACAAAGAATTACAGATTACTAAATGAAAATTTTTACTGAAGACTTATGAGCTCCTATGGCATCCAGCCAGAATACGAACTAGTCAAATTGATCCGAGATTCTGAGATTTTGGACTCAGGCCTGGACTGAGACTGCTGTGAGCGTAACTCTGTCAAGGCTTAGCACAATTTGGAGGGGGGAAAAAAAAGGGTTTAATGTCCCTTGGATGATGAGGTCATTAGTGACAGAGTTCCAATTTGGATTGGGAAAGAATGCGGAAGGAAGTCAGCTATTAAAGAGAAGTACGGGAAACATAAATTTGGTTCACTGGATGGCGATTTGAACTGCTGCCCACCCAAACCTGAGTCCAGTGTCTTAATGAGTATACCAACTCACTTGGTGCTCAGCAAAAATCAGATGTTTGGTCGAATTCTTCATACTACGGCAGGCTAGAGTGTCATTCGTAAGGTTGTTGCCACATGCAAGAGCTTAAAGACATGTTAATCAAAAACCTGAACTGAACGCAGTAATTCTTGCCACACATTCTCACTATGGAGAAGTTTCATGGACACATACTGGTAACTATTTACGTAATGTCTGTTAATGCCAACATTTTGGAGGGCAATGAAAGCCATCCTTTCAAGCCAGACATGAAAGGAGAATACACTACAAATCCAAACAATACTAACACTGTCATTCTTAATGTTGGGTTTAAAGTTGGTGGCTTTGTACGAAATTCCTCCTAATCACTGAGAGGACCACAAAGAGGGGCAAGATGACATTTAAGGTGATGAATTTACCTGACACACATGATCTCAGTCCTAAAATAGAAAATCTTTTAAGTTGGCTATGTGTGTAATGTACAGAAACTGCACTTGGTTGGTTCTGTGACACCTTCTACACTAGTGTGCCATATGTAAAACAGTGTAGTGTAAGGTTACACACTCCAGTTACTGAACATAAGCCACATGCACTACATCTAGAAATGAACTAAACACGCTCAGATTAGCTATTAGAGACGAAAATGTGTGTATAAGAAATGTTGACAAAATAAATAAGGTGACAGAGGAAATATGTGAATGATGATGTCATATGAAGGGATGGCAGTGCATCGACAGTGAGGAAATGAAAAGCTTGCAAACAGCATATAAGCACTGTGTGATCAGTGAAGTGTTGTGTGGTGTCAGTTAACAAGAACACACCCAATTGTAAAACAATGATGGAAACTCCTGGATGGGATAATAATCAGCTATATGTAATTGTAAGTTATCTCACAAATCACGAGTCACAAACAAAGCATCATGGGCAACTACAATACAACATTTGAGTAGCCAACAGCTCGCCATTATGCGACCCTTATCTACCTTCACACATAGGAGTAATGCATCGAATATGCCATACGCTTTGACCATTAACTATTCACCTCTAAGCCTCAGCACTGCTTCACCATCAGAATAATTCCTAAAACACATTACTGAAGTGCACTGGGAAAGGAGTACCCAAGGGACCCCTTCCTAGCGAGAGAAGCCGAAGAAGACTTACGTTTCTCTGGCTTAGAAATGGGGACTGATGTCACCAATGGTTTGGGGGGGGGGGGGGGAGGTGCAGCTCCCAAGGTAGGTGGTGGGTGGTGCGGGAGCAACAGGGAGAGAAGTGCCCCCCCCCCCACCATCAAGGGGGCAGGAGTCGTTTTACGGCTCTGAGAGCTGACTGCAATTGGTTCAACAGATGGGGCTGCAACAGTAGTAACAGTAGTGGCGTAAGATGTTGTCATGTGCACGGGATGGAGCCTTTCAAATTTCCTTTTAGCCTCAGTGTGTAGGTCAGTCGGTCCACGGTCTTTTATTCCATTATTTTCCTTTCCTTCTGTAGAATCTTACAGTCCGGCAAGCAAGGGGGATGGTGCTCTCCACAGTTAACGCAGATGGGAGATAGGGCACATGGAGTATTGGGATGGGATGAATGACCACAATCTCAACATATGACGCTGGAAGCACAGTGGGAAGACATATGGCCGAACTTCCAACACTTAAAAGCACTGCATCGGGGGAGGGATATATGTCTAGACATCACAGTGGTAGACCATCACCTTCACATTCTCGGGTAATGTGTAACCCTTGAAGGCCAAGATGAAGGCACCGGTGGCAACCTGATTATCCCTCAGACCCCGGTGGACGTGCTGGACAAATTGGACACCTCGACCATATTTAAGCTTTTATGGGGCGTGATAATAACAGAAACACCCCCCAGCTTCTTACAAGTGAGTAATGCCCGTGACTGGGCAAAGGATGGTGTTTTTATCAAGAATGACCCAGACCACATTTTTGACAAGCCCTCTGCCTCCCCAAACTTGTCATCTAAATGCTCTACAAAGAACTGAGGCTTCATGGACACAAAGGATTCCCCATCTGCTCTCATACATACTAAATACTGGGGCAAATAAGTCTCGCTGTTATTCTTAGCCTTTCGTTCCTCTCAAGGTGTGACCAGGGAGAGGAACGATTTGGGGTCATACATATTTGCATTAAATTGAGCCCTCGAACACTTAAGAGACTGCTGGCAGCTGGCCACCAGCAAAAGATGATGTACCATGCTTCATTGCGGGTCATCCGCCCGATGCCACCCACTCCAACCAAGGGCCCTCCCCACGGGCGCCATCCAGCCGCAGCAACGGCCACCTGGCAAGATGGCCATTGCCAGGTGTCCCAATGCTGCAGGGAGACAGGCATCTACTCTTTGGCATACGTGGGAAGTTAATGGCACAGGCACCAGCAGAGCAATTCCTGTGTTGTGAACAACCAACAGGGTACATGGTGGCCCCACCACAACGGACTGGCTACCGTGCTGGATATCAGGCGAAAAGAAGTCCATGGTCATCGTCAGTGCAGATGGTGCGGATGGTGGAAACTGCACCCAAGAATGTATCCTCGCCCAAGAGATGGAGAATGAGCGGGGCTGTAATGCGACGATGAGAAAGTGGGCTAAAGATCTCAATGCACAATGGATAAGATGCACCAAGTACAGTGTCCTTCCCCAATTGGCTCGCTCTTCGGAAAAATTTGGAAATATGGAGGTCAAACCCTACAGGTAACAATCACATAACGGCCGAAATGTGTGAGACTCCTTTTAGTTACCTCTTACGACATGCAGGAATACCGCAGGCCTATTCTTACCCCCGAACCTGCAGGGGGAGCTCGAAGTAAAGCGACTTCTGGCTCCACTTGCACAGAGGTTCATCAATGCAGCTGAAACAATCATCGCTCAGAACTCTCAAGATACACAAGATATGGCCCAGCAGACTTCTCAACATAGTTGTGACGTGCACACAGGCATGCTTAGCGAGCCACAGACACCAGCAGAAGTCAGCACATTCACACTATAATGATGGTGAGATTTACGGGCAGCGCTGGCAGTATATGTCATGATGAATTTAATGACAAAGGTAGCACAACAATTTTACTTATATTCCAAGAATAAATGCAATCACTGCTATTAAGCTGCTGATTTGAGACAGTTAAAATTTAATATGTTAAGAGAATTGAATTTACTATTATGCTTCCCTTCCTGAACTTCACAAACCGCAAGTCACTTCAATTTCATCTTGTTCAGAGATTATTATTATTATTATTATTATTATTATTATTGTTGTTGTTGCACCTGGAGCAACTTTTGCTGAATTACTTGACAATGTTTTTAATGAATTCAACTTGTGGCAATAACCTCAGGAATTTACTGTATCCTTGAATTTCATTTCATTTCATAGCTATTCATGCCTGTGTATCATTAAGGAAACTATTTGATTACTCCCACCCACAGTTCCATTGCTGCACCAAAAAGAAAAAAAAAATTTATTAGCTCTGTTGCATACACTTTAACTAGCATGGTTCAGCATGAGGGAGATATCTAGACAGCTAACTGACTAGCACCATTTCTCACTTTCTTTAATAACAAGGAGGTTATCACAAAATGATGCTTTAATGTGAATGCAGCTAATTAATTATGCTGTTATCTGGATGGGACACGTTCCCTTTGTTTTCACAAGGCAAATATTTTTATGCAACAGTAGCATTTTAAGAACTGTATATACTTTATCTACAACAATATCATGCAAATTCTACAATGGAGAAAGAAACTTACCTACATCAAAGGCATCAGAATCAGGTGTACCATAATCTAAAGCTGTTCCTCCACCACTAGGGTACCCTGTGTTGTCATTTGACTCACCATCTTCTGGATTGTGCATGTCTTGTTCTTGTACACCAGCTCCTGTATTCTCTGTGAACTGCATTTCCTCGCTGACTGCCTTCTGTGTACCATCTCTGCCCGACTGTTGTGCAGTTTGAGAATTTTCATTTGTATATGCTTTTCCATTATTCTGACTGGTTGTTTGCTCATTAATATTGTTCTTTGGCATTGTTTCAGTTATGCTACTAATTTGTATCTCTGCCTCGTCCTGTGGCGGACTTTCTGTTTCTTTATTCTCAGCTTGTGACTTTTTGCCATTAACAACACCTTTGTCTTCTTCGACATTTGGCACCTGGGAAATACTTGCCCCTTTCTGATGGCCTGTATCTACTTTCTTGGGTGGTAATCTATTTTCAATGGTACTGATCTTTTCTTGTAAGTTAGGCCCTGTTGCAGTAACCTGGTCATTTTTACTATCACCAGAACTCTCGGGCAATGCAACTGAAGAATGCTCTAGTTTCTTTTCCCCAGATAGTGTGTCCGGCTTTCCCTGGTTTTCATATTCAGTTACTAATCCTCTAGTTTTATTTGAGTCCTTCTTCGAGTTTACAGTTTTCTTCAATGTATCCATGACAATATTCATGTTTGTAGTGGTAAGATCATTCCCCTCCTGTGTTCCACCTGAAGAAGGTTCATCCTTCGCTCTACCTGCAACTGGCATCATTTGTCCACTAGTCACCTTTGGCTTCTCTTTAACTGAGCCAGGTCCTGTTATGTTTGCCTGTTGTGTCAGTCCAGCCAGTTTACCTTGATCAACTGCTGACGCCAAATTTATTCCCTGAGACGTTTGTTCCTGGTGGTTACTTTCTGTCATTTGTACTGGAGATTTATCATCTCCATGTAAGTTTTGTTCTTTAGAGGCCTGTGCCTTTTCTTCATCAGTTACAACACCTTTACCACTGGCTTTCGGTTTCTGTTCATCAGGAATTCTATTGGGAACCTGTCCCATAACATTTCTTGACTGCTCAGAGACTCCGTCATCATTGTTATCTGCTTTTTGACCAGGTAGTGTAGTTGAAGGAGTTTGAGCACCACTACCAATATGATTTTCTTTCGAATGAAGACCTGTAAAAATTAAAATAAATACAGATAATGATGAAAATTTAAAAAAAAATCATTGTAGAAGGTCTTCAAAAGCAAATTTCTATCTTCGCCATAACACTGAACATGATGATGACAGCAAAAACACATCGTAAGTATAATTTATCACATCCACCAATAAGCAAAACATTAAAGTTACAACATTGCCCCCATCTCAGCATTCACAGGACATGGAAAAAGCACTTCCGTAACCATAACTTTCAGCACCTCATCGAAATAAATAGGTCTGTCACCGCAATATTTTACAGAAAATCAAATTATCAATTAGATGATGACCATCTATAAATAAGCAGTACTCATCCAGAGATTATCTTGTTTGCACACCGAAGTGAATAAAACAGTAGAGCCTAGAGGCTCTGTCTACTACCTTCTGTACATATAACCAATTATGAGTCCTTTACACTAAGTCAAGTTCATGCACAGGCTCTGTTAAGGCAAAAATATATGGTGTTAACAAACATAGATCTGTTCATGTAACAATGAAGCACTCAGCTGCAGTAATTTAGAGAAACACTAAGTACTTTATTAGCATGGATAGCCTCAGATTCTATGTCTAAACTTATCATTTATGACAACGAAAACAATCAATTATTGACAAAATGATTTAACTGGACAGATAAAAAAAATCCCTTCTGCTTGAAGGAGTCAATGGCTCTGAAAGCTTGCCAATTACAATAGTCTTTTATGTGTGTGTTCTGCCGCCACTTAATGAGTAGATTTTTTTATCTGTCCAATTAAATAACTTATCATTTACAAGTATTATTTCACCACTCCAAGATAATCTACGTCAGTATGAACGATACCATCAAACACCAGCAAAATACAACTGTGCTTATTAAAATAATTTCTTTAATGTTTGCCCAACAAGGACTACACACATGTCTGTATTGCTCTTGGCATTCTTGCATCCTTTACTTTCAAATCTTCCTTCCTCCAAGCTACAAATTATGCATTCTCCTCAGATGTAAGATAAAAACTTCAATAAACTTCAATGTAAATGGAATAAACATGAAGGAAGCTCTGTTATCAAGGCCAGGGACTCAATTCAAATTTGACAAGAAACTTAATTTTGTAAGACTAAAAATCGTTTCTACAATAGCCTTTTAGCTGAAAGCGGCGGGTTAGTGATTAAAGTCTTAAATGTTGTCTTCAGGTAACTTAACAGCGGGTATATGTTTCAGGAACCTCATAACACTTGGTTCCATTATAAAAATTTATTAATTTGCCACTGGTTTCGGTCAACAACCGTAATCTGGCCAAAAAATTGGCTAATGCAAGGAACATGTCAATCATGCTGAACCATAAAATCACTGCAGCACTCAAATTCATGAATAATAATAATAATAATAATAATAATAATAATAATAATACAGAATAACATCAACTTTCCCAATCAGCAACCTTTATCATGCACACAACAGGAAACTGGACATGTTGTTCTATATTATTACTGAAGTTGAGAATTAATACAATTTTTATGGTTCAAAATGATTGGCATGTGTCTTGAATTAGCCAATTTTTCATGCCAGATGATGGTTATTGACAGAAATGAGTAGCAAATTAAGAAATTGTTCTAATGCAACCAGGTGTTACAAGTTTCCTGTAAAATAATAACAGCAGGGCTATTCCACGTGACAGAATGGAACATTTCCATTACATTTTAACACATTTCAAATTCCAAAATAAAATTTCTATTTAAGCAATAACACACTCTCTGTGGCCATAAAATGGTATAGACAGAAATATAATTTTAATAAAGTCAAATTATTGAAATGTTCTTTAGTGCTGTGTAAATAAGTAAAAATTTGTGTGTGACAAAATGGGACTCTCACAGAATGTAAACATACTGTAGTAAGATACTGGCGTAAGAACTCCATGATACTACAGCCAACTGGATTCCAAATTTTTTATGCTTCATAAGTTAAGAGGCCATCTGCACTAAAAATCTTCTATTCCCATCTGTTATTTCAATATTAAAATTATTTCTTCTGGCAACAGAATGGGTCAAACACTGTGACAGAATGGGAGTAGTACCACAGAATTTCAGATTAATCTGTTTTATTTCGAAAGTTTCCAAACGAACGCGTATACTTTTCTTTTTAGCCGAAAGTACACCAGCCTATGAAATATTGGTGTCCCAGCCACAGAATGAAAACCTATGTTGATGCTTAATATCAGGCATATGAAGTCTGAAGAATGTTATACCTTTGTAACCATGCTATATTATCAGCTGGAAGTGTAAATTTAGAAAAAATAGATGGCTGCTCGCAACAAAGAAGGTGATAAGTCACAAGCAGGGGCAAATAAAGAAGACTGCTGAAATAGTTAACCTTTCCGACAAAGTCCTTCTTCAGAAATAGGAGCACTCATACATTTACACAAGCACAACCCGCACATACATGGCCACTGCCTCCAGGTGCTAGGATCCAACTCAGCAGTTGCTGAAACAACAGGGACAAAAAAAATGATCCATTGAAAATAGAGCTAATAAACTTACTTAGACGACCAACACATAATCTAGCACCAGAGATCAGTTTTGCCAACTTATCTGTTAGAGAGACCACAAAAATCATAAGGTAATTAAAAAGTACAATTGGAGTAACGAATGATAGAAGTCAAATTTAATCTTCTTCTGCACATTCTCTGACAGCCAATGAGTGTTCAGTAATGTTTTAATTGGTCTGTTGTGAATGCTGTAGCTTCTGCAAGCATTAAACATGACTTTAGTCAGTTGTTTAGCGAATTTCTGTTCCATTTGTTGCGAGATGTCATCACTGATGGCAGTGCTAAGTGACAAATCCTGCATAAGTAACCGAGAGACAAACTGCAGGATATGCGATTTCTTCAAGCGCATGCATGTACTGCAACTGTCACTTGGAATCAGCAACCATGCAGTCCCCATCCGTGCCTTGCTGTGCGCGAACCACCATCGTTCATGGATCGAACTATAGTAACTCTTCTGGCTATGATGGTATCTCAGCCAAAATAGAGAGCTCTTGTGCTTACTTGGTAGTACCATCACTGAGTTACCTCTGTAACCGAAGTACGCATCGGTAACACAAACATACACATATGTGGAGGCAAAACAGCAGATCTCTAATTGTAGACTGCTCTTTGTGTTCTAAAAATTTTTGAGATAGTTTATGACAGAATGCTAAATCATTCTGAAAATAACTTCTAAAGAACAGCTTAGTTTGGCTTCCACAGAGCCTTCTCTACTGAGAATGGAATACATGATCTTAAAACCTCTATTCTCCTATAACCAGACAAAAAGATTCTTCTGTGGGCATTTTCTGTGATCTTTTGAAGGTCTCCGATTATGCAGGTAATATCTTAACAACAGAAAACATATACTAACTCTAGCAAACAATATGACATGAATAAAATTAAATTCCAAGTGATGAAACATAGTGCCAGATAAAAAACACTAGGGAAATGCAATCAGTCTGCAGAGGAGACTACATACAAAACACTTGTGTGACCCATCACATCTTTGGGAATTGTATCAAACAAGAGAGGGGTTATTGAATGTATGCA
This sequence comes from Schistocerca nitens, assembly GCF_023898315.1. NCBI lineage: Eukaryota > Metazoa > Arthropoda > Insecta > Orthoptera > Acrididae > Schistocerca > Schistocerca nitens. The sequence continues at coordinate 603,839,011 of NC_064618.1, forward strand.
GAAAAGGGCAGCACAAATGGTCACAGGGCCAACTCGCCTCAACGCCTGGTGACAGTGACTGTGTGTGTGTGTGTGTGTGTGTGTGTGTGTGTGTGTGTGTGTGTGTGTGTGTGTTTTTCCTACTTCGGAAAATTGACTTTATCTGTAAACATTTCAGCAGTCCCTTTCATTGTGCTTGCAGTGACTCAATGCATGCTCTAAAAGTGGTGAGTAGCAATCTATTCCTTCTGTTTTGATGTTATTCCATCTTGGACTTTCCACTGTTTAGGCCGGCCGAAGTGGCCGTGCGGTTAAAGGCGCTGCAGTCTGGAACCGCAAGACCGCTACGGTCGCAGGTTCGAATCCTGCCTCGGGCATGGATGTTTGTGATGTCCTTAGGTTAGTTAGATTTAACTAGTTCTAAGTTCTAGGGGACTAATGACCTCAGCAGTTGAGTCCCATAGTGCTCAGAGCCATTTGAACCATTTTTTTTCCACTGTTTAGGTGTGAATTTGGTAGGTTAACTATAGCATTCTATACCACTTCAACTCATAAGCAAACCTATGCTAAACTTCAGATTCTGCTACATATAATTCTGTTTCCACTTCCAAATCTAATATAGGTGCAAAACAAGTATTGTCAATATCTCTTTCTGCTTACGTAGATATTGACCTCGAAAATAGCATCATCATTATATTATGGAATGAAGTTGGCATCCAGTATCTGCGGGTTCAGCTGATTCAATCTACTGTCTGCAACGTTCTTTCTTGAGACTGTTACTTCTTGTTCATCAATGTGTACTGTTAGAATTCTGCCTATGAAGAGTATAATTGACTTTTTGGTTGCAAATTATCAGCAACATTGGAACATACACACAAATTTTTCTTTTTCACACTCATCTAACTTCGTTATTTTAGTGTGTGCTCAGCAATCACCGTTGCTGTTTTTCCCGAAACAAACTTAAAATCAAAAGAATTTCTGGCATGGAGTACTCTTCATAAATTATCATGTAGTGTGCAGAGTGTGTGTCAGATACTGCATTGATATCATGAATAGCTCCATCAAATAAAGACTTGTGCTGCTGAACTTTATCTTTAGGACACAATGTCACCACAACTGATTTTCTCTCTGTTTAGCAATCTCAATCCCATAAAAGGACACTGCATTTGAAACCCGATATTTTCCACCAAAATCTGCCTATTATAACAACACCGATTTCACTGCCAGCTCCTTCAAAACCATCTTTTCAACGAACTTACTAGTATGCTATGTTAGGCCAATACTATATAGAACGTCATCACTGTAACCATGCTGGGGCCTGTCATAACTGAAGAAATGTTAAAAAAAAACTTCTTGTTGTTTTTGTTGTTGTCATTGTCGTTGTTGTTTAATTGGCCCAAAGACTGGTGTGATGCTGCTCTCCGTGGTAGACTGCCCCCCGCAAGACTCTTCATCTCTGCGTAACTACTGCAGCCAACATCCATTTGAACTTGCTTCCTATGTTCACATCTTGTCTCCCTATACAGTTTCTACCCCCTCCGCACACTTCTTTCCACTACCAAACAAACAATTTCTTTGATGCTTCAGGATGTGTCCTATCAACTGACCTTTTCTTTTAATCAAGGTGCGATATAAATTTCAGTTCTTTCCAATTTCATTCAGTAGCTCCTCGTTTGCTATTCAATCTACCCATCTAATTTTCAGTATTCTTCTATAGAACTTTTCAAAAGTTTCTATTTTCTTCATGTCCATGTTTCACTCCCATACCAGGCTACATTCCTGACACATACTTTCATAAAATATTTCCTAACATTTAAATTGATATTACATGTTGACAAATTGCTCTTTCAGAATAGTTTTCTTGCTACTGCCAGTCTGCATTTTATATCTTCTCTAATTTGCCCAAGATAAGTTACTTCACTGCACAAATAGCAAATCTCATCTATCACTTTCAGTTTATTTCCTAATCTAACTCCCACAGCATCACCTGGTTTAGTTTATTTCCTAATCTAACTCCCAAAGCATCACCTGGTTTAATTTAATTTCATTCGATTACCTTTATTCTATTTTTTTTATGTTCATCTTATAATCTCTTTTCAGGAGACTATCAATTCCATTAAATCATTTTTTCAAATCCTTTGGCATCTTCGGCAGATAACAATGTCAATGTCAAACTTTAAAGTTTCTATTTTTTTCTCAATGAACTGCAATTACCTTTCCAAATTTTGCATTGGTTTCCTTTAATGCTTGTGGAATGCACAAACTGAGTAGTATTGTGGATAGGCTACAGCCCAGTTCCACTCCCTAATCAATTTGGCTTCCTTTTCATTTCCTCCGACTTTTTATAACTGCAGTCTGCTTTCTTTACAAACTGTACAAAACCTTTCGCTCCCTGGATTTTTAACCCTACGACCTTCACAGTTTTAAAGACTGTAGTCCAGATAATATTGTCAAAGGCTTTCTCTAAATCTACAAATGCTATAAACCAAAGTTTGTCTTTCTTCAACCTACCTTTTACAATAAGTCGTAGGATCAGCATTGCCCTGCATGTTCCTACATTTTGCCAGAACCCGAACTGATATTCCCAGAGGTAAGCTTTTACTAGTTTTTCCATTCCTCTGTGCATAATTTGTATTTAAAAACTGTTGGTTTGATAGTATTCACATCTGTCAGCACCTGCCTTGTTTGGTGTTGCAGATTTTAAATTCTGAGGGTCTTTTGCCAGTCTCGTGTAGTTTGCACACCAGGTGTAATAGTTTTCTCATAGCTGGCTCTCCCATCAATATTAATAGTACTGAGGGATTGCCATCTACTCCAAGAGCCTTTATCGACTTAGATAATTTAGTTTCCCATCTCACCTTCATTTACTTCCGGTAAGTTTATTTCTCCTGTAGATTCTCTCTTGTAGAGTCTATTCCCTCCTTGTTTCAGCTTTTCCTTCTTTGCTTAGTACTGGCCTGCCATTTGAGCTCTTCATATTCAAACAGTTACTTCTCTTTTCTTCATGGATCTCTTTAATCTTCCTATAGGCAGTATCTATCTTTCCCTTAGTCATACATACTTTACAGCCTTACATCTGTGCTCTTAATCATTCTTCCTTCACTATTTTACACTTTCTCCAATCTCATTTTTAGACTTCTGTATTCCCTTTCGCCTACTTCATTTGCTGTATTTTTATATTTTCTACTTTCATCAGTTAAATTCAGCACCTCCTGTGTTATACAGGGAATATTGCTAGACCTTGCCTTTTTTACCTATGCAATCTGCTGCCTTACATGCATTAAGTTGACAAAAGTCATGGGATAGCAATATGCACATATACAGATGGCAGCAGTGTTGCGTACAATGATATAAAAGGTCCGTACAATAGTGGGCTGTTATTTGTACTCAGGTGAAAAGGTTTCCAACATGATTGTATGAGCACAATGGGAATTAACTGACATTGAATGCAGCATGGTAGTTGGAGCATTCAATTTCAGAAATTGTTACGGAATTCAACACTCAGAGATACAAATTGTCAAGAGTGTGCCAAGAACACCAAATTACCTCTCACTAAAGACAATGTAGTGGCCGACTGACTTCACTTAACTGAGAGCAGCATGGTTTGCTTAGATTTTTCAGTGCTAACAGACATGCAACATTGTGTGAAATAACCACAGAAATCAATATACAATGTACAAAGGAAGTATGCTAGGACAGTGGCGTGAAATTGAGTGTTAACGATTGTGGCAGCCGACGACCCAAGCAAGTGCCTTTGCTAACAGTACGACATTGCCTACAGCACCTCTTCTGGACTCGTGACAGTATCGGTTGGACACTGACGACTGCAAAAAATGTTCCTGGTCAGATTAATCCCAATTTCAGTTGCTAAGAGCTGATGGTATGGTTTGAGTGTGATACAGACCCACAAAGCCATAGATCCATGTAATCCACAAGGTACAGTGCAAGCTGGTGATGACTCCATAATAGTGTGGGTTAAGGTTAGATGGAATGGACTGGGTCCTCTGGTGCAACTGAATGGTTATGTTCAGCTATTTGGAGACCATTTGCAGCCATTCATACTTTATGTTCTCAAACAACGACGGAATGTTTATGGATGTTTATGCTCCATGTCACCAGGCCACAATTGTTCGCGACTGGTTTTGAAGAACATTCAGAACAATTTGAGCAAATGAGTTGGCCTCCCAGATCGCACATTTGTGGTATGTTATCTATATGTCAGTTCATGCTCAAAATTCTGCAGTGGACTCCCAATGACTTGTTGGGTGTCCAAGCAAAGCCAAGTTGCTGCACTATGCAGGGCAAAAGGAGGACTAACAGGATATTAGGAGGTATACCATGTCTTCTGTCTCCTCAGTATATTTCATCTCTCAGAACTACCCATTCACCTTCTATTCTATTTCTTTTCCCTGGTCCAGTCCAATGTAGCCTGGTGCTCATTCTGAAACTCAACAAGCTTGGCTCTTTCAATTTATCCAGGTCCCATCTCCTCCATTTCCTATCTTTTTGCATTTTCTTCAGTTTCAATATGCAGTTCATAACCAATAAATTCTGGTCAGAGTCCACATCTGCTCAGATGGGAATGTCATACAGTTTAAAATCTCGATTCAAAATCTCCATCTCACCATTATGTAATCAACCTGAAACCTTCCATAACCAATAAATATCTTGCATTGCTTGGACATAGTTCAATACTTTGATTTTCTCTCTCTTATGAAATTTTATTTACATTTATTAAAATAACTGCTTTAAGTTGATCAAAACTCAGGAATATTAATCAGTTAAAAGTGTCTTCAAACTAGTCTTTAAAGCTCCAACAATTTATAAAAAGAATTGGAAGGTTAATCAGACGTCATTACTGGATATCCAGCTGAAATATACTGCCGAATAACTGGCACCACACAGGGAAGCCGTACCGTACACTGCATGCAAACAAGCTCCACACATCCCCCCCACAGTGAGACGATCTACGGCCGATCTCCCACTACTGTATAACAATCTTGATTGTTCCAGGAATGTAGCAGCTGCAGTCACTGGGACACATCGCCATCGCTTGTCATGGTAATGATGCATGATACCCATACTAACAAATCCAACCTTGCATGAGCTATCGCAGCTAGTAAGCCACTACTGCTCTTACTACCCATCCCACTGTCGCAGAGGTTTTTTTCCCATGGCACGAGCCATGGCACTTTTTTCCCTCTGCTCTTCAAATCGCTACCCTCACTCGCGTTTCGTCCACTATCTATCGCCTGATGGACCGTGTTAATGCGTAGTCTTACCCAGACGCACGGACAACATCACAGCCCAGCATCCTGTGATCCACTTACTAGATAACTAACATGTTTTACGGAGGTGACAGTAGAACTTTTGGTTTGGTCACCACGTTGGTGCGGGCGTGGAGGGGCCCCATCTCTTTATATATATATATATATAAAAAAAGGTTAATGTTCCAAATTGCTGATTATTTGTATATGATACAATTTTACCTAGTATTTATTTCTTGTAAAACAAACAACGTCTGTTAAAAAAATTCCAGAACACTCGTAATTTCACGCCAATGGTGTGTTGGAGCAAAATGCAGCTGGCCTCCTTGCACACAGTTGGCCTCCTTGCACACACCTGTGTTTAATGTGTAACTGCCAGAAGTGTCATTGTTGCATGTCCATTAGTTATTGTTCAGTGCTCTGTAAGCAGAATGTTGAGTCACACGGTTTGCGAATTTCAAGTTGGCAGTTAGAGGAGCAACGAGTCTGCATAAAATTTTGCGTGCAACTCAAGAAAATCTTTACAGAGACACAACAAAGTGATGGGTGCTTAAATCACACCTGGTATTACGAATGGTTCACATGGTTTAAAAATGGCTGGATGGAAATTAAAGATGACCATCGTTCAGGGTGGCCTTTGACATCTGCCAACAATGCTCATATCAGGAACGTCAACGAAATAATGCGTGCCAATCGAAGACTAGCTGTTCGAGAGAGTACAGAATGTAACATTTCAGTTGGATCATGTTCGCGAAATCTGGTTACAGCACCTTGGAATGCACCATAAAGCTGGGAAGTTCGCCCCACGGCTCATGAGTCAAGCGGAGGCAGATCTTCAACTCACAATCTGTGAAGCGCTTACGAATCACCCAAATGAGAATTGGATGTTCCTTAAGAGAATCATAACTGTAGATGGGACATGGCTCTACAGTTATAACATTGAGACCAAGGTTTAATCTTCACCATAGGTAGGTAGGTTGGTTGGTTTCAAAGGGGAGGTAAAGGGACGAAACTGCGAGGTCATTGGTCCCTTGTTCCCAGAAGAACAATTACCCAAGGGAAAGAAGAAAACAAAGAAGACTTACGGCACAGTAACAGGAGAAAGGAAGAACAAGAACAACAACAAAAGGACAACAATGGACAAAACAGGACAAGAAAACCACAGAGAGAGACAAGAAACAGGGAGAAGGGACTAAAAACAGGAAAGCAGATTAATGGCTGGCTGACCATGAGAATAAAAATGAGAAGCCAGCCACTCTGCAACACATTAAAACCTCCACCCTAAAAGCCCTAGGGTGGAGGACACAGAGGGACAAAGGACATGCGCTAAAACTCAGATCAAATGATAAAACCCACCCTCACTAATAAAACGTAAATCTAAAGTTGCTGTTGAGGCACTGTCGCCAACACCAAAGGTAGGGTGCTGGGAAAGTTAAAAGTCCACCGCAGAGCGGCTAAAAGAGGGCAGTCCAGCAAGAGGTGAACGACCGTCATTTGGGAGCCACAGCGACACTGAGATGGGTCCTCGCGACGGAGGAGGTAACCATGTGTGAGCCACATATGGCCAATGCAGAGCCGACAAAGTACAACTGATTCCCTGCGAAAAGCCCGCAGGGAAAACTTCCACACATTCACTGTCTCCTTAATGACATGCAGTTTGTTGTGCATACTGTTACGCCACTCTGTCTCCCAAAGCCAAAAAACCTTGTGGCGAAAGACAGAACGCAGGTCAGTTTCAGCAATGCCCATCTCCAGGAGCAGTTTCCATGTAGCCTGTTTGGCCAGCCTGTCAGAAAGTTCGTTGCCTGGGATTCCGATGTGTTCTGGGGTCCACAGAAACCACTGAACAACTGGACTGTTCCGGGGCAGAGATGGACTCCAGGATGTTCACTACCAAAGGGTGGCGAGGGTAGCACTGGTCGATAGCTTCTAAGCTGCTCAGGGAGTCATAACACAGAAGAAATTACTACCCAGAATAGGAATGGATGTACTGAAGTGCACGAGATATGACTACAAGCTCTGCAGTGAATACACTGCAGCCAGCAGGCAAGGAATGCTGTTCAATATGGCCTCTGTGGACATAGGCAAAGCCAACATTACCATCAGCCACTGAGCCGGCAGTGTAAACAACATCAGAGCCCCAGAACATGTCAAGAATTGAGAGGAAGTGACAGTGGAGAGCAGCAGGGCTAAGGGAGTCCTTAGGGCCATGCAAAAGGTCCAGATGAAGTTTTGGCCAAGGTGTACAGCATGGAGGTGTACATGAATGGACCCCAAGTAGAGGTGGTAAAGGGAAGGACTCCAGTTCAGAGAGAAGAGATTGCATGCGAACCGCAATCGTGAGCCATGAACTGCTGCAAGTGGGAAAAGGAGAAGGTAATTCGGATGCTCAGGAGAACTACGAATGTGTGCAACATAGCTGGCGAGCAGCTGTGCACATCGGATCTGCAATGGAGGGACTTGGGCCTCTACCAGGACACTGGTCACCAGGCTCATTCTAAAAGCTCCCGTCACTAGTCAAATGCCACACTGGTGCACTGGGTCTAGTAAACACAATGCTGAGGGCACTGGCGAACTGTAAACCAGACTCCCATAGTCTAGGCGGGACTGAACAAGGGCTCTGTAGAGCTGCAGCAGCATATAGTGATCTGCGCCACAGTTGATGTTGCTCAGGTAGTGGAGAGCATTGAGGTGCTGCCAGCACTAACACTCAGGCTGACAAAGATGAGGTATCCAAGTCAATCAGGCATCGAAAACCAGTCCTAAGAATCGACATGTCTCCACTGCAGTGAGTGAATCGTCATTAAGATAAAGTTCAGGTTCTGGATGAACGGAATGACGCCGACATGACTTCGTGGCTGAAACCTGGAAGCCACAGGCTAGAGCCCATGAATGTGCCTTGTGAATGGCTCCCTGTAGGCACCACTCAGCAACACCAGTACTGGAGGAGCAATACGAAATCCAGAAGTCATCCGCATAGAAAGAAGGGGAGACAAACGGCCCTACAGCTGCTGCTAGGCAGTTAATGGCCACTAAAAATAGAGATACACTCAATACAGAGCCCTGTGGAACACCATTCTCCCGAATACGGGGGAGGGGGGGGGGGGGGGAACTATGGGAGGCACCAACTTGGACACAGAAAGTATGGAGCAACAGGAAGTTATGGACAAAAATCTGAAGCGGGCCCCGGAGACCCCACTCATACAATGTGGCAAGGAAATTATGTCACCAGGTCGTGTCGTATGCTTTACACAAGTAAAGAAAGATGACAACCAGATATTGGCGTCTGGAAAAAGCTGTTTGGATGGCAGACTTGAGAGACACAAGATAATCAGTGGTAGAGCGACCCTGGTGGAAGCCGCCCTGACATGGAGCCAGGTCACGTGACTCCAGTACCCAACACAACCACCGACACACAATACATTCCAGCAGCTTACAGAGAACGTTGGTGAGGTTGATGAGTCGATAGCTATCTACATCAAGCTGATTTTTACCGGGTTTCAGCACCGAAATGATGGTGCTCTCCCGCCACTGCGATGGAAAGATGCCATTGCACCAGATCCAGTTGAACATGATGAGAAGATATCACTTGTAGTCAGATGAGAGGTGTTTAATCATCTGACAGTGGATCCGATCTGACCCAGGAGCTATATCGGGGCAATGTGCAAGGGTACTGAGGAGCTCCCACTCTGTAAATGGGGCGTTATTGGGCTTACTGTGGCGTGTAGTGAATGAGAGGACTTTCCTTTCCATCCACTGTTTGAGGGTGTGAAAAGCTGGGGGGTAGTTCTCTGACACAGAGGCTCAAGCATAGTGCTTAGTAAAGTGCTCGGCAATCGCATTTGCATTGGTAGAGAGCACACAATCGATGTTAACACCAGGGCCACATATTGGGGTCTGGTACCCAGAAAGACGTCTAATCTTCGTCCAGACTTGGGAAGGTGACATAGGGCACCCAAGGATCGACACGTACTTCTCCCAACACTCGTGCTCCTGTCGCTTTATAAGCAGGCGAACGTGGTCACAGAGCCACTTAAAGGCTATTAGGTGCTCTAGGGATGGGTGCTGCTTATGTTGCTGTATAGCTCACTGACACTCTTTAATTGCCTCGGCGACTTCTGGTGACCACCAAGGGACTGTCTTATGTCGGGGGCACCCTAGAGAATGAGGGATCACGTTTTCTGCCGCAGAAATTACTGTTTTAGTGACCTGTTCAATCACAACATCAATGGTACCACGTGGGGGAGATTCAATGGTGACAACAGAGTTGAAGGCTATCCAGTCTGCCTTGTTTAAAGCCCGTCTGGGTAGGCATCATGGGCATGACGCCAGGGCAGTGACAGGAAGATGGGGAAATGGTAACAGGTTGTCATGTGCTCTCCAGTGGCTGGATGGGAGAAGTCCTGGGCTTCAAATTGATAAATCAATGGCTGAATAACTACCATCAGCTACACTGAAATGTGTGCTGGCCCCAGTATTTAAGAGGCAGAGGTCAAGTAGGGACAGTAAATTTTCGACATCTCTGCCACGGCCAGTAAGCATGGTGTTACCCCACAAGGGCTTATGGGCATTAAAATCTCCCAAAAGTGGGAAAGGTTTAGGGAGTTCATCAATCAGTACAGCCAATACATTCTGGGGAACCGCACCATCTTGAGGGTGATACATGTTGCAGGCAGTTGCTTCCTGTGTCATCCGTATCCTGACAGCCACAGCTTCAAGAGTTTGAAGGGGCACAGGTTCACTACGTAGCGAGTTCAGGACATAAACGCAAACTCCTCCTGACACTCTATTACATTTGCTATGGTTCTTGTAATATCCCCTGTAGCCTCAAAGGGCAGGGGTCCGCACTGCCGGGAACCAGGTTTCCTGGAGGGCAATGCAGAAAGCAGGTGTAAAGCTTAACAGCTGCCGTAGCTCAGCCAGGTGGTGGAAAAAACCAGCGCAATTCCTCAGGACGATGGTGCGACTGTGAGACTGGGAAGGCAAGAAACACTCAATGAGGCAGTCTACGCCTCAGGGTCACCTTCTGCCACTGACTTATTTCCTGAACAGACTATATCCACTGTGTCTGAGGGTCTGGCGAGATCTAGATCCTCAGAAGATGGCAGAATCTTCACCTACTCGGTCACAGAGCTTGTAAGCAGCAGTGGTGTGGGTGCCACCGCAATTCCTTGGGTCTTGGGGGGTCTTCTTTCTGGATTTCTCACGCTGATCCTTGGGTTCCTCTGGCTGGGAGGGCTTCACTGATTCAGTCTCTGGGACTGAGGATGATTGTGAAGTCATACAACCAGCTGCTTTTGGGCATCCTCGAAGGCCAAGATGAAGGCACCGGTGGCAACCTGATTATCCCTTGGACCCCAATGGACACGCTGGACGAAATGAACTCCTCATTGTTCTAAGTTGGTGTGCAGCTCATCGTCAGATGGCAAAAGAAGGTCCCTGTGGAATATAATACCCTGGACCATATTTAGGCTCTTATGAGGTGTGATGGTAACGGTAACATCCCTCAGCTTGTCACAAGTGAGTACTGCACATGACTGGGCAGAGGATGCCGTTTTTATCAAGACTGACCCTGACCGCATTTTGGACAAGCCTTCCATCCCCCCAAACTTGTCCTCTAAATAATCTACAAAAAAACGAGGCTTCATCAAGACAAAGAAGCCTCCATCAGCTCTCATACAAATGAGATACCAGGGCAAATAAGGTTGGCTGCCATCCTTAACCTGGCGTTCCCCCTAAGGTGTGGCCAGGGAGGGGAACGAGTTAGGATCATACTTCCTTGCATTGTACTGAGACTTGGAATGCTTAGGACTGCTGGCATTTCATCACCAGCAAGTGATTGCATGGTACGCTTCATTGCGCATCACCCACCTTTATGCCACTCACTCCAACCAGGGCCCTCCCCACAGGTGTCAACCAGCCGTAGCAAAGGCCACCTGGCAGGATCGCCATTGCCAGGAGTCCCTTTGCCCCCGGGCTGACAGGCATCTACTCCTTGGCATACGTGGGGAGTTAATGGCACAGGCATCAGCAAAGCGATCCCTGTGTAGTCAGGGGGCTGCAACCAACAGGTTACATGGCGGCCCCACTACAACGGGCTGGCTACCTTGCTGGATATGAGGTGCAAAGAATTTCATGGTCATAATCGGCGCAGAAAACGACAGTGCATAGTTTGTGGTGGAAAACGCACCCAAGAAGATGTCCTCCCTCAAGAGATGGACAAGATAAAAGAAAAATCTAAGACAGTGCTACCCATAATCCAGCAAGAGGCATACCAAGACCGCTTCCTGAAGTGGAAACAGCACTGGTAGTGATGTATAAATTGTGGAAGAGAATATTTCAAAGGACACCATGTACAATAAGTAGAAGGTAAGTGAAAAATTTTGTGGATAATGTTCCGGAATTTTTTGAACAGACCTCCTATTTGCATTAAAAACATCATTTGTAAAATTTTTAGTAATGAAAACTAACGTATGTTTTACTGTGATGAAATGGGACAGTAAAACATCCATTTTTTGATTCCTTTAAGAAGTATGTTTGTATTAGAGCAGAACAATTAAATTTCACATTTGTAATAGAGTTGCTAAAGAATATGTGTTGTTGTTGTCTTCAATACGATTAGATTAGATTCAGTTTCTGTTCCATAGATCCAAAAAATGAGATGATTCTTGTGGGTGTGGAACAGGTCAGAAAATATAAAACAATTGAATATAATACTTACTACCCTGATCATTTGTCAGGATATTGTCAAAACAGGTGAATATAATGCGGTTAACTGTAACAGCTAATATTTACAGAATTAACACACTGTCAGAATGAAACACTGTTATGCACTATTAATGAATTTATCATACACAAATACCTAATCTTGACTGTTGTGACCAAGTGCTGTAAAAACTGAAATCTAACAGATATTTTTGCTTAAGCTGGCTTAACAATCACTGTTAAGATATTCATCTGTGGAGTACAAGTTGCCTATCAAAAAATCTTTCAGACTTTGTTTAAACCGTGCTTTATCTGAAACCAAGTTTTGAATGGTTGCTAGCAATTTACTGAAAATGTGTGTTCCTGAATATTGGACCCCTTTTTGCCAAGGTAAGTGATTTTAAGTCTTTATGAACGGGGTCTCCCACTCAAACCTCCCCGATTTCAAGGACCCTGGAGAATAAAACCACAGTAGATACAACACTGAAAAATACCACATTGTAGAACATCTCAAAGAATTTATATTCCCACAAGAGAAGTGCCAAGTATTGTCGCCATAGTGCAGCAAGTGAAAATGGCGACTCCACAGCAGTGCGCTCAAGCAGTAGTGTGGTTTGTAGACACAAAATCACTGATTACTGTGCAAAGAAATTATCGCTGTGTGTATGAATGTGATCCACCAGATGTGAAAACAATTAAGGAATGGTATACAAAGTTTCTGGCAACAAGAAGTGTTCTGAAACATTCTGGCGGTGCACGTTACGGAGTTTCAGAAGAGACGGTGGAGGACATCAGACAAACATTTCTCAGAAGTCCACATAAGTCAATTCATCAGGCATCTAGGTAAATTGATGTACCTCAATCAACATTGCATCGTGTAGTTCACCAGCGTCTTCATATGTCTGCTTACAAAGTGCAAATTCTGCAACATCTGATGCTGTATGACAAACCATGCTGACAACAATTTGCTGCGGATATGCTGCAGCATATTGATATGGATGCCAGCTTCCTTAAAAGAGGTTTATTCTCAGATGAGGCAACCTTTCACCTATCAGGATGGGTTAATAGGCATAGCCTAATGTTCGGATTTGGGGTTCACAAATCCGCACTTTGTCACTGAACATATTCGTTTATAGCCCTAAACTAAACATCTGGTGCGGGTTAATGCAAGACAGGATGGTTGGACTGTTCATCTTTGCAGAACAAACAGTGAATGGGTCAGTGTATCTGGAAATGTCGGAGCAGTTTGTGTACCCTCAGATACAAGACATGCAGCCCAACATCATTTTTCAACAAGATGGAGCTCCACCGCATTGGTCATCGGCTATTCGCAAGTTCCTGGATAGGAAATTTCCCAATCATTGGATCGGACATGGAGGACCTATTGTCTGGCCACCACGTTCATCCAACATTATGCTGCTTGATTTCTTCATGTGGGGATTCATGAAGGACCGCATGTATGCGACCAAAGTGGACAATATTCCTACGCTGCGACATCGTATCACTAATGAGATTGCAATAATAACAAAGGAAATGTTACAAAGAACTTGGCAAGAAACTGAATATAGACTAGATGTTCTTCAAGCTACAAATGGTTCACATGTAGAGGTGTAGTGATGATAAATAAATAAATTCTTTGCGGAGTTCTACAATGTGGTGCATTTTTCATTGTTGTTTCTACTGTGGGTTTTTTCCCCCCTGGGTCTTTGAAATCAGGGAGGTTTGTCTGGCACACCATGTAGATTGTTCTTATTCCTAGTATTGATAATATGTATTGACCTATTGGTTGGAAATAGAGATGTATTACTTGCAGAAAATTTCATTAAGGAGTAAATATACTGAGAAGCAGTGGTTAGAATACAAAGTTCCTCGAACATGTTTCTACATTATGTTCTTGAATTTAAACCACAAATGGTTCTTATCACACACTTTCGCACCCAAAACTTCTGCTCAGTTTGATGAGTTGCCCCAGAATATGACCCCATCTGACACAAAGACTGATTTGATGGAGCTCTGCATGCTCCTCTACCCCATACAAGCCTCTGTATCTTCAAATAATTATTGCAATACATATCCTTCTGAACTGCTCACTGTATTCATCTCTTTGTCTCCATCCACAATTTTTAACCCCACTTCCCTCAAATACAAAAGCAGTAATCACCTCAGAATGTGTCGTATCGACGACCTCTTCATCTAGTACAGTTGTACCACAAATTTCTTCTCTCCACAATTCTATTCAGTACCTCCTCGTTAGTTACATAACCTACCCATCTAATCTTCATCATTCTTCTGTAGCACCATATTTAAAAGGTCTCTCTTCTCTTTTCGTCTAAACTGTTTATAGTTCATGTTTCACTCCATGTATGGTTACAGTCCTTACCAATACTTTCGAAAAGGACTTCCTAAACTTAAATCTATATTTGATGGCAAATTTCCTTTCTTCCAAAACTCTGTTCCCGTCATTGCTAGTCATGTTTTATATCCTCTCTACTTCAGTCATGTCCTTTGTTGTCTGACAGAATTACAATTTCATCAGCAAATCTCAACGTTTTTATTTTCCCCCTCCTCCCTACTCCAAATTATTATTTTTTCCCCTCCTTTACTGCTTGCTCAATGTATAGATTGTATAACAACAGGAATAGGCTACAGCCCTGTCTCAGTCCCTTCTCAACCAATAGTTCCCTTGCATGCCTCTCGAATTTCAGAACAGCCATCTGGCTTCTGTAGAAGCTGTAGATAGCTTTCCAGTCCCTGAATTTTAATCCTGCTACCTTCAGAATCTCGAAGAGAGTGGTCTACAGAAGCGTCCGATCCCATGCGTTTGCTTTGACCCGTGACGTAAGGGTGTTGTCGTGCATGACGTCATGATGGCGCGGAGTTTGGTGGCATGTTTGTAGATGTCGTCATGTTGTGCTCTCTGGTGGTATGTTCAGGGTTTTCGTTTGTGTGGTGTAGTGGGCTCAGTTTGCTATTGCTCATTATCAAGAATTGTTTGAGTGTCAGCTGTGTTTGTAGTGGAATTCATTTCAGTGAGTTATCGATTTTGTGTGAAGGTTAATTTAGTGTTGTTCGCTGTACATTGTGTGGTAATTTTATCAAAATTAATCGTTTGTTTTTGTTCAGGAATGGATATGACGGATAAAATTAACACTGCACAGGTCAATGGAAGTGTCCGATTCCAGATGATATTGTGTTTAGTGGTATATGGGGAGTTTTGTGATGTTGGTTTTTTTCGTAGTTTTGTATGGGGGTGGGTGTCTAAATTTGTTTATATTTAGTTTGTACCCGCCCAAAAACACCCCATTTTCCGCACTTGTCCTATTAGTGTCATTAGGCTATTTGTGGAAAGTGTGTGTGTTTGCTTTTCGATGTATTTTCGTCCTCATAATGTGTACGTAATGATTTTATATGTGCCATATTGGAATCGTGGTTTATGGTTGTTTCCGTCATAGTCTATTTGTGACATCATGGGTCAAGGCAGACGGGTGGGATTGGACGCTTCCGTATTTCCCTAAGTCTACAAATTCTATAAGAGTAGATTTGCCTTTCCTTAACTTATCTTCTACGGAACAGAGAATTTATTGTAACATAGGCCTATCTTAGAAAACTTGTCCTCTGAAATGGTTGTTCAAGAGCATGCTTTTTTATTAGCAGATACCAAGGGTAAAATTCACGGTTACAAAGGAATTGCAGTATTCTTGTGTGCATATTATATAATGTACGTAATTTTGGACTCTACAGCAAAAAATTTACTAGTAAACAGATTAGAAATCATATGAGTTTTGTTTCACTCTTTGTGTACTGGGCCAGCAGGGTTTGTAACAACATTTTGAGTAAGAGTTAAATGATAACTGACCTGTGGGTATGAACTAGCTGGTTCTGGGATCAGTTGTGGAGACCACTGTGGTTTTGGTAATTGAAAAAGAAGTGCTACAGGCTTCTTTTTTAAAAAAAAGAAAGGGGGGAGGGTGATCTCTGACTGATCTAAAGTTTACACCTTATAGTAAATTTGGCTTTCACTGATGGTAATGTTTTGTGAAGACTAAAAAACAAAGTGACAGTGTGGTTTGTTTCATAAGCTGAATTTTAAGTCTCCCCAAAACTGGATGGCTGTCGGCTTTCAATTCTGAGAATAGCAAAGATATTCCATGCACAATAGGCCCTACAGTCCTACCTCATAGAAGCCTGTGGTATTTGAACAAACTGATGAGCTGACTGAAGTATCAACAACCATCTTAAGCTGTTGGATTTGGTAAAATGAAGATGGAACATTGACACTACGTATTACACGCTGATCTGGAGTTTCAAGTGATGGATGAGAAAACAGCAGTAATGTGAAACTCAGCTCTCTCTCCGTTTGTTCAAGAAGAGTCAGAAGGCAGTAGTAGCACCCATATTGATGCTGTGTTCCATATTTTTTTTAGAATATGTTTAATTTAATACAAATCCACATTATTTAGGCCTACTACTCAATAAAGTAAAATTTAATGTAATGTAAGACAAGTTTTGTGATTACATTTATGATTTTCTAGGTTTCTTTAACAAACTCAAAAGAAATAAGCATTGAGATATGAAATCGTCTTCATCCATAGAACCACCCGAAGGAAGTGTTACAATAACTGTAGCCTAATGTTAACCACATATGGTTCAAAAATAACCTATTCAACACTTTTCACTATAGAAAAGTAAAACTGCAAGCAAATTCAGAAAACCCACATCCGATAATGGACAAGTCACTGATGAGTATTTTGACACCCATCATATTGGCTACATAAATTGTGAAAACTCAATGTTTAACTGTCTTTAATATAGAGAAAACAGTAAAATATATCCAGTTACACATCCGGACTGATATTAGGGGGAACACTAGTAAAATTAGTTGTAAAAAAAAGTAGAGGGCAGGCACAGTGCTTAAAGAACTCTTGAGGAAATGTAAGGGACACAAAGCCCCACTTAACAAATTATTTAGTAAGGCTTATCTGGAAGGACACATTACCAAGTATGATGAACACTGAATATAGTCAAGATTCAAGGAAGACCTGTGCACTGTGTCGTGTGTGTTTAGCCGGTGCAACACTTTCATTGAGATTCCCATCCAAATCCACTGTTATTTTTGCATCCCCAAGATGCTTCTGGTTAAAATAAGATTCCACAAAATGTCAAGCAAGGCACCACTTCTTATATCACAAAATGATCATGACTCAAATAAGCGAATTCTAGCCTAAATCTATGGTCACCAACAATTTCCTCATTGACACTATTTGCAAAGAAAATATTTAGTATGCTGGGGGTGGGGGGTGGGCAGGGGGCTGGCACACAGAAATGATAGTGGTACATGCCGTTCGCCATGCCATCACACCATAAGAAGGCTTCTGGAGTACAAATGTAAATCTATAACGGTGCTTTCCAATCCTTCCGTAAAATTCAACCAAATAATTCACAGAACAGTCGAGTCTTTTTGGTTATATCTGCGAAAGCCACTGTCTCTGTTTTATAATTAATGACTGAAATTTTCTGCTACTCCTCCATGCTTTAGAGTATTGCCCACATATCTATTAATAATAGCAGTATTGACATGTTAAAGGTACCAGTACTTTAATGCAATTGGTGTATGGGCGCATCAATGATCTGAAATGTCAAATTTTATTTTTATTAAGAGATCTACTTTAAACATGTCTGACCAAGTAAGTTGCCTGGGAGCAAGTGCAGATGCAAATTATGCATTCTTATACTATTATTTCACTAAAATTTCACACACCTGTCTTGAAACATGTAGGAACATTTTTATGCATTTATTCGATTGATTAGTTTTGTTGATTTACACTCTGCTATGGCTGATTCTTTGGTTCTCTTTTAAGAATGAGAGAATTTTCTAACACTGTTGGCTGCACGACTACAGCTTCCTAATTCTGTATCCAACTTATTAATTTTAGTAATTTCTTGAAACTTCTGGTTGTAATCGTCAGCATTTGTGTACTATGAGGCTATAGTTACGACATTTAGTTCGTTCAACCAGTGTCCATAGTAAAAAAACATGTAACGAAAATAGTTCGAATCATTCCACCCATAGGAACGTACTAATTATCACAGGTTCCCTCCCTTCTGGTCCCCCATATGGTCGGTAACTTGTCATCCGGGAATTACTGTTAACTAACAAAGAAACAACAATACCAAATAGGGTCCTTACGTCAACATATATATTTTCTCTGTTTTACGAGAACGAAAACAACATAAGATTGTGGTCTGTAGGATCGTCCAGATACTATCAATTCTGTATGTATTATACTTACTTAACGCTAATAAAATGCTGCAGATAGGATTAACATGCTCCATAATATCCAGACAAGCTCGTTCACATGTCTTCTTATCGCGAAATTGCTGATTGTATATCACTACACTATTATTCCTATTTCCCAGCGGGGAATTCAACATCATTTCTTGAAAATGTTCACAAACATCTGCATCGGATTGTTTTTGGACTTCTTCAAAGACTTCATTTTGCGGTACCCCACCAGGAAACTGCTGAGAAAACACTCTCAGACCGAAACATAATAGGGTGTCTTGCTCCAAAAAACTGTTTTTTGTTATATCATACACTTCCTGACATTTTTTAAATATGTTCTCAAAATTATTTAAACCATCAGGACGCTGACGGGGTTGGGGTATACCAAAAATACAAGTACAAGCACAAAACATTAAAAGGTGTACGGAATACGAAAACAAAGTCTTCATTGCTGATACTAAAGACTTGAAACGAGATAACAATACAAACTTCCCACTCTAACCTCACTTAGCTAAACACTGCAGACAGTCCAGAACACCACTTTTCACGCCAATAACAAATACAACTGTTCTTCAGTACGCCAACATTTGAAAACAAGTAGACTTTACTTTCTTGAAATTACCCAGCAGCAATGACTTCGACAGAGATTGTGAACAACGAAAATTTATTTAGTAAATTTATTACCGTGCAGTTATCTCTAGTGCTTTTAAAACGCTACTCCTGAAATTTTCAAGAACGTGAATAAAGTCCAGTCTGGTCGGTGGTGCCACACCTGCTTTCTGCACATGGTCGGTAACTAGTCATCAGGGAATTATTGTTTACTAACAAAGAAACAACAATACCAAATAGGGTCTTTACGTTAATAAACACTTTATGTGTAATTATGTAGTAAGCAAATCAACGGGAAAAACGTTAAAACGTTGCTGCACTCTTCCTAGGACCCAGAACTGTAAAATCTTAGTACGATTTACAACTTGAAACCAGCAATGTATGATAACATTTGCCGTAGCTACTTTTGTCAACATTTCAACCTTAGCAAGAGAAAGCTTTTTATGGTTTATTTCCACGCTACTTTTCATATACTTTCAGTCAAAATGGAATGAGCGTGATATGGAAGTGTCTTGATTATGATATGCCGTTACACCATAGGCAGTTCGCGGATCTGGTAGCGAGTGTTTTTTTTTTTTCTACAGGTTCTATTAACACCATTTCATTCACGCTATGTTTGAATTTCGCTCAAGGAACATTTCTCTCTATAAAAAAAAATATCAGTTTTCTCAGCATTGTTGGAGTTTTATGTTGAGGTATGGCAACTTCTCCATTGCTCCTTGCTACTGTCGGATTCTAACCAATATTTTGAAGCAGAAAATAAGAAAAATATTCCCATTTACTTTTACTATTCTTGAAATATAATGAATATTTCGATGCAGAAAAACAGAAAACCATTTCCTAAAACACAGTGTTCCGTTCCTCGCAATAGTGGCCCTGCTTTTTGGAACAAAACAGCAACAAACAGTTTGGAATTAAGTCACAAGCCAAGTCAGTTTGGATGACGGTTATCCTCCAACTTCTTCTTCTTAAGTTGCCAATCCTAAGATTGATTTGCAGCAGCTCTCCATTCAGTGCGATTGTCGGCCAGCCTCTTCAATTCCGTGAAACTTCCGCATCCTAGGTCCTGCATTATCTGGCTTATGTACTTTCTTCTAGGTCTGCCTCTTGCCCTTTTGCCCTCCACAAGGCCTTCCGTTATAGTGTGGAGAAGACTTTCATGTCTCAGAATGTGTCCCATCCATATATCTCTCCTCTTCTTGACCGTCTTCCAAAGAACTGGAACTTCCTCCGCTCTCTGCAGGACTTCTTCATTTGTCATCCTGGCCGTCCATGGAATTTTTAACATCCTTCGCAGACACCACATTTCGAATCCTTCAATCATTCTTCTTTCGTCCTCTCCAAGTGTCCAGGTTTCGCTGCCGTAGAGAAGCACACTCCCAACAAAGGTCTTTATTAACCGCTTCGTTAACGACAGACTTACCATATTTGATGTGAGGAGTCCTTTCCTTTTATAGAATGCAGTCTTTGCCTGATTTATTCTACTTATTACATCTTTCCTACTACGACCATCTGATGTTATTCTGCTTCCCAAGTAGACAAAGTCTTGTATTTCTTTCAGCTTCTCTCCATTCAGCCTTATATTCGTAATTGCTTGATTATTTTGTTCGCTTGCAACTAAGATTTTTGTTTTTGACTTATTAATTTTCATGTTGTACCTTGTAGCAAGAGTGTTTTCCATTTCCTCCAACACTACTTGTAATTCTTCCTCATTTTCCGCTAGGACAGCAATGTCATCCGCAAAACGCAGCATATCAACTATTTTTCCCTGGATCCTGATTCCATTAGCTTGTCCTAACTTTTCTCTGACCTCGTCCATTGCTTTCTGTATGTACATATTAAAGAGGACAGGGGAGAGTGCACATCCCTGTCTCACACCCTGTTTAATTTTTGCTTGTTGTTGATGTTCCCCACATCTCACTATTGCCACCTCTTCTTTGTATATGTTCCATATCGTTCTCCTGTCCTTGTACTTAGCTCCAGTTCCCCTCAATATCTGGAATAGTTTTTTCCATTCAACCTTATCAAAGGCCTTTTCGAGGTCAACAAATGCTATGTAGGTGTCCTTTCCTTTTTCCATTCTTTTTTCTATTATGAGCCTTAGGGCCATAATGGCTTCTCGCGTACCTCTCCCTCTTCTAAAGCCAAACTGGTCTTCTGTGAGCATGCATTCCCGTTCCCTTCAATTCTTCTGAGGAGGATGGTCGTCAAAATTTTTGATGCATGTGATGTTAGGCTGAGGGTTCTGTATTGTGCACACGATTTTGCTGGCATTTTCTTTGGTAATGGAACAATAATACACTTTTTGAAGTCCTCAGGCAGCTCTCCAGTATCATATATTTGTCAGATTAATTTATACAATTTATCTTTTATTTCTGTTCCAGCTGCTTTGATGATTTCTGCAGGCAATGAGTCAATTCCTGGTGCTTTTCCATGCTTAAGTGCCTGTATTGCCTGATCAAATTCAGACCTTAGTATGCTGTCTCCTAGTTCATCTTTATCTACTTCGTCCTCACTTTCAATCATGTCATCTTGTACGTTGCCTCCATATAATTTCTCTAGGTATTCCTTCCACGTAAGTGCTATATCTTCATGCTTATACACCATCTTATTATCCTCTCTTATTAGGGCATTACATCTAATCCTTTGTCCTCCTGAGAAGAAGCGTTTCACTGTTTTGTATGCTAATTCAAGGTTCCCTTTCTTCAGAAGGTCTTCAACTTCTTTGCATCTGTCTTCAAGGAATCTTTCTTTTACTTGCTTCAACTTCCTGTTGATTTTGTTCCTAAGCACTCGGTATGCCATTTTCCCTTCTTCCGTTTCATTATTTTTGAGCTTCCTTCTTTCTTCAAACATAAGTATTATTTCATCAGTTATCTACTCCTTCCTCTTTTCAGGTTTTTGTTTTCCAATTACCTCTTCAGCTGCTTTTATTAGGCCATCCCTCATATTTTCCCAATGTTGTTCTACATTCTCTATAGGATGCTGTTGAATTAGATCCTTAGCCCTTTCTTGGAACTCCTTCTGCGTCTCACGGTTTCCAAGCTTCCCTATATCCAACTAGAGATGGGCAAACTGAAACACGTAACTGTTTCGAAACAAATGAAACAGTGCAATGTAATGTTTCGATACGCAGTTTCGAAACAGTGAAACAGTTCGTATTTTGTAATCTAATAAACCTACACATTTTATCATCTTGAATGTCTACTGTATAAGTATGTCCATATAAGCACAAATGAGGTGCGAGAGCGATAATCATATCGCAGAAAGTGTGAAACTATCACTTAGACGTCTTGGCAGTTTCGTATTTCCTGCAGCAAATGCGCTGCTTTCGTGTCCTGTGACTTTCATACTTTTCAATTGGCTGAGGACAGGCATAGCTGAAGACAGAAGAGCCACCACGAACGGAACTGGAGATGTGAGCAAACTGCAGAAACAACGCATATGCTACTGGGATTCCCACAATCCGTTAGTATGGGTAATATACCAATCCTGCTAATTTCCATGCACGCAAGGGAATCATTGTGGATAATAGGCACAGTGACTGTAGACTCACAAATAAAGCCAAATAATTCGAATAAATAACAAAATATAAAAAAAAAATTTTGGTCTTTCAAGGTGTTTCGAACCGTTCCTATAAATTCATTATGCTTCCCAGCCCTTCCCATTCACAATTACACTATCAGTGATATGTCAAACAGATTGCTTGCAATTATACCGACATCAAATTTATGTATATGCCTAATAACTGTCACTCTACGCCTTGTTTTATTCAAAATGTTTTAGGCTTACTTGCGTTTCTTAATATGATTACTGTACATGAACAGAGAAGCGTATGTTATAAAAAAAAGTATAATTTAACTGAATGATTTTCACATATTCATTATTTTGAATGTGAATAGTATGCGTTGTTTTATTGTTGGTTAGTGTTTATAAAGTAGATGTTACGCCATTTCGAAATAGGACAGTCAGCTAGAAACGAAGCTTTATTTTCGGATATCTTAAGCTTCATGCTATTGCTTGTCAAAAATATTTCGACACTCTTGAAAGTGTTTCATGAAGTGGTATGTTGTGTTTCAGTACATGTGTCGAGCCCGAATCTCGTCCGACACAGAGCGGAATGAAACATCACTGTTTCGATACAATCAGTCCGTTCCAAGCACAGGTGGACTGAAACAGCCTTATTTTGAAACAACGATACAGTATCTGTGTTTGGCGCGAGATCGAATCTGGTCCGAGACAGGGGCGGAATGAAACACCACTGTTTCGAAACAGTGAACCACAGTGAGATCGAATCTGGTCCGAGACAGGGGCGGAATGAAACAGTACTGTTTCGAAACAGTGAACCACAGCCGTTCCGAAACACTGAAACAGTTCCACGTATCGATACACTGCATCGAAACGTAGAAACAGTGGCCAAGTCTACCTCCAACCCTTCCTCATCTGTCCTTTTGTTGTGTAATCCATCGAGCCTTTTGTCAATGCATGATATACATTTACACACTTTTGTCTAGCCACTGGCTTTCGACTACAGCTTCAGTTAATGTAAACAAATTTAAGTGATTTTTATGTGGTTCGCAACATGAGAAAAGGTTGAACTTTACAGCAGATCACAACACTGTATTACCATTGAAACAATACATAAATGCTTTGAAATTAAATACGTTTATGAAAAGTATACTTTTATGTACATGTTCTCTGCTGGTGACAGCAGGAAATTCCATTGATACTGTCAGAAATTTTATTTCAGTGGGTAGACTGTCAAAGCCTTACAGCTATATGTTTTACCACTTTCTGTACCTAAGTTAAATATTCATTAAAGGATGTCAATAATGAAGATCATTTTTCTTTATAGTATTGTACTTTTGAGTACCACTGTTACTCTCTAACTGAAGTGAACTTTTGAAAACGGATTTCATAAGTGAATAAATGTACTGTGAGGCTATGGTTAATATTCCCAGCTGCTTAAAGAGAAACTGCTTTAATGTACATGTGTAAAACTCACAAATACTTCTAATTATTTGCTTTTTATCGATGAATAATTTTTACCTATGTGAGGTGTTAATCCTGAAAATTATCACGTAAGACATCAGTGAATGAAAATATGTAAAATAACTTAGTGACTTCCATATTCAGGAAGCTAGCTATTACTCTTATGGTAAAAATAGACAAACCCAAATCCTTTAGCAGATCTACACTGGTGTCCAAAATTAAAGCAACAAACAGTTATTTCTCTGTCCTGTGTCTAATTCACTACATAATCATACAAATTGTCAACCACATGTCAGTACGATCTTGTCCTGCATGGAAGATGTGATTCCGGTCAACGGAGAACCACGCCAATCATGACGTCATGGCACCTATGAAACGAGGTAGTGTTTGCTGGGAAGTCCCACATCCACAATCTCAGCGTACACGGTCGCAGACTGTGCAGTATGGCACAAAGAAGATGTCTACCAGACTCTCTGCATTGGAGGGCCATAGAAAGAACGGAAGCAGGACAGTTGCAAATTATGTGGCCTGATGGCTTAGTGTGAATAGTTCTGTTGTTTCTCGGATGCGGTGACAATTTATAGAGACCAAAACTGTATTCTGAAGACCAGGGCAGGGCCGACAATGTGTTACTTCAGAAGAGAGGACCCTCATTTGGTCGTAAGGGCACAACTGTACCACCTCAGTTCTGCACGGCAACTGACACGTGGGCTCGCAGCATCCGCTGGGCGTGTTGCATCGAGGCAAACAGTGTGCAAAAGGCTTCGGCAGAGTGGCCTTTATTGTCGGAGACCCGCTACATGTCTACCTCTGACGCATCTTCACAGAAGGGAACGTCTAGAGTGGAGTTCTCAGCATGCCACCTGAGTGGTCAAACAGTGGGTCAATGTTGTTTTCAGAGATGAGCCCCGATTTAGTCTGGAGAGTGATTCTCGAGGGATTTGCATCTGAAGGAAACGTCGAACATGATTTGGAGACCCAAACATTGTGGAAAGAGACCGATATGGAGGAGGATCCCTAATGGTGTGGGCAGGGATTATGTTTATCACTCGAACCCTTCTTCATGAAATTGTATGGGTGAATCGGCAAGGTTTACCTGCTATCAGGTATCATGACGAGATTTTGGGACCTCATTTGCGGCTGTTTCGATGTGCTGTGGGCCAAGACTTCCTATACATGGATGTAACGCTCGGCCTTATAGAGCATGGCTGGTTGGTATTTTCTTGAAAACAGAAGATATTGCATTCATGGCGTGTCCTGCTCAATCTCCTGTTTCAATTCCATAGAGCATGTCTGGGATACACAAGGGTGATGTGTATCAGCATCCACCAGTCACTTTTCAAGACTGCAGGCAGCTCCACAGAAAGAATGGGCGTTATTGCCTCAATATGAGACTGATGACATCATTCACCCGATGCACCACCGTTGTCACGCCTGTGTTGCTGCCAGAGGGGGTCACACCCCATATAGAGCACCTTAACCAGCTGTCAGAATGTATGCACAAATCCGTTCAGTTGGAAAAAACGAAGAACGTTTTACTGTCTGCCATTATGCATGTTGCAATTGTTTATGTTCTGAATTCTTTGCAATGTTCCTACTTTAATATCACCTTGTAAAATTTCCGTTTGTTGCTTAAGTTTTGGACACCAGTGTATTATATGTTTCTCCTGTTTAAGCTTTCATCGATAACCACACCTAATAAATTCGTGTTCTGTTTATTGTTTCTTGTTGTTATACTAGGTTAACAAGACGTGGAACGTTCGTAAAATGTGATTCTTAAATGTTTAAAGATAACCCAATCGTTAAAAATAAGTAATGACTTTCTCAAAACATTTTTTTCTGTTGATGCTTCTTAACTCATGTTCACAACGTTCCTTTTATCTTCTGCAAACAAGATTAACTTAAAATGACAGATCATTAACATAGCACAAGAGTAGTAGTGTACCAGTGTTCGAATCCTGTCGGAATCCTATTATAGTTTCTCCCTATACAGATAATGGGGTGTCCCTCTTTGCATGACCTGAACAGCCTACGGAAAAACTATACACCACAGACAACTATAATCAAACCTGAGGAAATGCACATGAAGCATTAAACTATCTGAGTTACAATTTACACACACATTATGGGCCCTCAAGGTACATTAAGGAAGTGTTACCTCTGGGGATTGTGACTACATCAGCTTTAACTTTGTGGCAGAAATAATTGCATTACCCATGACCTATGAGGAGGGGTGCTATTTAGACTCGAAAAGGAATTGATAAACGCACTTGGCACATTCCTGAGCAATTAGTGAAGTCCAGGATTTACTGTAATAAGAATCCACTCAGAAAATACGAAATAATTGAAATAAGTAAAATGAAATTTATTAATAAAATGTTATGAAAAATCAAACATTACCATGAAATTCCTAGAGACTACATGAGGCCTGATATTTACATCTTACTCAGTCTCATCTCAAATGAAACAGTGGAGCGAGGTACAGATATCAGTCTGTACCATGCTGAAATCAGACCCTGATAGACAAAAAACTTTGCATCTGAAAATTTCCTGTCATCCTATGAAAGAAAGTGTGTCAACAACCAGGCGTCAGCACATGTGGCAACATACACTGATGATGTCACCGGATAACATCATGGGTTTTCACCCGTCCTGATTCTCCCCTCTGACATCTCACACCCCTTCCCTTTCCACTTCCCTCCCCTCCACCAGTCTGGGAATTGGTAGGAAAAGTTGTCTGTGCTGAGCTATTGGTGTGATGGGATCTCTTTATTTCAACAATTTTTTTCTTGGGGGGGATGTGCAATGCCACACGAAATTAGCAGGCAAAACTCAGTCACTCATCAGCCTCATCGGTGTGCACGATGTGTTCAATTGACATGATGTTGGTGCCAGACAAAGAGGACTTTAATAACAATATTACCTGTGAGCATGCAGCTGAGGTCTGCTTCCATATCTTCCTGCATGAGGATTGGAAAGAAATGATAATGGAAGATTTTTAAAGCCACATTTGCATGCTGAGCTTTTATTAGCAGAAAGCGTAATTATAAGTAATAAAATAAATAAATAATTTGAGCCATAGAGATAGACCACGGCTGTATAAATATTGTATGCAGGCACTGGAAACATTTGAAGATTTTTTATTGGCAGAATAAGAGGCACCTTTTGTTTTCTAGGTCTTGTCCAGATCGGACGTATTTTGACACACCGCCATTGACAATACATTATTTTATTAATACATACACGAGTTGCAACAAAATGGCACTCGTAATTGCATAATGCAAGTCTCTATGTAAGTGTCGTAATTTAATTGTGCTTCATTTCAGAATATACTGTTATTACTAACTTATGTATATTTTATTTTGTATCTTTAATTATTCTAAGATTGTTGGGTAACTGGGATGGCAAAAGCTTCCGTACTTCTAAGCAAAAAGTCGTCCAGCTCGATCCACCGTCGTCTTCAGGTGCTGTCTTGTTACGAAGTCCCATTTTAGTGAAAACACATAGAGAAGAAACACAGTTAAAATACATGAACGGACTTCAACCAAAAAAAAAACCATGCTGAAGCTCAGAGAGTTTGTATGATATTTAATATTCATTACTATACTTCACCGTATTGTCTCGATACAGGAACAAACGAGCTAAAATTAAACTGACGATTTCGTGTCTGGACATATTGTTATATATACTATACTGTCTTCGTTTTGTTACATGTATATTGGTACTACAAACTGGATACGTGACCCTATTATTGGAGTACATTGAAGTAAAACCAGTATGTCGACACCTGAAATCATGCTGCAATTGTGGATACAAGGTAAGGCACTTGCAATCTTGTCCAAGTGCTTTGTATTATTGTAGCTTGCTTGGTAGATTTATCACAGTTTTCTGTTTCCATAGCAGTGATTTTCAAGCTACATTGCGGTTTCCAAAATTATTTTCATTATTCGTACAGTGCAACAATACAGTTTTATCAGTTCACAATATGGTCGACATTAGTTCTGTGCGACGTAATATGGCTTGCAGCCATTAGTGTTCAAAATTCCATCATTACTTATGACAATTATTTTCTTGTTCAGGCATTGTCACA
This sequence comes from Schistocerca nitens, assembly GCF_023898315.1. NCBI lineage: Eukaryota > Metazoa > Arthropoda > Insecta > Orthoptera > Acrididae > Schistocerca > Schistocerca nitens. The sequence continues at coordinate 603,866,936 of NC_064618.1, forward strand.
CAGCGAGATTAATTTTTACATTTATTCTGATTATGCACATGAGTTAACATTTTTCTTGTGTCATACATTACGTGTGGCATGGTATTGACGAGAAAATAATTAGCAAAGATGGAGAACCAGAGACTGCAAACATAGATGCAATCAGACTCTGAAATGCTATCAAATGATGAAAGTGACGTTAAGGTTATTGACCATTCTGTTGACACAAATTTAGAAAATAGACTGTTCACCAGTAATATGCCTAAATCTAGTTGCAAACCTATTTTGGTGTCTGACACCATGTAGTAGCAGTAGTAGTATTAGTTGTAGTAGTAGTTTTATTCATCCATAGATGTCTGTTTACAAGGATATCGGACATGTCAAAATTATTTACAAGTTTAGAACCATTTAAAATAAACTAATTTGTATACACATACACTTACAGGCTTCTAGTTAGGGACAATCATTAGATATTCGCCTGGTATACAATACTAATTTTACAAATAACTTATTACATAATGTAATGCCACACTGTTCACTGATATCTCACTACCAGTCACTTCACACACTATACACACATTGTTTTGTAACACTTCACTCACTGTACATACACATACATACACACACACACACACACACACACACACACACACACACACACACACACACACTGATGATCTCTGGTCCATTTTCTGAACCATTTTGTATCCTGAAAAACTGAGTCAGCATCCATCTCTAATGAGTGAGATGTTGAGCTCAGAAAGAGGAAGAGGTGTTAGTACTGTGCTATGCATAGCTTGGGGGTAAGTTTTCTAGAAAAGGAAAAAAGAACGAAAGAAACATAGTGTGAAGATGTTATGCGGAATGTTGGATGTTTCATAATCATTATTATTATTTATTTGTGTAACTTTTTTTAACCAAACCCCTACTCTGTTTTGTCTAAGTAATTCTTTAATGTATAAAATGTATTGCATAACAGGTACCTTTTAGCTGTCTTTTTAAATAAATGTATTTTTGTTGTTCCCCAAAAAAGAATGCCATAGCTAAGATCTGAGTGTACTTATGAATAGTATGCTACTAAAAGACATTGCATGTTACACATTGATGATAGGACTCTTAAGGGCATAACATGCTGGTGACATTCTGTTTGTAATTACCTTTGTGTGTTCACACCACTTAAACTGGGAATCAGTATTCATTCCTAGAAATTTTGCATTGGTACACAGTCTATAGAGGTACCACCTACATTTAATTTAACATTGTCATTTTCCCTCTTCAAACTGAAATTCATGGCATTAGTTTTCTTTATGTTCAATGTCACTTTATTGCTTATTGACCAACTGTAAACTTCCTTCATTTGCTTTCTCTGCAAGGAGTCCTCTTGTTTTCTCAGTGACTATAAAATATTATTGGTCCTAATATGCTACCTTGTGGAACCCCTATATTAATGTATTTTGGTTCTGATAAGTGTTTTAATAAATGTTTAGATCTATTTGAAGTGTGTGTTATCTCTACTCTTCGTACCCTATCTGCTAGGTATGATCGAAACCAGTCATTAGCTACCCCTCTTATTCCTGATGCTTCTAACTTGTTTAATAGAATTCAGTGATCCAAAAATATGCCTCTGACACACTCATCTTTGTCAAGAACATCAAGTACAACTTTTGTAAATTCTACTGCAGCTGACTCCGTATTTTTGCCACTTCGGAAACCAAACTGTGATTCGCTTAAAAGATTGTATTTATTCAGGTAATTCATTAATCTGTCTTTCATAACTGCTTCAATTAATTTTGAGAATGGTGACAGCAGGGAAATGGGCTAGTAATTTTCTATGTCTTTTGCATTACCTTTTTTAAGCAAAGGTATAACTCTTACCTGTTTTAGCTGCTCTGGAAAGGTCCCTGATGTGAAGGATTCATTTATTATATTTGTTAAGGGGCCTTGTATAATCTCAATGCGTTGGTTCAATACACACATTGGTATTTCATCTAAGCCGACTGACATTTTATTTCTTAGTTTTTGAACAGTTTTATTGACTTCATTCTCTGTGGTTGGAGGTAACATCATTGTATTTAGTGCAACATTATTTACAGGTGTTATATTTGTTTTGGGAAATTTTTGCTGTAACTTCTCTGTAATACTTGAAAAATGCTCGTTTATATAGTTTGCGAATACCTGTGGATCATTTATTACTTTATTCCCCTCCCTTAGCAGTATATTATTCTGTGTTTGTCTGTCTCTCCCCCTTTCCTTTTTTATAATGTCCCAGGCTACTTTGCTTTTATTTTCTGCATTGTATATTATTTTGTCGTTAAATGACTATTTTGCAGCAATCAGCACCTTCCTATAGATCTTTTTGTATCTATTACTTGGTTCATTGCTTTTGTTATTTGCTTATTTGTAGTTATGCACTTAGTCTTATTGCTGATGTGGGATGTCATGCCTAGTCATACTCTATTTCTTCAAAAAGAATTCAACATTTCAAGGTTCTGCATCGTGTTTATGCAGGATACATTACTGAAGACTATGGAAGTCCCAAGAAAACAGACTTGTGAATTTAGATGTTGCTGGGTGCCGTATGTTAAAAAAAATACAAATAAAATCTATCATTTCGACTATTTGGTGACCTGCAGCTTCCAGAAGAATTACAATACTTCATTTGCATAAGAGATGTGTTCTACAATTTTCAACACTATCACGACTTTAACACATACCTGTGAGGTCATCTGTGCATCATGTTCCCCTGACGTTAGTGAAGAATGGTATATAAGGAGGTGAATTAAGCATCCATTTACCAGTTGAGGTTCAGATGCAACGTCATACACTCTGATTTTAAAAGAATGATCGTCAGTTTGTACACTGGGTACTAGAGTGTCGCGCTGATTGGGCTGAAGACATACAACAGAATTCCAAATATCACAAAGGCTACCAATGAACTGCATCTGGAAATGAATGGTAAAAAAGAAATTTTAAAAACAGAACCCAGCGTATACAATATTGACCATTTGAAACAGTCTGGAAAAGTGAATGAGCTATAAGCAAACATCAATTCACTTAAATCTGAAATAAGAAAGACAAATGCAACAACTGACTTTAACCACAAAGGTTCTTTAGGACGACTACTGGGTTTCATAATGGGACAGGTTGTGAAGAATGATTCTACTAAATTTTATGTATATGATCAGACTGTGTATATATTCCCCTTTGGTAAAATCTGTGTTCATTGCAACATTGTAAGAAACTTCTATCTCAAACATAGACTGATTCACACAATTTCCAGATTCTTCCCCTCAGTTGGATCAGGCTATAAGACTGTAGAGACTCCCACCTATGTTGTATACCTTCCAGTGACAATTCAGACACTGGACTATCTGGAGCAACGTATGGTGGACCAGAATAATAAACTTGTTGAGTTTCATGGTGAGGAAATCGTTGTACCACTACATCTAAGTCCGGATGGGCGTAAGGCATAAAACCAGTGCACAAAACTTACAGCAATTCACAGCAGAATCCCAATGTGATAACACATGCAAACTTCTAATTTCTTAAATCAGTAGATATGAAATCCTGCAATGGCATCACTCAATATAACTGTCCCAGTAGAATTTGATGAACGAATTATATGCTAGGAATACTTCAGCCATATTTAACAAGCTCAATGAAATTAGGATTGTTTTTCAGTATGAAGACACTTTAACCCCTCCCCCCGCCCTCCCCCCCCCACACACACAAAAGATTCATATATCTGAATGGAATATTTAAAAGAAAGGATGGTGCTTCCACAGTGAAATCGAAGCTTACATGTAATGCTTCAGCACTCCTGTTTCTGGAGGCGCTGTATGAACTTTACAGCATTGAGACTGACTGTTCCTGTAGTGTAGGCATAACATCAACTCTTAAAACATATGTCTATGCTTCACCCTCGGATTTGAAAGGTTCAGAAATCGCAGGATGGTTCGTAGACGAGCCAGTGGGTAGAACAGTGGAAGAGTACAAACGATTTACTGCATGTGTACCTCTAAAACTGTTTGTGGGGTATTTTGAGGATATGCAGCGAATTATTATGAATGCTAAACATGAATTTATTCTGGTACGGCATGTGAGAGATAACCTCTGTTCGACTGGAGTAACCTAGATTCATCATATTTGCATTTCACACTGACAGAAGTGGAAATACAGCAAATGATTCCACAGCATTTGACATCTACAAGTTAACTAAAGCCAGAATCTATTAGAATTCGAAATTCTATCCATATGACAATTTATTGGTACAGTGGGATGAAAATGTGTACAGTCTAGCATTTGACATGTATTCAAGATTTCGCACTTCTTACTTTGAAGGTGCTGAAGACAAAGGATATCTACTCAGACTATGGAAATTTAAGGAGATGGCACCAGTCATCATAAGACTGCTCAAAACAGAACGACATAATTAAATCACGACCAGTAGTTGTATGAACTTAATTTGAATCTTCAGCATATTTCCCAGAATGCACTACAGCATATTCTCTAGTTCTACATGACCAGTGTTTTTGCAACTAGCTGTGTAAATGAACAGGTGTTTTGTCATATCCAGAGCATTTCACAATGACATCTCAAAGTGTGAACATCATTGCAGACATTCAATGCGTCTATGATGATGAGTGCAGACAGTTCATATTTAAAGATACTGCATTCATAGCGTTCGCAAAAAATGCCAGTGTAACAGAGACAATCTCAGCAACTATTTTATAGAGGAAGGCTCTCAGGATGTGATGTGTGCTAAAACATGGAGGAGTACAATGTGTTTAACACGTTTCTTCCATGAAATTCAATGGGAAAAACCTGGTATACCCTAGAAGATACGGTGGCATTGCCTTGATTATTTGACCATATGGATACTATCTTCTGTGTCAAAGGCAAGGAGATGATCTCATGGATGCATGGAATCTACACGTATGCTGCTATTCAAAACCTGGAATTCTGTGGGTGCCCTGCACTCCATCAGCTCAAGAAGACATATGGATATAAACAAAATAGTAGTGTGTCTGCTTCCTGAAATGTAAAATTACTTTTAACTTGGACAAAAAATAAATGTATTTTTCTCACATTGTGTACTTTTAGCGATTTCACCTGCTCTCACTTTGATACGTGTATAGCTGTATAGTGTGCAGCTTTGTCCAGTTTGTCCAGGTACTGTCTGTGGTTTTCTTCAAGCACATGTGATACAGTTTTAGATATGTTTGCTATATGTCTTTGGAAGTGGATATGATGATGTGCCACCTGCTCTCATAACCCAAAATGTGTAGCAAAATGAAATCATTTATTCAATTCACTTAGACAAAAATGCATACAAATGGTAGATAGATTTCAGTTCTTGATTTTTAAAAACATTTTGCATCTCTTTTAGTTGTAGATATGAAAGATGATAGATACAATTTGGTTCTTAAGAAGTTTTCATATAATACTCTTTTATCACTGCAAAAATACCTTTTTACAATTACTATTACTATTACTAGTAACTATAACATGACAATAGTCCATGGTCCACTCAACACTAACACTGGTTGCATCCAGTGGACTTTAAAAATATTTTCAGTTTCGATGGACAGGAGACACAGTCCACCCAATAGTAGTACCGGTTGAGGATATTTACAATTTCGATGGACTGGGAACTTATATCTACTATAAAATTTAATCTGACTTATATAGCAACAGGTGGAATTTGACAATTACTCTGTTTACAAGTGCACTTGGTACATACAAGACGTACACGGTATAAATATCTGTAAGTGATATTTTTTCTTGACGTGGATGTGTTTGGAAGTGACATTCTGATTACATAATATGGGAGGTATATTTTTGCAAGTGACATTTTGATTACATAATATGGAAGGTGTATTTTTCTGTCAGCACACATGGTGTAGTTATGTACTCACATTTTTTCAGAGCATAGATGCACATGTACCACACACACACACACACACACACACACACACACACACACACACACACACACACACACACACACACTTACATACTTACATATGAAGGGCTTAATTCAACAGTGGTACAAGTCCACTTTTGTTCATTCCGAGATACAGAGTCCTAAAGTTAAATGAGCACTGAAAAATCTGCAGTTGAGATACCAGAAATATATAAGCATATGCTTCTTGCTAGAGATGAACTCTTCTTTCTGTTTGTTTGGACCATTAATGTCAGAAATAGTATTGACAGAAAAGTGGAGGTAATGGACTTGTACCACTATTGAAATAAGTCCTTCGTATGTACATGGTACAAAAATATGACAAATGGGTAACACTGTTCCACAAATATGTATACTATTCACACTCACTATCACACTCACTCTCTCAATCTCACCATGTTCATCAAGTGAACTGTGTGAGTATAGGCAAGTTTCAAACCCATCCTCACAAACGACCTGCTTCCCACCATGGGGAGACAGTTCCACTTTAGACTGCAACACAGTGTACACCTTGTGTCCTGATAACTGAATACTAGTTTTCTGCACCATATACTGCAGCTACAGTGGAGCACTGCATACATTACTGTACAAGCACTACAAGTAGTCTTCAGTCATGAGAGACGTTGATGCTGCAAAATGCACACCCTTCACTCACCTCTGGGTGGCACCTCCTAGTGTGCGATATGCATACCTCTTTGATCTGAGACCAACAAACTCCACAATCAGGAACCCACTCACCTCATCTTTCATAAGGCCAACAACCTTCTTGTTCTGTGGAACAATACTGTAATGATTATCGACCACATATTAAGACATGTTGAATGCATTAACGTGGCTCCTCATTGCTTCATATGGATCATGTGACGGAACATCACATAAATTGACATTTCGAGAAAAATTAAAAGAATTTTTTTGTGTGTTAAAAAATAGTGACTTGTCAACTATAAATTATTGAAAGACTGTCCGTGTGTGCGATGAATATCAAATATTAAAAAGTGTAGTTTATTATCTGTAAAGCTCACAAACAGCCGTGCTTTTAACAAATAGCCTTTTGTTTATAGTATCTGTGTAATGTAGATGAAGAAGAACAGAGATAATTTCTTTTGGGTTAGAATTTTTCCCTAGCTTGTTTCGACTAGTGGAAGGCCAACATTGTACCACAATCTGATATTTAATGAAAGTCCGTCTGTAAGTTATCAATTGTTATTAGAAAGTGTTGGTTATTGAAGTAGTGAACACCTCCCATAATAACCACCATTAATTGTAATTAATAACTCTATTTCAGAACTTCGTAATGCAGGGAGCTCTCTTTCCCTAGTAGCATTTGGTCAGCCATTATGCTGACGATATTTTTTGTTAGAAATTCAGTTTGTAATATTAAATGTAAATGTGGGAGACTTCTCTATTTTGATCTTTTAATAGTTTCAAAGCTAGTAAAGTAAAGACAAATTCCATTCGTTAATGTTTTCTTACTGAATGAGTTCAGTATGTTTAAGATTGGCTGCTTAATGGCAGATGAGATTCTTTTCAGTTTTTGCCTTGCAGATAACGAATAGTAAATACAGAAAAATATTCCGTTTCATAAGCATAAAAAATATCTCAGTTTCTTTGTGAAAGTTGGTACATAAATGACCAGTAGCCCCTGAGAACCAAATTACTCATTACAGTTTGTGTAAAAGCATGCATATTTTCTCTCCATAATAACAGCACTCACACGTACTATCTTTAGAAGGCCGTGAGTCACGTGCTGTGTATAAAATATCATTTCGAGCATACTTCAGAATAGCTGATGTCAATACATATGTTACCATGGTATTGGGTTATTTCAGAGTCTCATGCTAGTCCACAATATTTAACAGAGTATATAATATTGCAGTATTCAGTATTTATTTTTTTGATTAATCACTGCATATGTAGAATTTAACAAAACTCTCAATCCTGAGTACCACGGTAAGTGGCGCCCATGAAGGTGGGGATCGAATTTTTATGTACCAAAGTTATGTAGATAAATACTGAGTACATAAAGAATAACTGAGATATAGTTGTGTTTATGAGAAAAATTTTCAAAGATATTAGTATAATATATTTCTGTGTATGTGGTGATGTGTCTGGTGCAAGAACTAATCTTGTATATGTAACATTGTTCCATGTATACCAACATAAACATCTGCACCTGAACGAGAACTGTACAAGACCGATGCAGTGAAGATTTTGGACCTGCAGCTGGCTCAGTATATACAATTGTCTCAACTGAGATATATGCAGCAGCAAGCAATACTAGTTACTGAAGTTAAGGGTGTGAGTGCATGTGGTTCTGGGCTGGAACTACGAAGAGGGATGAATCTGGGGGCCATGCACTATGTTGACTGTGTTGGCACAAATTTGTCATAGTCTTGTATTTAAAGTAAAATTACATTCTTTTGCCACAGTGAATTTTAGTCAGATTCATTTGCTATAACTTGATACTTGTGAGTGATTCAGTTTTAGAATTTGGTAAACAGTGAATAGTGTTTGAGACATAGATCATAAAATCTGCTGTGTGTATTTCAAATAAACTCAAGAGCAATTAATGATAGGTTCACTTGTGTGTGTACTGCTGTCAAAGTCATATTTCTGCATAGATAGATTTTTAGCAGTACACTATAGAAGTACTGTGAAAGGTTTACACTATGAAGTCAGTGCAAAAGGGTAGGTTATAGCTTCATTTGAAGTGATTGATAGGATTTCTTTAGGTTATTTCAATATTTTGTGTGTGTTTTGTGTATTTATTGTGTGTGTGACATTTTGGGGGAACCAGATTTCTTTGTATATTTGTGTCCAGCAGTGATAGCAGATTCCTGCAAACATGGTTAAGACACACAAAAAAAAACTAGCACAGAGCGAGAACATGTCTGGGTATGATACAGATGGCAATGTACAGGAATTTCCAGTAACTAATCAATCCGAAATGTCATGCTCTCAAATTTTCAGATAGGAAATTGAGCAGCATGTGACCGATAATGTATCTGGCAATGCTGATGAACAGGCTCAGATGAGCAAAGAAGTTTACTCATCTGCTAGGATAGGTAAAGGTGATGCAACAGCATCAAAAGCTGATGTTGTGCAAGCACCAGTACCAACAGTCGATTTCTTGACTGCACTTATTGCATCCTGCAACTTGATGCACTTTGGGAAATGAAGGAGAGAATTGACCTCTCCCAGGCCACAAGCACTTTGTACTATCGTAACCGGCAAATTGACCTGGCACTGATTAGGACTCTGGACACATATATAAATTACTGCTGGAATATCTGAATAATTTTCAATGATCCATATACATTGTGTACCATTGACTGTACCATTAATCAAAGCAATAATGAACAAGAATCTGATTGGGAGCTGGAAGCTGTCACTATTAAATAAAGAATCGAAGAAAAAGTAGCCAAATCATCTTACTTAAGCCAGCCACAACAAGCTGACTTAAGGCAATTGTTAAATCGATTTGTGAAAGTATTTTCAGAAAAACCAGGCACTATTAAGGGATATGAATTCAACATGCAGGTGAAGCCCCATCAAACATTGTGTTGTGCTACCTACTCTATACTGTGGACTAAAAGGCCAACCGTAGGAAAAGAGATACAAAGGATGCTGCATTGGCAGGTAGTCGAACCTTCAATGCCACCGTATAGTAGTCCATTGTTAGTCGTTATGAAGACAGACAGCAGTGTTCGATTAGTGTTGGACGCATGGGACATTAATAACATAATAACACCCATTCGGATCAGGCCCGAAAATATAGAAGAAAAAATATAGACATTCCAAGGTGTCAAGTATTTGACAAGCCTGGATCTAAAAGTTCTTACTGGCAGGTTCCCTTGATGCAAGATTCAAGGAAATATACCACATTTATATTCTCTGGAAGAAGCGACCAGTTCTGAGTTTTACCGTTTGGGGTGAATGTCAGTGTGGGCATGTTCATTATGGCACTGGACACAGTATTAGGGCCCGACCTTTTAGAAAAGGTAATGGTATATGTGGATGATATCCTTATAGCATCAGAAACCTGGTCTGAACATATGGAAATTTTGTACCGTGTGTTAACAAGACATGCAGCGGTAGGAGTTACTGCCAACCTTGCAAAATCTAAATTTGGTCTTGAGGAAATAAAATTTTTAGGACACATTATTGCTCCTGTGAGAATTTTACACACTCCCAAGAAATTGAATGCAATAGAGGAGATGCCATACCCTAATACCAAAAAGCAACTAAAGGCATTTCTAGGAATGGCCTTCTTTTTTAGGCGATTTCTACCAGCTCAGTTATTAAATAGTGAGGACTTATTAAGTCTACTCAGGAAAAATCGGCTTTGGATTTTTACTGATGAATGCAAGAGAGCATTTGATCAAATCAAGGAAGCACTAGTAAATGCAGAGATATTGCACCATCCCGACATGTGACAAGATTTTTATCTTGCAACGGACTCCACTTTTTGTGGGTTGGGATGTTGTCTGTTTGAAGTGGATAACAAAGGGCAACAAACAAATTAAAATAATAGGATTTGCAAGCCATGTGCTAAATTCCTGTGAGCAGTCATATTCCACAACAGAACTTGAAGCACTTACAGTGATCTGGGTACTGAAGCAATTTCGTTATTACGTCTACAGAAAAGGGGCAATAATATTTTGCTACCACCAGGCTCTTAGTTATGTGCTAAAGTGCCATTTACTGCAAAAACGTCTGACCAGGTGGATTTTGGCTTTGCAAGATTACAACTTCCAAATCAGACACGTAAAGGGAACAGACAATGTGGTTCCAGAAGCATTGTCTATATTGCCTAGAGGATTACCCAAGTTTGCAGGCTTATTAGAACGGTCTATGGAGTTTAAAATCTTGTTGCTTAAGGATCTCACCAGACGTAACAAATATGTATGTATATGTTACAAGCTCACAAATATGCAGCATGCTGATCCGTTATGGTATGGGATAATTGACTCACTAAATACCAATCCAAATGGAGAATTTAGCAAATTATATAAGATCCAAAATGACATTTTGTATCACAGAATGAAAGAAGCTTCAGAACACTGGTGTGTTTGCATACCGATACAGTCAGTTAACAATATGATATGGTACACTCACGATTGTTGGGGACATTTCGATGGCAAGAAATGTGCTGATCTGTTAATTGTTATTTTCCAAACTTGCACCAGAAGGTCAAAACACTGGCGAGGTTTTGCCTCATTTGCCAAAAAACAAAACCATGTCCTCGTAGTACAAGGAATGAACTACACGCGGTAGTTCCGACAGCACCATCACAGATTGTCACTGTTGATATAACCAGACCCTTGCTGATAGTAAGAGGTGGGGTAAAATATGTGGTAGTCGTGTTTGATATTTTTTCCAAACATCTGAAATTGTACCCCACAAGAACCTCCACCACAAAAACTATAGTCCGGAAAACTGTGTCAGACCAGGCGTTGGGAAGCCAATGACCACGCTGACAAACAATGCCAGCTATTTCAAAAGTCAGGACTAGAAACTGTTTCTACGGGAACACGCCATTAAACAAGTTTTAGTATCATTTTTTAATCCAAGCGCGAATCTCGTTTAACACTGTTTTCGCGATTTAAACCCATTTGTCTGGAGATATGCAGCAAACCAACAAACGAAGTGGGTTGAGTTGGTGTCATATTTTGAGAGAATTCATAACAATGGGCCTCATGAATCTACAGGGTGCACGCCCTGTGAAATCACGACGACATATGTACCTGACAATGAGTGTCTGAAACCTCTGTCACGTATTCCAAGAGTCATAACTAGAGAACAAAAGTTGCAACAAGCCCTGCTTGCACTGCAGCGTCATGCAGCAATTAGAAAGGAAAAATATGATAGGAGTTTGAACAGACACTACACTTACAACAGAGGAGACTTGGTGCTGCCAAAGAACCATCCCAAGTCTTCGAATATTAAAAAGATTAACAAAAAGTGGCAACCCTTATACTCAGGGCCACACAGAATCATGGATGTACCTCATGACGGATATTGCCTTCTGGCACACACAGAGACAAGGAAAGTAATTGGATTATATCCTCATAAGGATCTAAAGTCATTCATACCCATGGGTGCGCAAGCAGATGCTTGAATGAACAGAAAACTCATCTGGGTAATGTACAGAGATTAGGTACAAGGTGTAAATACAGCACTAGTTAAGATTCATTTCATGTATGTTAATTTTGGGTGTATGCTTGTTATATACCGGTGTATGTGGTAGTTTTTAAATATGTGTAAGTTTCTTGTGAATGAGAGTCATGCATTTAAATGTGTGCATGTAAACAAAGTAATAGTAAATGAATCCGTTTAGTGGCGCCTTGCACACACTTGGAAAAAAGGCATTGTGCATGGTTGCTGGAAACACATACTAGCCATGGATGATTAACAGAATGTGTGAAATATAACGAATTATCCTTTAAGGAGTACAATAATCAAAGGTATGGCAGATGATTAATGTCTGCATAGATTCCAGCTTGGAAGTGCTTGCAGCCACACCTGGAGAAGCAAGGCAACTGCAATCGCAACAATAATAAAATAATTGAATCAGTGTTGAATGGTTGTAAATACCATACGTAAAAACGTTCTGAACTCATAGGTCCAGGAAGACCAGTTGGTCGACACTTTAAATAAGAGGTGCTGGCTATATCAGTCACTTTATGCAGAGTGAAAAGCCATATCTAGAAGTAACTCTGATTTACCTAATGTATGAAATATCACTATGTAATTTTAAAGCCATATTTCGTACATAGTCTAAGTAATATGTGCTAATATGTTCCAAATTATAAATGAAACTATCTGAATGGTTACATAGTGCAATACAGATAAAGTGAATCACTAATTGGAATGTGATTTGAAAAGTGAACATTAGACTGTGTGATAATGTAGTGAGTGTTGACTGTATTTAGCAGTGTATAACAGTTGTTCAAGTTCAGTGAGTTAATAGAAATAAAATTAGCACCATACATGGTGGTGCCTTCTGCAAGGTATACAACTTAATATGCAAACAGTTCTGACATTCATAGTTTGAAGAAATGTTTATGGAGACAAGGTAAACTTCATATGAACGGAATATCCCAAGTGCACTGTGAAAAGGATGCTATGGGTAGTGCACAACGAACTGCGGATTCTGGGGCCGACAAACGAAAGCTAAAAGCGATGTAGTGCCAACATAGCGAAGTGAAGAGGTGTCACAGCAATGTGCTCACATGAACGGTTGCCACAGTGACAGTGTGTAGTGCAGAGCAGCGAACACTTAACAAAAAAGCAATTATTAAGTTGAAATAGTGAAATGTGTGAGTTCGAGCCATAGACATACGAGGGCGGTTCAGAAAGTAACCTCCGATTGGTCACAGTGCGGGTTGTGGGGGGAGTAGCGACGCCATATGTGCGTTCACGCACTCAACAGGTCAGTCGGCATCAAGCCGTGGTCGAGTGAACGTCGTACCTGCGCTAGTTTAGTTTTTGTGGCAGTTCTGTGCACGATGGGTGCCCAAAATTCTTACCGACCACCACAAAACTCAAAGAATGGCCTCTGCATTAGACTTTCCGTCACGTTATGAGGACGAAGGAGAACCATTGTTAAACAGAATCGTGACCGGTGACGAAACCTGGATTAAGTACGTGAACCCTGAGACAAAAGAACAATCAAAGATGTGGGCACATTCAAATTCGCCTACCAAACCAAGAAAAGCCTCGCAAGATTTTTCTGCCAGAAAACTGATGGCAACGGTGTTTTGGGATGCCAAAGGGGTGTTGTTGGTTGAATTCATGGAACGTGGTACGACCATTAATCAAGATGTGTACTGTGAAACAATAAAAAAGTTACGACGGGCTATACAGAACAAACGCCATGGTATGCTGACTTCCGGTATCGTTTTTTTGCACGATAACGCGCGTCCTCACTCTGATCGCAGAACAACAGCCCTTCTTGAGTCCTTCAAGTGGGACGTTATCAACCATCCACCTTACAGCCCAGACCTGGCGCCAAGTGATTATCACCTCTTCATGCATTTGAAGAAATGGCTCGGGTCACAGCGGTTTGATGACGACAAAGAGCTCAAAGATGCGGTCACGGGCTGGCTCCAGGCACAAGCGGCTGATTTTTATGCAGAAGGAATTTCAAAGCTTGTGAAGAGATATGATAAGTGCCTCAATCGCTATGGAGACTATGTAGAAAAATAGTGCAAAGATGTAGTTGTAAGATGTATATATTAAAATATTTTTATTTAACTTGGTGTATTTTTTTAAATCAACCGGAGGTTACTTTCTGAACGGCCCTCGTATTTAAGGAACTGGGTCTCATACATTCGTAGATTACATCAATGCACACAAAAACAGTATACACGAATGACTGAGGAGTGCTTGAAAAACTAATAACCTTTCTTTCAGCACCTTTGATATGTGTATTTGTCCTGCTTTGCTGATGAACTGATGCTCGGTCGAATATTTTCATGTTGTCCGCTAGGCGAGCAACCGGCCGACGTCCCTGACTGCGCAGCTGATGCGCGGCGCCTGGCAACTGACCGTCAGCTGTCTGCGCGGACGTCACAGCGCCCGCCAACGAACTGTCGCTACATGCGGCAGGCTGCCGTACACGCTTCTGTCGTCGCGCAGCAACGATTCGCCGACATCTCAACCACTACACCATCATCGACGACTCTTACTTCGCTGAAACTTCGAAATGTATCTATTGTTTACGACGAAACAGTAATTACTATGTACAATGTAAACTTGTAACAAATAAAGTGTGCAAATTACACGGAAATCTAAAAACTGACTTCATATGTAAAACCAAATGTGTATCATAAAAATTTTTGTAAACTATGCGAATTGTGTGTCAAGACAGTTTTGTATATTGCTTGCACCAACAAATATTTCTTCATGAAGATGAACTTTAATATTTCAAATGATATGTACTGTGTACGTAATATCAATTACTATCTATTTCTTGTTGTGATGTATATGTGCATGTTACTCAAAATGTGTCCCAAGACAGTTACAACTAATGCAGGAAGGGCACGGCCGACTTCCTTCCCCATCCTTCCCTAATCCGATGAGACCGATGACCTCGCTGTCTGGTCTCCTTCCCCAAACCAACCAACCAACTAATGCAGGCACAGACAAATATTTTTTCGCAAAGACGAACCATGTTAATCTAAGACAAATGTACTGTGTACGCAATTTCAATTACTATCTGTATCTTGTTGTGATGTATATGTATATGTTTCTTTGTTGATTAATTCAATTGCTATACCATCAGCATAAAAGTAACTAAGAATACAAGAAGCTTGGATGTCAACAATCCGAAGGCTCTGGACGGGGTTTTTGACCCGTTTTTCCTTATGCCTGTAATCCAAATAGTGGAGCATAAGCAAATTCGTATTGGGTCTGTAGGATTCCGGATTGTTGACATTCTTGCTAAAAAGTAGGGTTAGACCCAGCAAATGTACTAACCTGTAATAATAAGGAGCGGTTGAAATATGTCTATAACACATGAGCTGTATATGACACGTATAAGTGTGACTTGAATCCAAATGTACCTGTCATACTCATGTGAACATGAACACTTAACTAATGTTGTGATATGGTAGTGAAACTGTACATAAAAAGGTAAACAATGTTAAGCACACCCTCACTAGGGGGCCCATGTGACGGAACGTCACATAAATTGACATCTTGAGAAAAATTGAAAGTGTTTTTTGTGTGTTAAAAATAGTGACTTGTCAACTATAAATTACTGGAAGACTGTGTCTGTGTGTGTGGTGAATATCAAATATTAAAACATGTAGTTTATCATCTGTAAAGCTCACAAACAGCCGTGCTTTTAACAAATAGCCTTTTGTTTATAGTATCTGTGTAATGTAGATGAAGAAGAGAAGATAATTTTTTTTTGTTAGACTTGTTTATCCTAGCTTGTTTTGTCTAGCGGAAGGCCGACACTGTATCACAATCTGATATTTAATGTAAGTCTGTCTGTAAGTTATCAGAATATATGTCCAATTGTTATTAGAAAGTGTTGGTTATTGAAGCAGTGAGCACCTCCCATAATAGCCACCATTAATTGCAATTAATAACTCTATTTCTGAACTTTGGGGTGTGGGGAGCTCTCTTTCCCTAGCAGCATTTGGTCGGCCATTATGCTGACGATATTTTTTGTTATAAATTCAGTCTGTAATATTAAATGTAAATGCGGGAGACTTCTCTATTTTGATCATTTAATAGTTTCAAAGGTAGTAAAGTAAATACAAATCCCATTCATTAATGTTTTCTTACTGAATGAGTTCAGTATGTTTAAGATTGGCTGCTTAACAGCAGATGAGATTCTTTTCAGTTTTTGCCTTGCAGATAACGAATAGTAAGTACAGAGAAATATTCCGTTTAATAAGCATAAAAAATATCTCAGTTTCTTTGTGAAAGTTAGTACATAAATGACCATTAGCCCCTGAGAACCAAATTACTCATTACAGTTTGCGTAAAAGTATGCATAGTTTCTCTCCATAATAGCAGCGCTCACGCGAACTATCTGTTAGAAGGCCGTGAGTTGCGCGCTGTGTATAAAACATTATTTCGTGCGTACTTCGGAATAGCCGATGTCCGTACGTATGTTATCGTGGTATTGGATTATTTCAGACTCTCATGCTAGCCCACAATATTGAACAGAGTAAATAATATTGCAGTACAGAGTAAATAATATTGCAGTATTTAGTATTTATATTTTTGATTAATCACTGCATATATAGAATTTAACAAAACTCCCAATTCCGAGTACCGCGATAATCACAGTCCTTCACCTAATAAATAAAGCTATCGATATCTATACAAAGTAATTATGGATATGCGAAATAGGTTTTTGCAAACTCACAAATAAATCGGTACATGTGGAGTTTGGACAGGTGTAATATGCGTATTCTCGCAAAGGCAGGCTTCAAGAGTTCTACTTAAACCTTCGCCATCTCCACCACAACGAAGTTCTTATTGAAGATTGTGACCCATTTGAAATTTGATCTGGCAGTACATTTCCTTATACCATAACGCCCTTCCCATTCTGCTCTAATATGAATTTCGCAGTCTTTTGTCAAATTCTCATTGTCTCGCCGAAAACTGCATTATTCGTTAACTTTTTCGAAATCAGTCGTCGCATAAGTCTTATTTTTGGTATTTAAATCAATTTACTCCTTCCACTAGGGCTGGAGATAATGACGTGTTCCCCAGCATTGTCATCAGTTTCGGGATGGAGCCTCCTCACAGAACTAATCGCTGTGTGCTTAATGCAAACTAATAGGGTATATGAGTTCTGCCTGCACAACATACCCTACACCAGAATCAGCCACCACTACTATTATTTTCCCCTAATCTGACGCATTTGTCTTCAAACAGATACTGAGACTCGCCAATCTTCAGAGATTGTTGCGCAGCATGCCCATATAAGTTAGGTACATAATTTAGCTCTAATCGTCAGATGCACTGAACCCCTCACCTACTAATGAGTTATTTGTCTTGGCATGTCTATGGGCATATGGGCAAAGTCTGCCGATCCCTCGCTCAAAGAAAAGAAGAATGTCAACTGCGGTCAGCAGTTCGATGTTGACTTTCATTTTATTCAGCTCAGCGTCCCAAGAAAACCCACGTACCATCTAATAAAAGACAGCATACATAGTATATGTGGTCATGCACACACGCCAGAATTTCTCAAAAACATCAGCATGCAAAGGTATGTCAGTGTCCTATAAAATTTCACATACTCCCCTGAATTTAGGATGTTGAATTCTTGCCAAACAATGACAGCATACTTATGCTCTGTATTTGACATGACATTCCTTGTATGGTTACTGGTGACTGCATTTAGTTGGGTAGTCTCGTTTCGTCCAGTTTTTCCATATTATTCAGATAATCTAATTGGAAAATCCCCTTCCTCAGCACAAGCTGAAACTTTGCATCATTGGGATATGCATCTTGAATGATGTGCATATTCTCCTGAGGAGGAGTTTCAACAAGTTTCTGGAGTGGTCCCTGCATAAAACATAGTGATTCTAGGAAGCGGAGCGTAATTCATGGCGTCATTCGTTTGGAGTTCGAAATACACTACTGGCCATTAAAATTGCTACACCACGAAGATGACGTGCTACAGCCGCGAAATTGAACCGACAGGAAGAAGATGCTGTGACATGCAAATGATTAGCTTTTCAGAGCATTCACACAATGTTGGCGCCGGTGGTGACACCTACAACGTGCTGACATGAGGAAAATTTCCAACCGATTTTTCATTCACAAACAGCAGTTGACCGGCGTTGCCTGGTGAAACGTTGTTGTGATGCCTCGTGTAAGGAGGAGAAATGGGTACATCTGACTTTGATAAAGGTCGGATTGTAGCCTATCGCGATTGCGGTTTATCGTATTACGACATTGCTGCTCGCGTTGGTCGACATCCAATGACTGTTAGCAGAATATGGAATCGGTGGGTTCAGGAGGGTAATATGGAACGCCGTGCTTTATCCCAAAGGCCTCATATCACTAGCAGTCGAGATGACAGGCATCTTATCCGCATGGCTGTAACGGATCGTGCAGCCAAGTCTCGGGCCCTGAGTCAATAGATGGGGACGTTTGCAAGACAACAGTCATTTGCACGAACAGTTCGACGACGTTTGCAGCAGCATGAGCTGTCAGCTCGGAGATCATGGCTGCGGTTACTCTTGACACTGCCTCACAGACATGAGCGCCTGCGATGGTGTACCCAACGACGTCATTTTTTCGGATGAATCCAGGTTCTGTTTACAGCATCATGATGGTCGCATCCGTGTTTGGTGACATCAAGGTGAACGCACATTGGAAGTGTGTATTCGTCATCGCCATACTGGCGTATCACCCATCTTGATGGTATGGGGTGCCATTGGTTACACGTCTCGGTCACCTCTTCTTCGCATTGACGGCACTTTGAACAGTGGACGTTACATTTCAGATATGTTACGACCGTGGCTCTACCCTTCATTCGATACCTGCGAAACCCTACATTTCAGCAGGATAATGCACGACCGCATGTTGCAGGTCTTGTACAGGCCTTTCTGGATACAGAAAATGTTCGACTGCTGCCCTGGCCAGCACATTCTCCAGATCTCTCACCAACTGAAAACGTCTGATCAATGGTGGCCGAGCAACTGGCTCGTCACAATACGCCAGTCACTACTCTTGATGAACTGTGGTATCGTGTTGAAGCTGCATGAGCAGCTGTACCTGTACACGCCATCCAAGCTCTGTTCGACTTAATGCCCAGGCGTATGAAGGCCGTTATTACGGCCAGAGGTGGTTGTTCTGGGTATTAATTTCTCAGGAGCTATGCACCCAAATTGCGTGAAAATGTAATCACATGTCAGTTCTAGTATAATATATTTGTGCAATGAATACCCGTTTATCATCTGCATTTCTTCTTGGTGTAGCAATTTTAATGGCCAGTAGTGTATATTTTTCTACACTATCGAACAGGACACCAACCTGATCTTTCTTCATAACGAAATTGGCCAAATGCTCAGCACGTAAGTGAACATCAAACTCACTCAAATTCTGACGGGAAACAGGTGTGTATCGTGATAATTTATTCTGCAAGTTGCTTGCATTGTGAGCAGCACCACGTAACTTCCCTGTTAGGTGACAGTGTTCCCTATGAGAAGTTTCTTCTTATCTGTTTAATGGCAGCCCACGAATATGACAGGCAACTGTAGTATTGTACAAATCATAATTCTCCTTTGGCTTGTTCCTGGAACGCTGCTGTTGTAAAGCTTATCACCCTCCCACAAGGTGTATCAAACTCAGCGAGCTGCCAAATTGCAGGATTATTCCCGAAAAATGATGATTGGTGGTTAAGGTTCTAATCATACATACACACAACCTAGTTCTCAGCCACATATGTTACATTTTTTGCTGTAAAGGCGCTATGTGAGGCTGTAGGATCGTCTTCACATTGTCAGAGGGGCGAGGAGGCACTCAAACTCAGCATACACTACAAATGGACATCGCTCCTGATGATGAGCATTCTTAAACTTCAAGAATTTGTTTTCCTCTGTGGGCATGACAACATGTACCAGTTTCTTGGTAGATTAATCCACAAGATGGTTTGTTACTAACTCACTTGTGGAAAACGCATTTAGGCATCTTAAGCAAATATGCTGTTTATACCTATGTTTACTAAGTCGGAATGAAAGGAACTGAGACATATCTTTAATCCACACGTAGTGATTATTATTATTCCCTTTGCAGAGTAGCAGAATGTTTACATGCAGAGCCTGCTGACCGGCAAATTCAGAGAAATGAAGGGGGCTGACGGATTTGCTTGTAACTTTTTATCATCTGACTTCCACTCCTCCAGGCTATAAACATGAACCAAAATACTGGTTTCCTGAACCTCAAAGTTAGGAATGTCCTTGATGTTAATGGGGAACTCGATACCATCAAAATTATAAAACCCATGTGCATAATCTCCACCGTATTGAGATACACGCTCAGGTTGAATCAAGTAATATCTCTCGCAAGCCAGGATTGACCATGCAAAACAAATCTCGTCTTTTTTATCTTGGACGTTAATACATGCCTGTTTGGCGCTGTATGCTCAGGAAGTGGGATATAGCTGGACCCCCAATTTAAGGTATCAAGGATGTGTGTGGATCTCGAGGTGCAGTACTCGTTGTGAGATTGTCAGTTTGGACTAGGAGGAGATGCTGTATCAGGACAGAAAGAACACCCAAGCCGCAGGGATGGCTGTCGTGTGCTGCCTGCAATGGTGACTTCCAGCCCTGACCTGGATGGGGGCAGCAGTATCCTAGTGGCTGGAGGGGTAGCCATAACGATGACATACCAGTGGAGGCAGCGGCAGGGGCTGTGGCTGGGGGGGGGGGGGGGCAGGTGTGATGGCGTTGTTGATGGCAGCTGAGGCGGCGACCTGTGCAGCTATGACGCTCGTCCTAGCAGGCAAGGCGTGTCTTGACAGGACCGTGTTTTTGTGGTGCTATCTACACCTGCCTTGAGACTATGCCACTACATACTGCAGGGATGGCGAAGTGGATCACATCCCAGACGCTATGCACTTGTCAGCTACAGAGAAAGAATAATGAAAATAAGTACAAGTGTTATAAACTCGCCTGCTAGTGCTGCAAAGAAAGAACATTGATTATATATATTACAAAGAATGGAGATGGGTACTTAAATTACCAATATCGCTCTCGACCCAAGATGAAACTATATCCATGAGGTCACCTCCACCCACTTTGGCATCTCTGACTCGAATTCAAGAAGCTGCAGGTCCTGCTCCATTTCTTCTACCCACTGACACATCTACTTGTCTGAACCAGCGTGGAGCATGCAATCAGAACGACGAAACTGGAAGATGAATTCATTTTTTTACGAGAATGTGTACTTGCATGACTGTTGTGTCGACTGAATTGCCCTGGAGGCTGCTCCATGATCTCAGACTCGTTGGCATACCTTCCCTCAGCCTTCAGCTGCCAGTCGAGGTCGGCCAGTAAGAACAACAAGGAGAAATTGCGACACAGGAAATTTTTCTAACGAAAATATATTACGATTTGATAAACACTTTCTACGAAATTCGTTTTAACTACGAAATTTGAAGATGAGAATGTGTACTTAAATTGCCATACCAAAGAAAATATGTACTTTGATTACAATTCCTCTTCTGCCTGTCTAAGACGTTTGTTGTCACAGAAACTGCTGCTGTTTGATGCTGATCAGCATTTCATGATGGTGCTTCCATTTACACCGACGATAATCAGACAAGTAAACGTAACTGCGAACTGACGATTAATACACACAAACAGGTGTAACCACAGACTGCAGAAGTATGAGGATGACTGTGGAGGGGATAGTTTGTTTGTATAGACTCAAGTCCTGGTCACTAGTGTGGCGGGGACAAATCGGAGCCCTTGTACAGGGGGAAAACTCAGGCCTGCAATTGGCGGGAACTGATAGGTTTGCTTCAACAGGGTGAGAACCCAGGTCTGCAAATTCAGACATGTCAGATAGTGTTCATATTCTTCAGAACAGGAAACATATTGTTAAACAACCAGTCTTTCTAGGAAGGCCTTTGATTCACCCTCTAAAAAGCAGATGTCCCACATTAAAGCAAACTTCGGCTTGCACAAATCCCCTGGGACGCTTGGGATAGGGCAGTATTGTTCATTTCCCTCAGCATCCAGGTGTTCCAGAAATGTCTTTGAAGCAACCCTACAGAAGAAGCATCTGGTATTTCCCCCTGCTTTCAGGTGGTCAGTGGGGCTTAAGTGTACAGGTGTTTGCCCACCCTTCTGAGAAGAATAGAATATGAAACTTAGTGGCAGATTAAAACTGTGTGCCAGACCGAGACTTGAACTCAGGACCTTCGTCTTTCGTGGGCTAGTGCTCAACCATCTGAGTTACCCAAGCACGACTCGTCTCCTACCTTCCAAACTTCACAGAAGCTCTTCTGAAAAGGTAGGAGACGAGGTACTGGCAGAACTGAAGCTGTGAGGACGGGTCGTGAGTCGTGCTTGGGTAGCTCAGATGGTAGAGAACTTGCCCGTGAAAGGCGAAGGTCCTGAAATCGAGTCTTGGTCTGCCACACAGTTTTAAAATCTGCCAGGAAGTTTTATATCATCGCACACTCCGCTGCAGAATGAAAATCTCATTCTAGAAAGAATAGAGTAGCATTTACGAATCTGACCCATGTCTTTGAAGCACCTGCTTTTGTGTGTGTGTGTGTGTGTGTGTGTGTGTGTGTGTGTGTGTGTACGTGCGTGCGATCGCGCACGGAGACAGGAAATGCACTGCTCTTTTGTCAGTGTTTCAGGTGTTTGACAGTTCTCCCTGGAAGGATGGAATGTCTTTCTTCCATCAGCTACATGGTTCTGTCCTGGCAAGTATGTTAGCTGACCTTTATAGCAGAAAGTCTTCCTTCTTTGTTGGTGTTTCAAGCGATGTCGGTGTTAAGCGTATGGGTGTTCCGAAACTGCCACTCAACAACAGAGCAAGTTGCCGCCAGCGCACTTCTCCAGAGGTTTACAGCACTCACAGGTTGAGTGGGAAACTCAGAGCGCTAGAAACAATAGGCAGGAAGTCAGCATGTACCATCTACTCTGCAAGCGCAGTAGTCCGCTCTGCTGCCTCCACATAAGGCGAGGGTGCAGCCACAGGTATCAACCATGGTGCGAGTTAGTTCCAAGTCATTCAAATGGCTGTAAGTACTATGGGACTTAACATCTGAGGTCATCAGTCTCCTAGACTTAGAACTACTTAAACCTAACAAACCTAAGGACATCACACACATCCATGACCGAGCAGGATTTGAACCATCGACCGTAGCAGCAGTGCGGTTCCAGACTGAAGTGCCTAGAACCACTCGGTCACATCGGCTGGCCAAGTTAGTTTCCTGGTTCGCCACACTGCTGCATTAGTCATTAAGGGGACCAGTCAGCTGCCCATACCACGGCAAGTGGATGCAGTGGGATGTGAATGGTCTTTTCTTTTATAGTAACAAATTCAAATAATTTTGATCACAATTATCAATTAATTCCTTACTGGATTTTCCATCATATGTCAGACAATCTGTTCTATCAGCACCAATAATTCTAAAACTCACCACTATTTGGCATGATTTGAATTAACCCATTCATCACCATTATTTACATTAATTTCAGTACCTTTTTAGGAATATTTAAATTATTTTTAGTGTTCTCACTTACAGGAAAAGAATACAACTGATACTTCCTAATATTGTTCATTTATAAATATTAAAAGTTATTAATAATTTCTAAAATTTATTAATTCATTTTTAAAATTTATTAATTCATCTTTAAAATTTATAACTCTTATAGTAGCACTATTAAAATCAATCAAATTATTATTTTAATCTGTTCTATTTATATCTAAAACCTGAATTTTTCTATCATGAATTGGAAAAAAATTTGGATAATTGGGTTCATAAATTATACAAGCACCAGATTCTAAATTAGGCATAAAAGTTACTAGTTTACAAATGAAATTATTCATAATTTTTACAGATATTGCGTCAGTCAAAGTAAAATTAACATTAACTGTTTCAAATGGTATAATTTTTGGAGTATTATAACAACAGTTTCTTTCTCAGTTTCAATAATTTGCTTATTGAATACTAAAATTTCTCCAATACTGTCCTTTATATTGGTATATAATTTAACATCGCTCTCAATAGTAACACTGCTTAAAATTTCATCTTCAATATATATGTGTTAGAATAAATAAATTTGTCCAAGTTTTTCAAACTGTGTTGACCAACAGGAGTTATAGTTCCTCCATTGCAATATCATTTACAATTTTTTGATGTTACATTTGGAGCTACAAAAGTTGTACAAAAACCAACTACTAAAACATTTTTATAATGAACTCTTGTAAGCACAGTTAACCTTTTTTTGAGACTCCATTAAATTAACTTATAATAATAACTTTGTATTAATTAAATAAAAGGTTGGGGGCCAAAAACATGAATTCCAGAAAAAAGTTAAAAATAAACAAACTTCTATTTGATGTTCTATACTTGGATCAAGTGTCTGTGGAAAAACAATGTTAATGATCTGTAATTATACTTTAGCCCCAGGGTTGCTGAACTGGGATAAAATCAATCTTTGATATATTTATTCTAAAAGCTTAGATCAATTAAAGTATAAAAAAGTTAAAAGAAAATATTGTTGCTTTTACTGAAAATAATGAAGCCATTACTCCATTAGAGGAATGTGAAGAAAATTAAGTCGCTTTATTTACTGATTTAATTCTTGAAAATATTGTTATTTTTATTGAAGGTGATGAAGAAATTATACCACTAGATGAATGTGAAGAATATTCAGTTGTTTTTCTTGATGATTTTATTCTTGGACATCAAGAAGTTGTTAAAGAATATTTTACTGGAGGAAGACACAAAGAAATACACTGAAGAGCCTAAGAAAATGTTTCACCTGCTTAATAATGCCGTAGAAGAAGCTAAGTAGCACCTTGATGTAGTGGCTATGATCCTAAACTGTTGCAGGAAGGCCGGCCGGGGTGGCCGAGCGGTTCTAGGCGCTACAGTCTGGAACCGCGCAAGCGCTACGGTCGCAGGTTCGAATCCTGCCTCGGGCATGGGTGTATTTGATGTCCTTAAGTTAGTTAGCTTTAAGTAGTTCTAAGTTCTAGGGGACTGATGACCTCAGACGTTAAGTCCCATAGTGCGCAGAGCCATTTTTTTTTTGTTGCAGGAAGGGTCGTGAGTTCAGTACTCACCTGAACTGTACAATTTTAATTTCTATATCCGGTTCGATTACATTGTAGAAACATCCACAACTGTCAAGAATCAGTGTTCTGGAATGTTCTGTAGCTGCATATATGCTGTATATGTTCCGGGCGGAGGCAGTTCGCTCCGAGCTCTTGCATGTGCAAGTGCTGAATAAACCTCCGTTAAGTGAAGTTAGTGTTCGCCATTCATCTACTTACACCTTCTTCTATTTGACATTATTCTGTTGGAGGCGCTGGGTATTGGACCTTGTGATAGCGCACAATATCAACGACACAGTGGCTCCCATCAGGCCACACCAGAGCTGCCGTTTACGTTGCGAGAAACCCGAGTTCGAGTCACATTCAACAGATCGCAATCTACCCGCGAGAGAAGAGGACGTTACGATGACAGCAACTGTGTGCCACCACACGAGACATCCTTCCGGGTTCTCTACATCTACATGACTACTCTGCAATTCACATTTAAGTGCTTGGCAGAGGGTTCATCGAACCACAATCATACTATCTCTCTACCATTCCACTCCCGAACAGCGCGCGGGAAAAACGAACACCTAAACCTTTCTGTTCGAGCTCTGATTTCTCTTATTTTATTTTGATGATCATTCCTACCTATGTAGGTTGGGCTCAACAAAATATTTTCGCATTTGGAAGAGAAAGTTGGTGACTGAAATTTCGTAAATAGATCCCGCCGCGACGAAAAATGTCTTTGCTGTAATGACTTCCATCCCAATTCGCGTATCATATTACGTGATAATACAAAACGAGCTGCCCTTTTTTGCACCCTTTCGATATCCTCCGTCAATCCCACCTGGTAAGGATCCCAGACCGCGCAGCAATATTCTAACAGAGGACGAACGAGTGTAGTGTAAGCTGTCTCTTTATTGGACTTCTTGCATCTTCTGTCCTGCCAATGAAACGCAACCTTTGGCTCGCCTTCCCCACAATATTATCTATATGGTCTTTCCAACTGAAGTTGTTCGTAATTTTAACACCCAGGTACTTAGTTGAATTGACAGCCCTGAGAATTGTACTATTTATCGAGTAATCGAATTCCAACGGATTTCTTTTGGAAGTCATGTGGATCACCTCACACTTTTCGTTATTTAGCGTCAACTAAAAAAAAAAATGGTTCAAATGGCTCTGAGCACTATGGGACTTAACATCTATGGTCATCAGTCCCTTAGAACTTAGAACTACTTAAACCTAACTAATCTAAGGACATCATACAACACCCAGTCATCACGAGGCAGAGAAAATCCCTAACCCCGCCGGGAATCGAACCCGGGAACCCGGGCGTGGTAAACGAGAACGCTACCGCACGACCACGAGCTGCGGACTTTAGCGTCAACTGACACCTGCCACACCATACAGCAATCTTTTCTAAATCGCTTTGCAACTGATACTGGTCTTCTGATGACCTTACTAGACGGTAAATTACAGCATCATCTGCGAACAACCTAAGAGAACTGCTCAGAATGTCACCCAGGTCATTTATATAGATCAGGAACAGCAGAGGTCCCAGGACGCTTCCCTGGGGAACTTCTGATATCACTTCAGTTTTACTCGATGATTTGCCGTCTATTACTACGAACTGCGACCTTCCTGACAGGAAATCACGAATCCAGTCGCACAACTGAGACGATATCCCATAGGCCCGCAGCTTGATAAGAAGTCGCTTGTGAGGAACGGTGTCAAAAGCTTTCCGGAAATCTAGAAATACGGAATCAACTTGAGATCCCCTGTCGATAGCGGCCATTACTTCGTGCGAATAAAGAGCTAGCTGCGTTGCACAAGAACGATGTTTTCTGAAACCATGCTGATTACATATCAATAGATCGTTCCCTTCGAGGTGATTCATAATGTTTGAATACAGTATATGCTCCAAAACCCTACTGCAAACCGACGTCAATGATATAGGTCTGTAGTTAGATGGATTACTCCGACTACCCTTCTGAAACACTGGTGCGACCTGCGCAATTTTCCAGTCTGTAGGTACAGATCTATCGGTGAGCGAGCGGTTGTATATGAGTGCTAAGTAGGGAGCTATTGTATCAGCGTAATCTGAAAGGAACCTAATCGGTATACAATCTGGACCTGAAGACTTGCCCGTATCAAGCGATTTGAGTTGCTTCGCAACCCCTAACGTATCTACTTCTAAGAAACTCATGCTAGCAGCTGTTCGTGTTTCAAATTATGGAATATTCCATTCGTCTTCCCTGGTGAAGGAATTTCGGAAAACTGCGTTCAATAACTCCGCTTTAGCGGTACAGTTGTCGGTAACAGTACCATCGGCACAGCGCAGCGAAGGTATTGACTGCGTCTTGCCGCTTGTGTGCTTTACATACGACCAGAATTTCTTCGGATTTTCTATCAAATTTCGAGACAATGTTTCGTTGTGGAACCTATTAAAGGCATCTCGCATTGAAGTCCGTGCGAAATTTCGCGCGTCTGTAAATTTTAGCCAATCTTCGGGATTTCGTGTTCTTCTGAACTTCGCATGCTTTTTCCGTTGCCTCTGCAACAGCGTTCGGACCTGTTTTGTGTACCACGGGGGATCAGTTCCATCTCTTACCAATTTATGAGGTATGAATCTCTCAATTGCTGTTGCTACTATATCTTTGAATTTGAGCCACATCTCGTCTACATTTGCATAGTCAGTTCGGAAGGAATGGAGATTGTCTCTTAGGAAGGCTTCTAGTGACACTTTATCCGCTTTTTTAAATAAAATTATTTTGCGTTTGTTTCTGGTGGATTTGGAAGAAACGGTATTGAGCCTAGCTACAACGACCTTGTGATCACTAATCCCTGTATCAGTCATGATGCTCTCTATCAGCTCTGGATTGTTTGTGGCTAAGAGGTCAAGTGTGTTTTCGCAACCATTTACAATTCGCGTGGGTTCGTGGACTAACTGCTCGAAATAATTTTCGGAGAAAGCATTTAGGACAATCTCGGAAGATGTTTTCTGCCTACCACCGGTTTTGAACAAGCATTTTTGCCAACATATCGAGGGAAGGTTGAAGTCCCCACCAACTATAACCGTATGAGTGGGGTATTTATTTGTTACGAGACTCAAATTTTCTCTGAAGTGTTCCGCAACTATATCATCGGAATCTGGGGGTCCGTAGAAGGAGCCAATTATTAACTTAGCTCGGCTGTTAAGTATAACCTCCACCCATACCAATTCGCACGGAGTATCTACTTCGACTTCACTACAAGATAAACCACTACTGACAGACACAAACACTCCACCACCAATTCTGCCTAATCTATCTTTCCTGAACACCGTCTGAGACTTCGTAAAAATTTCTGCAGAACTTATTTCAGGCTTTAGCCAGCTTTCTGTACCTATAACGATTTCAGCTTCTGTGCTTTCTATTAGCGCTTGAAGCTCAGGGACTTTCCCAGCGCAACTACAACAATTTACAACTACAATTCAGACTGTTCCTTGATCCAAGCATTTGCCATGCACCCTTTGAGATTGCAGCCCACCCCGTACTTTCCCGAGTCCTTCTAACCTAAAAAACCGCCCAGTCCACGCCACACAGCCTCCGCTACCCGTGTAGCCGCCAGCTGAGTGACGATGGTCAAGATCCAAACAATTTGCTGAAGGTATATGAGTGTATAGCCAAATTTAACAAATGGGATGACACTGTGTGTTTGGCTAACGTATTTTTCTACTTGGAGTGCACTGCAAAGCAATTGTATCAGAACAACGAGGAGAAGTTCACAAGCTGTTAAGTATTCCAGGCGGAACTGCGGAAGTATTTCTGCGACACACAATGCCAGAAGTGCAAGGCTGAAGATAAATTAAAGTGCAGAGCACAGCGTCCAGGAGAAACAACAGCATCCTACATTCAAGACGTCTTGGAGCTTTGTAAAATAGTGGATCCTAGAATGAAGGAGGAAGATAAGGTCGCACATCTCGTGAAGGGTGTTGCTGAAGACATGTATCAAGCCCTACTCCTGAAGGAGGTTTCGTCAGCAGACGACATCATAAAATGGTGCCAGTATATGGAGACAATGCATCAAAAAAGAATTACACACAAGAAATTTGAACTTCTTCCAAACGTCGTATCGATGTCTGTGATGGAGGAAGCAACTGATTTCACAAGTGTTCTTCGTCAGATGGTGAGAGAGGAAGTTCAGAAGGCTCCAAGCGCTATGGGTCTTAACATCTGAGGTCATCAGTCCCCTAGACTTAGAACTACTTAAACCTAACTAACCTAAGGACATCACACACATCCATGCCCGAGGCAGGATTCGAACCTGCAACCGTAGCAGCCGCGTGGTTGCGGACTGAAACGCCTAGAACCGCTCGACCACAGCGGCCTCCGAAGTTCACTAGGCACCTGGATTGCACGGCGAGCAAAAAACCGAGACGCTTCAAGAGGTCATCAGGGAGGAAGTGGAGCAGACATTGAACACAATCTCTCGTCCTTCATTTCCCGTTAAAATGGTGAAAAATTCGAGATCCAGGCGGAGTTATTTTCCAACAATGCCGCATGAGGAACCTGTTTGGGCACCAAGGAAGACTGACGTTTGGAGGACTCAGGATAACCAACCAGTATATTTCCACTGTGGACGACCGGGACATGTGGTGCGCTATTGTCGAGAAAGACGGCGGATATTTGATGACGCCCGCGTCAGAAGACAGCAGACCGATCTTAGTCGACGCCAACTCTGGAACGACGAAGATGAAGAAGACGATGTGGGTGCAGGACGACGTAGGTCACCATCGCCGCTAGCTAGCCGGTGAGTACGCTCCCTAACATGTCGATCAAGGTCTTAAGGATCCAACAGGACGAGTCGCCAGGTGGGCACTACCTCTTCAAGAGTGTACAAAAGTGGAAGGAAACACCAAGATGCCAACTATCTCTCTAGAAACCCCGTGCAAAATCATCAAGACTTTGTTGAAAATAGTGACTGTTTCGCTGCACCCCAGGATCTCTCTGCTGAACAGAAGAAGGACGCCAAGATAACTCAAATTATGCTTGCCTTAAATCGGCCAGAGGATGTGAAAGGACGATTTAAGGTAGTTAATGGATTACTTTCCAAGAAAAACTTTGATCCGTTTGGGAAGAGGTGACTGCCAGTGATTCCTAAACATATGTGCTTAGATATTCTACAGAAATTCCATGATACACCTGAGACCGGACATTTAGCATTTATTAAGACATACGATAGAATCCGCAAGAGATTTTGCTGGTCAGGTCACTAAGTGTTGCACTGTCGAGAGTGCCAGAGGAGAAAGGCAGTTCCTCAAAAACCACCTGATCGACTCATGCCAATTCCACCAGCCGAAACGCCTTTCCAGCGTGTTGGGATTGACCTTCTCGGACGATTTCCAACGTCTGCTAGAGGAAAAAGATGGATTATTGTTTGCACTGATCATCTAACACGCTATGCTATTACAAAAGCCGTGAAAACAGCCAAAGCATCCGAGGTAGCCAAATTCATTGTGGAAGACATTGTATTAAAACACAGTGCCCCAAGGTCGTTAATTACGGATCGAGGGACAGTTTTTCAATCGAATCCTGTGACAGAGATAAACCGTCAGTGCAACATTACTCGTCACATGACGACTGCCTGCTATTTGCAAACTAACGGGCTTACTGAACGCGTTAATAAGACCTTGGACGACATGCAATCAATGTTCGTCAATGTTGAGTAGAGCAACTGGTATGAGGTGCTACCTTCGTGAAGTTTGCCTACAACACTGCCAAACAAGACACCACAGGATTTACGCCATTTTTCCTGGTGCACGGGCGTGAGGCGACTACGATGATGGACACTGTTTCCGTTACGTCCTGATGACATCGATGACGACTACATAGGCGAGGTGTTAACTAGAGCTGAGGAAGCTAGGCAGTTAGCTCGAATCCGCCGCACGCTGCAGGCTCAAGGAAACGATCGCCAAAGGTATGATGCGAGCCAGCCTGGTGAACTCGTCTGGATCTTCACTCATGACCGGAAGGTTGGTCTCTCTAAGAAACTCATTATGAAGTTGAAGATTTCGACCCCGACACAAGACGACGAAAGATCAGAGATACGGTCCACGTCCTTTGAATGAAGCCCTATAAGGATCCTGCAACCCATCGTAAATTCGAAGCTCCAGTGGACAGGCAACAAGTCGAAAGGTGACGAAGAGCGTAGCCGCAAAAGAAGTTCCAAGAAGATCACCACAAGGGCGAGAATAAGTAATCGGGAGTCGGAGTATGCAGGACTGATGACTCGTACCCGGACTAGGACGACGTAACACCGAGACGCTGTTCTGTTAAGGAGGGAGAAATATCTCAGAAGCTGAGTAGCGCTGTGGTGTAGTGGTTATGATCCTAAGCTCTTGCAAGGAGAGTCGTGAGTTCAACACACACCTGGACTGTATAATTTTAATTTCTTTATTCGTTTCGACTACATTCTAGAAGCATCCACAAATGTCAAGAATCAGTGTTCTGTAATCTTCTGTAGCTGTGTATACACTATATGTTTTCTGGCCGGAGGCAGTTCGCTCCGCGCTCTTGTATGTGCAAGGGCTGAATAAACCTTAGTTAAGTGAAGTTATTGTTCGTCATTCATCTACTTACACCTTCTTCTGAGTGGCAATATCATGTAGGGCCCCGTGAGCATGGAATCGACTAAAGTCTGAAGTAGTGCTGTACGGAATTGGCACCATGACTCCCTCAGGGCAGTCCATAAATCCGTAAGAGTACGAGGGGATGGAGAACCTGTCTGAGCAGCACATTGCCAGTCGTCCCTGATACGATCGATAATGCTCATGTCTGGGGAGTTTGGTGGCCAGCGGAAGCATTTAAACTCAGAAGAGTGTTCCTGGAGCCACTCTGTAGCAATTCTGGACGTGTGGACTGATGCTGGTCATCAAACAGGATGCTTACAAATGTGTCACCTGTCAAGAGTCGTATCTGTACTTATCAGGGGTCCCATATCACTCCAACTGCACATGTCCCACACCATTACAGAGCCTCCACCAGCTTGAACAGTCCGCTGCTGACATGCAGGGTCCATGGATTCATGAAGTTGTCTTCATACCCCTACACATACATATGCTCGACACAATCTGAAACAAGACTCGTTCGACCAGGCAACATGTTTCCAGTCATGAACTGTCCAATGTCAGTGTTAACAGTCTCAGGCGACGCATAAAGCTCTGTGTGGTGCAGTCATCAAGGGTATACGAGTTGGCCTTCGACTCTGAAAGCCCATATCGATGATGTTTCGTTGAATGGTTCGCATGCTGACACTTGCTGATGGCCCAGTATTGAAATCTGCAGCAATTTGCGGAGGCGTTGCACTTCTATCACACTGAACGATTCTCTTCAATCGTTGTTAGTTCCGTTCTTGCAGGATCTTTTTCCGACCGCAGCGATGTTGGAGATTTGATTTTTTACCGGATTCCTGATATTCACTGTACGTTCGTGAAATGGTCATATGGGAAAATCACCACTTCATCGCTACCTCTGAGATACTGTGTCCCATCGCTCTTGCGTCAACTATAACACCACATTCAAACACTCTTCAATCGCCACTTCATCGCTACCTCTGAGATACTGTGTCCCATCGCTCTTGCGTCAACTATAACACCACATTCAAACTCTCTTCAATCTTGATAACTGCCACTGTAGAAGCAGTAACTGATCAAACAACTGCGCCAGACACTTGCTGTCTTATAATGACGTCGCCGAATGCAGAGCCATATTCTGTCTGAAGACGCATTTGAAGACGCATGCCTATACCAGTAGTAGTAGATGAATAAGTAAGAAATGAAAGAAGAAGCTGCATGGTAGAATTCTGCACAGAGCATAACTTAATCATAGCTAACACTTGGCTTAATAATCATGAAAGAAGGCTGTATGCGCGGAAGAGACGTGGAGGAAGGTTTCAGATTGGTTATATAATGGTAAGACAGAGATTTAGGAACCAGGTTTCAAATTGCAAGACGTTTGCAGGGGCAGATGTGGACTCTGACCACTATTTATTGGTTATGAACTGTAGATTAAAACTGAAGAAACTGCAAAAACGTAGTGGGAACCAGATAAACTGAAAGAACTATAGGTTGTAGAGAATTTTACAGGGAGCGTTAGGGAACGATTGAGAAGAACTGGGGAAAGAAATACAGTAGAAGAAGAATGGGTAGCTATGAGAGATGAATTATTACAGGCAGCAGAGGATCAAGTACGTAAAATGACGAAGGCTAGTAGAAATCCTTGGGTAAAACAACTGACAAATGGATAAAATATAATAATGCATTAAATGAAGCAAGGGAAAAGAAATACAAACGTCTCAAAAATGAGATCGAAAGTAAGTGCAAAATGGCTAAGCATGCATGGCCAAAGGGTCGTATCTGTACTTATCAGGGGTACCATATCACTCTAACTGCACATGTCCCACACCATTACAGAGCCTCCACCAGCTTGAACAGTCCGCTGCTGACATGCAGGGTCCATGGATTCATGAAGTTGTCTTCAGACCCCTACACATACATCTGCTCGACACAATCTGACACAAGACTCGTTCGACCAGGCAACATGTTTCCAGTCATGAACTGTCCAATGTCAGTGTTAACAGTCTCAGGCGACGCATAAATCTCTGTGTGGTGCAGTCATCCCCAGGGATGCGTCCTGGGACCTCTGCTGTTCCTGATCTATATAAATGACCTGGGTGACAATCTGAGCAGTTCTCTTAGATTGTTCGCAGATGATGCTGTAATTTACCGTCTAGTAAGGTCATCCGAAGACCAGTATCAGTTGCAAAGCGATTTAGAAAAGATTGCTGTATGGTGTGGCAGGTGGCAGTTGACGCTTAAGTCCGCAGCTCGTGGTCGTGCGGTAGCGTTCTCGTTTACCACGCCCGGGTTCCCGGGTTCGATTCCCGGCGGGGTTATGGATTTTCTCTGCCTCGTGATGACTGGGTGTTGTATGATGTCCTTAGATTAGTTAGGTTTAAGTAGTTCTAAGTTCTAGGGGACTGATGACCATAGATGTTAAGTCCCATAGTGCTCAGAGCCATTTGAACCATTTCTTTTAGTTGACGCTAAATAACGAAAAGTGTGAGGTGATCCACATGAGTTCCAAAAGAAATCCGTTGGAATTCGATTACTCCATAAATAGTACAATTCTCGAGGCTGTCAATTCAACTAAGTACCTGGGTGTTAAAATTACGAACAACTTCAGTTGGAAAGACCATATAGATAATATTGTGGGGAAGGCGAGCCAAAGGTTGCGTTTCATTGGCAGGACAGAAGATGCAACAAGTCCAATAAAGAGACAGCTTACACTACACTCGTTCGTCCTCTGTTAGAATATTGCTGCGCGGTCTGGGATCCTTACCAGGTGGGATTGACGGAGGACATCGAAAGGGTGCAAAAAAGGGCAGCTCGTTTTGTATTATCACGTAGTAGGGGAGAGAGTGTGGCAGATATGATACGCGAATTGGGATGGAAGTCATTAAAGCAAAGACGTTTTTCGTCGCGGCGAGATCTATTTACGAAATTTCAGTCACCAACTTTCTCTTCCAAATGCGAAAATATTTTGTTGAGCCCAACCTACATAGGTAGGAATGATCATCAAAATAAAATAAGAGAAATCAGAGCTCGGACAGAAAGGTTTAGGTATTCGTTTTCACCGCGCGCTGTTCGGGAGTGGAATGGTAGGGAGGTAGTATGATTGTGGTTCGACGAACCCTCTGCCAAGCACTTAAATGTGAATTGCAGAGTAGTCATGTAGATGTGGATGTAGATGTAGATGTAAGGATGTAGAAGCACATATGACTAGGGGTAAGACAGATGCCACCTACAGGAAAATTAAAGAGACCTTTGGAGAAAAGAGAACCACTTGCATGAATATCAAGAGCTCAGAGGGAAAACCAGTCCTGGAAGGTGGAAGGAGTATATAGAGGATCTGTACAAGGGGGATGTACTTGAGGGCAATGTTATGGAAATGGAAGAGGATGTAGATGAAGATGAGATGGGAGATATGATACTGCATGAAGAATTTGACAGAACACTGAAAGACCTAAGTTGAAACAAGACCCCTAGAGTAGACAACATTCCATTAGAACTACTGATAGCCTGGGGAGAGCCAACCATGCAAAACTCTTCCATCTGATGAGCAAGATGTATGAGACAGGCGAAGTACCCTCAGACGTAAAGTAGAATATAATAATTCCAATTCCAAAGAAAGCAGGTGCTGACAGACATGAGATTTACCTAACTACCAGTTCAATAAGTCACAGTTGCAAAATGCTATCATGAATTCTATACAGATGAATGGAAAAACTGGTAGAAACTGATCTAGGGGAAGATCAGTTTGGATTCCATAGAAATGTGGGAACTCGTGAGGCAGTATTGCACCTACGACTTATCTTAGAAGACTGGTTAAGGAAAGACAAACCTAAATTTATGGCATTTACACTTAGAGAAAACATCTGACAATGTTTACTGAACTACTCTCTTTCAAATTCTGAAAGTGGCACGGGTAAAATACAAGGAGCACAAGGCTATTTATAATTTGTACAGAAACCAGAAGGCATTTACAAGAATCGAAGGGGACAAAAGGGGAGCAGTGATTGGGGATGGAGTGAGACAGGGTTGTAGCCTATCCCCAATGTTATTCAGTGTATGTGACTATACTGAGCAGTCAGTAAAGGAAACAAAAGAAACATTTGGAGTAGAAATTAAAGTCCAGGGAGAAGAAATAAAATCCTTGAGGTATGCTGATGACGCTGTAATTTTGTCAGAGGCAGCTAAGAATTAGATTAGGAGATGAGACACTTAAAAGTAGTATATGAGTTTTGCTATTTGGGGAGCAAAATAACTGATGATGATCAAAGCAGAGAAGGTGTAAAATGTAGACTGGCGATGGTAAGGAAAGCATTTTGGAAGAAGAGAAACTTCTTGCAAATAGAAGTAATTAGTAGATTTAAAAACAAATTTACTTGGTGAAACTTAATCTATATAATTGGATGAATATATCTAGTGTAAAGAGTTTTCTCAAACTCATTATTCTCAAAGATCAACAAAAAATGACAGACTGAGGAATGTAGAAATTTGTATTGATTATAAAACCAAAAAAAGTAAATTTGCTTAAAAATTTTTGTAGACATCTGTGAAGAAATTATTAATAAGTTACATAAACCAACGAGAAATAGTTTTAAAAGAAGAAGTGTTATTTCCCTTGGTATAGGTTATTTGTGGTAATCAGATTTAGTAGAAAGAGAAAAAATGAAAAGGAATTTTTTAAAAAAATGTAAGGGATATTTGATCGTTTTTTTTTTCAAAATGTGATTGGGCTCTTCCAATTAAAAATAAAACTGATAATAGTATTTCAAAAGTTTTTAAGAGAATTTTCATTTAAAGGACTCAAGAAAATCTACAAACAGACAGTGGAAAAGAATTCCATACTTAAAAGTTTTCAAGAACCTACAAAAAATTATAACATTAATCATTTCTCAACTTTTACAGAAATAAAGGCCTCAGTTGTTGAAAGATGTAACAGAACACTAAAATCATAAATTAGGAAAAAATCTCTCTTCAAGGAAATTATAAATGGAATGAGTTAGTTTTAAAGCTGGTTGTAGAATATATTAGTACAAAACATTCAACAATAAAAGTGAAACCATTAGAACTTAATTGTATATCAGTGGCTACTTTATATAATAATAAAATACAATATAAGATAAAAGCTTAAGTCCGAATTCCCAAACCGAAAGGAATTTTTGGAAATGGTATACAACCAATTGGTTAACAGAAAACTTTGAAGCTGAAGCTACTGTATTTTCAGGTCCAGTTACAAGTTAACTGAAAGATATGAAATCAAATTTTTATGCTTGAGATCCTACAGAATATATATATATATATATATATATATATATATATATATATATATATATATATATTGTAACCTCCCCACAAAAAATATAAATATATATTTATGTCGTTCACATTCAGTATGACCTTCCACGTGCGGTAGCGTTCGAGCTTCCCGCGCCCAGGTTCGATTCCCGGCGGGGTCAGGGATTTTCTCTGCCTCGCGATGACTGGGTGTTGTGTGATGTCCTTAGGTTAGTTAGGTTTAAGTAGTGCTCAGAGCCATTTGAACCATTTTTTTAACCTGTTGTTGTTGTGGTCTTCAGTCCTGAGA
This sequence comes from Schistocerca nitens, assembly GCF_023898315.1. Lineage (NCBI taxonomy): Eukaryota > Metazoa > Arthropoda > Insecta > Orthoptera > Acrididae > Schistocerca > Schistocerca nitens. Next base: position 603,904,340 of record NC_064618.1, read on the forward strand.
CTGGTTTGATGCAGCTCTCCATGCTACTCTATCCTGTGCAAGCTTCTTCATCTCCCAGTACCTACTGCAACCTACATCCTTCTGAATCTGCTTAGTGTATTGATATCTTGGTCTCCCTCTACGATTTTTACCCTCCACGCTGCCCTCCAATGCTAAATTTGTGATCCCTTGATGCCTCAAAACATGTCCTACCAACCGATCCCTTCTTTTAGTCAAGTTGTGCCACAAACTTCTCTTCTCCCCAATCCTATTTAATACCTCCTCATTAGTTACGTGATCTACCCACCTTATCTTCAGCATTCTTCTGTAGCACCACATTTCGAAAGCTTCTATTCTCTTCTTGTCCAAACTAGTTATCGTCCATGTCTCACTTCCATACATGGCTACACTCCATACAAATACTTTCAGAAACGACTTCCTGACACCTAAATCTATACTCGATGTTAACAAATTTCTCTTCTTGAGAAACGCTTTCCTTGCCATTGCCAGTCTACATTTTATATCCTCTCTACTTCGACCATCATCGGTTATTTTACTCCCTAAATAGCAAAACTCCTTTACTACTTTAAGTGTCTCATTTCCTAATCTAATTCCCTCAGCATCACCCGACTTAATTTGACTACATTCCATTATCCTCGTTTTGCTTTTGTTGATGTTCATCTTATATCCTCCTTTCAGGACATTGTCCATTCCGTTCAACTGCTCTTCCAAGTCCTTTGCTGTCTCTGACAGAATTACAATATCATCGGCGAACCTCAAAGTTTTTACTTCTTCTCCATGAATTTTAATACCTACTCCGAACTTTTCTTTTGTTTCCTTTACTGCTTGCTCAATATACAGATTGAATAACATCGGGGAGAGGCTACAACCCTGTCTCACTCCTTTCCCAACCACTGCTTCCCTTTCATGCCCCTCGACTCTTATAACTGCCATCTGGTTTCTGTACAAATTGTAAATAGCCTTTCGCTCCCTGTATTTTACCCCTGCCACCTTCAGAATTTGAAAGAGAGTATTCCAGTCAACATTGTCAAAAGCTTTCTCTAAGTCTACAAATGCTAGAAACGTAGGTTTGCCTTTTCTTAATCTTTCTTCCAAGATAAGTCGTAAGGTCAGTATTGCCTCATGTGTTCCAACATTTCTACGGAATCCAAACTGATCTTCCCCGAGGTCAGCTTCTACTAGTTTTTCCATTCGTCTGTAAAGAATTCGCGTAAGTATTTTGCAGCTGTGACTTATTAAACTGATAGTTCGGTAATTTTCACATCTGTCAACACCTGCTTTCTTTGGGATTGGAATTATTATATTCTTCTTGAAGTCTGAGGGTATTTCACCTGTCTCATACATCGTGCTCACTAGATGGTAGAGTTTTGTCAGGACTGGCTCTCCCGAGGCCATCAGTAGTTCTAGTGGAATGTTGTCTACTCCCAGGGCCTTGTTTCGACTCAGGTCTTTCAGTGCTCTGTCAAACTCTTCACGCAGTATCTTATCTCCCATTTCGTCTTCATCTACATCCTCTTCCATTTCCATAATATTGTCCTCGAGTACATCTCCCTTGTATAAACCCTCTATATACTCCTTCCACCTTTCTGCCTTTCCTTCTTTGCTTAGAACTGGGTTTCCATCTGAGCTCTTGATATTCATACAAGTGGTTCTCTTCTCTCCAAAGGTCTCTTTAATTTTCCGGTAGGCAGTATCTATCTTACCCCTAGTGAGACAAGCCTCTACATCCTTACATTTGTCCTCTAGCCATCCCTGCTTAGCCATTTTGCACTTCCTGTCGATTTCATTTTTGAGACGTTTGTATTCCTTTTTGCCTGCTTCATTTACTGCATTTTTATATTTTCTCCTTTCATCAATTAAATTCAATATTTCTTCTGTTACCCAAGGATTTCTATTAGCCCTCGTCTTTTTACCTACTTGATCGTCTGCTGCCTTCACCACTTCATCCCTCAGAGCTACCCATTCTTCTTCTACTGTATTTCTTTCCCCCATTCCTGTCAATTGTCCCCTTATGCTCTCCCTGAAACTCTCTACAACCTCTGGTTCTTTCAGTTTATCCAGGTCCCATCTCCTTAAATTCCCACCTTTTTGCAGTTTCTTCAGTTTCAATCTGCAGTTCATAACCAATAGATTGTGGTCAGAATCCACATCTGCCCCAGGAAATGTCTTACAATTTAAAACCTGGTTCCTAAATCTCTGTCTTACCATTATATAATCTATCTGAAACCTGTCAGTATCTCCTGGCTTCTTCCATGTATACAGCCTCCTTTCATGATTCTTGAACCAAGTGTTAGCTATGATTAAGTTATGCTCTGTGCAAAATTCTACAAGGCGGCTTCCTCTTTCATTCCTTCCCCCCAATCCATATTCACCTACTATGTTTCCTTCTCTCCCTTTTCCTACTGACGAATTCCAGTCACCCATGACTATTAAATTTTCGTCTCCCTTCACTACCTGAATAATTTCTTTTATCTCGTCATACATTTCATCTATTTCTTCATCATCTGCAGAGCTAGTTGGCATATAAACTTGTACTACTGTAGTAGGCATGGGCTTTGTGTCTATCTTGGCCACAATAATGCGTTCACTATGCTGTTTGTAGTAGCTAACCCGCACTCCTATTTTTTTATTCATTATTAAACCTACTCCTGCATTACCCCTATTTGATTTTCTATTTATAACCCTGTAATCACCTGACCAAAAGTCTTGTTCCTCCTGCCACCGAACTTCACTAATTCCCACTATATCTAACTTTAACCTATCCATTTCCCTTTTCAAATTTTCTAACCTACCTGCCCGATTAAGTGATCTGACATTCCACGCTCCGATCCGTAGAACGCCAGTTTTCTTTCTCCTGATAACGACGTCCTCTTGAGTAGTCCCCGCCCGGAGATCCGAATGGGGGACTATTTTACCTCCGGAATATTTTACCCAAGAGGACGCCATCATCATTTAATCATACAGTAGAGCTGCATGTCCTCGGGAAAAATTACGGCTGTAGTTTCCCCTTGCTTTCAGCCGTTCGCAGTACCAGCACAGCAAGGCCGTTTTGGTTAATGTTACAAGGCCAGATCAGTCAATCATCCAGACTGTTGCCCCTGCAACTACTGAAAAGGCTGCTGCCCCTCTTCAGGAACCACATGTTTGTCTGGCCTCTCAACAGATACCCCTCCGTTGTGGTTGCACCTATGGTACGGCCATCTGTATCGCTGAGGCACGCAAGCCTCCCCACCAACGGCAAGGTCCATGGTTCATGGGGGGTTTTTAACCTACCAACAGGAAAATTGCGTAACCTATCAATAATAAAATGTCACTAATTTCTCAATAAAAAATTGTAACTTACTTATAACCTTTCAATAACGGACTGTGAATTTAAACTGGTATATTTAGAACGTCAGCAGTGCTGCGTTATGGCCCTGAAAATTCATTCTGAGTAAATTGAAAAATCTTACCTCAATTAGGTCGCTGGATAACTCGTATACATCTGCTCCTATAAGAAAATTTTCTGCCGCAGCTCAGTGCAATGCTGGCCGATAGGTTTGTCTTATATAAAAGGAAACAACTGATTTTTCTTTACAATAATCGGGATGATCATGGATTGGAGAAATTAGTAAATTCTTTAAATTGAAATGAATTTTTGTCAAAAGTTACTTTTGATGAGAAAGATTATTATTAAGAGATTTTTAAAACATTTACGTGGGACTTGATATAACAATACTACATATGCATGAGGCTGCTTTTACCTTACACTATAACGCTCAGGCTCTGCCATCGCTCCCCATGACCAGCCCAGCCAACATGATACACCAGACTGCTCGCTAGCAACAACTTACTGCTACAGCTACACAGTTCCAACTGCAGTCAACACTGCTCTTTGGTCTCAGATTCTCTTATATCTTACATATCGCAGGCAGCGCGTGAGCAATCCATCGAAGTTACATCTGCTCGAATGTGCTAGCAACAAATTCTTTAATCATGGACCTCTTACTATATATATATATATATATATACATATATATATTTATACATTTTAAAATATAACACACTGTAATTATTATTCAAGGTCTGTAGTCCAATAATACATAGATATAATGGATTCAATACAACAGAGAAATTTGTATTATATTTATGTATATATTGCAGAAAAAGTTATAAAAATGGTAGTTAATAAAGTTTAAGTAAAATGGTTAGGATCTGACAATTCTCAAATGTTGACAATTTGCTTAGTGAACAAAGATGTAGTATTATGGACTGTACAAAATTAGAAACTCTCTGCCAACTGCAAATTTAAAAATAAGTGCAAAGATTTATACCTAACTTTGTTGAATAATTTGAGTACCTAACAAACTCAATAATTATTTAGCTTAAAGAATACCTTATTAAGTTTACCAATTTTCACTATGTTATGTACAAGATTATCCATGTTATCATAGACAAAGGTGAGCCATTCGTTACTAACATGAAAGTTAAGATCACAATAGATACTGTTTTTCATTTCTATCCATGACCGTTTCTGATGACGTTTTGTCATTTAGATTTTTCTGTTTCATACTGTAAGACGCCTTGTATGATGCTACTGCCAAATCTACAGAACCTCGTGTCCTAACCTTTTCCATGTAAATAATTCTAATGTGTATAGTACTGGGCCGAGACAGAAGAATATGACTGATTCACGCACATTTGATACTGCTGTCTCATCTTTTCATATTTAAACCTAAATGTCGACGTGGGGAGTTGTAAACTTTACTGCAGGATGCCTATGTAGCCACAATTGTCAGTTGTCAATGCAGCCAACAGCAGCTGCTTTGGTCATGTGTTGGCATGTTCCCAGTGGCAACTGTCTGACTGGTAGGTGTACGATACCTGCCATTCCACCACATCATACACACTGCCACTAAGTATTAACACAATAACAAACCCTCACAAGATCAAATTGTACCACCAGTTTATCATAAACCCATCTACCACTTGGATCCAATGAGTCTGCATACCATTATATAAAGAAAGTGCATGACATTGTATAAAGAAAAGACCATTCAAAATGGTGTAAAGTTCCATAAACCATACAAAACTGAATGAACTATTCTCGATTTATTATAAAGTCTAATGAAAGAACTCTTAACAAAAAGAGAAAGATTTGTTTACTTGCCTGTATTTCAATATGTATCAAGTTATAAAATCAAACTATATGTATAATTACTATTAAAACCAGTCTTGATCACGATTTATTTAACAAGGTGAGCGGTTTCGACCACTACTGTGGTCATCTTCAGACCTATAAGTTGTATACAAAGCTCTAATTAGAGGGCTACATACATTAAACAAAATACATAAAGTTATAAAGCTATAAAACGTTGAATTACCATTGAGTAGAAACCTCTTTCTGTTGGAGAATCACTACTGGAGAAACCAGTGCATGTCTTACTATATATAATGGAGGCTCCACCCACTTCTGACTGCATGATGTCATTATTAACCAATGAGTTATAAGTCGAATTACAATTTAAAATTTCTTAGTTAAAAGAAAATTGTCAAGAATTAGAAATAAATACACACTAAACTTAGCTTATTAAACAGCTATTGTCAATTAAGAAGCGTTAAAAATAATTAAATATGTAGGAAAATGAACTTCGGTTTGGCAGTACATGGGTTGCCCTCTCCAGGCCTGTCAGTGAACCATTTGGAACCACTGGTTGCTATGGTGAAGTTAGACGCCGTTGCAAAGATGAAGCAGTAGGCTTTTTTCACTGAAGTTGTTGTAAAGTCGATAGTCGAACTAGTGTTTGCCATGATGAGGAAATAGGCCAGTGCAAAGATGTGGCAGCAATGAAGTTGTTGCGAAGTAGAATGGCAAAGACTGCGGCGTCATGATTTATTGTCTTTATTGAAACGAAAAGAGTAAGCTACAATAATCTGTAGCTGACATGTATACTACATGCTGCCCAAATACGATACGAAATAGTTGTCCATATATATGAAATATTATCTATGAAGTTGATATGTAGATTACATGTGTTTTTTTAAGGCATTGCTATTCCTCAAGTTATATGCCAGTCATATAAGCAAATAAAAATGAAAGAATTTAAAATTATAAAATTATGAGCCAGTGTCAAAAATAAAACGATGTGAATTAGCAATATGCAGTCTAAAAGCATAAAAGCAAAAATTCTAAAAGAGATAGTCAATCATAAAATAATGTTTGGTAAAAGACAATTACAATGTAAAGATAAAATATTTGCTAAAAGTCTTTATATATATATATATATATATATATATATATATATATATATATATATATATATATATATATATAATTTTTTTTAACCTTTTAAAATAAAGGACAGAAGAGTAAACATTCTAAAGCAGATCATCGAAAAGCTCAAAGAAATGTTTGTCTTTGAACTTAAGTTGTTCTTTTAAAACAGATAATGGATTACTTTTGTGAAGTGAAAAAATTTCAATTTCTTCCAAGGTATTTAGCAGATGTCCTTTTGGCACAGTATGTAATATTTTCAAATTGCTAGAAATGCAACCCTCAGAATGATTGTATCCATCAAGATGTTGACCAAATATTGATTTGATACGTGCAGTACCAGTAGTATGTTCTTTGAAACGTGTTAAAAAGTTACGGCCAGTTTGGCCAATATACTGCTTCTCACAGTCATTACATATTATTTTATAAACGCCTGACTTTTGGTATCTATTTGAGTCTCCAATTGTGTGTTTCAGTTTCATCTGTAGGGGGTTATTAGTTTTAAATGCTATTGTCACGCTTGTGTTCTTAAATAACACGTAGACGCACTAGCAAATTACACTGAGGTTACAAAAGTCTTAGGGTATCTTCTAATATCGTGTCGCACATCACTGTGACCGGCGTAATTCAGCAATTCGACGAAGCATGGCCTCAACAACACGTTGGAAGTCCCCTGCAGAAATATTGGGTCATGCTGCATCTGCAACCATCCATAATTTCGAAGGTGCCGATGCAGGATTGTGTATATGAACTGACCTATCCATTATGTCTCATAAACGTTCTGTATAGGGCAATCTGGGTGGCCAAACAATTCCGTTGAATTGTCCAGAATACCCTTCCAACCAGATGCGAACCACTGTAGACATGGCTCATTGTCATCCATAAAAATGTAACCGTTGTTTGGGAACATGATGTCCATAAATGGCTGCAAATGGGCTCCAATTAGCTGAACATAACCATTTCCAGTCAATGATTGGTTCAATTGGACCAGAGGACCCAGTCCATTCCATGTGAACAAATCCCACACAATTGTGGAGCCACCACCAGCATGAACAGTGCGTGGTTGACAACTTGGGTTCATGACTTCATGGGATCTGCGCCATATTCGAACCCTACCATCAGCTCTTATCAAATGAAATCAGGACTCGTCTGATCACACCACGGTTTTTAGTTGTCAACTGCCAAACAAATATGCGTACGAGCCCAGGAGAGGCGCTGCAAGCGATTCGTGCTGTCAGCATCGGTCGTCTGCTCTCATAGAACACTAATGCCAAATTTCGCCGCACTGTGCTATCAGATACGTTCCTCGTACGTCCCACATTGATTTATAAAGTTATTTCATGCGGCGTTGCTCGTCTGTTATCACTGACAACTCTAGGCAAACGCCACTGCTCTCGGTCGTTAGGTGAAGGCCGTCGGCCACAACGTTGTCTGTGGTGAGAGACAATACCTGAAATTTTGCACTCTCATCACTCTCATGACGCTGCGGGTCTCGGAATCTTGAATTTTCTAACGATTTCAGAAATGTTATGTCCGATGAGTCTAGCTCCAACTAGCATTCCGCACTCAAAGTATGTGAAATCCCGTTGTGCCGCCATAATCATATCGGAAACCTATTCATGAATAGTTCCAAGCCAACAATGGCTATCTGGTACAGGAAACGGTTATAATACTCTGACGAAACAAAATTGCAACCCCAAGAAGCAATTGTGCCACGTAAACGAAAGTTGGTGTATTCAGATTTTACATTAGTTGCAGAAGAGTGGCACTAGTAGCGCCACTATGAGGATGCAGATCAGGTTTGTTTCAAATAAACTCTGTAACGTGAGCGCTAGTTGCCTTTGAGATTGGACGTTGTGAGCTGACGTTAATCAAGAATGCCTTTAAGGCGACAAAGACGCCATCATCAACACCTTACTAAGTTTGAACGAGATGTGTAATAGAGATACGAAAAGTTGAATGTACATTCTGCGGTACTGAGAAAGACTTGGCAGGAGTGTAATCATTGTACATGATTATTGGCAGCAATAGTTAAGTGACTGTACGATCGCATAAAGACTGGGCTCCGGATGGCAACGTAGCACTACCGAAAGAGAAGACCATAGTCTTCGGTGTATGAGTCTGGCGCATCTTAATGCATCTGCAGTAGCAATTTGAACAGCAGTTGGCATCACAGAGACATGATGAATTATTACGAATCGGTTAGTTCAAGGACAGCTCCGCGCCTAATGACCTGCAGCGTGCATTCCACCGACCCCAAACCATCGCCATTTGCGATTTCAGTGGTGTCACGTGAGAGCTCATTGGAGGGCAGGGTGGAGGTCTCTTGTGTTTTATGAGGAAAACTGGTTCTGGTGCGGTGCCAGTGATGATTGTGTGTTGGTCAGAAGGAGGCCAGTTGAGGACCTGCATCCAATCTGTCTTTGACCTAGACACACTGGACCTACACCTGGAGTTATGTCTGGGGTGCGATTTCGTATAACAACAGGAGCACTCTCGTGGTTATCCTACGCACCTTGAAAGCAAATTTGTATGTCAATGAGGTGAGTCGAACTGTTGAGCTGCCATTCATAAACATCCGCTTACGCATATACAGCTGTTGTAACCCAACATGCTCTACAGAGTGTCAACGTGTAGCCTTGGCCTGCTGGATTACCAGATCCGTCTCCAATCAAGCAAATATAGAATATCATTGGAGAATAACTTCAGTGTCATCCATAAACATCCGTCCTGTGTTGACCGAACAAGTGAACAGGCATGGAGCCCTGGCCGAGGGATACCATCATGCTAGTGACAAACCAGAGTTTCTTAAGGAAGGCTAGGGACAACACAATAGTAAGTCCTCACGTGTCGAGCCAACAAAAAAGAGTAGCTGAAAGGTGAAGTTGCCAAAGTCTAGAGTCAGTGAAGCACCAACATAAATACCCCACCCTCCTTAACAAATGTCTGACTGCTGAGTGATGACTGCCGACTGGCCAATGTATAGTATAAGTTCTTGTGTCAGTGGGAGCCATCCAGTGAGAGGGGAGGCAATGAAGGCCGACGTTAGGTATCCTAGCTGTCTTCGATCGTCTATGGAGCCACGATTCTCACTAGAAGGGCACTGCTGCTGCCAGTAGCACTTCCAACTTCTGAGACGACACTCACGGGGGGGGGGGGGGGGCAGAGGCCGCCTTCACTCTGCAGGTCTGCTAGGCCCTTGACGTGTGGATGCTGTCTGTCATCCATCCTCAAGTGGATGGGCACTGCTGCTGCTCATCCTGTCCCTGTGGCAGACACCAATACTGCTGGCTCCTGTTCCATAAACATGGGCCGAGAACTGCCCCCTGTGTACCAATGACTACTTCAGGTGCACGTGGGACATAACTCCTGAGTTCAAATCTTGAACATCAACGAGTGCACTTTGGTGATCCATACACAGAGCTGGAGGCCGCCAGATTTCATGGATCGATGGCCACATATTACGTAGCATTTGCCATCCAACACTTCGCTGTGCTAGAGATACTGTTAGACGAACGCAAGAGGGCCTTCTGCCATTGACAAGGTGCTGCTTCACTGGCCTGGTACTCTGGAAGAAAATCCTGTATTACTGCCTAATAAACATGTCATTGTCAATGATGTTTTCTTGTCCCTTTTGAGTGTGACTAGTTTCTCATGACCACATCTCTCCCAGCTCTATCTTGAAGACTAGGAGTCTGGGACCAGACCCTTGTAATACATTCTGTTGCTACTTTCGGAAATAACGCCTTTTTCCTACAGTGTTTCCCAAAACCATATTGACCCAGTGTTCTCTGCATTAACTTCTATTGAAACAGTTTGAAACTTTATTGTATTTCATGTCATTTTTCAATGAAGATATTCTCCACGTTCATTTTGTCCAATGTGTGCTTATTTTTATAAGATAAACGTGTGTTTATGGAATTCCTCTGAATATCAGTTCACTAACTAATATTCAGCTCATGTCATTACAATACAGATTGACAAAGGCCATCACTCCTCCAAATACGTGAAGGCCATTGTTTTGTGTGACAATTGAGTGGTGCTTATTTTCTTTCAAAACTACAGGCAGTTTTCGATCAATCTACAGGCCAAGGGAAATATTACTTCATTTTTGTTTTAATCATTCATGCTCGAGCATCTGAAGACAGTTGAATTGAAGGGGTCGCTCTGACAGCATGTCCACTAGGCTTACCCCAGAGAGGTAATACACTTCTTTCATTTGGATCTCTCTCCAAGGATGCTTAGCTGCTCTCTACATGTTGCTGTTGTTGTGGTCCTGAGACTGGTTTGATGCAGCTCTCCATGTTACTCTGTCCTGTGCAAGCTTCTTCATCTCCCAGTACCTACTGCAACCTACATCCTTCTGAATCTGCTTAGTGTATTGATCTCTTGGTCTCCCTCTACGATTTTTACCCTCCACGCTGCCCTCCAATACTAAATTGGTGATTCCTTGATGCCTCAGAACATGTCCTACCAACCGATCCCTTCTTCTGGTCAAGTTGTGCCACAAACTCCTCTTCTCCCCAATCCTCTTCAGTACCTCCTCATTAGTTATGTCATCTACCCATCTAATCTTCAGCATTCTTCTGTAGCACCACATTTCGAAAGCTTCTATTCTCCTCTTGTCCAAACTATTTACCGTCCATGTTTCACTTCCATACATGGCTACACTCCATACAAATACTTTCAGAAATGACTTCCTGACACTTAAATCTATACTCGACGTTAACAAATTTCTCTTCTTCAGAAACGCTTTCCTTGCCATTGCCAGTCTACATTTTATATCCTCTCTACTTCGACCATCATCAGTTATTTTGCTCCCCAAATAGCAAAACTCCTTTACTACTTTAAGTGTCTCATTTCCTAATCTAATTCCCTCAGCATCACCCGACTTAATTCGACTACATTCCATTATCCTCGTTTTGCTTTTGTTGATGTTCATCTTATATCCTCCCTTCAAGACACCATCCATTCCGTTCAACTGCTCTTCAAAGTCCTTTGCCGTCTCTGACAGAATTACAATGTCATCGGCGAACCTCAAAGTTTTTATTTCTTCTCCATGGATTTTAATACCTACTCCGAATTTTTCTTTTGTTTCCTTTACTGCTTGCTCAATATACAGATTGAATAACATCGGGGAGAGGCTACAACCCTGTCTCACTCCTTTCCCAACCACTGCTTCCCTTTCATGTCCCTCGGCTCTTATAACTGCCATCTGGTTTCTGTACAAATTGTAAATCGCTTTTCGCTCCCTGTATTTTACCCCTGCCACCTTTAGAATTTGAAAGAGAGTATTCCAGTCAACATTGTCAAAAGCTTTCTCTAAGTCTACAAATGCTAGAGACGTAGGTTTGCCTTTCCTTAATCTTTCTTCTAAGATAAGTCGTAAGGTCAATATTGCCTCACGTGTTCCAGTATTTCTACGGAATCCAAACTGATCTTCCCCGAGGTCGGCTTCTACTAGTTTTTCCATTCGTCTGTAAAGAATTCCTGTTAGTATTTTGCAGCTGTGGCTTATTAAACTGATTGTTCGGTAATTTTCACATCTGTCAACACCTGCTTTCTTTGGGATTGGAATTATTATATTCTTCTTGAAGTCTGAGGGTATTTCGCCTGTTTCATACATCTTGCTCACCAGATGGTAGAGTTTTGTCAGGACTGGCTCTCCCAAGGCCGTCAGTAGTTCCAATGGAATGTTGTCTACTCCGGGTGCCTTGTTTCGACTTAGGTCTTTCAGTGCTCTGTCAGACTCTTCATGCAGTATCGTATCTCCCATTTCATCTTCATCTACATCCTCTTCCATTTCCATAATATTGTCCTCAAGTACATCGCCCTTGTATAGACCCTCTATATGCTCCTTCCACCTTTCTGCTTTCCCTTCTTTGCTTAGAACTGGGTTTCCATCTGAGCTCTTGATGTTCATACAAGTGGTTCTCTTATCTCCAAAGGTCTCTTTAATTTTCCTGTAGGCAGTATCTATCTTACCCCTAGTGAGATAAGCCTCTACATCCTTACATTTGTCCTCTAGCCATCCCTGCTTAGCCATTTTGCACTTCCTGTCGATCTCATTTTTGAGACGTTTGTATTCCTTTTTGCCTGCTTCATTTACTGCATTTTTATATTTTCTCCTTTCATCAATTAAATTCAATATTTCTTCTGTTACCCAAGGATTTCTACTAGCCCTCGTCTTTTTACCTACTTGATCCTCTGCTGCCTTCACTACTTCATCCCTCAAAGCTACCCATTCTTCTTCTACTGTATTTCTTTCCCCCATTCCTGTCAATTGTTCCCTTATGCTCTCCCTGAAACTCTGTACAACCTCTGGTTCTTTCAGTTTATCCAGGTCCCATCTCCTTAAATTCCCACCTTTTTGCAGTTTCTTCAGTTTTAATCTACAGGTCATAACCAATAGATTGTGGTCAGAGTCCACATCTGCCCCAGGAAATGTCTTACAATTTAAAACCTGGTTCCTAAATCTCTGTCTTACCATTATATAATCTATCTGATACCTTTTAGTATCTCCAGGGTTCTTCCATGTATACAACCTTCTATCATTATTCTTAAACCAAGTGTTAGCTATGATTAAGTTGTGCTCTGTGCAAAATTCTACCAGGCGGCTTCCTCTTTCATTTCTTAGTCCCAATCCATATTCACCTACTACGTTTCCTTCTCTCCCTTTTCCTACACTCGAATTCCAGTCACCCATGACTATTAAATTTTCGTCTCCCTTCACTATCTGAATAATTTCTTTTATTTCATCATACATTTCTTCAATTTCTTCGTCATCTGCAGAGCTAGTTGGCATATGAACTTGTACTACTGTAGTAGTTGTGGGCTTCGTATCTATCTTGGCCAAAATAATGCGTTCACTAAGCTGTTTGTTGTAGCTTACCCGCACTCCTATTTTCCTATTCATTATTAAACCTACTCCTGCATTACCCCTATTTGACTTTGTGTTTATAACCCTGTAGTCACCTGACCAGAAGTCTTGTTCCTCCTGCCACCGAACTTCACTAATTCCCACTATATCTAACTTTAACCTATCCATTTCCCTTTTCAAATTTTCTAACTTACCTGCCCGATTAAGGGACCTGACATTCCACGCTCCGATCCGTAGAACGCCAGTTTTCTTTCTCCTGATAACAACATCCTCTTGAGTAGTCCTCTCCCGGAGATTTGAATGGGGGACTATTTTACCTCCGGAATATTTTACCCAAGAGGACGCCATCATCATTTAATCATTCAGTAAAGCTGCATGCCCTCGGGAAAAATTACGGCCGTAGTTTCCCCTTGCTTTCAGCCGTTCGCAGTACCAGCACAGCAAGGCCGTTTTGGTTATTGTTACAAGGCCAGATCAGTCAATCATCCAGACTGTTGCCCTTGCAACTACTGAAAAGGCTGCTGCCCCTCTTCAGGAACCACACGTTTGTCTGGCCTCTCAACAGATACCCCTCCGTTGTGGTTGTACCTACGGTACGGCTATCTGTATCGCTGAGGCACGCAAGCCTCCCCACCAACGGCAAGGTCCATGGTTCATGGGGGGGGCGGCTCTCTACATATTATTACTATACATATATTATTACTATACATGTCTTTAATTTGACTCATACTGCAAGTTTATTTAATTCCTCACATTGTATAGACTTCTTTCAATATGCATTTCTGTGTTTAAGATAGAACATTGTACTCTCATTTTATCAAAAATTTAACAGTTTAAGAGTTCATAAAACAGTGTAATGGGGTGCTACTTGACTCGCCCAGTTAAGTTTTCAACCAATGACGGGCTTCTTGTAAGATCTTAAGGATGTTCACCCCTCCAGGCCTTTTCATGCTGTGTAAAAGACACAGTGGCGTCCATCTTTATACTGTGAATGCAGTATTTCAACACATTACATAACCTTATAAAAAGTTATACTAATACATCAGAATTGTTACACATGCCTCTATACTCCTTCATGTTATTATGAAAGAATGACGACAGAATATTTACCTAGGATCAGTAACCAGTTTTATTAAAGAAGTTTCTCCAGTAGAATAATGCATCCTTTAAAAGCTTTTTTCTTTTCTTTTGTTAATTGAGTCCAGCTTGCACAAGAATCATAACTTTACACAAACAAGACGCACTTGATAATTTTTCAGATCTGAAAACAGTCCCTTTCCAAAAAATATTAACTTACTGAATAATACTACGATATATACATGTACTGTGTATGTTTTTACATGGTTGCATATGACTGCTAAATATGGAGCTATTGCGGCAACATACTCTGAGAGACACCTGTCTAGTTTACAATCAGGACAGGAGGCCTCACCTGCATTAAGTGATTTAAGCTGAAATTATTAGAAAAAGCTGGCAATTAATTAAAACCAAGAAACAGAAACTAAAAGCTGTTTATTAATTAAACCTACAAAAGAGAAACAGAAAGCTGGTTATTCATTAAACCCAATAAAGACAAACAGAAAGCTGGGTATTATTTAGAGACACAAAAAATGAAAATCTGGATATTAATTAAACCCAAGAAAAAATAAACACTTGAATTTCATACAAATCAACCTTCTTAATTAGAAGTGTCTCACACAATTCTTAATACCACTCGTCTCAATTGAGAGTAGAAATAAGAACTACTTCTCTTCATTAGTGATTCAAACACAAAATGTGAAATGCTTTAGGTTCATCAGTTTTTAAACGTCCTATGTAGGTATACAGGGCGGTCAGAAGTACGTAGTTGGGAAAACTTCCAAGGGTGATACAGGGTGGTAGTGCTGAGAAATGATTCTTAAGAAAAAAATTCAATATGTTGCACCATTTCTGAGTAAATTAGCATTGATGTTCGCTAATCAGGCCAGTATGCATGCACATTCAAAGGGCCAGCCAGGTACGGTCTCACAATATATGTTATCATTTGGCTTTCTAAAATCTAACAAGAGAGTGGTACAAAAATTGGATCTAGGATAGTAGCAGGAATTTAACCCAAGCAAAAGGCTGAGCAGCCTTGTGTGCTATCAACTGCACAGTGAGAGTAACTGACACTAATTGTATCTGATGGGCCAATTGAATGTTGGTCCACAATGGCCTGATTGCCTAACTAATTAACTCATAAATGGTGCAAAGTATCGAATTTGTTCCTTAAAAATATTTTTCTCGTCGCAGCCTACCCTGCATCACCCCCGCAAGCTTCAAGCTCTTCAGACTGTTTCTGACGACTCTGTATATGTTTATATGTATATACACATCACTCTTTTTGTACATCTGTATATGTTGAGCTGTCGACCACGTTTACACATGAAGATATACGAAATTCAGCTACAGCAAGCTGTTCGTGAAGAGCTGCTGGAAGACTAATTTCCCTGTCCAGATGGTTGCGCCATCATGACTGAGGTGTTCGGGTCTCACCAGAGGGTACATGTGGCGGCGAGTGGGCAGAGGCAGCGCAACTCCGAGCTTTGTAGAGGCAATGTGAGTCGGTGGCTGGGAGTATGCAGTGTGGCGCTCTGACAGTGGCACTGACTTGTGCCACTGGCAGAGGCTGCTGTGGACAAAGGCTGATAAATAGTGGGGTTTCGTTGAAGTCTTTCATAGAATTATCTCCACACCGGTTTGTGATGGCGTGGTTGGTCCAAGGAGTGGATTGCAGTTGGAAATACAGAGCTGAACCAGCAACATCATCTGAAAGATAGCAAAGGGCTGCTGTAAGGCAGTGGCTGACATTACTGCAGTGCATCACAGGGGTCATGTGTTGGTTTGATGGCCAATGCTTCTTGGAACTAGTGGGCTGGCCCAACCTCTATTGGGTCAGAGCATGCTATAGTTTTTTGGGGCCACCAAGGAAAACGAACCTTGTGGAAGCAGAGTCCCATGGAGCTGAGAGCAGCGTGGAAGCAGCACCAGAGCACTGCAATGGTCAGCATGGGCTTCCCCACTATAATGTGCACATCATCGAACTGTGGTAACAGATTGTGTCTTTCTTCTGGCATTTAAAAAGACGGCAACTCATAGAAAGGGAGGAAGTACAGTGGATGGACACTAGTAACTGTCAAAGTTTTGACCGACCAAAATACAGTGTGGCTGTGTGAACTGGCATTACTGACGTCAGCCTGGTATACTTGTTGTTGTGAAGAAGCACAATGGGACTGTGAGGAAGAAGATTGTGCCAGAACAATCTCTAAGTTTATTTCCACAGTGTGGCGTGGTGCTGTATGAAAATTGAGCTACAGATTTGATTTTGAAAACACAGTGTCATCATCGTTTATTAGCTGAAGTCATTTTACCTTTTGATTTTTATGAATTTTTCTTGTAGATTCTGTAGTGGGTTATATATCCATGTGGATTGTGTGCCCTATCTGTTGTCTGGCTGGGATATGGCGGAGGTGTTGGTAGTAGTGGACTGTAGATCCTTTGAGTAAACAGTTGCACTTATTACTAATGTATTTTGGTGTCCTTTTGTAAAGTTATTTGCTAGCAGAAGCAATACTCTTGTGTCTATATAATAAACCGAGGAAAATTTTTTACTGTATGTTATTAATTATCCACTTTGGAGCTCAGATTATTTTATTATTGTAGGGCGAATAATTGTTTTGCTTTTTAGTTTGTCATTTGTTATCTGAAGTTAAGTATTGCATGAGGTTTAACTATAGTATTTTCTTTATTTGTATGTGCTCTGTTGTTGAAAATTGTTGTTTAATAAAACAAAGATAAATTAAAAGCTCAGACTTGCACAACTCTCAGCCAAACTCGACTATCACCTAAATCATGCTCCACAATTTCGGTAACAGAGTGTGGTTGTAAATTGAGCTAGCTTGGTGTCCCAGGCAGCCTCAGTATAGTATTTTCTGGAAACTTTCTTGTGCCCCTTTGTTGTGTTCCAAATATGGCCTTTAGGGAAGAGCCAGCTCCATCTTGGATGCACAAGGATGGACTGGCCTATGAGGCGGACATTCGAGAGAGGACTCCTGCAAGCGCTGTGGTCGAGTTAACCCTACCAAAGACAGAGCAAGAAAATTGATCTCAAATAAACTGAAATGTAGAATAGTGCAGGTAGATGCTGTTGTAAGTGCTATGTTTTCAGTGTCATTCTTGCAGGACAGTAGGATGAATCTAAATGTGACAGGGGGACGATGTTAGTAACGCAGGTGAGTTAAAGGCACCAGTGTTGGAAAACAGAAGGTGGTGTAAACAGTTTGCTAGATTACCCCACCAGTTACTAGGTGCGATGAATAATCGTGACTTCTCTGTGAATTCGATAGCAGAAATGGTACAGTGTCTCTATTACCTGGTTGCTGTAAACAAAGAAAAACAGCTATTGGGACTGAATAATGTGAAAGTATTGCACATGTTATACCCAAACGCCAGGGATAGTGTACTGCAAAGAATAGCGAGTGTTATTATTTTGAAGGAAACGCTGGCGAGCTTCAGTGCACAGTTTCTAGAATGGCGTTCCCAGCTAGGGACTTGTCAGATTTTTCTCTACTCTCTTTATGGGTATGGACAAGTTGTTGTCTTGCTGCTGCTGCCAGAACCCATAAATAATTATTTTAGACAACATAACTGAATTGTTTGTTAGAGTGTTGCGATGGCAGACTAGTCTGTCCCGTTTTATTGTGTTTGATTTATGTTAAGTAGTTTCCTAACTACAGTGAATATTTCAGTGGTGGCCACTACCTCAAGCATGAGGTCTGGGTACAGCCAGCTTAGCCGAGGGAAGCTGAGAGATAAAATTGAAGTTCCGTAGCCCATTTTTCTCCCATCAACCTGGCTTATGGTGCCAGCATGAGCCAGGCGTGTTTGGACGCAAGTGGGTAGAGGCAGTCCCATTCGAATATTTCCTGGAGCGGCGCGACTCGGTGGTTAGAAATATGGAGGTGGGGCTGCAGCAGTGGCATCAAGAGTGCCAGTGCCGGAGGCTGACTTGAGCAACAGATGACAAGTTATGTGATGGTGCCAACGCACTGTATGGCGCACTGGCCACCCTTCACTGAGGTGACAAAAATTATGAGATGGCGATACACACACATACAGATAGCGGTAATATCGCGTACACAAGTTATAAAAGGGCAGTGTTTGGCGGAGCTGTCATTTTTACTCAATTGATTCGCGTGAAAAGGTTTCCGAAGTGTTTGTGGCTGCACGACGGTATTGAACAGACTTTCAACGTGGCATGGTAGCTGGAGCTAGACACATGGAATATTCCATTTCGGGAAACGTTACGGAATTCACTATACTGAGACCCACAGTGTCAAGATGGTGCCAAGAATATCAAATTTCAGGCATTGCCTCTCACCATAGACAATGCAGCGGCCGACGGCCTTCACTTAACGGCCAAGAGCAGCGGCGTTTGCATAGAGTTGTCAGTGCTAACAGACCAGAAGCACTGCACTAAATAAGAACAGATATCAAAGGGGGACGTACGAAGAACGTATCCGTTAGGACAGCGTCGCGAATTGGCGTTACTGGGCTATGGCAGCAGTCGACCAATGTGAGTGCCTTTGCTAACAGCACGACAATGTTTGCAGCGCCTCTCCTCTGCTTGTGACCATTTCACTTGGGCCATAGACGACTAAAAAATTGAGGTGTTGTCAGATGAGTTCCTGTTTCAGTTGGTAAAAGGTAATTGTAGGGTTCGAATGTCAGAGACCGCACGAAGCCATGAACCCAAGTTGTCAACAAGACATAGTGCAAGCTGGTGGTGGCTCAATAAACTGTGTGAGCTGTGTTTATATGGAATGGATTGGGTCCTATGGTCCAGTTGAAGCAACTGAAACCATTTTCAGCAATTCATGGACGTCATATACTCAAACAACAATGGAAATTTTATGCATGACAGTGTGCCACATCATTGCACCACAAATGTTCATAATTGGTTTAAGAACAATCTGGACAGTTCGAGAAAGTGATTTCGCCATCAAGACGACTCGACATGTATCCCATCGAACATTTACGAAACATAATCGAGAGATCAGTTTTTGCACAAAATGCTGCAGCAGTAACACTTTTGCAATTGTGAATGGCCATAGCAGTGGCACTTCTCATTATTTCTGCAGGGGACTTCCAACGACTTGGTGAGCCCACGCCACGTCGAGCAGCTGCACTAAGCCAGGAACAAGGAGATCCGACATGATATTACAAGGAATCCAATGACTTTTATTCCCTCACACTGTTAACGTCGCTGTGACGAGTCACCACAGCACGCAGTCAGAAGCACAAAGCTGAACAAGCTACATCATCTAGAACAAAACACTGGGACCTCTGTGAGGAAGTAGCTGGCAACCTTGTGAGTAGTAGGCAACAAGGCCATCAGCGCATTTTGTTAGTGCGGCTTGCCTGCATCAGGGGCAGGTATGCACTCAGGGGCAAGCCTATTGTTCTCCTTTGACTGACAAACCATTAACCAATTGTTCCGCTAATATGCTTCCTTTTGATGGACAGGTCCTTGAAGTCTTGTTCCCCAACCCCTCCCCCTCCTCCACCAGCCCCTCAGGAAACCTACAACCCACTCCTAAACCTCGCTGCTACAGGTACACTTTTAGGTCTGAGTTATTTGAATAGCCCCCTCTCACTCTTATCAATTTGACTGACTACTTGATTAAGTTGATCAATTAATTAACTCCTCCCCTCTGGTGAACCCCCATCACCCCTCTCCCCACTCCTCCCCCACCAGCAGATTGGTGGCTCTGTGATGAAGAGGAAGGATCTCACAAAGGGACATTCAAGAGTATATGGTCTATTTATAAAAAAATCCGTTTGCAGGGCTTGGATATCTATTGCTCATAGTTCTCTGCTGTTTGGAAAGATGGAAGTCTTGTAACAAGTAATTAAATCGATCGCTTTTTTTCATTCTGATCACGCAAGGAATACTGACATGAAACACCTATCACACCTAATTACACTGGAAAAAGTATTTCGATCATGGAGCATGCACCGTCCTCTGGACTGTACAGAACACCACCACACATGCTGCCAGGAGTCAGGATGCACAGGTGGCCCCCACAAAGCGACGACGTTGCTGTCAGCTGCACAGGTGTCTGTTCGGATCCTGGAAGCATGAGGCCATGGCATCCCTTTCATACTTCACAACTGAGAAATTCCTTTCAAAACACGTGTTTACCTGCACAGCATGGCTTATGCATAGCTGCGAGATGTTTGCATAGCGACTCACCCTAGCAGGCGCAGCCTAAAGGTTGTCATTGTTATACTGACATCTCATGCCTATGTAAATAACAGCCGATCCTAACACGACAGCCCATCCATCACCTGTTATCCTTCCCAGAAATCGTAATGTCCTGCTTTCAACATCCCATCTCAGAAATGGTAAACATTCCGCACATGTTCTCACCGCTAAAAACCGTCAACATGTCTGTGTATGCTTGTGGGAACACCGTTAGTCATAAAAGCATACTTGTTGTTTGGAAAGAGAGCACTGTATAAGCACAGACATGAAAATCAGAACATTACACAAACAGAATTCGAAACACTGTCCTACAGTGGAGATGACCTAATGCCACAATGGCGGATGAAGGACAGTATCCCACCAGGGATGCATGGTCTGCTTCAACTTGTCTTTGAACACTTGAACAAAGAAGACATCAAGTTACTCTCAGAACTTTTAGTAACACCTTGACCCCATTTTGTACGAACCAGTCTACAGAGGCTATTAAGTGTCAGTACAGAGGATGTCTTGTGAGTGAATGGAGCATTCTGATTGGCTATTACTGAATTTACTTATCAAATTAGTGATGGTGCTGGTTTGGCAGCACTATCTGCCATTTTTTCTGCAGACGAGACTTTCAGCGGCAAAACTATTTTGTACAGATCGCTTTATTGCACTGACAGTTTAATCCTGCAAAAGTGCACTACAGACCATCAAATATGGAAAGACACTTCCTCAAGTACACAGCTCTGCCACTGACTGAATATTTCAGCGTGAAACCCGTCTCCATCCCGACTATATATCACCACATACCTTACTGATGTAGTAAACAGTTAGTATGCTGCACCAAACAAAATCATCACCTCTGCATCCTACATATACACTCCTGGAAATTGAAATAAGAACACCGTGAATTCATTGTCCCAGGAAGGGGAAACTTTATTGACACATTCCTGGGGTCAGATACATCATATGATCACACTGACAGAACCACAGGGACATAGACACAGGCAACAGAGCATGCACAATGTCGGCACTAGTACAGTGTATATCCACCTTTTGCAGCAATGCAGGCTGCTATACTCCCATGGAGACGATCGTAGAGATGCTGGATGTAGTCCTGTGGAACGGCTTGCCATGCCATTTCCACCTGGCGCCTCAGTTGGACCAGCGTTCGTGCTGGACGTGCAGACCGCGTGGGACGACGCTTCATCCAGTCCCAAACATGCTCAATGGGGGACAGATCCGGAGATCTTGCTGGCCAGGGTAGTTGACTTACACCTTCTAGAGCACGTTGGGTGGCACGGGATACATGCGGACGTGCATTGTCCTGTTGGAACAGCAAGTTCCCTTGCCGGTCTAGGAATGGTAGAACGATGGGTTCGATGACGGTTTGGATGTACCGTGCACTATTCAGTGTCGCCTCGACGATCACCAGTGGTGTACGGCCAGTGTAGAAGATCGCTCCCCACACCATGATGCCGGGTGTTGGCCCTGTGTGCCTCGGTCGTATGCAGTCGTGATTGTGGCGCCCACCTGCACGGCGCCAAACACGCATACGACCATCGTTGGCACCAAGGCAGAAGCGACTCTCATCGCTGAAGACGACACGTCTCCATTCGTCCCTCCATTCACGCCTGTCGCGACACCACTGGAGGCGGGCTGCACGATGTTGGAGCGTGAGCGGAAGACGGCCTAACGGTGTGCGGGACCGTAGCCCAGCTTCATGGAGACGGTTGCGAATGGTCCTCGCCGATACCCCAGGAGCAACAGTGTCCCTAATTTGCTGGGAAGTGGCGGTGCGGTCCCCTACGGCACTGCGTAGGATCCTACGGTCTTGGCGTGCATCCGTGCGTCGCTGCGGTCCGGTCCCAGGTCGACGGGCACGTGCACCTTCCGCCGACCACTGGCGACAACATCGATGTACTGTGGAGACCTCACGCACCACGTGTTGAGCAATTCGGCGGTACGTCCACCCGGCCTCCCACATGCCCACTATACGCCCTCCTCAAAGTCCGTCAACTGCACATACGGTTCACGTCCACGCTGTCGCGGCATGCTACCAGTGTTAAAGACTGCGATGGAGCTCCGTATGCCACGGCAAACTGGCTGACACTGACGGCGGCGGTGCACAAATGCTGCGCAGCTAGCGCCATTCGACGGCCAACACCGCAGTTCCTGGTGTGTCCGCTGTGCCGTGCGTGTGATCATTGCTTGTACAGCCCTCTCGCAGTGTCCGGAGCAAGTATGGTGGGTCTGACACACCGGTGTCAATGTGTTCTTTTTTCCATTTCCAGGAGTGTAGCTGTCGACCATCAGACACACGCACATATACTACGAAGGCAGACAGCATAAGCACATGGACCTTATTTAGTCCTCATAACACTAGATGGTTTCCACGAGCTCGGTAGGCTATACACTGCAACCCATGGCCACAACTCATCTGCCCTCACACACACACACACACACACACACACACTGGCCCGACGCATGACCAGAGTGCCGTCAGCGGACCGAGTTCACTTTCCAAACTGTTGTACAAAGGCTGGGTCGGTTCCCTTCGACATAAAGGCGTCACTGTTTCTGGCCCTGACCTGCTTGCTTGCTGCTGTGCTTTCCACGACCATCTCCAGACTTACAAGAGTATTCGAAACCAGGAACATATTTATCAGTGTTAGTACAATTAAATATTAGGATTGCTGCCGCTGTCTGCCACCGAGCCACAGTCTGGAAATGTCTCCTCTTGATGCTCATTGTTGTGGAATGAATCTCAGCAACTATAGCGCACATAATTTTCCATATAAACTCCCTCTCATACCCTTACGGCTATCGATGTGCTGAATCTATACCTCCCTCACGATATGACAGACAGTTATTTTCTCTGGACGTACCGAAACATAAGCTATAGAATCGTTACACTGCAACATATACATATTTCAGACAAGCAGTGCAGTTATCATTTATACGTGTGCAGCACCCGAAAAAATTATGGTATGCCCAAACTCACACAGGCTACGTGTCAACCTTCTCTTCATTGCAGGAAATTATTTCACGTTTAAGTTTTCCAGTCATCGCTTCCTGAAGGAGCTGCATCCTACCAAGAGTCTCTCAAACAAGTGTGATAAGGCGCAGGAGTCCGGCACTATGTGATAATCAACAACGCTCCCACGGACGAAAGGATTCTCAGACATCACCAATACAGGTTGGTGTGCTGTAATCTACGTCGGAGACGATAGTGCAACAAGAAAAACGCTAGGATATTCTTGGGGGTGCCGATGAGGGGGTGTTTCGTTACAGCTACATTGCCCTTCGTGGAACACTTGCATTGCTACATATATTGTACGAAATGAATCTATCACCCCTTACGTTCGAATATACTCCTCAATGCGTTTAAATCTTAATTCACTATGTCAAATCTATCTTTCCCTTATGACTAGACATGTGTCATTTTTTTTTTTTTTACATGAATAGTAGTTTGATTACTTCCCACAAACGTCTGGTGATAAGTCGGAACATGAGCCGCAGTACGTTTACGTTCAAGCAGTAGCATAACATTTCTCACTATCAATTATAGGTGAATAAAGAAGATTATGGTATGTCTACACTCGCACCAGCTGGGCGTCGTTTTCACACTACAGAAAAGCCTCCCGTTTCACCACTTCCACGAAACCTTTTCGTATTTTCGATACTTGTAAATCCAAACAACACACAGTGACGTCTTTTATACATTCAGACCGCCAAGTCGGGGTGTGTATCAGTGCATTCCATGCATAGATGCACCACCACACAAATTTCACCTGCCTAATAAATCATTGTGGGGGCAATATATACTAGGGTACGTCCATTTGGAGTTAATTTTCATGGGCCTAGCAGATGGGTGGAGAAGCCGCGTAACTGTCGTAGTGTAAGCACATTTTTAAGTTCCTGATGCTAAGCACCGTACCTGTTTAACACTTTGGAGCAGTAGTAGGATTACTGCGAGACGGATCTGTTGTTGCAGTCGGCAAAATTGAGTTTGTTACGAAGAAACAAAAGTTCCTGTTAGAGAGTCATACAAAGATTTCGTTTGTTACATGTGCGAGGAACGGCGATTTAATGATATCGACCTGTTTGGATCCTATAACAAGAGTTTGGGGAAGGTGAATTTTCAAAAAGGAGTACTATGTTATGCGAAAACCTCATATAGGCTTGAATGTAAAGAATGCTTTATTCCAAGCTCACAATAGACTTCTGTTTGTTCCTTACAGCGCACAAACTGTATGTAACTGAATAATCACTATGAATCATCGTCATTCAGTTGTTCAACTTCAAGTGTGTACGGGGTGTCTGTGAATAAGGTAATGCAGTAATTTTGATAGTGAAATTGAGGAGTGGTAGTGAGTGTATTGTGCAAAGTATGGTGATGCTTTAGTTACCGCTGTTAAAGGTGAATAGTGACTGCACAACTCTGCTTATTCAAAAACAGAGCTGTTGCCACACATTAGGAAAAATATTCTACAGCTCGTTTTTCCTCAATATGTTACGACAATTAACGTTGAGGACTACGGATTCGCAAGGTAAAGAGAATGTTACTGCTTACACCATGTTTGAGCGGATGAAATCAAGAATGTGTGTAATGGGCACTCGAATATTTATATGAAAGTGATAAAGAGTCGTCGCCACGTGAACGCTCTTGATTACTACGTATTCCCTAGACGACATGTACCATTACCATGTGATATATATTTTATTTGCCACCTGACGTATTTCAAAGTATGAGTCCCACTTTAAACACTATAACTCGAATGCGCAATACCACATTGACGGCCTGCCATCAGCGTCCCGTGTGTAGTTTAAACTTTACAGCAACTTGATTCTCTGTTTCTCTTAGCCGTATAGCGGTTAATTTGTGAATAATGTGTTTGATTGTTTCAAGTGAACTCAAAGTGCATAAGAGGAAGTGTTCATTCCAAGAAAAAAATATTCAGACGAATGTTGTTTTCATAAAACGAGGGAGGCGTGAGGACGAAGCTGAATGCAGATAGAGGAATAGAAAATATTAAGGACCATTTAGCTGACGTAAAGCACAACCTGGAAGCACTTAAAGAAATCGACAGTTACTTTTTTTCAAATTCATTGAAACAGGAGCAATTAGTAACAGCAGCGAAATTAGCAATGTGCTGTCATACAGTTAAACTTCATCATATCTTTGAAAACAGTGAACTATACTTTCACACTAAGCTCCAAACTGTTTACTGTTTCCAAAGCCGCAAAAAGTGTGACATTGGGCATAAAAAATCAACAGCAACTGTAAAACAATTGTTAACATCCGACACTGTCATACAAATACATAGCTGCAGCTGTTCGCAACTAAAAGCAGCATTTTCTCCAATTTCTCACTTTTCTAAGCGTAGGAGAAGCAGCTCGCTTTGCCCCGATTTCTTATTCCCAAATTACGTCCATTTTTAGTCAATTTGAGAGAAATGTTGCGGTTTATCAGACAGAAATTGTGGCAACCCTAGATACATAGAAAGATGAACATAAGGTTATCGCGAAATGGGAGCGAGCATTACCTACATTTAACCTTACGTTCGGGTTTGTCGAATAGCAAAAATCCCACAACCGACCGGACACAGGCAGTGTTCGCAGGTCGGCACAGACTTGCCCAGCATGGTCAGACCGGTACCGACTTGTCCAGCGTGCTCAGAGCAACATGCACCTGCTGATGGGATAGAATGCTGCCTTCTTATTGGCTCCCTGAGAGAAGCGGTGGGTAGAGGGAGCATAGGGTATATAAAGATCACACACCATCTGTCGGCCTCGTTGTGTCGTCAACCACCGTAGTGCCAATTCGATCGTCTTGCTCTCGCTCGTGCGCGTCAGTTTGCTCCTTTCTTGCGTGAGTGTTACCAGTTCAGGTGAAAAAAAAGAACCTTTCAGGAGCGGTATCTAGCACCCTCGGTAGTGCCTTTGGTGAAAATCGGCAGAGACCGTTAGAGCAGCCTGAGGAATTACCTGGTAAGTTCAGAATCAAGTCAGTAACCGTAAATTTTCTCTTCGATTTAGAATTTCATAGTATTGAATTCATTTCTCCTTATTATTGTTTCAGCGCATAACCACCAACGCCGGCTGCTGTGGCCATGCAGTTCTAGGCGCTTCAGTCCAGAACCGCGCTGCTGCTATGGTCGCAGGTTCAAATTCTGCATCAGGCATGGATGTGTGTGATTTCCTTAGCTTAGTTAGGTTTAAGTAGTTCTAAGTCTAAGGGACTGATGACCTCAGATGTTAAGTCCCATAGTGCTTAGAGCCATTTGAATCATAACCACCAACACCAAGGCGTGGATGAAATGAATCCTGTGGTGCAACTGCAGAGACAGTGACAGCAGCTGCTCCTTCAGCAACAGAACATATATATAAACTATGGCCACCTAGAATAACTCTGAAAGTATGATAGTATCTGAAAAGTCTGTGGGACAAAAGTTGCATGGAACAATGGGGGCCATAATATGGCGTTAGTTTTTTGTTGCTAGGTGGGGTCGCGTCAGAGATATGAAGGTCAACTCTGTTTTTTTAATTGGGGTGCTATAGTTTGGTACTTATATTCTGATAGCGGATATCAAGACGAATCCAATGATGTGTAAAAGTAAGGTCTTTGAAGGTCAACGAAGGTCACAAAGGCGGCATGAACGTCCATTTATAGAAGGTGTTCAAACTGATGACCATTGGTGTCAATGCAGTGCTGCTGCCTTCTTATCATGGATTGAGTGGTGCTCCTTATCACTTCAGTACTTATCGAAGCACATGCTCTGACAATTCTCTCGTATATCGTGCAAATAGTAAATATTCTAGAATACAGCGTATCCATTTAAAGTGCCATTGACATGTAAACACCATTCGACGGTTTCGCAATACAACACTAATAGGAACGGTAAGACTAGTATCGTCGAATTAAATGAATGTGAATGATGTATCCCTTCGAAGAACAAGTCGATATGCTTCTCAATTATGGAGAATGCCAACGAAATTCAGTGAGAGATAGAGACTTATACGCTGAAAGATATCCACAACGTATTCACCCTACATGTCGTACATTTAAATATGTGTATGATAAATTGAGAACAACTGGATATTTAACGCATCGGAAACATATCCGCCAAAGGAAAGTTACTAACGAGGAAACGGAATTCGGTACTCTTGCCACTGTGGTTTGACATCCTCGTGTTAGTTCGCGTCAAATCGCAAGGGAATCTGACATGCGCCAGAGTAGTGTTGTTCGTGTTCTGTTTCGCCATAAATATCATCCTTACCATATCAGTCCCCACCAAGAATTAACTGGTACGGATTGTTTGCGTCGCATTGAATTCTACCAATGGGCTCAACTTCAGGTTGAGAGGGATGACACATTTATTAATTTGATTTTATCTACTGACGAGGCTACATTCACTAACCATGGATGTTAATTTGCATAACATGCGTTACTGGGCAACTGAAAATCATGTTGACTGCGGAAAGTTGCACACCAAAAACCGTGGTCGGTGAATGTATGATGCGGGATTCTGGAGGACAGAATTACAGGCCCCCATTTCATGGGAGAAAATCTTAATGGTAGGAAGTACACCACATTCCTGCAAGAAAATTTAGGTCTGTTATTGGAAGAAATACCTTTAGGAACAAGGAACAGAATGTGGCATCAACACAATTGGTGTCCGGCACATTTTTTCACTGATGGCTAGAAATGAGTTGCAGAGACAATTCCCAAATCGTTGGATTGGACGCGGAGATGTGTCGTGGCCGGCTCATTCGCCAGACTTGACGCTTCTGGATTTTTTTCTTGTGGGGATTCGTAAAACACATTGTTTATAAAGACGTTCCAACTGCACCTGAAGATATGTGAGAGAGAATTGTCAGGGCACGTGCTTCGATAAGTGCCGTGTGTGATAAGCAATACCACTCAATCAATGATGAGAATATTGCAGCACTGCAGTGATACCAATGGTCAGCACTTCGAACATATTCTGTAAATGGACGTTCGTGCCACCTTTGTGACCTTCGTTGAACTTCGAAGACATTACTGTTACACATCATTGGATTCGTCTCGATAGCCGCTATCAGAAAGTAAGTATCAAACTACAGCATTCCATTAAAAAAAATTACTTTCATATTTCTGACACGACGCCACCCAGCAACAAGAAACCGTCATATTACGGCCACCGTTGTCCCATGCAACTTTTGTCCCACAAACTCTTCAGCTCCTATCATACTTTCCGAGTTATTCTTGGTGGCAAAAGTTAGTGACTCACCCTGTATATATATGTCTTTCATTGCATATGAAACGTATTGTGACCAACGTGTCTGAGGTTGTTGTAGATGATTTAGAGGGTCAAAAATCGGCAAATGTTACTCTTTCACTAAGAATTTCGTGTTCTTGTTAAATATGTCGCGCATATGCAATTTCTTTCAAAAAATTTCATCGTTTACATAATACGTTGTCGCTGACGTTGTAGATGATTTCGAGATTCGAAAACGATAAAACGTTACTTCTTTTTTCATTTAATTAAGAATTTCGCATTGATTGAGTATATATATATCCATTAATTTGGTTCAAATGGCTCTGAGCACTATGGGACTTAACTTCTGAGGTCATCAGTCCCCTAGAACTTAGAACTACTTAAACCCAACTAACCTAAGGACATCACACACATCCATGCCCGTGGTAGGATTCGAACCTGCGACCGTAGCGATCGCGCGGTTCCAGACTGTAGCGCCTAGAACCGCTCGGCCACTACGGCCGGCGCCATTAATTTTTTCCATCTCCATAGTACTGTGTATAGATAATTAAATTTCATTGTATATGTAATATGACGCATATTTTTTGTTGTTGTAGATAATTTCCTGGCATACGAAGAAGGGGGACAGGGAGATATCCAGCAACCATCGCAGATCTCATGTAAATGTATATTCTAAAGAAAAAAAACTTTTTTATTTGTTTGCCATAGTCTCTGTGTGTGTATGTTTTGTTATTATTAGATCATTATGTTGAAGGTGATATAGAGGAAATGAATTGATAGATCTTCCCAAATTCAGGGGAGGGCGAAATGCCACAATGGGTAGAAGAGTTGGAGATAGACCTCATCGTCTCGAGGAACTGAAGCAGACGTCAAGGAACTTACAAATAATCCGTATTCTTTCTTTCCTTGCATCAGTAGCGACAGCAGGTAGTGTCTGGAATGTTGTACTTCATTTTTGTTTTCATTATTCTACAGTGGTTACGTCAGGGGAACAATTCTCACAATACGCCGTGGCTCAGGTACCGGAGGCGGCGAAGACTGTAACATCTAAACGAGGTCCTGTGCTGCGTGGTTCGCCGGCAAGAGCGTCACGACTGCCATGCGGGAAGCCGCAGCCGCCACTGCTGCCACCCTCGCCCCCTCCGCGCCCGCTATAGCATCGCTTGGCGTCCAAGGGCGGCTGTCTCTCTGACTAGCGGGTCAGGGCTGCAGCAAGCAGACTGCTCGCAAGCGGTCCGATTCTCCAGCGTCTCCTCCTCCTCCGCCGTCACGTCCTCGCCTGTCACGTGAGGTACAGCACATACCCCTGTCCACTTCGCCTATTCCATCGACTAGTTGTAGTTATAGCACTAGTAATAGAGAAGATCCTGTAGTTAGTGGCAATTCCGTATCCTGTCCTTTTAGTGAAGAACATCAGGTCAGTGACACCATACCATAGTTATAATATTCGGTGATTGCCTACGCCTTTGAGGAGCAAATCTCGTTCACGAGGATCGAGAATCCGGCAAGAGGGTACGGCGACCCTGTTGGTTTTCTAGGGGCATGACTTCCTGTCGTGCAAACGGTATAATAATGCGGTTGATTGTCATATTTGTGGGTTGCCATTAGACAGAAAAGCGGAAACTCCTCATAGGGACCACTTTCATCTTATGGGGAAGTTCCGTGGCACAGCTCACAGTACGTGCAATCTGAAGTACCAACTACCAAGGCACATACCCGTTTACTTCCATAATTTAAGTGGTTTATCACACTCACTTTCTAGCTGAGCACTTGGCTGATCTCGACATGGAGAAAGATCAGGTCAGTGTCCTACTTGAGAGTGTCGAGAAATACGTTTCATTCTCCAAATGAATGACGCCAAAAATTACGCTCCACTTCCTTGATATGCTACGTTTTATGCAGGCACCACTCCAGAAACTCGTTGAAACTCTACATTGTGAGGTTATGCATGTCACTCGAACTGCATTTCCCGATGAGGACAAGTTTCAAATTTCGACTACGAAGGCGGCTCTCCCACACAAGTATGTGGATAGTATGGCGAAACTCAACGAAACCAGTCTACCCAGCATGACTGCATTCTCCAGCAACCTTGCAGGCGATACCATAACAGATGCAGAGTATGAGCATGCCATGAATGTTTGTGGGGAATTCAACATCTCCACTTTAGGAGAGTATGCATGGTTTCACATGGACACAGACATGCGCTTGCTTGCGAACGTTTTCGAGAAATTCCAGAGACTATGCATGGCCACATATTCTCTGGACCCCGCCTTTTATTACACAGCACCTGAGTTGACTTTTGACGCAATGCTCAAGAAAATAAAGTGCAGGATTGAATTATTGGCCGATGCTGCCACACTTCTTCTTTGAGTGAGGGATCTGTGGAGGACGTTGGCAATGTGTCCAAAGGCATACGAAGGCAAATAACCCACGAATGGGCGACAGGTTCAATGCGTCCCTTGATTCGAGTTACATAATGTATCTGGATGTAAATAGCTTATATGGGCATGCCATGCAGCAATCACTGCCGATTGGTGAGTTTTGATGGGTGCCCAAAGACGAATGCAAGGGGTTAGGTGGAAAAATCATATTGGCAGCTGATTCTGATGTAGGGTGTGTGGGGGATGCAGAACTCACATCTCCTGTTGGTTTTGCATGATGCGCACGCTGATTTGATGCTGTGTCCAGAGAAACTAGCTCCACGAGGAGGGTCCACGCCAAAACTGATAACAACGCTGGGTAATAAGCGGAGATACGTTATTCATTATCGTAATCTCCAGCAGTGTCTCAGATTGGGTATGGAGCTGGTTAGAATCACCCGGGTTATCTCCTACAAGCAGTCCCATTGGTTGAAGGAGTATATTGATTTGAATACAAGACAGAGAGCTTCTGCAATGTGTAACTTTGAGGCAGATTTCTGCAATGTATGACTTTGAGACAGAGTTGTACAAATTAATGAATAATTCAATTTTCGCTGAAACAATGGGGAATTTGAGGGAACGACGTGAAATTTTGATTAGAAGCGAATTTACGAGCGTTACGGCGTAAGAAAATGCACTGCTGCACCAAATTTTAAGCAGGTCACCATACTCAATAAGACTTTTATTGCTGTGGAGATGGCGAAGACTGCAGTAGAGTTTACGAAACCTGTTTATATGGAGATGTGCATACTAAACCTATCCAAACTCCACATGTACTGCTTTCATTATGAGTTTGCGAAAACTCATTTCGCACATCCTAAATTATTTTATATGGGTACAGATAGTGTCATCGATTGGGTGAAGAACTGCAATCCATATGAAGTAATGAGGTACCATGGTAATGAATTCGACACTTCCTCATATAAGGCCGATAATCCTTATAGTATTATTCCACATAACAAGAAGGTTATCGGCCTTATGAAGGATAAGGCGAATGGATTGCCGATTGTGGATTTTTTAGGTATGCGAACAAAAATGTATACGTGTCGCACATTGGAGTGCTAAGGGTGTGCGTTGTATGGCATTGAGAGCCCTCTCTATCGAGGACTATTTGCAGTGCCTGTACAGTGGTGTTCACGGTGCTGCACCATAACCGCCGCATATGGTACAGTAGACCAGTATTCTTTCGAGAGGATGTAACGCCGGAAATGCATATCCTCCTACTTCCATTTATTGTACTATAAATTTGTTTTCCTTATTTTTGTTACCTGAATATATAACATTTCTGTGTCTTCGTATATTGTAATTGTTTTACTATTTGCATATATATATATATATATATATATATATATATATATATATATGCATTTATGTCGATGTATAATTGGTTTGTTTCGTAAATATTATTTGTATTTCTACGCTGGGTCTTGCCTAGGGAAAACTGCTATCGAACGATTACATCGATAGGTCGTGTGAAGAATCAAAGTGTGTAGGATCTTTGGTAGTGTTAACTCTGCCGCGTGGAGCGCGGGCAGAGCAGTTGGAGTCTGGCTGGAGTAGCGAGTGGAGCAGGTGTGTTGTGTGACGCTCCCGCGAGTGCCGCGCTTTCGGGGTTTGGCAGCATGTAATTGCGCTCGACTCGCGATGATAGTTTCTGACATGGTGTCGCGGACGGGAAGCATTAGCTGGCGCACATCAAGAGCCCGTTTCGCCTGGTGACCGTGTCGAGAAGAAGGCGCGCCAACATCCAGCTTCTGCAACAGCGACGGCCGACAATGAGTGACTGTCGCCACCTCCTCGATCGACGGCTTCAAACCTTCAATCAACCAACAAGGAAGACTAAAAGCACGCAAAGTTTCAGAACTGTATGGCAGACCTCAGCTTTTCAAATTGTTCCATTTGCCTCGCAAAATTACAGCAACTTAGCATGAACCTTTGTTGCTCATTGTCCCAATTGCATTGCCAAGCAGGGTCCCTTCCTTTTCCGAAATGAACCCGAGTGTCGTTGAAATTCAAACGCCAGCATAATTCCATTTCACTGCTATAATTTCAAAGTTCACTTTAAGTATTCATAGCTGGCTACAATAGTTAGATTACACAAGCACAAATTAAGAGTGCGAGTTTTGTTACCATATTTTAGCTTACCTGTGACTGCAGCTCAGCTTGGTACGTACTAAATTTTACTATTGTTAATTGTTCAGAATCATTTAATTCAAGTTCAAAGTTAAATCTCTTATTTCTAAATTGCGTAGATTCAAGTAGCTTTTGAAATGATTATTGAGGTAGTCCAAGACTAACTATTTTTTACTGAATTTCGATGTGCTTCAGAAAGAAAGCTCACTATTAACTTCAGTCACTAAATTAACTTTTCCTGTTTTATTAATTCTTTTGCTAAATTAAGTCAGAGTGTAGCGAAATTTATTACTTCTGAAAAACTTTCAGTTTTCACACTGCACGTGTCAACCTTCAGTTGCCACGCTTCTAGTGCTAATTATATGTGTAATAACCTTTTCTTTTCAGTTACTATAGTAATTGTCCATAGGACTGGCGACCGTAATTTCCCCCAAATCTCAAATATCTAAATACCGCTAGTTAATTGTTAACGTAACGGCCGCACATTTACTTTCTTTATTAACTTTACCCCTTTTCAAAATTAATTTCCACCAGTTTCATTGGCATTTTTCCTTTCATTTAGATGTAACCCTTTCCTCCCTCTTTACCGAAAGGTTAACTTCGGTGACGATTGCTTTTCCAAAATTCCCATTAGGTACACGTGGTTTCATTTTTCACTGTCATTAAGGTCGATAAGTGAGGGGGAGGTTACACGTGGCGACCTGGTGACAGGACAATCATCAGATTTGAGGTTGTTCTGGACACGAATTTTGCATTGTGCAAATCTCGTAACAAAGTACTGTTTACGAAATGGTCGATACGTCAGCGAGAATATTAGTGTGAGGAATCCTAATTAGATTTGAGATTTGGCATTTATATTGAAAATTATTAAAATGAGTGAAGGCAACAATTACCGAAATTTGGTAGGCTTGGATAAGGAACAATCGGTCGAACAGTGGGGAACGCGCACCGCGGTACCCATTGTTCAGGGACAGGCGGCTAGCATGAAAGACGCGACCGCCGAAACGCAACAAAGAGCAGAAATGGAATTCCACACTTTAGAAATTGTTTCGGAGTCGGAAGTGAAAATCAAATGCGAATCCCTTGATGACGAATACGGGGGGACAATTAAAGAGGAAGCCGCTACGGAAGTAAAACCGGTAGTTTCCGGGAATTTAACTGATTTATTGAATGTTTTGATTAACGAAATCAAGAGGCAATCGGCCAAGCAAGAAGCTCAGTCTGAAAAAATTGAACGAAAGCTAGACAGTCACAACAAAGCTATTAATGTTTTTAACAACAATGTTGAAGTTGTTAACACAAAAGTTGATAAAATCAAAGACGATATTGTCATGATTAATACCGAAATCGGTAATCTTAAACAGGAAATGATAGGCGTTCAGGCGGAAATTGCGAGCATAAATACTCGTTTTTATCCCGAAATTAGCAGAATCGAGAAAAGTGTAGGAGACGCAGTTGCTCCAATCATCGAGAATAAGGTGACGGAACAAATTCAATTAGTGAGAAAAGAGGATCAACAGAAGGTGGAAACTTTAAAGGCTTTAGTATCTGAAGTAGATACCAAAGTGAGGAAGCAGGCTAATACCTGCGAAGAGAAAAAGAGGGAAGTGGAAACGCTTGCGACAACCACTTGCCAAGTGATTACGAGGGTGTCGGAATTAGAAAGGAAACTTGACGAAAAACAGAGCTATGTGCCAATCTGTGCACATAGTTCGGAATTGTTGACGAAAGAGGAGCGGTTCGACCCCTTGAAAAAAGGCGGTATACACGCGACAGATTTCATTAAGAATTGTGAAAGAGTTTTACCCAGATCATGGACTAATGAGAGAAAAATTAATGCGGTTATTGATGTGTTGGCTGGTGATGCCAAGCGTTGGGGCTTAAACCTCAACATTACGAACCTGACTTTTGACGAGTTCAAAAATTTGTTTCTGGCTGAATACTGGTCAGAGCAAAAACAGCAACGTGTCTGGCGCAAATTTGTCGTATCGAGGCCTTTCGATGCGAATTCGCGCGGCTCGATGAAGGAGTTTTGTGAGGGCTGGATCCGCAAGTTGGAATATTTGCGTGATCGCCGCACGGAAACCGAAATAGTTTGGGAACTCTACAAGAAGCTTCCAGATGATACAAAACGCTACGTAGGAAGCAATTACAGGACAATCAATGATTTCCTGGAAAGAGTTGAGGACGAGGACAATTGGCGCAATAATCGCGATACTGGTAGAGGCCGTGGTAACAGCAACGGGTACCACAGCAACCACAACAATCATAACTATGGGAATAATGCATACCGCAATCTTGGCAGCAATAACAATAGTGGTTCGGGCCGTAATGACAATCGATACAATGCAAATAATAACAGGAATGACGGAAACCAGTATCATACTAGCGTGATACGGGCTTCGCAGAATAGTAATAACGCCAGAGTGTGTGATCAGCCGCCTCAGCAGCATCCGGGGAGCGTATCTGCTGGGACGAGACAGGGAAACCATTAGCCGCGCCGGTGAGGGGCCGACCGGGCGTGGAGAAATTTTGGCGGCCCAATAACAGTAGAAAACCGAGGTGTCGTCGTTATGAAAATTCCGTATGGAATAATCAACGGCGGGAGAGTGTGCCAGTGTTAGGAGAAAGGAGTGCGCCCACAAGTAGTAGATCAGCTGTAGACATGGCGGTAGAAAATACATTCACTGTCAGTGAGAACAATTTAAGTAGTGTTCCGGAAAACGATTATAAAGTGGCAGCTGTAACACCCACAGCGGAACTGGAGATTGAGTTTAAGAATGATTCACGATTGTTGAGAGAAGATCAGATGTCGGATAAAACGTCCGTCATCGAGCGAGGGGATGCAGAGAGGGATGAGGTCTGGTTAAGGCAGTTCGGTCGCTTATACGACGAACTAAGAGATTATAGTGGCCTGTATGGGAGAAGTGTTTATGGGGAGCGCGGGCAGGATTTGCCGCGTTTCGTCCCACAGGAAGATAGTATTTGTGAAGTGATAGAAAGTTCTGGCCCTAACCGGCAGACTTTACTAGAAATAGTTGATGTTAATGGGGAGCACGAGCAAGATTCGTCGTGTTTCGTCCCGCAGGAGTTGGATGTTGAAGTAGTAACGGAAAGTTCTGGCCCTAACCGGCAGACTTTACCGAAAGTTATAGTGGTAGAAGTAGCCGACCCATCCGACGCAAAACTCCAGTTTAAACATTGCGAAAGTATTGAGGAGAAAGATTACGAGAATTTTAGTGATAGCTGGACACGATTGGTAGAAAAGCATGTGGATTACAGCGTGTATGAAGTTAGAGCTGACATTATACAGTCAGACGATGGCAGTGTGGGTTGCGCAGATCCAGAGGAAATAATTGCAGATACTACTGGGCACATTCCTCCAGGTAGATTGGCAGATGAGATCGATCTGACCAAAGTGGAATCAACGAAGGTGACAATTAGTGAATTGATAGCAAAGCAACACTCACTAGTTGACGAGTTACAGGAAAACGTTTCGGTATTGGAGGCGAAGCTACAGACTAAGCCTCAGGACAAACGTGTTGAAATTAAAACTGTATGTGAACAGAGGCTGAAAAAGCCGCCAGATAAGCCGAATTTAGGATCAAAGCCGGATGGTTTTTTCTGGAATGACCTGGATATAGACTAGGATTTACTGTGGGAAAATAAAGAAACAGTCGAGGACAAGTGTAGACAGATAGTAGTGTCTGTTAATATGCACGACCTACAACTAAACGTGTTGATTGACACCGGTGCAGAATTGAGTGCTGTATCTGGGAAAATATTTGAGTTACTGAAAGACAGACCTGGCATCGTAGTTATGCCAGTAACAGGAGTGAAAATTATCGGTGCTACTGGGAAGGCCAGTAAACCGGTCACAAAACAGATTTTTGTCAACTTCGAGATATGTGGGGCACGATTTGAACAAGAGTTTGTCGTCGTGCCAGACCTGACTACGGAAGTAATTATCGGGTTAGATTGGCTATTAAAGTACCGTGCAGTGATTAATTGCGAAAGCAAAACTTTGACATGTATGTCACAAGATAAAACAATAGTAGTTAGTTTTGACGAGGCAGGAGACGGTGTGCATAGGCAATACCAGCCTATACACATTGTTAACTGGCCGGATGCTATTGACGTAGGTATGAATTTGAACTACTGTAATGTGAGGAATCTCGGCAGTGACAATACTGCAGAAAGTGAATTGGAAAGTATTGTAGACGGTGTGTCAAACGTAACACACGAACAAAGACGAGGCCTGTATGAAGTAATAATGAAGAATAAGAGTGTGTTTTCAGACAAACCGGGACTTGTGGAAGGATATAAATGCAAGTTGCATGTGATTCCGCACGAACCATTCTTCGTGAGACCGTATGCTATACCGCTGTCCAAAAAGGAAGCAGTGCAACGGGAGATAGATAAGATGATCGAATGGGGGGTGATTGAAAGAAGTACGAGTCCATATAATAACGGTTTGGTCATTGTAGCAAAACGGGATGGTAGTGTGCGTATTGTGATTGACGCACGCACGTTGAATAGGGTCGTTCAGCGTGAAACAGACAGACCAGAGAGTATGGAGAACATTTTGCAACGTTTTCATGACGTTAAATTCATGACTAGCCTCGATCTGACGGCTAGTTACTGGCAAATAGAACTCGAAGAAGAATCTAAGCCATACACCGCCTTCTTGTTTGCGGGCAGGTGTTATCAGTATAGAGTACTGCCGTTTGGACTTAATATATCTGTGTCCGTATTCATCAGGGCCCTAGATAAAGTGCTAGGACCGGCTTTGAGTTCAAGATTAACTGTATATGTTGACGACCTATTGTTGGCCAATGCCACTTGGCATGACCATTGTGACCTGTTAGATGAAGTTTTTAGAGCATTGCGCCGTGGCGGAATGACTCTAAAGCTAAAGAAATGCGAATTTGTGAAGCAGGAACTGAAATTTTTAGGGCATGTAATTACCACTGCTGGTATTACAAAGGACCCAGAGAAACTAGAGGCAATAAGGAATTGTCCTCCACCCAAGTCTAGGAAACAGTTAAAAAGTTTTCTAGGGCTAACAGGATTTTACCGTAAATTTGTAAAAGGACAAGTGTTTAATGATGAAAATTTGAATAACCTCTTACGCAAAAACGTTCCGTTTGTGTGGACTGACGGGTGTCAGGCCGCTTTCGAGAGATTAAAAGACGAGTTGTTAAGATCTAACATACTATTTCATCCTGATTTATCGCTACCCTTCCATCTGGGAACGGATTCGTCGAATTACGGGGTGGGGGTAGAACTGTTCCAAGAAGTTGGTAAAGGAGAGGATAAGGAACACCGGACGATAGCGTTCGCGAGTCGAACTTTATCAAAAAGTGAGCGAAACTACACGATTTCTGAGAAAGAGTGTCTCGCTATCGTGTGGGGATTCAAAAAGTTCAAGGGTTACCTATGGGACCGTAAGGTGATTATTCATACGGACCATAAGGCGCTCACTTATCTGAAAGATTGTAAACTACTTCACGAAAGACTGACTAGGTGGTCGCTGTATTTACAGCAATTTAACTATGACATCTGTTACGTAAAAGGGACCGACAATTGCGTAGCGGATGCGCTGTCGCGTTTGCCCGAGTCTAATCAAGAGATATTGAAAGATGAGTCAGATGGAGTGGTGAAATTATACTATTTTAAAGAAGTTGAAGGACGTAAATTAATAATGAACATCTGTAAGAATCTACGTCGTCATCAGACGAGGACGGTTGTTTAAATATGGTGAAAACCCGATATGACGAAAGGAGTCCAGAAGGAGAAAAATTAAGGAAGTATTACAAGATATACGATCATATCTTGTACATACGTAAGAGTGAAGATAGTAATATTTGGCGGGTATGCTGGCCCACCAAATACGTCACGGAAATAATTGACTACTACCATTTGGCGTATGGTCACTGTGGACCAAAGAAATGTACGGAAAAGCTGAGTGAAGTAGCGCATTTTAACAACATGTTAAAACGCGTTACTGACAGAGTGAAAACTTGCGATTTATGTCAGAAGGTGAAGGTTACCAACTGTACGAGTCGTGGTCCTATGCAAAGTATAAGGCCTAACGACACCTTTGAATTACTGTGTGTGGACTTGTACGGACCTTTGCCCAAGTCATCAGGAAACTTCGCCTACATTTTAGTAGTGCTAGAAGCCTTTTTCCAAGTTCATCAAACTATACCCGATTAGGAAATCTACAGCCAAAGCGGTCTATAGCAAGCTTGTGAACGATTATTTTGTTCATATTGGTAAGCCCAAGGCGATTCTATCAGACAACGGGGCACAATTTACTTCTAAGTTGTGGAATGAAGGCATGGAAAGTAATGGGGTCGAGGTGATCCATATTTCAGCTTATTGTCCGGCTGGGAATCCCGCTGAGAGGTATATGCGCGAGCTAGGCCGACTTTGCCGTACCTATTGCCATCACAACCATAGGGCATGGGGCCAATATGTAGCAGTATTTGAGAGAATTATGAACACTTTGAGACATGAATCTACGGGATTTTCTCCAGAGGAAATCCTGTTGGGTACAGAAGTAAAAGTTTAGTGGAGGAGATAATCAAATTCCCTCCGCGGATTGACATTAGTATTGGTGTGAAAAAAGATCGTTTGCGAGAAGTAATGAAGCTAAAAGCCGATGCTCGCATACGTCGTCATGATGCTAAAGCGCGTTTTGCTAAGTTTGCTATCGGAGACTTAGTACTTGTAAAAGCTCATGAGAAATCGAGCGAGATAGACCATGAAATCTCTAAATTTAAGTTTGTTTATAATGGACCATATAAAGTCATTGGTATATCTCACACAAATGCTTATTGCTTAGAGTATCCAAGCTCTGGAAAACTATTAGGTATACGGAACATTGTAGACTTGAAATTGTACCGACCTAGGATCGATTAATACCACACAATGGGTAATTTCTACAGTATGTAAAATAGAGTGTAAGATTTAAGGATGTGCCATGTTGCGTTGCTTTTGCCTGACCTAGAGGTCATTAAAGAACTTGTAATTAACAAGTAATTAATTTTTGATTAGACGTTTTAACCAATTGAAAAATCGAAGCTGCTAGTTTAAGTTTTCAGCTGAGTCACAGTAGATTAAGGAATGTAAATATGCTTTTGTAACTAGCTGTCAGATTTCATGAATGTGTGTTTTATTAGTCATTGCCGATGTACTTAGACGCTGTTTTAAGTTTCAGGCTAGTACATGCGTGTGATGATGGACAGTGTTGAGTTATCCACTGTGATAGTGTTTATGGACTCCTTGAGATTACTCGGGAGTGAGTTTTACCGAAAGAATTCAGTGAAACGGACGTTCTGGAAATGCCGTTACAAGGGCGAGTGAGATCAAGCGTGCCGCACAGGCGGGCGCAACAATACTGGCGGGGCGGAACCGCTGTCGGCTCTTGTGCCGCTGTCGGCATTCTTTGTACTTGCGAGTACGGAAGGCGGAATTGTTTTTCTTCCTGGACAGCTGAAAGAATTCTGTTGTCTATATTTATGTTTTTGTCGATCTGCTGTATATTATTTTCTTGTTTAGCGTTAAGTGCACACTCATGACGAGAATATTAATTATGAAATGTTTATATAAAATACGTATTCTATGTAATTAATTATCAATTTGCGTATTTTGATATACCTGTTTTCTATGACCATGTAATCTGATTAATTTTGTAAATAGTATTCCATTTCTTGATACTACTAGGAATTTTGATTTTTAGAATAGCTAAACCATTTTCTACGTTTTCTATGAATTTTAATATGTTGTCAACCTGTTTTATTTTGTGCAAGATGACAGAGTGGAATAAGATTAGGAGTGTCTCTACTCAATTATTATTGTCTAAATTGGTTTATGGTTAATTAGACGAATGCTGAATTGTTTTGATGTTTTGAGCATATGCATTTCCGCTGTTTCTTTTTTGGGACATTTTCTGAGTCTGTTTACGTTACACGAACATCCTCAGACAATGTGGGGCACGTGTAACGCCGGAAATGCATATCCTCCTACTTCCATTTATTGTACTATAAATTTGTTTTCCTTATTTTTGTTACCTGAATATATAACATTTCTGTGTCTTCGTATATTGTAATTGTTTTACTATTTGTATATATATATATATATATATATATATATATATATATACATATATATATATATATGCATTTATGTCGATGTATAATTGGTTTGTTTCGTAAATATTATTTGTATTTCTACGCTGGGTCTTGCCTAGGGAAAACTGCTATCGAACGATTACATCGATAGGTCGTGTGAAGAATCAAAGTGTGTAGGATCTTTGGTAGTGTTAACTCTGCCGCGTGGAGCGCGGGCAGAGCAGTTGGAGTCTGGCTGGAGTAGCGAGTGGAGCAGGTGTGTTGTGTGACGCTCCCGCGAGTGCCGCGCTTTCGGGGTTTGGCAGCATGTAATTGCGCTCGACTCGCGATGATGGTTCCTGACATGGTGTCGCGGACGGGGAGCATTAGCTGGCGCACATCAAGAGCCCGTTTCGCCTGGTGACCGTGTCGAGAAGAAGGCGCGCCAACATCCAGCTTCTGCAACAGCGACGGCCGACAATGAGTGACTGTCGCCACCTCCTCGATCGACGGCTTCAAACCTTCAATCAACCAACAAGGAAGACTAAAAGCACGTAAAGTTTCAGAACTGTATGGCAGACCTCAGCTTTTCAAATTGTTCCATTTGCCTCGCAACATTACAGCAACTTAGCATGAACCTTTGTTGCTCATTGTCCCAATTGCATTGCCAAGCAGGGTCCCTTCCTTTTCCGAAATGAACCCGAGTGTCGTTGAAATTCAAACGCCAGCATAATTCCATTTCACTGCTTTAATTTCAAAGTTCACTTTAAGTATTCATAGCTGGCTACAATAGTTAGATTACACAAGCACAAATTAAGAGTGCGAGTTTTGTTACCATATTTTAGCTTACCTGTGACTGCAGCTCAGCTTGGTATGTACTAAATTTTACTATTGTTAATTGTTCAGAATCATTTAATTCAAGTTCAAAGTTAAATCTCTTATTTCTAAATTGCGTAGATTCAAGTAGCTTTTGAAATGATT
Organism: Schistocerca nitens; assembly: GCF_023898315.1. NCBI lineage: Eukaryota > Metazoa > Arthropoda > Insecta > Orthoptera > Acrididae > Schistocerca > Schistocerca nitens. The sequence goes on from NC_064618.1 coordinate 603,946,655, forward strand.
ATTGAGGTAGTCCAAGACTAACTATTTTTTACTGAATTTCGATGTGCTTCAGAAAGAAAGCTCACTATTAACTTCAGTCACTAAATTAACTTTCGATTTTCCTGTTTTATTGATTCTTTTGCTAAATTAAGTCAGAGTGTAGCAAAATTTATTACTTCTGACAAACTTTCAGTTTTCACACTGCACGTGTCAACCTTCAGTTGCCACGCTTCTAGTGCTAATTATATGTGTAATAACCTTTACTTTTCAGTTACTATAGTAATTGTCCATAGGACTGGCGACCGTAATTTCCCCCAAATCTCAAATATCTAAATACCGCTAGTTAATTGTTAACGTAACGGCCGCACATTTACTTTCTTTATTAACTTTACCCCTTTTCAAAATTTATTTCCACCAGTTTCATTGGCATTTTTCCTTTCATTTAGATGTAACCCTTTCCTCCCTCTTTACCGAAAGGTTAACTTCGGTGACGATTGCTTTTCCAAAATTCCCGTTAGGTACACGTGGTTTCATTTTTCACTGTCATTAAGGTCGATAAGTGAGGGGGAGGTTACAAGGACACAAGGTGTACACTGTGCTGCAGTCTAAAATCGGACTGTCGCCTCATGACAATAAAGGGTCATTTGTGATGATGGGATTGAAACTCTCCTTTACTCACATTACTCACTTGTAGCGAGAGAAAGGGTGGGGGGCTCTGATTGAGAGAGAGTGAGACAATGAGAGAGAGAGGGAGAGAGAGAGTGTCTGCAGAGTAGTAGTATGACTCTTTTATCGTAGTGTAAGTAATTTTTTGCGTGTTGTATGTGTCATGTAAATATTTATCTGTACTATGTACACTGTATATACACGCAAAAACCACATGTGGGAAAAAAGATAAAAAGAGAGGAGATATATTATTGAACACCACACATGCAAAAAAGGAAAAAAAACTTTTATAAAAACACAAAACAAAAAAATACTAAAAAACACAAACAGAAAAAATGTATATTTACTTATTTGTTCATACACAACGTATGTGTAGCCTGTAAATATATATATCTACACACCATGTGTGTCTTGTAAATAGAGCAGTTTTTAAGTTTTTCACCTGCTGCTAGCCATTCAAGTCACAATAGTGTATATATATATATATATATATATATATATATATATATATATATATATATATATATATATATATATATATATATCACAGTCCATCAGAATTATTGAAAGAACATTTGTTATTGGGGTTTGTTAAAATTAGATTCTAAGATGCACAGTCCAACAGAATTATTGTAAAAGCTATGCTGCTGTGAAAAAATGTAAAAAATAATACTCTCGACCAGTGCTATTGTTGTAGCGTCTAAGTTAAAAGTACCTCTATATTGTACCTCAAGAACTACATTGTACCTCAAGAATTGTATTATGCCTCAAGAACTGTACTGTATTTGTGCGAACTGATTAAACAAATGAAAAAAATTCCTCATCATACGTCTTTCTTGTTATTATTTACAAAACAAGCTTCTCCTGTTGCATTATGTATGTGTATGTATGTAATAAAGGATGTGTAGGTCACAAATGACATTAGTTTTGATGAAGATGATAGCTAATAAGGAGATGAAATTTAAGACTGAATATATCAAATACATATATAGAATGATTGCATGGAATTATGCCTATCATGCAGCACGAATTGGTCAATGGGAGTAGGAGGCATGTGACCCTGCCTGCTTCCAAAGATACATAACAAACATGTCTAAAATAATGTCTATGGTGCTTGAAGAAAACCAGAGACATATTATCTGCGTATAACTGTACACTGTCAAAGCAGCAACAGAGTTGTAGAAAATAATACAGAGATTGTGAGGTAAAAATTCATTTATTTCTCAAAGTAATTTTACATTTTCATAAGCAGACACAGCAATTCTATTTTGACACATCTTCTTTATGTTCTTCAGTTGATGGAGAGCAGGACATCCACAGAATTACAGGTACTGAATAGCAGCAGACTTGAAGATTCGACGCATCCATGAAATCTTCTCTTTCCCATTCAAGTAGATGATGGTCGAATGATCGAAGCAAGGTCATCATATCTTTATAGCGTATGCCAGGATCATTCCAGTGAATTCCATGGTAGAAATGTGTTAACCACTTTGTGCTCTTCTGAGTCTTAGCACACTTCACGTACTTAAAGGGCCGCGGTGATGCAATGCTTGCTGAGAATGTCTCTATTATTCTGGCATCTTCCATGTATGCCATATCTTTAAATATTATCTGTCTACCCTCATGATCACAGAAAATTAAAGAAATAGGTCATTAAGAAAGTAATAGCGTCTTACCTGGCTACAGCAGAGACATTGTTATTATTGATCTTTTGAGCTATACACCCAGTACAATACATCTTAACTGATGGCGGTCCATCAGTGTGACATCGCGCGTTCGAGTCATAGTGTTTAAAGCTGGGATCATACTTTGAAATACGTCAGGTGGCAAATAAAATATATATCACATAGTAATAATGCAAGTTGTGTAGGGAACACGTAGTAATCAAAAGCATTCATGTGGCGATGACTTTATCAGTTTCAAATAAATATCCAAGAGCACAGCCGGCCCTTGTGGTCGAGCGGTTCTAGGCGCTTCATCGCGGAACCACGCGACCACTGCGGTCGCGGGTTCGAATCCTGCCTCGCGTATGGATGTGTGTGATGTCCTTAGGTTAGTTAGGATTAAGTAGTTCTAAGTTCTAGAGGACTGATGACCTCAGATGTTAAGTCCCACAGTGCTCACAGCCATTTGAACCAAGAGCACATTACATACATTCTTGATTTCACCCACCTAAACACGCTGTAAGTAGTAACATTCTCTTTTCCCTGTGAATCCGTAGTCCTCAAGGTTAATTGTCGTAACATAGTGAGGAAGAGAGATCTCTAGAATATTTTTTCTACTGTGTGGTAACAGCTCTGTTCTGGAATAAGCAGAGTTGTGCAGTCACTATCCACCTTTAATAGCGATAACTAAAGCATGACCATACTTTGCATAATACATTCATACCACTCCTCAAATGCACTATCAGAATTATGGCATTACCTTATTCACAGACATCCCGTACACACTTGAAGTTATACAGGGTGTTACAAAAAGGTACGGCCATACTTTCAGGAAACATTCCTCACACACAAAGAAAGAAAATATGTTATGTGGACATGTGTCCGGAAACGCTTACTTTCAATGTTTGAGCTCATTTTATTACTTCTCTTCAAATCACATTAATCATGGAATGGAAACACACAGCAACAGAACGTACCAGCGTGACTTCAAACACTTTGTTACAGGAAATGTTCAAAATGTCCTCCGTTAGCGAGGATACATGCATCCACCCTCCGTCGCATGGAATCCCTGATGCGCTGATGCAGCCCTGGAGAATGGCGTATTGTATCACAGCCGTCCACAATACGAGCACGAAGAGTCTCTACATTTGGTACCGGCGTTGCGTAGACAAGAGCTTTCAAATGCCCCCATAAATGAAAGTCAAGAGGATTGAGGCCAGGAGAGCGTGGAGGCCATGGAATTGGTCCGCCTCTACCAATCCATCGCTCACCGAATCTGTTGTTGAGAAGCGTACGAACACTTCGACTGAAATGTGCAGGAGCTCCATCGTGCATGAACCACATGTTGTGTCGTACTTGTAAAGGCACATGTTCTAGCAGCTCAGGTAGAGTATCCAGTATGAAATCATGATAACGTGCTCCATTAAGCGTAGGTGGAAGAACATGGGGCCCAATCAAGACGTCACCAACAATGCCTGCCCAAACGTTCACAGAAAATCTGTGTTGATGACGTGATTGCACAATTGCGTGCGGATTCTCATCAGCCCACACATGTTGATTGTGAAAATTTACAATTTGATCACGTTGGAATGAAGCCTCATCCGTAAAGAGAACATTTGCACTGAAATGAGGATTGACACATTGTTGGATGAACCATTCGCAGAAGTGTACCCGTGGAGGCCAATCAGCTGCTGATAGTGCCTGCACACGCTGTACATGATACGGAAACAACTCGTTCTCCCGTAGCACTCTCCATACAGTGACGTGGTCAACGTTACCTTGTACAGCAGCAACTTCTCTGACGCTGACATTAGGGTTTTTCGTCAACTACACGAAGAATTGCCTCGTCCATTGCAGGTGTCCTCGTCGTTCTAGGTATTCCCCAGTCGCGAGTCATAGGCTGGAATGTTCCGTGCTCCCTAAGACGCCGATCAATTGCTTCGATCGTCTTCCTGTCGGGACACCTTCGTTCTGGAAATCTGTCTCGATACAAACGTACCGCGCCACGGCTATTGTCCCGTCCTAATCCATACATCAAATGGGCATCTGCCAACTCCGCATTTGTAAACATTCCACTGACTACAAAACCACGTTCGTGATGAACACTAACCTGTTGATGTTACGTACTGATGTGCTTGATGCTAGTACTGTAGAGCAATGAGTCGCATGTCAACACAAGCACCGAAGTCAGCATTACCTTCCTTCAACTGGGCCAACTGGCGGTGAATCGAGGAAGTACAGTACATACTGACGAAACTAAAATGAGCTCTAACATGGAAATTAAGCGTTTCCGGACACATGTCCACATAACATCTTTTCTTTATTTGTGTGTGAGGAATGTTTCCTGAAAGTTTGGCCGTACCTTTTTGTAACACCCTGTATAACTGAATGACGATGGATTCAAAGTCATTATTCAGTTACATACAGTTGGTGCGCTGTAAAGAACAAACAGAAGTCTATTGTGAGCTTGGAATAAAGCATTCTTTGCATTCAAGCTTATATGAGGTTTTTGCATAACATAGTACTCCTTTTTGAAAATTCAGCATCCGCACACTCTTGTTATAGGATCCAAACAGGTCGGTGTCGTTAAATCACCGTTTCTCGCACGTGTAACAATGTGCTTACACTACGACAGTCTTGCGACTTCTGCACCCATCTGCTAGGCCCATGAAAATTAACTCCAAATGGACGTACCCTTGTATATATTGCCCCCACAATGATTTCTTAGTCAGGTGAAATTTGTGTGATTTTGGTGGTGCAGCTAGGCATGGAATGCACTGATACTCACCCCGACTTGACGGTGTGAATATATAAAAGACGTCACTGTGTGTGGTTTGGATTTACAAGTATCGAAAATATGAAAAGGTTTCGTGGAAGTGGTGAAACAGGAGGCTTTTCTGTAGTGTGAAAACGACGCCCAGCTGGTGTGAGTGTGTACATACCATAATCTTCTTTATTCACCTATAATTGATAGTGAGAAATGTTATTCTGCTGCTTGAACGTAAACGTACTGCGGCTCATGTTCCGACTTATCACCAGACGTTTGTGGGAAGTGATCAAATTACTATTCATGTAAGAAAAAAAAAATTACGCATGTCTAGTCATAAGGGAAGGATAGATTTGACATGGTGAATTAAGTTTTCAACGCATTGAGGAGTATATCCGAACGTAAGAGGTGAGAGATTCATTTTCTATACATCTGTACAATATAGCAATGCAAGTGTTCCACTGGCTACAGTGTACAAATATGAAGGGCAATGCGGTGGCCGGCCGGTGTAGCCGTGCGGTTAAAGGCGCTTCAGTCTGGAACCGCGTGACCGCTACGGTCGCAGGTTCGAATCCTGCCTCGGGCATGGATGTGTGTGATGTCCTTCGGTTAGTTAGGTTTAATTAGTTCTAAGTTCTAGGCGACTAATGACCTCAGAAGTTAAGTCGCATAGTGCTCAGAGCCATTTTTTGGCAATGCGGTTTGAATAAAACGCCCCCTCATCGCCACCTCTACGCATATACTCGACCTTTCCTTGTTGCGCTGTCGACTCCAACGTAGATTACAGTACCAATCTGTATCGGTGATGTCTCTGAACCCTTTCGTCCGCGGAAGCATACTTGATCATCACATAGTGCCAGTTGCCTTTGCTTTACAACTCGTGTTTAGGAGGGTCTTGGCAGGATGCAGCTCCTTCTGGAAGCGCTGACTGGAAAACGTAAACGTCAAATAATTTCCTGCAAGTGAAGACAATCGTGACAACGTAGCTAGTGTGAGTGTGGGCATTCCGTAAGTTTTCGGATGCTGTACACATATAGACGATAACTGCACTGCTTGTCTGAAATGTGTGTATGTTGCAGGGTAAAAATTCTGTGCCTTATATTCCAGTATGCCCAGAGAAAATAACTATGTGTTGGCAGACAGTGTTCCCACACCAGCAGATCAGTAATTTGATAAGTAAATTCATTGAGAGCCAATCAGAATGCTCCATTCACTCACAAGAAATCCTTTGTGCTGAGACTTAATAGCCTCTGTAGACTGGTTCGAACAAGAGGGGGGCAAGGTATTACGAAAAGTTCTGAGAGCAACGTGATGTCTAATTTGTTCAAGTGTTCAAAGACAAGTTGAAGCAGACCATGCATCCCTGGCGGGATGCTGTCCCTCATCCGCCATTTTGGCATTAGGACACCTCCACTGTAGGACAGTGTTTCGAATTCTGTTTGTTTAATGTTCTGATTTTCATGTCTGTGCTTAGACAGTGCTCTTTCTCCAAACAACAAGAATGCTTTTATCATTAACGGTGTTCCATAAGCATGCACAGACGTGATGAAGTCTTTTAGCGCTGAGAACATGAGCAGAACGTTTACCATTTCTGAGATGGGATGTTGAAAGCACGACGTTACGATTTCCAGGATGGATAACATGTACTGGACAGGCTGCCCCTTTAGGATTACTGGGAAGAATGCATCCTGTATTATTCTGGGATATTTTTGTAAACAGTTTCTGTAAGCATTGTAAGAGATTACTATGGCAGGTCCAGAGAGGGACTTGGCTGTAATTTACATAGACATGAGATGTCAGTATATCACTGATAACCTTTAGGCTGCGCCAGCTAGGGTGAGTCGCTATGCAAACATCTCGCAGCTATGCATCAGCCATGCTGGGCAGGTAAACACATGTTTCAACAGGAATTTCTCAGGTGTCAAGTATGAATGTGATGCCACTGCCTCATACTTTCAGGACTCGAACGGACACCTGTGCATGGCTCGCCAGCTGACAGCCGTGCTGTCGCTTTGCTGACTCCTGGCAATATGTGGGATGTCATTCTGTTTGGTCCAGAGAACAGCACATGCTTCGCAATCAAAGATTTTTACCAGTGTAATTACATATGACAGGTGTCTTATGATGGTATTCCTTGTATGATCGGAATGAAAAAAATAAGCTATTCATTTAATTACTTCTTACAAGAACTGCATCTTTCAAAGAGCAGAGAATGACAAGCAAGAGAAATCCATCCTCTGCAAACTGATTTTTTTTCATAAATAAACAATATATCCTTGAATGTCCTTTCATGAGATCCTCCCTCTCTACCAATTTCTAGGTGGGGGAGGTGTGGGAATAGGGGGGATGGGGGTTCACCAAAGGGGGAGAGGTTAATTAATTGATCAACTTAATTAAGTAGTCAATCAAACTGATAAGGGTGAGTGGGGGCTATTCAAATAACTCAGACCTGAAAGTGTACCTGTATCAGCGAGGCAGAGGGGGTGGGTTGGAGGTTTACAGAGGGATTCTGGGAGGAGGGATAGGGGTGGGGCAACAATAATTTAAGGACCCCATTCAGAAGGATGGATTTTACCAGAACAATTGATTAATGATCTGTCAGTCGAAGGAGAACAATAGGTTTGTCCCTGGGTGCATACCTGTCCTAGTGTAGGCAACCCGCATCAACAAAAAGTGCTGATGTCCTTGTTGCCCCAGTACTTTTGTGGTTTATCAACAGGGGCCACGCATTGGTGTGACGGCCGAAATTTTTTGGAATCAGTGAGCAGACCCAACAACGACCAGATGGAGTGGGTTGGGGTTTGTTGAAGACTTCCAAGGGATACAGACCCAGGGGAAACAGAGCGCCATGGAAGTGAGAGCAGCATATGGCATGGCCAGGAGGAATGTGGACGTCGACGAACTGTGATAGCAAATGGTGTCTTCCTTTTGGTGTTTAGAAGAAAATAGCAGCTCATGGAGACAGAGGAAGGACGGTGGCGTTTAGTGGCAGAGCAAGATGTAACGTGTGCCTCTACTGTGCTGTAATAGCAGTTGGTGGGCACTGGTAGTTGTCAGAATTTTGACCAACGAAAATTCAGTCTGGCGGTGTGCACTGGGATGACTGAATCAGCGTGATATAGTTGTTGAGGTGAAGAAGTGTGATGAGGCTGTGAGGAAGTAGATTGTGCCAGAACTGTGTTTATTAGCCCAGCGCGATAATGATGCTGTCTGAATGCAAAATTATAGTTTCGAATTTCCAAGCAAGTCCACTGCACAAACTTAATAAATATGTAAAAAAGTTTTGCATCACCTTGGTACCGAGAGTTCCGGAAAATCCACAAAAAAATTGGAATAGAGATCAACGTAAACATTATTTCCACCCTTTTTATTGCTCATGAAAACCACACATTGCATGTTGTACCACTATAGAGCGAGGCCTTTAAAGATGGTGGTCCAGACTGCTGCACACACGTACCTCTAATACGTAGAAGCACGTCATCTTGCATTGATGTATGCCTGTATTCTTCGTGACATACTATCCACAAGTTAATCAAGGCACTGTTGGTCCATATTGTCCCACTCCTCAATGGCGATCGGCGTAGATCCCTTAGAGTGGTTGGTGGGTCACGTCGTCCATAAACAGACCTTTTCAATATATACCAGGCATGTTCGATAGGTTTCATGTCTGGAGATCAAGCTGGCCACTCTAATCGAGCGATGTCGTTATCCTGAAAGGAATTCATTCACGAGATGTACACGATGGGGGTGCGAATTGTCGTCCATGAAGGCGAATGCCTCGCCGAAATGCTGCCAAATGGTTGCACTATCAGTAGGAGAATGGCATTCACGTGTCATACAGCCGTTACGGCGTCTTCCACTACCACCAGCGGCATATGTCGGCCCCACATGATGCCACCCCAAAACAGCAGGTAACCTCGCTGCACTCTCTGTATAGTGTGTCTAAGGCGTTCAGCCTGACTGGGTTGCCTCCAAACACGTCTTCGACGACTATATGGTTGAAGGCATATGCGACACTCATCGATGAAGGGAACGTAATTCCAATCCCGAGCGGTCCATTCGGCATGTTGTTGGGTCCATCTGTACCGCGCTGCATGGTATCGTAGTTGCAAAGATGGACCTCGCCATGGTCCACATTGCGCACAGTTTGACTCGTAGCACGACGTCTTGTTGATTGGCGACTCCATGGAGTGCTGTGTGCACAACGACCATGTATGTGAAATTAGAAGTATCTTCCTTCTAATTTAACGACGTCTTGTGGCTGCATGAAACGCATTATTCAACATGTTGGCGTTGCTGTCAGGGTTCCTCCGACCCATAATCCGTAGGTAGCGGTCATCCACTGCAGTAGCAGCCCTTGGGTGGGCCGAGCGCGGCATGTCATCGACAGTTCCTTTCTCTCAGTATCGCCTCCATGTCTGAAAAACATCCCTTTGGTTCACTCCAAGCCGCCTGGACACTTCCACTGTTGAGAGCCCCTACTGGCACAAAGTAACAATGCGGGCGCGATCGAAACGCGGTATTGACCATCTAGGCATGGTTGAACTACAGACAAAACGAGCTGTGTACTTCCTTCCCGGAGAAATGATGGGAACTGATCGGCTGTTGGACCCCTCTGTCTAATATGCGCTGCTTATGCATGGTTGTTGCATCTTTGGGCAGGTTTATTGACATCTCTAAACAGTCAAAGGGACTGTGTCTGTGATGCAATATCCACAGTCAACGTCTATCTTCTGTAGTTCTGGGAACCAGGGTGATGCAAAGCTTTTATTTGATATGTTAATTTGGGGACATACCACAATGCAGTAGCAAAATCCTCATCCTTCTCCCAGTTCCCTTACTGTCTTTTATACTACCTTGTTAGGCACGAGTAGGCTTCATTTGGCGCTGGCCTTACACACTGTACACTGTTGGCGGAGCTACGACAACTTGTTCCCATATCAACCGAATGGTCAAAACATGGTCCTGTCGCACTAACCCAGGTCACTCTGATTCTACTCGGGTTGCAGAAGGCAATGGGTATACGTAGCTCTCTCTGACTTCTGGTCAGTTCCGACTTAAATTGGAGCGATCACATGCGCAAAGCTGCAGAAATGGTACCAATTGCAAGAGGCATAGGGACTATATAAACTTTTACTGTTGCAGATAGGTTCGAAGAAGGTGACTCATTTTGAGATATGGTAGTGCCAGAAATATGTTTCACTTGTGGCTGTAATTATTAAAGGACTTCTCCTTCGGATCAACACAGGTATGAGGTTGAATGGAAAGACTTGATTGCAAATCATAGACATAATTTCTACCGGAAAGCGCAGCGCTAGAGATCTGAAAAGCTAATGTATATTTCTTATGACCTCAATCAGCATATCATCTACTGCTTGTGATCCTTCACAATCAACCGTCGCCTATAACCCTGTCGATATATCACTGAACATCTGATGTGGCATCGAGACAAAATGCGTTACAAATACTGGAGAAATATCTAGCAGCGGCATGAGGTAGTTGCAAATACCGGTTTCATACCATGTTCCTTAGCTGAATCATTTTCTAAATTCGCTAATTTTATTACGAGGTTGCACCGTCGGCGACTTGTAATCGCACTGTTGGCCTGATAATATACTCTCCAGTGATCCTGGTGTTTATTCAGTGTCATGGTATTTGTCTGGAAAAAACCACTTCATTTGGAGGTAATGCCACACCTCGATTTACAAAACCAGTATATCCTTTAACATGGATACTTGTATGCACCTGTAGAACCAAGACCGCTTGTGACAGTAACATACAGTTGTTGTAGCAATCGTGTTTTTCTAACATCTAGCGGCTTGTACGACGATTACGCCTCTCTTTCTAAGACACAGTAGTACCACTCGCAAGAAAAACTTATGAGACGTGTCCACCCGTCGCTGATTTTTGGTCAGTATTATTACGTATCGCTAGCAATAAGTTATTGGCGAAGAATTATACTTAGTAGTAGGGGATGCGTGATAGGTTTGCCTTGAGCATCAGGCTTGTAAAGTATGTGTTTGTGTTCCTACAAGTGCCAAGGAAATTAAAGGAAGGTATGGATTTGACGTGGAATACTGTGATAGCAAAAGGAAGATTAATTCAAGTCATAAGAATGGTACGGATATTTCTGTTCCCAGAGCCACAGCCATCAACAGGGTGTATTTCCAGTACTTCGCTCGTTGTCGAATGTCGTTCAATTGAGACCACAATTGTAACATTTAATTGTAAGTGTAGCAATAAAATATGTATGTGGTTGGTTTCCTGGGACGATTCTGTCTAGGGGTGCGTAGCCTGTGGCGCGAATGATTCACGTTTCCCGCTAACAGCAGGAGCCGACTGAATGGAAAGGCCTGTTGGGATGCAGGAATGTAGTCCTCTAGATGTCCGAATAGCGAACTAATACTTAGTATGTGTTGGACAGCTTTCGTGATCACGTGGAAATTTGAGAAGATTCAATATGGACATGTATTTGCCCTGGACCATTATTCCCTCCCATGGAAATTGTCAGATTGACTGCTTCTTCACATTTCCTGTCTTTATTTGGTTGAGAGAACTTCGGTTGTGGTGTGTGTTGAGTGCACCTAACAGGTGAAAGACGGGTGGGGGACACGTTTGCTGGTTCTCTAGACACGAGAAAGACCTTTTTGACTTTGTAAATTATAAGGATGAAATTGAATCTGTTATATCACTGACATCAGTATTCGTTGGTGGTTATATCAGTTTCCTCTATTTTCTTTTCGAGGTTTCACGTAAAGGCCTTCGCAGATGAGATAAGTTTCTAGTTACTAAGTGGTTTGCAGCACTCTGCACCTCACTAAAGTTTCGGGTTTGTAGAGAAATAATTTCGAGTCTATATCTTCGGAATTACACTGCGGAAGCGATACTTGGATCGCGAAAATGGTATGATATTCAGGCAAACCATGTGAAATTACATACGTTCTTGTAATTCCAGAGTCTGGAGATGGGTGTAGAAAACAAGCAAGCAGGTTGGGGGCAGTAAAAGTAACGCCTTTGTGCCGACTGGAACAGACCCCGACGTTGTACAACCGTTCTGAGAGTGACTTTGGTCTGCTGAGGGCGCTCAGGTCACGCGTTGGGGGCAGATGAGCTGTGACCGTCAGCTGTGGTGGATGACCGCCCGACGTCGTGGGAAATATCTAGTGCTGCAAGAAGTATATACGGTGTATGTGCTTAAGCTGTCTGTCTTCGCAGTATATATACGAATGTCTGGCGGTCGATAGCTATATGCAGGATGGAAAAGGGGGGATTTTGTATGGCGCAGGATACGAATTATATGTTTACTACATCGACATTGTACACGGTGATATATTGCCGGGTTTGAGATTGGTTTCATACTGTAATATTCAAGCTACGGTCGTCAGTGTCAGAGCAGAGTAATTGAGCAAGTGTCTTTCTGTGTTTGACGATCTGTAGACCAGTTTTGCAGGGTTTAACTGTCATTGCAATATGGCGATCTGTACAAAATATTTTTGCTGCTGAAAGTCTCGTCTGCAGAAAACAAAATGGCGGACAGTGCTCCTACACTGGGAGCAGCAGCACTTTGGCGGGTAAATTCAGTAAGAGCCAATCAGAATGCTCCATTCATTCACAAGGCATTCTCTGTGCTGGGATGTAGGAGCCTCTACATAGTGGTGAGAACGTTTACCATTTCTGAGACGTATGTTGAAAGCAGGATGTCGCGATTTCCAGGAAGAGTAACATGTGATGGATGGCATGCCATGTTAGAACCATCAGGAGGAGTGCATTCGGCGTTATTCTGGGCTATTTTTGTAAACAGGTGCTGTTAGGACAAGAATTTCCATGCAGGCAATCTGAGACATCATGATAGCTCCTACAAAAGCGACTATTAACTATTTCTGTGACACTTTACTATTTCCGAGAGGTAGTCTTGGCTCTTATTTACATAGCCATGTGATGTTAGTACAACAATGAGAACCTTTCACCTTCACCTGCAATGGTAAGTCGCTACGCGAACATTTCGTGGCGATGGATCAGTCACAGTAAACATGTGCGGGGCTAGACACATCTCGCATGTCCAGTTAGGCTGACTAGGAACATTGCACCTTGTGATATACTGGGAAGCATTGCAACACATTTCTATAGCGCTTACAGAGAGAGAGACTTGGCTGTTATTTACATAGACATATGATGTCAGTATAACATTGAGAACATTTTATCTACCAGCGATGGTGAGTCACTCAGCAATTAGGTCTTCTCTGGATCGCAGGTAGAGAGGTATCGAGCCAGCAACGGTAAACACGTGCGCGCGGCGCGGAGGCGTCTCGCCTATGGGACTGGAGTGAGCGCGCCACCCTGTGTGTGCACCTTGGAGTTCTGTAGGGGAGCAGTTCGCTGATACGTCGCAGGTGACGGCAGTTCGAAAGCTTTTTTATGTGCAATGAGTGTTTGTGAACTGCATTATGTTTGGCTGTTTAAGTGTTGTGAGCGTGTTGGCATAGTGTTACTCATGTATTACCTTGACTGTGTATGAGTTGTTTTCATGTCTGTTGCATTATTTTGTGAGCAGGTGTGCAGGCTGTGGAATGTGCTATTTCTACAGTTGACAAGTAACAAGCATGTTTGCGGATTCTTTTACATGTATTAGTGTAACAATTTATGAGTTGTTTGCGTTTATGCACATCATTTACTGGATTATTTAGGTGATTAACGAGTAGTTTGCGTGCCTGTAGACTATTTACTGTGACCCAAAGCACGCCAGGGTGAGTGTTTTCTATCAGTGTAATAAATAATTAATTTAATTACACTGCACGCAGTAGACGAGCTCTGAACTTGCCCATTGGAGATACGCTATCGCTATAGTTTTATAGTTATTCAAATGAAACTTCTCACATCCTTATGGTTATAGCGTATCTCCATTCTACTTAAATATAAACATCCTAGCCTTATTTATTAGACTACTTAATCTATCTTGCTTCCTTAATTATTGAGACAAAAACCAGAAAATTATGAATTTCAACTAAAATCTTAATTTGTGAGATCCAAAGTACTGTTTCTATTAAATTATTATGGAAAAGGAATCTAAATATAAATTTTTAAGTCTCTAGCTCTTTTCTGTTGCGCCAATGATTTTTACAGAAAAACGTCCAAATTTTGAAAATGGTTAAAGTTATCGAACTGATATTCAACACATATTAATTTAGTATTACTCCTGACATGCTAGAACCGTTTCAGGTTATTTGCTTGATTTTTAAAGTATTGTGCAACATTTATGACGTCAGAGCTAGTTACAACGGACTAGGCTGGCACACAATGGAAAGACTGCTGTGAATTTACTACGGCGTGAGTAGGCTGCTTCCCTACAGGTTCTAGGCGCTACAGTCTGGAACCGCGCCACCACTACGGTCGCAGGTTCGAATCCTGCCTCGGGCATGGATGTGTGTGATGTCCTTAGGTTAGTTAGGTTTAAGTAGTTCTGGACTGATGACCTCAGAAGTTAAGTCCCATAGTGCTCAGAGCCATTTGAACCATTTTTTGAACTACAGACAACAAGAGCCGTGTACTTCCTTACTGATGGATTTTCTGGAACTAACCGGCTTTCAGACCACTCCGTCTAATAGGCGCTGCTCATGCATGGTTGTCTACATCTTTGGGCAGGTTTAGTGACATCTTTGAATAGTGAAAGGCACTGTGCGTGTGATAGAATATCCACAGTCAACGTCTGTCTTCAGGAGTTCTGGGAACTGGGGTGATGCAAAACTTTTTTTGATGTATATATATTAACGATAAGTCTTCGTAGGTTTTGCATGTTTTTATACTTTTCTTATTGTATCTATAGTAGTAGAGGCGTTCGATAAGTAATGCAACGCATTTTTTCTAGGCCAATTTCGATTGGACAAATGTGGAATTTGTTGTGGGACATCGTGGAACATTACCACTTGATCGCCTATAGTTTCACGAAGTTCCGATAGGTGGCGGTGCCTTCAAAATGGTGTCTGTAACAAACGTGTGTTTCAAGCAGAGAGCTGTCATTGAGATTCTTTTCGCAGAAAATCAGAGCATCGTAGCATAGGCGTTTGCAGAAATTCTACAGACACCTGCGACTGAGCAAAAACATGGTGAGTCGTTTGGCAAGGTATCTGTCATCATCGGAACGAGGTCACGCAAATCTGTCCATCTTCCACCTGCCGCCTTGCTGCACACAGCTGTGACACCTGCAATGTCGGGACGTGTTGGCACACACATTCGAGATTATCTAAGGATTACAATCAAACGGCACGCTGCTCAGCTGGATGTCTCTGTTGGTAGTGATGATACACTCAAAGTTGTGTACCCGCTGGATTCCTCACCGCCAACAGAAGAATCTAAAAAGCAACGAAGGGCCATCTCTTGGTAAATACGAGGCTGATCGTTACAATTTTTTGTCGAACGTCGTGACAGGTGCTGAAACATGGATTCATTGCTTCGAATCTGAAACAAAACGGCAATCCATTGAATGGTGCGACTTCACTTCTCATCCGAAGAAAAAATTCAAAGCCCCACCCTCAATCGCTAAAGCTTCAAAAAATGTTCAAATGTGTGTGAAATCTTATGGGACTTAACTGCTAAAGTCATCAGTTCCTAAGCTTACACACTACTTAACCTAAATTATCCTAAGGACAAACACACACACCCATGCCCGAGGGAGGACCAGAACCTCCACCGGGATCAGCCGCACAGTCCATGACTGCAGCGCCCTAGACCGCTCGGCTAATCCCGCGCGACTCAATCGCTAAAGCCATGGCCGTGGTCTTATGGGGATCTGAAGTGTTTATTTTGCTTGATGCACTTCCTCACGGTGCAACGACCAACTACGTATTGTGGTACGCTTAGGAAATATAAGAAACTACTTCAGCGTGTCCGTCACCACAAAAATTCAAACGATCTTCTCCTCCAGGACAACGCAAGGCCTCATACAAGTCTGCGCTCCCGAGAGGAGCTCACAAAACTTCACTGGACTGTTCTTCCTTATGCGCTCTACAGCTCGGATCTCGCACCATCCGACTTTAATCTGCTTACCCCAATGAAGGATGCACTCCACGGAAAGCAGCAAGTGAGTGATGGGGAGATTATTGATGCAGTAAGACGTTGGCTTAAAGGTCTACCATTAGAGTGGTACCAAGCGGGCATACAGATCCTTGCAGTAAGGTGGCGTAACGTTGTCGCATTGAATGGAGATTACGTTGAAAAATACGGTTTTGTAGCCAAGAGAGTGTGAAATAATATGGTGTTTTGGGATCCTGAATAAAACCAACCTTATTTCAGAAAAAAAAGTGTTACATTACTTATTGAAAGCCCATCATAGGTTGCATATCCACGTAGTTTGTGTATCCTGCATGTTGTCTGCTGGTATACGGTGGAGGTGTTGGTAATAGTGACCTGTATATCATTCGAGCGAACTATTCCACTTATTGACATTTTGCTTTGGAGTCCTTCCATAAAGTAATCCGCTGACGGAAGAATATTGTTATGTCTATATAATATATGCTTGTATCTTAGGAAAGTGTTTTTACTGTTTATTGTTGTTGTCCGCACGGAAAACAATTATTTTATTACTGTGGGTAGAATAATTGCTCTGTTTTCTGATATCTGAAGTCAATTACTGCAATAGATTGAGCATAAGGGTTTGCTTTATCCATATGCACTCTGGTGCTGTAAATTGTTGTTTAATAAAACAATTGAGTGATTAAAAGTCTACAATTATGTAAACCCCAGCCTAATTACTCTCCCACCTAAATCCTGCAGGATTGGCTATAGAACATCATGTTCAATAGCCAGCGTCGACATTCTTTGTGAACTATGCACAAAATGCTCGTGTTAATGGGTGTACTATCCATTATTTTTGTCTGGCCCGTATTTGACCTCATTACGTATACGACTATAGACCATACTCATTGTGATCGTGACACGTAACTGTTGCTTCCCAGAGGTTCTTATATTGCTTAGAAACCCTGAATGGTTATTTTACGTCTATATTCTGTCTTCCTTATTCCATATTGTTTTCCCTTTAATCCAAACGAATCACTCACTTTCGGAAAGGCACCTTCTATTCATAAGCTGTATCTCATTTGGAATCCCATAGTCTCTCTCCATTTACTTTCTGCAGTTCCACTTCCTCCTGATAGGATCTGCTCGTAAACAAGTATCATTTTCATCCCGCACTTTCAAAATGCATAGCTATTGATCTATAACAATTAGAATGTTGCTATTTTATGCAAGGGCCGAATATCATTAGGTCAAGTAGCAGAATAATTTATATTTATTTACCTAAGATATTTTAATTTCTACAACAATTTGTTTACGCCATGAATTTTGAAGACACTTTAGTGCCAATATCTGGTACGTCATCCATGTAACCTCACTCAAACTGTGTCAGACTTCTATCAGTATCCAAAGAATTATGTATGCATCACATTACATAGTTTCGAGTACACTATACATCACTATTGATGGTCATTCTTAAAGAAAATAATGATTAGGTGAAATTTTTTTTAAATTCCTCGGAAATACTGCAAATTATAAAATATGAGGCATAAAATAATTCTGTGAATGTTGACAGCGGTCTGACACAGTTTGTGTGATTTTAGATGCACGTGTCTTCAAAATTCATCAAGTAGACAAATTATTTTAGAAATTAAACAACTATAGATAAATAAATATAATTTATACCATAAATTAACCTAATGTCGTTTAGTGTTGACGTAAAATAGCAAAATAGTAAGTGCTATACGTACTCTGAAAGTATGGGATGAAAATGCTCCCTCTTCTCGAGCTGATCCCATTGTGATCGGCATGCTTCTGGCTTTATTTGTCGCATTCATTCTTTTATATTCTATTATACCTTCAATAGAGTCTCCCTTCTTTCTCGTTCATTCTCCTTCTATATTCCCTATCTTTCTTATTTAAAATACTTTTGAGTCACATCCTCTTTTTTCCTAAGGTTGCACTATACCTATTAGTGGACATCAGCAACAAGTATATCCACCCTTCACCTTTGTGACGGATTGAACTCTGCTGGAGACCAATTCAGTGAGGTATCTGACTGTCTGTGGAGTAATGTCAGCCCTTTCTCCTGAAGAACCAAAAGCAGAGAAGACAGCCATATTTGACGCTGTAGACTGGATCGAAGTCGACATTTTAACTCATCCTAAGGGTGTTTATTAGGTTCCTGCAAGGATCCTAGGCAACTGATTCCATTTCAGCAACCTTATTGTCCACAGCTCATTGCTCGTTTGTGACAGGATGTATGGTCGTGGTGTTACAAACAATCATCGTCTGCGAGTTGTTCCTCAATTATATGCTGCAGTTAATGCTGTAAAATATATTATATCTTTCTGCATTTAGCGCTTCCCTAAGACGATAACTGGACCAAACCCCTACCATGGAAAGCAGTGCCTTACCGTAACACCAACCCCTCTGTACTTCGCTGTTGGCAGTACACGATTTTTCTGGGGGGGGGGGGGGGGACAAGAAAAGTTCTCCAGGCATTCGACAAACCCAAACCCTTCCATCGTTCCAGTGAATTGCCACAGAGTGTAGCCTGATTAAGACGATAAATGGACCACATCCTAACCACGAAAATCAGCCCCCATACTGTAACACCACCTCCTCCGTACTTCACTGCTGCCACTGAACGTTTTTTTTTTAATTTTTTTTTTGAGATAAAGTGAGTTAGTGCACAATATCCGCAGAATATAATGGCAATCAATTCGACTTCGTGTACTTGACTTTGGGAAGGCTTTCGATAAAGTTCTGCACTGGCACTTAGTGGGCAAAATATGAGATTTCAGAATATTAGCTTTGTACTTTCCTAATACAGAGAGGAGCGAAAACATCAGATGTAGAAGTAATTTCGGGAGGACCAGGAGAAGGCGTTCGACCTGTAGGGCCACTGTTGTTAAGGATTTACACAAACGATTAGCGCATAACGTAGAAAGTTCTGTAAAGCGGTTCAAGGATTATTCTGTTCCTCATAGGACTGTTGTAACGCCAGATAACTGTAGTGAAATTCAGTAAGATCTGCAGAGGATAAATGTGTTTAGTCCAAGGAATGGTAGTCGATCCTCAACGTGAATAAATGTTAAGTATTATACGTAAATCAGTGGAAGGATCGATCAATGCTCTTTTATACTATTGACATACAACAGTATTGGTTCAAAGCGATCGAAAATGGAAAGACCGAATAAAACTGGGGATAGTACATGTCAGAGTGGGAGTGATTGGACGAGATCTCAGGAAATGCCATTCAGTCACGAAGGAAATGGCTTTCAAAATATTTGTTAGACCGAAACTTGAGTACTAATCGTCTGTATGCGGCTCATACCAAGTAGGGTTAGGGTTGGTACAGGAAACAGAGAAAATCCAAAGAACAGTGATGCCCTTCGTTGCAGGTTCGGTTAACTGCAATGCTTTTCAAACGCTCTATAGATGTTAAATGAGATAGGTTTGGCGCGTCCCTGGATGTTTTCCTGTTAAATCTCCGAGACTGGATGTTCCAAGAAGAGTTAGGCTGCATTTGCTTTTTCCCTCATAATCTTGTAAAGGCCATGGTAGAAAAATCGGAGAAATGGAAGCCCACACAGAAGCTTAGCGACGTTCATTCTTACCAGCCGCCACTCGCCATTGGGACTGGAACACGGGGAACTGTAGTAGTACAGAAGTGCCCTGTACCATTCACCATAAGGTCTCTAGCGGAGTGTACGATTCAGCCTTGATAGCAAAGTGTTCGCAAGACTATCATGCCTAGTGTTTATGTTGTAGCACGCTCTCTCATACTGTGCTTAGCCTAACATCAGTACAATCCAAATAGACGAGAGGCCTATTGAAAATCACGATTTATTGCGTTGGCATACCATGGTTCTAATCTAGAAGTCTACTACTCCAGTCACAGGCACCCTTTTTTTGGCATCAGCAAATTCATTCTTTGCCATATGGAAAACACTTATCAGACACAGTGCTGCATGAGTGTATTTTGCTGGCGCAACATTTAGGGGCCGTACGCCTTTCCTCCCCGCCTGCGATGGGAGCAGATGTAATATAGAACTCTCAGAAAACATGAACTGGACGGAAAGGTGAACATTTGGGTCCTCACTGCAAGCTGTGGCAGCGGACCGCACTCGTCACATCATTAATGAACCAGATATAGAGCTTCAGGTCTTCCAATGTAAGCAATGCTCTAAGGATACTATGAGCGTACCGAATACGCAACGTGCACTGAAGTGGCAAAAGTAATGGGACACCTAATATCGTGTCGAACCACCTTTTGCGAGGCGTAGTGCAGCAACTCGACGTGGCATACGCTGAACAAGTCGCTGGAAGTCCCTGAAGAAATAATGAGCCATGCTGTCTCCATAGGCGTCCTTAGTTGCGTAAGCGTTGCTGGTGCAGGATTTTGTGCACGAACTGACCTCTAGATCATGACCCATGAATGTTCGATGGGATTAATGTTGTGCGATCTGAGTGGTCAAATCATTCGGTTGAATTGTCCAGAATGTTCTTTAATTCAATCGAGAGCAATTGGGTCCCGGTGACGTGGTGCTTTGTTATCCATGAAAGTTCCATCGTTGTTTGTGAGTATGATGCCCACTAAAGGCTGAAAAGGTCTCCATGTAGCGAACATAAACATTTCCAGTCAATGATCGGTCCCCTTGGACCAGATGACCCAATCCGTTCCATGTAACCACAGCTCACACCTTTATGCAGCCACCACCAGCTTACACAGTGCCGTAGCCCAAGCTTCGTCGCGCTGTCCTAACGGATACGTTCGTCGTACGTCCCGTATTGATTTCCGTGCTTATTTCACTCATAGCAACTGATAACTCAAACGCTGCTACTCTCGGTCGTTAAGTGAAGGCCGTTGGTCACTACCTGATCCGTGGTGAGAGGCAATGCCTCAAATTTGGTATTCTCGGCACACTCTTGACACTGTGCATCTCGGAATATTGAATTCCATAACGATTTCCGAAATGGAACGTCCCATACTCCTAGTTCCAACTAGCATTTAGCGTCCAAAGTCTCATAATTCCCGTCGTGCGTCCATAATCACATCGGAAACCTTTTCACGCGAATCATCTGAGTACAAATGACAGCTCTGTCAATGCACGTCCCTTTCATACCTTGTATACGCATCGCTATCCCATGACATTGGTCAACTCAGCGTACTGCAGGCTATGGGTAACCTTAGTGACGTTTCAGCAGCTGGTGACACCGAAGTAAATTTTCAGGAAGATGCTCATATGTGGTGAGTATTCAAAAATCGTTTTGCAGCTACAGAGTCGAGAAACCCTGGGAATTTACAGCCTCACGTTTCTCTAGACGAGTGTGAAAGACAGCCTCATTCAGTCTAGACCAGCTAATCTGAGTTTGGCTCCGCTCCCTGTCTCACAAGCCACCACTCTGTAAGTTAAGCTACCCGAACAGATCTGCGGGAGGGATATACCGTGCAAAATGTAAGCTTCCTACGTAATTTATCTATAAATGAAATACAACAAATTATTTTTCAGAAACTTTCTCCTCGTATAACGTGTCCTGAAGATATCGTATACAGCTGCTGAGCTACTCTGACTATTGTACTGCACTTGTGAAATGCTGAATTTGAAATAATGAAAATGAATCTAATTAAATCCCAAGAGAAACTGATTGTGTAATTAGTGAAAATTCTTTAACTAGAACCCAGTTATGAAAGTATGTTATGAAAGTTACGTAACATGAATTAGAGTGTCTGACTTGAAACATCCACAAAATAAAATACTGCTCAACTCGTAAGAAAATAAGTGTTTAAGATTACCTTCCATGTTCACTGTAAATTAATCTGCTTACTTAGCTCAACACCTGAAAATTCTGACGACGTTTGCAAAATGGGTTCTGACCTGAAAAAAAAAGGAAGTAACTTACCTCTTGCTCAGCATGCTATTTTGTAACTGGTGTACTGACGCTCTCGAAGGCAAACTGAAATCAGTGAAATTAGCAAATGCAACAGCTAAAGAAAAATCTACTCACTACTAACTTTTTCTTTGCTTGTCAGAAACAATCCGTGGCTGCGTGTGGCGTAGGGTGCAATGCACACACGACGAAATATTTGGAAATCGGCCGTGCCCCTTTCAAAGGAACCATCCCAGCATTTACCTGGGGCGATTTAGGGAAATTACGGAAAACCTAAATCAGGATGGCCGGACGCGTCTTCGAACCATCGTCTTCCTGAATGCGAGTCCAGTGTGCTAACCACGGCAGCACCTCGCTCGGTAATGATGGAGGAGGGTTTTACTTTAAAGGATTCTTGAAAACTGAAGCTCTGATTGTTATGTAAAGGCACAGTACAATATAAGAAGACTAACAATTAGGAAATTATCATTACACAGATTATAGTAATTTAAATCAATTTCGTTATTTGTGATGTGATGAAAACAAATAGATCAAATTAAAACTAATCATAAATATTATTGGTTATTTAAGGGACAACGATTTCCATCAATTAACAGTTGTGACAGACAAACATATCATTGTTGCACATGCATTGGTTATATTGAAATATTCCTCCAGAAATCTTCTCCATACGAACAGTAAAGAAAATATCTTTATAAAAAAAATTTCATCTTCGTAATAAAGTATCCCAGATAATTTCTCACAGTTTCACAAAAATCGGATCTCCTCTAAAACTCAACTGCTCGCTACCACGCATCCAACAAGACTGCCCTAGCGCTGCACAACTGACGCGACCAAGGGCACTACAGATTACATTAAATACAGAGTAAAGATTTCATTTCACTACTTGTGCAGCGCACTCATGCTTCTTTGTCCCAGTACAGTAAAGGCGAAATAATTACAATTGCAGAACATCAGAAAATCTTACAAAAGGGTTGTCGGATGCCATCCATGTTACTGACGTCCCTCAGTCCACGATGACATATTTCTCGGTCCCTTGTACGCTACATTTAAATTGTACGACAAATTAATTTTCCGAAGTGCAGCGCATTCATCCGCGTTGAATCTCTATAACTTGATAATATGACATCTACATGGCATAAGAAATCTGATACACAACGTTTTTTGTTAGCAGACAACGCTTCACTACCCTCCAGCCGTTTAGACGTAAGTCCGACTGCTGTTGCAAGGATGTCGCTCACATTAGCGTGCTGCTCTTATAATTTCAATTATTTACGAGTACATGAGACGTCGTATCACTTGCATACTTTTTTTGGTGACATGATTTTCAGAAACAGTGGTGTAAGACAAGTTGGTTGTCTGTCACTGTCCAGGAGACTGGATATCCAGAGATGCAAAGGAGACGCCGGCTAGGGAGTTCTTCACGGCTGGTACGGCTGTGATGCAGTATTCTCCCTCCCTCGTCGCGGAGTCATCTGCAGGTGGAGGCTCTGCAGAAGATCTGCGCTCAGGATCAGTGGCCCACCAGCTGAAACTCCTGGTTTCCATCTCTGCAACCAGACCATATCCAATGGCACTGAATTTGTATTGCTATGGCCGTTTCTGAAACTTAAAACACTATGTATTTCAGACTGTTACTTTGTTTTGGATAGGCAGTACACGTTATTAAGAAGATTCACTTCATTGTGTACTCTGGTGCATGACGTAGACATGGACACAGAAAGGAAGGTGGGAACCATGTTAGAAGACCATCAGTAAGCCGAATGATAGAAAACGCTAACTGACATGTTGTTTGTCTTGGTGTGAAAGAGAATTCTGTCGCCACAGTAGTGAATGATGGTCACAGTTAAGGAGAGGACGGTTTTTAACTACACTCCAAACACTACTGACGAAAAACGGATCGGCATGTACAGATCTAACGAATATTGTTACATATGAGGTGTGATCAAAAGGTAACGAGATTTTTTTTAATAACACAGGCTTTTTTTTATCTTGTTTGTACACGTGTTCCTGATGTATGTCAGCATTTTCAGTGGCTTTGAATAATTAGTTTACTGTTGACAGTCGAAAAGGTTATACGTGTTTTAGAGCGCTCGAAGAATTTTTACTTTCCAAAAGGATGCAGCGAAGAATTTGAATTTAATTTTGCTTGAAAAATAAAATAAAGTGCAACGCCGTATTCGAAATGTTGACTGTGGCTTCTGGCGAATTTACAAGAAGTAAGACAGAGGTTTACGAGTGGTATAAACCTTTCAAATAGGGTCGAGAAGATGTTAAAAACGGTGACTGCCCTGGACGTTCTAGCACATCAGTTACTGACGAAAATGTGGAAGAAGTAAAGAAAGTGATTCTGTAAAATCGCCGAATCATCACCAGAGAGACTGATGATGATATCGACATATCCTTTGGCTCATACCAATCAATATTTGGGACGTTTTGGGCATGAAACGTGTAACAGCAAAAACTGGTCCGAAATCGTTGAATTTCAACCAAAAAGGCGTCGAGTAGACATAGTTCAGGAACTGCTGAATGAAGTCGAAAAACGGTCCAGAACTTCTAAACAAAGGTATAACAGGTGACGAAACATGGGTGTACGGGTATAATGAAACCAGGGCCAAATCGTACCAATGGTAACTTCTGAAGAGCCAAGACCAAATAAATTTGACAAGTTGAATGACATATGAAGGTTACTTTCACTCTTTTTTTTTATTATAGTGGGATAGTGCACCAAGAGTTCCTGCCTTATTGTCGTGCGTCCACTAAAGAATGCTAGCTGGAAGTTAAGCGCTGTTTGCGTGAAGCAACCTGAAAAAAACGACCAGGACTGTGGCAAAACCATTCATGGAAATTCAATCATGCATTCCCGCTCACTCCCCAATGCTTGATCGTGATGTGTTGGCAAAAAACAAAACTGTTATGTCGCCTTAACCAACATATTCGTCGGACATGGCCTCCTCCGACTTCTTTCTGTTCCCGAGGCTGAAGAGAACTATGAAAGGACGTCGTTTTGCCTCCACTGATGAGACAAGAACTGAATCGCTGAAGGAGCTGAGCACCATAACGAAAAATGAGTTGCAGAAGTGCTTCCAAGATTGGAAAAAGCGCTGGTACGAGAGTATTGTATCTGAGGGGGATTACTCTAAAGGGGGCGAAGTTGACGTTGAAGAATAAATAAAGAATTTTTAAGAAAAACAAAAATTCCCCTTACTTTTTGGTCACAACTCGTGTATTTGCTTCAAACATGGGCTTGTACTATGATTCCACACCTAGATTTCTTCATTTCTATAATTAAGTTTCTCTAGAAGAACTGAACAAAAACCGACGGAAATGAAAAGTATTAGATCCAAACTAATATTCCACTCCTTCCATGCTTTGGAATATAGGATATTTCATCCTTATTCCAGACAATTTTCAATATTTTATTTGAGACTTAACACACGGGTTGAATCATCAACATGGAGGACATGGGAGCATCATATGATGCATCGCACGTAGTTGGTTGTAGCGTAATGACAGTAGAACGAATGGTAACGAGATGGAGTCAGGTGTACAGTATATCTAGAAGAGTGGGCAACGGCCAGTCCAGAAGGAATACACTACATGAAGATTGTATGATTGTTAGACTGGCTCATGTGAACAGACAGATGACAACAGCTGAAATCTGGACAGAGGTTACAGTCTAAGTGTGATCACGAACACATTACTGGAAGCTTCGTTGAGATCTTGAGTTACGTTGCGTTCACTGCTAGCACCATACCACAGGCAACAGAGAGCTGCATGGTGTAGTCTACTGGAACACTATATTGCATTTATTGGCGCTCAGAGACAAGTGTCGCTTCTGTTAGTAGAGATCACATCGACTCCGATGAGTCTTTAGACGACCTGGTGGAGGTCACAGGAAGCAGCGATTCTCGAGAGCCGTTTCACTCCAAGTGCTGGTATCGTGGTGTGATGGATATAACGACAGGACTGATTTGGTACGTAATGAAGAGAGGCTAAATGCTCGCCACTATACAGCAAGAATGGTAAATACTGTTGTCATAACTTTCCAGAAAAAAGAAGCTAGATTTTATATTGCTGTTCACACCACAGCCACCTTGACAGATGTACAAATTCTTCACTAGTCTGCCCAGTTCCCTGGTTTGTCATCCACTGAGCATATCTGGGCTGTGATAGGAAGACATAGTTTCATATCAACCTCTACCCAGCAGTCATGAATTGACGGCAGCATGTGTTTGAGAAATTCCTCAAGGAGAAGATAAGAGGATGAATCCTGAAATTAGGGGCAACAACGTTATTTTCACATTAAGTTATCTATTTTATTTATCAAAATACATAAATATTTGTTCTACACCACAACACATCTGTGGTTTGATCCTTTACCAAAGTAGAAGAACAATGTAAGTGAACCAGTAACTGTTGTGTCATTGATAAACTGTGAAAATTTGTTCTACAACGGTACCAGAGACATGCGGCTCCCTTATTGGGGTTTCTGGTGTAACTTACAGGTTAATGTACACAAAATACAATAACCCGACTGTAGTCTGATCTTTATACGAACATGGTGCTGAGCACAATTTATTCTCAGATTAAATGCCACAGTATTATATCCACAAACAAAATGTCGGCGCTATTTATTTAAAAAATGGCCTTAATTTGGCTAAAACTGATATACCACCTGCCATAGGCCACGATCAGGGCACAGCGTAAGTGGTTATTGGATCCTTCTTCCCCAGAACTGGAACCCGTACAATGCCGACAGCACTTATGTGCAGCTGGCACCACACTTCCTCTAGCCAGCAGCATTCAGGAATTTTAATGTTGCCTTTCATATTCTGCTTAACAATATACACATCAAAATTGATTGGAGTAGAAGTAAACCTTCTAAATAATCAGCACCGAGAAAAGATTGTAAAGTATGTTCTGTATTTGCGTATTTTGATTATTTACCTCTAAACTGTGTGCAGTTAGTAGAGATCCCAAAAATATGAGGTAACTATTATACACATATGATTTTGAAGTCCATTGACTTATTGTAAGGTATATTTTTTTATTTTTTACTCTGTCGTCTTTTTATGATACAGTCATAACCGATTTCGGCTTTCAAAGGCCGTCTTCAGATGCAGCAATCGAGAACAGAAAAGTTTAAATTAAAACCTGAAGCAAACACAATTCCATATAATCTACTTGTGAGCTGACTCATGTGCTATTACAGAGCATTTGGTTTATATCTATGGGCGGCATTTGGGCGTTTGATGAACAAGTGTTCATACGTTGTCAACTAAACGCAGAATCAGAAATCAGGAAATTATATACATACAACTAAGTGTACTTTTCCGTCCCTACTCTTTGGGCAGGATGCGTGTCCTCTATAAGACAATTTCTACAATAATACTTCAGTAAATTATTCATCAAATACGGAATTAAATACAGGTCGTCAAGACCGTAAAATCTATTTAGAACAAAGTGAATCCCTTACAACAAAAGAGACAGAGTAGCAATCCTTAAGTTTTTTGTAGGATAAAATTTAGTTATATATTTTTTATTATGCTTTACAGGTTTCGACAAATTAATTTTGTCGTCTCGAGAAGCTTCGTTTTGGTTAAGCACATGTCGAAATCTTTTTCACTGAAGCATAATGCCATTATATCTCCAGAAATGTACAGGCTATATGTGATTATTGTAAATACGTATTGACAATTTACAGGAAATGATTCACGTCTATGTATATGTCAAGGCAGACGTATTATGGCATTCTGCTTCAATGAAGAAGATATCGACATCTGATAAACCAATACTAAGCTTCAGAAGATGAGAAATTAATTTGTAGAAACCGGTAAAGCATGATAAAAAATATATTTGCAAATAGCGACTAAAAACATATATTACAGTTGTTGAAAATTACAGCCACGAATAAAATAATAAATATTTATGGTGTATTTTTTGGTGCCCGGTGGCACTGCACTTCGGGATGCTAGATGTTTACGCCACTGCACGTAGGCTTAGGAGAGACGATACGCAATGGACGACCAGGACAGTTCCTTGTTGCAACTCGTTGGCACGCTTCGGCTGGCCGCGAGGTGTTAGGATGTGCAGACGCGGCACGGACAGCACAGTGCGGCACTCGTTTAAACATACATGCTGTATTAAAATTGGAGAAATATATTTTTCTCAAACAAGGACATTGTTCTCCACAATACCATCGAACATAAACTGAAGAGCCAAAGAAACTGTTACACAGCCTAAATCGTGTAGGGCTCCCGCGAGCACGTACAAGGGCCGCAACGCGACGTGGCATGTACTCGACTAATGCCTGAAGTAGTGCTAGACGGAACTGACACCATGAATCCTGCAGGGCTATCCAGAAATCAGTTCGTAAGAGTACGAGGAGGTGGAGATCTCTTCGGAATAGCACTTTGCAAAGCATGCCAGATATGCTCAATAACGTACATGTCTGGGGAGTTTGTTGGCCAGCAGAAGTGTTTAAACTCAGGGAGTGTTTCTAAAGCCACTCCGTAGCAATTCAGGACGTGTGGGGTGTCGCATTATACTGCTGGAATTGCCCAAGTCCATTGGAATGCACAATGGATATGAATGAATGCAGGTGATCAGACAGGGTGCTTACGTACGTGTCACCAGTCAAGAGTCGTGTCTAGACGTATCAGGGGTCCCATATCACATCAACTGCGCACGACCTACACCACTGCAGAGCCTCCACCAGCTTCAACAGCCCTGCTGACATGCAGGGTCCATGGATATCTACATACCCGTAAATATCCATCCACTCGATAAAGTTCGATATGAGACTCATCCGACCAGGCAACATGTTTCCAGTCATCAACAGTCCAATGTCGGCATTGATGACCCCAGGCTCCGAAAGCTCATATCCATGATGTTTCGCTGAATGGTTCGCACTCTGACACCTGCTGATGGCTCAGCATTGAAATCTGCAGCAATTTGCGGAAGGGTAGCACTTGTGTCACATTGAATGATTCTCGGCAGTCATCGTTGGTCCCGTTCTTGCAGGATCTTTTTCCGGCTGCAGTGATGTTGGAGATTTGATGTTTTACAGGATTCCTGATATTCATGGTACACTTGTGAAATGGTCTTACGGGAAAATCCCCACTTCATCGCTACCTCAGAGATGCTGTGTCCCATCTCTCGTGCGCCATCTACAGGGTGTTTCAAAAATGACCGGTATATTTGAAACGGCAATAAAAACTAAACGAGCAGCGATAGAAATACACCGTTTGTTGCAATATGCTTGGGACAACAGTACATTTTCAGGCGGACAAACTTTCGAAATTACAGTAGTTACAATTTTCAACAACAGATGGCGCTGCAAGTGATGTGAAAGATATAGAAGACAACGCAGTCTGTGGGTGCGCCATTCTGTACGTCGTCTTTCTGCTGTAAGCGTGTGCTGTTCGCAACGTGCAAGTGTGCTGTAGACAACATGGTTTATTCCTTAGAACAAGGGATTTTTCTGGTGTTGGAATTCCACCGCCTAGAACACAGTGTTGTTGCGACAAGACGAAGTTTTCAACGGAGGTTTAATGTAACCAAAGGACCGAAAAGCGATACAATAAAGGATCTGTTTGAAAAATTTCAACGGACTGGGAACGTGACGGATGAACGTGCTGGAAATGTAGGGCGACCGCGTACAGCAACCACAGAGGGCAACGCGCAGCTAGTGCAGCAGGTGATCCAACAGCGGCCTCGGGTTTCCGTTCGCCGTGTTGCAGCTGCGGTCCAAATGACGCCAACGTCCACGTATCGTCTCATGCGCCAGAGTTTACACCTCTATCCATACAAAATTCAAACGCGGCAACCCTTCAGCGCCGCTACCATTGCTGCACGAGAGACATTCGCTAACGATATAGTGCACAGGATTGATGCATTTGGTTTACTGACGAAGCTTATTTTTACCTGGACGGCTTCGTCAATAAACAGAACTGGCGCATATGGGGAACCGAAAAGCCCCATGTTGCAGTCCCATCGTCCCTGCATCCTCAAAAAGTACTGGTCTGGGCCGCCATTTCTTCCAAAGGAATCATTGGCCCATTTTTCAAATCCGAAACGATTACTGCATCACGCTATCTGGACATTCTTCGTGAATTTGTGGCGGTACAAACTGCCTTAGACGACACTGCGAACACCTCGTGGTTTATGCAAGATGGTGCCCGGCCACATCGCACGGCCGACGTCTTTAATTTCCTGAATGAATATTTCGATGATCGTGTGATTGCTTTGGGCTATCCGAAACATACAGGAGGCGGCGTGGATTGGCCTCCCTATTCGCCAGACATGAACCCCTGTGACTTCTTTCTGTGGGGACACTTGAAAGACCAGGTGTACCGCCAGAATCCAGAAACAATTGAACAGCTGAAGCAGTACATCTCATCTGCATGTGAAGCCATTCCGCCAGACACGTTGTCAAAGGATTCGGGTAATTTCATTCAGAAACTACGCCATATTATTGCTACGCATGGTGGATATGTGGAAAATATCGTACTATAGAGTTTCCCAGACCGCAGCGCCATCTGTTGTTGAAAATTGTAACTACTGTAATTTCGAAAGTTTGTCTGCCTGAAAATGTACTGTTGTCCCAAGCATATTGCAACAAACGGTGTATTTCTATCGCTGCTCGTTTAGTTTTTATTGCCGTTTCAAATATACCGGTCATTTTTGAAACACCCTGTATAATACCACGTTCAAACACACATAAATCTTGATAACCTGCCATTGCAGCAGCAGTAATCGATCTAGCAACTGCGCCAGACAGTTGTTGTCTTATACAGGCGTTGCCGACCGCAGCGCCGTATTCTGCCTTTCTACGTATCTCTGTATTTGAATACACATGCCTACATCGGTTTCTTTGGCGCTTCAGTGTAGTTATTGACAAATTAGGAATGGTTCAAACGAATAAAGTAATTTCGCGGGTCTTAAGATAAAAGAAGCAATATTAAGAAAAGACTTCGGCCATTCTCTATTACAAAAATTATTCCTTTAAATATAATTAATGTGTTGTGTGTACAACCTGCTATCAGAAAAAGAACAAGCCATTGCTGATGTGCAAGCAAAGCTTACTAATTACATAAACACAGTGTATGGAATAATCTGGATACAAGTAATCAGCATTTACTGTAAATACTATTGGAAACTGTCTGCACGTTGGAGTACTTGCAGAAAACTGAGGACACTGTAGAGGATACCGCAAAAAATTTGTTTATAAAGCTCCATTCCATTTTATTCTGCTTAAGAAGGATGTTTACATTGCATCCAAATGTGATTATCACGACATTTCTCCTTTAGTAACAGAAAAGCCATTTTCAGAATTTAAAATATATGGAATAACTATATTTAACGACCGATCGTTTGCGAAAGAGGTAAAGTTAATGCTCCGCACGGAAATTCCGCTAGAATATGAAGAAGAGTGTCCATCTTACACTCAAGAGGATAGTTAATGTCTTAACAATATCAATATTCTGGAAACAAAAGGTGTAATTAGAACTACCAAATACTCTCAGCTAGAAGTGTCGCATTGTGGATACACAAGCTCTGTGGATACACAAGCTCTACTTAAACCTAACTAACCTAAGGACTTCACACACATCAATGGCCGAGGCAGGATTCGAACCTGCGACCATAGCGGTCGCGCGGTTCCAGACTGTAGGGCCTAGAACCGCTTGGCCACCCCGGCCGGCTTGACAAATAATACAGATATTTTAGATGTGGAATTAGCATTATGGCACTTTTTATAGCCGCAAACGACCGGCGAGGGGTGCACGGCAGAGAATGGAGACGCAAAGCCGCCAGGCGGGGGTGCACTGGAGGTATAGCTAACTGCGAACAGACAGGACAGACGAACGAGTAGGGTGTGACAGACACTACGACCAACCAGGACAAATACGAGGCAGGCAAGCAAGAACTGTGGGGATAAACACGATGAGACAACAGCAACGCAGGAACGCTCTAAACAACGACAGTAGGCATCTCAATTCGCTGAACTGGAACGCAGTACCGCCAACATGCGCACGCGAACTGCGGTGAGTACCAGACTGCCGGGGTAGCGCCGCGCGGCCGCCTAAATTCCTGCCCGCGGGAACCGAGATTGGACGCGGACTTCACGTGGTATGGACAGTGGTTCACTTGCACGGCGAGCCTCGCGGCGCAACCGCGCGCCGGAGCGCAGACACCCGCAGTGGGTATCCAGGTCCATATCCTCTGGCGCACATTCAACTTCCGTGCCTTCCGACACCAGAGCTCTGAAGTTGATGGTTCAAAAATGGTTCAAATGGCTCTGAGCACTATGGGACTTAACTTCTGAGGTCATCAGTCCCCTAGAAATTAGAACTACTTAAACCTAACTAACCTAAAGACATCACACACATCCATGCCCGAGGCAGGATTCGAACCTACCACCGTAGGGATCGCACGGTTCCAGACTGTAGCTCCTAGAACCACTCGGCCACCCAGGCCGATTAAAGTCGATGGTCAATTATACCTTGCACCAATTACCGTTGGTAAAAAGATAAAACCAAAGTTGTGTTTCGCATAGAACAAATATTTATATACACACATCAAAAAAAGTTTTGCATCACCCCGGTTCCCACAACTCCTGAAGATAGACGTTGACTGTGGATAGTGTATCACAGACACAGTCCCATTGACTGTTCAGAGATATCACTAAACCCGCCAAAAGATGTAAACAACAATGCATGAGCGGCGCCTATTAGACGGACGGGGTCCGACAGCCGATCATTTCCAGTCATTCCTCCGGGAAGGAGGTATACGGCTCGTCTTGTCTGTAGTTCAACCGTGCCTAGACGGTCAATACTGCGGTTCGATCGCGTCCGCATTGTTACTTTGTGACAGGAAGGGCTGTCGACAAGGGAAGTGCCCAGGCGTCTCGGAGTGAACCGAAGCGATGTTGTTCGGACATGGAGGAGATACAGAGAGACAGGAACTGTCGATGACATGCCTCACTCAGGCCGCCCAAGGGGCTACTATTGCAGTGGATGACCGCTACCTACGGATTATGACGCGCAGGAACACTGACAGCCACGCCACCATGTTGAATAATGCTTTTCGTGCAGCCGCAGGACGTCGCGTTACGACTCAAACTGTGCGCAATGGGCTGCATGATGTGCAACTTCACTCCTGATGTCCATGGCGAGGTCCGTCTTTGCAACTACGACACCATACAGCGCGGTACAGATGGGGCCAACAAGATGCCGAATGGACCGCTCAGGATTGGCATCACGTTCTCTTCGCAGATGTCACATATGCCTTTAACCAGACAATCGTCGGAGACGGCAACCCGGTCAGGCTGAACTCCTTAGACACACGGTCCAGCGAGTGCAGCAAGGTGGAGAAGCCGCGCAGGGTAGCCGTGTAGTCTAGGGCGTCTTGTCACGGTCCGCGCGGCTCCCCCCCCCCCCAGCACCCCCCCCCCCCCGCCCACCCCGCGTCGGAGGTTAGTTTTCCCTAGGGCATGGGTGTGTGTGTTGTCCATAGCATAAGTTAGTTTGATTAAGTAGTGTGTAATCTTAGGGACCGATGACCTAAGCAGTTTGGTCCCATAAGATCTTACCACAAAATCACAAATTTCAGGGTGGAGGTTTCCTGTTGTTTTGGGGTGGTTTTATGTGGGGCCGACGTACGCCGCTGGTGGTCATGGATGGCACCATATTATTTATCAAAATACCTAGAGATATTGGCACCATTTGTCTAAGTTAGATAATAGTGCCAATATCTCTAGGCAGTTTAGATATGGAGATAAAATTGTGACTCTCAGTTTGTGAGAGTCTGTTATGCTTGCGGCAATGGGATCGAACAACAGTCGTGTTTGGACGCCAAGTCAGGGTACAGAGAACAAGATGACCAGCTCTGGGGGTGCATACTGATTCGCTGTTTCGTCTTTAATGACAATAAAATATTGGGCTGTGATTGAGAGAGCAATGAGCGCGCGTGCGTGCGCGCGCGCACGTGTGTGTGTGTATGTGTATGTGGTTGTGTGCATGTCTGAGCGAATGTGTGGGCGCACACATGCACCAACTCTCGGCCACTCTCCTCGCTTCCCAACCTGCCCCTGAACCTAAGCAACCCGAGCGAGTGACATGAGAACGGTGCTAAGATGGTACAGTATGATCTTACAAACTGTGGGCCAGAAACCCCACAGATATACTACTCCTCTGCTTGCTTTACTTCTTTGAAGCTGGGTCATAGTGATACACCCACCACTTGATAATGGTTATTAGGTGGCTAAAGAAGGCATCTGAATTGTCCGATGAAGCTACAGCACTCCCGCTTCAGCAATAATTACGCAGGCTTTATGAATGGGTGTGAGCAGTCACGGAACCCACCGGGTGGCGACTGTGAAAGATGAAAACTGATCCATGGTGGATTTTCACACTATCGTGCTAATTGAGATACGCTGGTCTTTCTGCATCAGGGCCTCCACTCCTCTTGTGATTTGCAGCTTTTCACATTGAGGTGTCTCCCCCTTCGTTCTTCGTCACTAAGACTTGATTTAGAATGGTAGTAGGGTCTGTGTCACCTAACCACTGTGTCATAAGATGTGCATTGTGGCCCAACATTTCGACCTACTCAGCATGCATTGTTACTGGATTATTGCAGGGGTGTCCTCGCAGATTTCAGAAAGGGAACTGGTGAACTATATCCCGATTTATCAGTGGGCTGCGCCATTGTGTTTCAGCTCCGCTATCGGCCTGATACAGTTCTGTGGCGCCGAGATTTCAGTGTGTACCAGGGTTGCAGACGTGTACCAGCAAACAAAAAGAAAATTTATTACGTAACATTATTTATTTATTTTTTGAGTTGACTGTTAAAACCTTATGACTACCTCTCGTAGTACTTACGGCTATTATCGAAAAGGTTTATTCTCATTCGTGAAAATAGCAAATGGATGAGTCAGATATCGAAGCCTTCGACAGTCAAAATATGTTTCAGGAACGATTTTTTTAGGGTGACAGTGTGTCATGACTGCTGGAGTAAGTTATCTTTAAAAGTTCATTGCTTCAGAAATCTCTGGCATTGTCGCCTGCGAAAAGCTGAACGGATAGTTCACCTGTCTAACGGGAAAATATTTCATCCTATTAGGAATTAGCATAGGAGACTGGATTAAGAAAAAGCGGGCATATTTTTAAGCTGTATTATGACTACTAGGTCCTCTCATCTTATTCATTTATGCGGGTCACAGTGCTCCACACAGAGCTCTTAGCCAGCACCCAAGACCACCACCGCGCAACAAAATTATGCTACGCAATTGAGGCCATGGGCAGTGTTGCCCATTCAGCATCACGTTGAGGTGGACCTGTGTGTTCTTTTGTCTGCTCTTTGGCGTTACCTTTGATTTACTTACAGTGGTTATACTTATTGAACTTCAAGTCCGGCGTCCCTGTGTGGTGCTACCCCTGTTAGTATCATCTGCATGAACATCCCTCCTCGGAAAAACTCGATTTGTTCAATCCATGCGGATCTCATGTAATGTCTGTTGATGTTGTTAGCGTGCTGTGTGAGTTAATGTTTCTTAGGTTACATAACAACAACTGCAACTATTAAGGCCGCGCGGGGTAGCCGCGCGGTCTACTGGGCATCTTGTCCAGATCCGCGCGGCTGCCCCCGTCGGAGGTTCGAGTCCTCCTTCGGGCATGGGTGTCGGTGTTGTCCTCGGCTTAAGTTAGTTTAAGTTACATTAAGTGGTGGCTAAGCTTATGAGCCGATGACCTCACCAGATTGGTCCCATAAGAACACTACTATTAGGTCAGTTAGTAAACAAATTTGCGTTGCTTTGGAACAATATCCTGCCTCGATGTAATCTAATTAATTTATATACAGAACTTACCTGCCTGTAACACTGATGATGACTATAAATCGACTGCGTTTCTTACATAAGCGGAAATGTGACTTCTAAAATAGGCAGTTTGCTTAGAAAAAACAAAATCAAGACTATCTTCCGTCAACCAGCGAAAAGCTTGGCCCTGGTTGGATCCGTTAAAGACGACTTACAACTGAACAAAGCGGGCGCTTACAAAATTCCCTGTAAGTGTAGTGATGCATATATAGGTCAGACGACGCGAAATATCCAGGAGCGTTGCACAGAATGCGATAGATACACCCGTCGTCGGCAACCGTTAAAATCTGCGGTAGCCGAACATTGTATTTCCATGGGACACTCAACGGAATACAGTAGAACAAAAATTTTGCTTCAGTTTCCAGTTTTTGCGATTCAGTAATCAAAGAACCGGTGGAAATGCGTCTTGCCGATAATCTTATAAATCGTGACAGCTGCTTTCAACTGGACAAAAACTGGAATCTTTTGATTGACTATCCAGTCACGGTGGAATCTACGGGGTCATTCGATACTCAATGGTTAGATTACCCCTCACTTCCACCGCCGAGGGCAGCACACAAAACTCAGCTGTCCCGCACATATCATCACCTGATGCAAGCGCTGAAAGACGCAACCACATTTCGCATGCACTAGATTCGGTGTAAATATTGTGAATGTACCTGGGCTCTTGGATAGTTGTACAGATCTGTACAGATGTAACGTGGACTCTAGAACAATATCTACACTACCGGGAATTAGAACTGCTACACCAAGAAGAAATGCAGATGATAAACGGGTATTCATTGGACAAATATATTATACTGGAACTGACATGTGATTACATTTTCACGCAATTTGGGTGCATAGATCCTGAGAAATTAGTACCTAGAACAACCACCTCTGGCCGTAATACCGGCCTTGATACGCCTGGGCATTGAGTCAAACAGAGCTTGGATGGCGTGTATAGATACAGCTGCTCATGCAACTTCAACACGATGCCACAGTTCATCAAGAGTAGTGAATGGCGTATTGTGACGAGCCAGTTGCTCGGCCACCAGTGATCAGACGTCTTCCATTGGTGAGAGATCTGGATAATGTGCTGGCCAGGGCAGCAGTCGAACATTTTCTGTATCCAGGACCTGCAACATGCTGTCGTGTACTATCCTGCTGAAATGTAGGGTTTTGCAGGGATCGAATGAAGGGTAGAGTCTCGGGTCGTAACGCATCTGAAATGTAACGTCCACTGTTCAAAGCGCCGTCAATGCGAACAAGAGGTGACTGAGACGTGTAACCAATGGCACCCCATACCATCACCCCAGGTGATACACCAGTATGACGATGACGAAAACACACTTCCAATGTGCGTTCACCGTGATGTCGCCAAACACGGATGCAACCATCATGATGCTGTAAACAGAACCTGGATTCATCCGAAAAAATGACGTTTTGCCATTCGTGCACCCAGGTTCGTCGTTGAGTACACCATCGCAGGCGCTCCTGTCTGCGATGCAGCGTCAAGGGTAACTGCAGCCATGGTCTTCGAGATGATAGTCCATGCTGCTGCAAACGTCGTCGAACTGTTCGTGCAGATGGTTGTCGTCTTGCAAACGTCCCCATCTGTTGACTCAGGGATCGAGACGTGGCTGCACGATCCGTTACAGCCATACGGATAAGATGCCTGTCATCTCGACTGCTAGTGATACGAGGCAGTTGGGATGCAGCACGGCGTTCCGTATTACCCTCCTGAACCTACCGATTCCATATTCTGCTAACAGTTATTGGATCTCGACGAACGCGAGCAGCAATGTCGCGATACGATAAACCGCAATCGCGATAGGCTACAATCCGACCTTTATCAAAGTCGCAACGTGATGGTAGGCATTTCTCCCCCTTACACGAGGTATCACAACAACGTTTCACCAGGCAACGCAGGTCAACTACTGTTTGCGTATGAGATGGTTCAAATGGCACGGAGCACAATGCGACTTAACTTGTGAGGTCATTAGTCACCTAGAACTTAGAACTAATTAAACATAACTAACCTACGGAAAAAACACACATCCATGCCCGAGGCAGGATTCGAACCTGCGACCGAAGCGCTCGCTCGGCTCCAGGCTGTAGCGCCTAGAACCGCACGGCCACTCCGGCCGGCTGTGTATGAGACATCGGTTGGAAATTTACCTCATGTCAGCACGTTGTAGGTGTCGCCACCGGCGCCAACCTTGTGTGAATGCTCTGAAAAGCTAATCATTTGCATGTAACATCATCTTCCTGTCGGTTAAGTTTCGCATCTGTAGCACTCATCTTGGATGTGTAGCAATTTTAATGGCCAGTAGTGTATCCAAAGACAATTCTAACTACTTCTACTTTCAATTACATTCAATCATAATGAGATATAAATTCCCATCTTTGACTAATATTCATGTCACTTGTTGTGCATGTTTTATGTGTTTTATGTTATATGTGTTTTGTGTGTCTATGTTATGTCAGCATTGACCTGTCACTCGTTTCATCGTTAGTACTAGAGCTGCTCGAGCTATCCTTGTCGGTTCTTGTGGTTTTGATTATCAAGGAAGAGACTAAAGCCTATGTTAGCAAATGGGCTAGTGTTCATTAACAAAAGCATTAATCGGGCTAGCGAACTAATGACTCAGTGGGGAGTACGGATTACTATAGACAACCATACAGCCTCAAACTGCAAAACACGGAATAATATACGGGTCTTTTTCCAGGACTCTGACATATAGCCTAGAGATCTTGTGGCAGGAAAATCACAATGGTAAAAATTTATTCCAACATTGAAAGGCTACCTAACCAGTTACTTTCGGATCGAGTGCTGCTGCCTTAAACTGCTTTATTGTTCCATTGTTACAACCTCTCGATATACTACAGCATCAATCGCAAAAAGCCTCAGTGAACTTCTGATGTTATCCACAAGGTAATTTATATATATTGTGAATAGCAACAGTCCTACGACACTCCCCTGCGGCAACACCTGAAACCACTCTTACTTCGGAAGACTTCTCTCCATTGAGAATGACATGCTGCGTACTGTTTTCTAGGAACTCTTCAATCCCTATGGCGCTCTGAGTCTCGTGGACGAATAGCGCGAGCTGGGTTTTGCACGATCGTCTTTTTCGAAACCCATGCTGATTCCTACAGAGTAGATTTCTAGTATCTAGAAAAGTCATTATACTCGAACAAAATACGTGTTCCAAAATTCTACAACTGATCGACGTTGGAGATATAGGTCTGTAGTTCTGCACATCTGTTCGACGTCCCTTCTTGAAAACGGGAATGACCTGTGCCCTTTTCCAATCTTTTAGAACGCTACGCTCGTCTAGAAACCTACGGTGCACTGCTGCAAGAAGGGAGGCAAGTTCCTTCGCGTACTCTGTGTAAAATCGAACTGGTATCCCATCAGGTCCAGCGGCCTTTCCTCTTTTGAGCAATTTTAATTGTTTTTCTATCCCTTTGTCATCTATTTCGATATCTACCATTTTGCATCCGTGCGACTATCTAGAGAAGGAACTACAGTGCAGTCTTCCTCTGTGAAACAGCTTTGGAAAAAGACATTTAGTATTTCGGCCTTTAGTCTGTCATCTTCTGTTCGGTACCATTTTGGTCACAGAGTGTCTGGACATTTTGTTTTGATCCACCTACAGCTTTGCCATAAAACCAAAATGTCTTAGGATTTTCTGCCAAGTGAGTACATAGAACTTTACTTTCGAATTCATTGAACGCCTCTCACATAGCCCTCCTCACACTACATTTCGCTTCGCGTAATTTTTGTTTGTCTGCAAGGCTTTGGCTATGTTTATGTTTGCTGTGAAGTTCCCTCTGCTTCCGCAGCAGTTTTCTAACTCGGTTGTTGTGCCACGGTGACTCTTTTCCATCTCTTACGATCTTTTTTGGCACATACTCATCTAATGCATATTTTGCAATGGTTTTGAACTTTGTCCACTGATCCTCAACACTATCTGTACTTGAGACAAAACTTTTGTGTTGAGCCTTCAAGTACTCTGAAATCTGCTTTTTGTCACTTTTGCTAACAGAAAAATCTTCCTACCTTTATTAATATTTCTATTTACGGCTGAAATCATCGATGCAGTAACCGCTTCATGATCGCTGATTCCCTGTTCTGAGTTAACTGTTTCAAATAGTTCGGATCTGTTTGTCACCAGAAGGTCTAATATGTTATTGCCATGGACTAATGACCTCAGCAGTTGAGTCCCATAGTGCTCAGAGCCATTTTTTATTGCCACGAGTTGGTTCTCTGTTTAACTGCTCAAGGTAGTTTTCAGATAATGCACTAAAAAAAAAAAAAGTTCACTGGATTCTATTTTCCTGCCACCCGTTATAAACGTTTGAGTCTCCCAGCCTATATCTGGTAAATTAAAATCTCCACCAAGAACTATAACATGGTCGGGAAATCTACTCAAAATATTTCCCAAATTTTCCTTCAGGTGCTCTGCCACAACAGCTGTTGAGCCAGGGGGCCTATAGAGATATCCAATTACCTATGTTTGAGCCTGCTTTTATCGTGACCTTCACCCAAATTATTTCACTTTTCGGATCTCCATCAATTTCCTTCGATACTATTGCACTTTTTATCGCTATAAACACGCCTTCCCCTTCACTGTCCAGCCTGTCACTGCGGCATACATTCCAATCTGAATTTAGAATTTCATTACTGTTTACATCTAGTTTCAGCCAACTTTCCGTCCCTAGTACTACGTGGGCATTGTGACCGTTTATTAAAGAGAGCAGTTCTGGGACCTTTCTATAGACGCTCCTGCAGTTTACTATTACCACATTAATATTGTTATTCCCTGTAGCGTTTTGTCTACTATTTCCTTGTCGCGTCTCAGGGGGCGTCTTGTCGGGCCTATGGAGGGAATTCTCTAACCTAAAAAATCCACATGTGCACCCCACACGTACTCCGCTACCCTTGTAGCCGCTTCCTGCGTGTAGTGCACGCCTGACCTATTCAGGGGGACCCTACATTTTTACACCCGATAGCGGAGGTCCAGAAATTTGCACCCCAGATCTCCGCAGAATCGTCTGAGCCTCTGGTTTAAGCCTTCCACTCGGTTCTGGGAACGATACTACAAATAGTTTTCTCAGATTCCACCCCGCGAGCGAGGCTTTCCACCTTCACCAACTCCGCCAACCGCCTGTATGAACTTTGGGTCTAATATGAGGCGTCCCATATGAAACAAGAAAATTTTTCCACGGATAATGCGAGAAGGTTTGGGAAGATTTATTTATTTTCAAATCTTGAAAATATTTTTTTTTCTTTTTTTGAGATTCCTAAATATTGGAGAAACATAATTAATGTTGATGCAGTGGTGTGCTGATTAAAAGTATCCCTCAGTTCTTAAACCAAGAACATTTCAGTAAGGAGGTTAATGAGTATCACGACACTTTCAAACAATCTAACAATGCAGCAACTATGGCCGACAACTCGCTTCAGGTGCTGCGGAAATGCATTCTAGATACTCTAATACTCACGATTTTGTGATGAAACCTTACAAATTGCCGTAAAAATGACATGATTTACTCTCTCTTCTTAAGCTTTGCGTTCTGCCTTATGGCAGGTCTTGACATGGGGGATGCCTCGTCAGAGAGGTCTTCCGCATGAGCGTCTAGTGAAGTGATTCCAGTGCTGGTTTCCCGTTGCCTTTCGCTGATGACAATGAAATGAAAATGAAGACAACACAACACCCACTCCCTGAGCGGAGAAAATCTTCGATCCAGCCGGAAACCGAACCCGGACCCCTTGACGTGGCAAACCACCGCGCTGAGCACTCAGCTATCGGGGCGGACTTTTACTCTCTACGATCATTTTAAAAATGTTGTACTGATCTGGAATTGGTCCACTACGACATACTTTCAACCCATTTAAAAGATAACCATTTGTATCAAGTCCGCCTTGGGCCGTGATTGTTTGTAACAGCCAGCTGTATGGATCAGTGCAGTAAGACAGCTCGATGCTGAGAGGTAACAGAATGTGAGAAAAGTGCTGTGGTGTTTAGAGTTATCCATGATCACGCTATCATGGAAGTTGCCTGACTTGTTGCTGTACAGAGGTGGACTGCCCAACGACTCAACAAGGCCTGATAAACCCATCGCTGTCATGTATCTCGGCATAAGAACAGTAGTCGTGGAAAGACACTAACCAACAGGGATCAGAGACGAGTGTCATGTCCCATCAATGATAATCGGTTTCAAATCCGGTATGAATTGCTACAGTCAGAGAAGGCAAGTACATCTCAACAAGTTTACGATCGAACATAGCATAGGGAACGGCATGCAGTGGACATTTGGAGTCGAATGCCTCGCTAAAGGCCACAGCTCAAGCAGCACATACGGCTTGTCGTCTTCACTGGTTCATATACCATGAAAACAAGTAGCAGGTAAATGGAAGCGTGTAATGTTGCCCGACGAGTCACGATTTTGCCCGTTTTGAAGTGGTGCAAGGCGTCGGGTCCACCGGCGGCCCATTCAAGCGGTTAACTCGCAGTGTGTGGAGTGTGTAGTTCAGGGTAGGAGTGAACGAGTGATGTTTCGGAGTATTTTATGACCGAGAGTTGACCTTCTTTATAGGTCTTCACGATAAGTACGCTGTGGACACTTCAGAGCTGTGCACATACGTTTCTCGTTTCACTAACATTCTGGCACCGTATTCCATCTCGCCTGGACCGAAAAATCACCCGATCTTAATCCCATAGGAAATGCCTGGGACTATTTCGAACGGTCGTTGGAACTAGAAATCAACAACTGACGGAGTGGCTATGTGGAGCCATTATGAATCTCATCGAAGAAAATGATTTATCGACAAATAGCCAACACACATACCGAAAATATCGGTATTGTGAGACACAACTAGCCGTTTATTCTCATGAAGTAATGAGTGTTATCGGCAGGGGACATCAAATTGATTCCATGTTTCTAGATTTCCAGAAGACTTGACACCGGTCCTCCAATTAAATTGCGTGCCTATGGAGTATCGTCTCAGTTGTGTGATTGCATTCTTAATTTCCTGCCAGAAAGGTCAAAGTTCGTAGTAATTGACGGAGAGTAATGGAGTAAA
This sequence comes from Schistocerca nitens, assembly GCF_023898315.1. Lineage (NCBI taxonomy): Eukaryota > Metazoa > Arthropoda > Insecta > Orthoptera > Acrididae > Schistocerca > Schistocerca nitens. Next base: position 603,989,587 of record NC_064618.1, read on the forward strand.
ACAGAAATATCTGACGTTCTCCTAAGGAAGTATTATAGGCCCCTGTTTATGATTTAGGAGACAATCTGAGCAGCCCTCTCAGAGTGTCTGGAGATGACGCAGTCATTTACCGTCATGTTATAAGTCATCAGATGATCAAAACGAATTGCAAAATGATTGAGACAAGGTAGCTGTATGGCGTAAAAGTGGCAGTTGGGTCTAAATCATGGAAAGTGTGGAGTCATCCACATGAGTACTAAAAAGAATCAGCTAAATCTTAGCTACACAATAAGACACACAAATATAAAGACTGTAAACTCAAATAAATACGTAATGATTACAATTGCGAATAACGTTAACTGGAATGATCACTTAGATAGTGTCGAGTGGAAAATTGACCAAAGACTGCGATTTATTGGCAGAACACTTAGAAAATGTAACAGGTCTACTAAGGAGACTGCTTACACTACGCTTATCCGCCATCTTCTGGAGTTTTGCTATGCGGCGTGGGATCCGCATCAGATAGGATTAACGGAGGATATCCAAAAAGTTCAAAGAAGGGCAGCTCGTTTTCTATTATCACGAAACAGGGGAGAGAGTGCCACGAATATGGTACGCGAATTGGTGTGGCAGTGTGGCAGTAGGACCTTCCCATGCAATTTAAATCACGAACTTTCTCTTCAGAGTGTGAAAATATTTTCTTGGCGCCCACTTACATAGTGAGAAATGATCATCATAATAAAATAAGAGAAATCAGAGTTTGCTCAGAAAGATTTAAGTGCTAGTTTTCCTGAGTGCCGATCGAGAGTGGAATGGTAGGGAAATACCTAGAAGGTGGTTTGATGAACACTCTGCCAAGCACTCAACTGCGACTTGCAGGGTAACCATGTAGGCACAGATGTAGAACGCAGTGTTCAAAAACAGAAACACACGTACCAGTATTTACATGCACCAAGTTGTCTTCCATCGTACGAAAGCATAGGTTCCTGCAGACGTTACCAAAGAGAGCTTACACCGCCTCAGGCGCAGAAAGTTTGACGCAAGAGCTAGATCACCTTAAGTTCGTGTTCAAGCAGAATGAGTGCACAGACAAACAGATCCATCATGCATTCGAGTTTGGAACTTCACCAGACCCACTAGACAATGTTATGTAGGTCTGTGGCTTTCCTTCCATAAGCGTGAGGTATATCTCCAAAAACAGCAGAAATTTTAAGGATGGCATAGCAGAAGTGTATTTCATCCATCAGACAGCTCACTGGCTAGGTAAAAGACGACCTAGGACTGAGAAAGCCCCTTATCATTGTGGGAAAAAGTTTTTTAGCCAATCTATTCGCACCATTAACGTCAGATATATTGATCATCATCGCTACACACGACTTCAGCAGCGTGAGAAACCTGTAGCGGCAGAGCACTGTTTTATGGAGGGACACGGAGCATTGATGGTGAGGCACAAATCATTACCCCTGCAACTCTCTGTCAGGACTATGGTTTAAACGAGTCTATCGATGTTACACTGGCATAAAAAGTCAAAAATAGAAACAATGATGACCCATTGAGTAAGATTTGAGCAGTAAGTGGGCAGGTTGAGCGCACTAGGACATAATCTACAGAGCAAACGCAACTACACCCACAAAACTGAATATAAAAATCAAACGCATATATGATTTCTCTCATCGATAATTCTAAATCGTGAAATTCACTATCGATTTTTAAAAGTTCAAAAAGCTATCATAAAGGACTATTAAAATGTTGTAATCATAAGTTAAATTCTATTTAGCATGCATAATTATATTTGCAACTGCATAATTTGGTATATTTCATTAACAATGGACATAATTTCATCGTTATTTTTTGTGTATTTAAAATACTAATTCCCCTAGACATGAAACTTCCTGGCAGATTAAAACTGTGTGCTGGACCGAGACTCAAACTCGGGACCTTTGCCTTTCGCGGGCAAGTGCTCTACCAACAGAGCTACCCAAGAACGACTCAGGCCCCGTCCTCACGGCTTTACTTCTGCCAGTACCTCGTCTCCTACCTTCCAAACAGTGCACACTCCGCTGCAGAGTGAAAATCTCATTCTGAAAACATCCCCCAGGCTGTGGCTAAGCCATGTCTCCGCAATATCCTTTCTTTCAGGAGTGCTAGTTCGGCAAGATTCACAGAAGAGCTTCTGTTAAGTTTGGAAGGTAGGAGACGAGGTACTGGCAGAAGTAAAGCTGTGAGGACGGGGCGTGAGTCGTGCTTGGGTAGCTCAGTTGGTAGAGCACGTGCCCGCGAAAGGCAAAGGTCCCGAGTTCGAATCTCGGTCTGGCACACAGTTTTAATCTGCCAGGAAGTTTCATATCAGCGCACACTCCGCTGCAGAATGAAAATCTCATTCCCCTAGACATATATATAACACAGATAGAATAATTAAAAAAATTGAATGGACTCACATTAACAACACCAATCAATTGTGCAGTTCTCTTAAAATCTAGGAAAGTATCATATGCTTTTAGATAATTATTTGGTGGAACTAGATTCCACATTCCTTGAGGAAAAGTTCCAGTTTTCCATTTTTTATACAGATATTCTGTAATTTAACACAATCGAATAAAGAAGAGTCAACTCACTGATTATCTAGCTCAGAATTTCTCTTTGCACCCAATCCAGGAATCTCTGTGGTTTGTGATTTACAGAAACATATGAGAATTTTCAGATCTTTTAGTCTTCTTTGTTCTAGTTTGAGTGAATATTACACTTCAAATTTAACCATGGTAGCACGAATTTCCATCAGTCCTACAACAATTTTGCCTTCTTTTGGAAATGTATCATTTATTTCAGCTCCAGCATAATTTTTAGCAACCATTGAAGAACAGCATCTCCATCACTTGAAATGCTCCCACATTATTTCTCTATGATCTATAAAAAAATCCATTGCTAATTCTAATGGATAAGGTACTTTTTTGGTTCCTTTTCGTCTTTTCATTATTAACCATATGGTCTTCCTTGGTTAAACCTCTGGCTGGAGTCTAAGTCACTCAAATAAGAGATATTGAAGAAATAAATGTATATCCCATTCTAGACAAAATATAGTCTCCTTTCTTTATGGTGATCACATGAAACAGTTTTGCTAGATAATTATCAATTAATTTTTTATTTGATTTTCCATCATAAGTTGGATAATCATTATCATCAATATTGATAATACTAAAATCCATATAAAGTTGTGCATGATTAGGATGAATGCTATCATCCCCAATATTTATATTAATCTCTGTGTTTTTGTTGTGGGAGGTTTAAATTATTTTTAGTCATCTCATTCACAGCGAATGAGCAGAACTGATAACTTTCAACTTTGTTCATGATTTATTCATGATAACATTTATAAAGACATTTCTATAATAACTGTTATGGTAGCACCATTAAAGTTAATTAAATTATAATTTTCACCAGTCACGGTTATTTCTAATTCCTGTAGAGTATCAAAAACAGGAATATGTACAGCATAAAGTGGTTTGTGCATTATTGGTCCTCTAAATTTAGCTTTAGGCTTGAATGAAGCAATAGTATTAGTTTCTCTCTGAAAACATTCACCATGATTAACAAATATTCCATAAGCTAGATTAAAATTTATGTTTATTAATTTAAATGGAAAAATTTTTGGAACATCATTAGCAACAGTCTTTTCATTAGCTTCAATAATTTGATTATTAAATCCTAGCACACTTGGAATATCATCTCCTCTTATATCCACATAAAACTTAACATCACTCTCAGTATCATCTCTACTTCAAATTTCCTCTTCTTTATTGTGAATTTCTATTGTGTCTCCATCACAATATAGGTTATTATTTTTCGATGTAATATTTGGAGTCAAAGAAGTTGTATATAACCAACCAGTGCAACATTATTATAACTTTCCCTTGTAGCTATATCCAATCATTTTTAAGAACGGATGACTTATCACTCAACTGAAGTAATCAACTAGTTTACTATAAAAAATTTATTAGATAAGTGACAGTTGGCAACTAAAAATAAGAATTACAGAAAAGAAATAAGAAAATAAACATGGTAGACTTTTACCTAATTCCATTCGATGTGCAATAATTGGCTCTAGTGGCTGTGGTAAAATGACAAAAATTATTCTAGATTCAGGATGGTTGAATGGGAATACCATTAATCATTACTATGTTTATTCAAAAAGTTTAGATCAATAAAAACATTCAAAACTTATAAAAAGGTGTAAAAATTGAAAATAAGTATCATAAAAAATTGCTACTTTTATTGAAAATAATTAGGAAATTATTACTCCATTAAATCAATGTCTAAATAATTATGTAGTAGTATTTGACGATTTCATTCTTGAAAATCAACATATAGTTAGAGAATATTTTACTACAGATAGACATAAAGGATAGAATGTTTTTATTCAGTCCAAACTTACTCAAAAATATCCAAACAATTAGTGATAATCTTAATTTTTTAAATATTTTTCAGACAGGATGACACAAATTTAAAATATATTTATCATGGGTTTGTTGGAATTGATTTAAAAATTGATTATTTTAAATAAACATGTAGTAAATGTTGAAAAGATCAGTTTGGATTTTTTGTGATAGGCATGACTGGGAAACCAAACGATGCCAGGTTCAGAGATAAACTAAAAACATTGTTAAAATAATTATTCTTAAGGCTTTCTCATCTATAATAAAAGTTTGCAAAATACAACTGAGAAGCTGTTAAGAAAACCAGACAAAACAGAAGAGTAAAACAACAATGAAAAGAAGAATTTTAAAATGGAAAAACAACCAAGAACAGATCATGAAACTTTTAAAAAAGAAAATTAACCTGTTATTGATGATACTGAACAATTTAAACAAGGAATTTAAGGATTAGGTGATAAGGTATTAAAAGCAATTGAAGAAAATAGAAGAGTTGAAAAGCAAATGGTTCCTTATAATTAACATTATACAGAAGAATTTGACGATATATCAACTGTTAAACAATATGATAGCACTATAAGAAATTATATATTCAGGAATCAGAAATGCAAGATTTATTTCAAAATATGAAGAAGAGAGGAAAAGGATAGCTCCAAATGAAGAACATGAGTTACAAAATTAAATGTAAGTGAAAGAATGTTAGAATATATTGATCATAGTGAAGACAAAGTTTTTGGATTAAAATCTGTTGGCACATTTAAAATTTTTCGTAAATTAACAGTAAAATTATTTGCTGATAAACTAAAAATTGGTCATAGAACATACGAGGTACAGACAGAATAATGAATTTTTTTAACTAAAACAGATAACTATAAATGATAAGAATACAGTGTTTACTGGGTCTAATTTATCAAATTAGGCAGATATATTGGTTCATTCAGAAGCATTATATTCTGGAATAATCTGAACAAAAATAAAATCCAATAAAGTTAAAAAATATGAATATTTGACAAAAGAAATTATTGCCCTTTAACTTTGTCATCAGATTGAAATTTAAGTGTAGATGGAAAAGTTAGTGAAGGTTTCATTAAAAATATACAGAAAACCAATTGAATATGTTTGGATAGATGGTGTCCATCAATTATTCGATACATTAGCAGCAATTCACAGAGAAGAATTAGCTGGAAATACAAATTATCAAAATGAAGAAGTTGGAATAACTCAAATGTTAATGAGTAAATTTAGTGATTTTGTAATTAATAGTCCAATAAGAATTCTATATTTAACTGTATTTTTGATAATCTTCCTTAATGTTTGTGAAAAATGTAAAACTTGGTAAAGGTCTCATAAACTGTGCTTAAAATAATTTAGCAGTACCAGAGATGCATCTACCAGACTATTTGTACTTTAAACAATTTACTAAGGTAGATGAAAGATTAACATCTTGTGATCCAGGAGTAAATAAATTATGTGAATCTTGTAAAAAACATGATATTGCTTATAGAGATAATAAAGATTTAGAAAAAAATACATGAAGCAGATAAAGAATTTCAATTGCTGATTAGCTGCAGCTGGAGCTCAAGTTGCAGCTAGAGAGGAATAATGTATGGATAACGAAAATTAGGAATGGGATTAGGTGCAGATGAAGACAGTTGGAGAGTATAAAAATATTAATCCTTATAAATTTTTCATCTATAATAAATAACTTTACTACTGACTATAATTTGCTACCTAGAGAGAAAATTAAACCAAAAGGAATTAAATGAAAGCCAATACTGATCAACTATATAGTACTGATAAATTTTTAACTGAAGCTCAAAACCAGAGAGAGATAAGAAAACTGGTAGCAATTTACTCATAACATTACCTATACATGTCATGAAAAAAATAATTGAGTATCTTATGAAAAAGAAAGAAACAAAACATGAATGTTTTGCATTACTGTTGACAGCTTTACCATATTTAACAGCAATTGGTTCACAAACTTTTTTTTTTTTACATTTTGTTCATTATTGATCGTTGTGTTTGGTCGTTGTGGACGTCGCAAGACATCCTGTTCAAGTTCGGTGGTTGATCTTTTCACTCAGTTTTTTATTACAGAGGCCAACCGGCTCTCTGACCGAACACGCTGAGCTACCGTGCCGGCAACCTGGTGGTTCTGCAGCTATTGCGAAAGCAGTAATAAACAAGATAAAAGCTGATAAGGAATTAGAAGAATAAAAAAGATGTAAGCTAGCAATGCAAATGGAAGGAACTGGAGTGAAAGAAATTGGAAGGAACGATTCAAAAATATAATACACTTATCTCTAATTTTGATACAGAAGAATTAATTAAATAATTAACAATTAAAAACTTCTGTGGTGTATTCATGATTGACAAGCATCCCAATTATCTAATAAAGACTGAATGTTTAATAGTTAATTTATACTCATCTGATCATGTTGGTACTCACTGCATTTGTTATTACAATAATAAATTATAAAATTTGTTTTTGATTTATTTGGTAGTAATATACCAAAACAACCAGTTAATTATTTGGTAAAAATTATCTATACTGTAATATTGAGAAAATATAAAACTTGGATGAAGAAATATTTGGTCATTTATGTATATTTGATTTAAAACTTCTGTCAGAGAGTTATAAATTTAATGTTATTTTAGATTTAATAAATAGAAATTTTTGGAAAATAGATGAAACGTGTAAACAGTATGAAAAGAAGCAAAAATTAGCCAAAAATAGAAAAATTTATCAAAAATTTTCAGAAAGAACTGTGTAACATCTTTAAGGTAACCAAGGGATTTATAGATTTTAAGGGTAGAAGACTGGTTGCTTTAAAAGATCCAATAAGTGGTTATGATGCAGTTACCAAACAATACTTAGAGAAAAAAATATGTTAGAAAACCTGAATACTCCAGCATTCTATCACAATTTATGGATTATGTGACCACACAAGAACTAAAAAATCTTACAGCAGAATTTAATGAAAGATAAGGAATTTAGTCTACTGCTCATGGTCTTGTGGTAGCGTTCTCGCTTCCCGGGTTAGATTCCCAGCGGGGTCAGGAATTTTTCCTGCCTCAAGATGACTGGGTGTGCTTGTGTCATCTTCATCATCATTATTCATCCCTATTATGGTTGGAGGAAGGCAATGGCAAACCACCTCTGCTGGAACCTTGCCTAATACGGTGATGTGGGTCTCCCGCATCAACCCATACGTCCTTGGAGTATGCGACCACATCATCATCATCATAATCATCATCATGGCACATCATAAAATAGAGATGATGACATGAAAAGAAGGATTAACTCGATAGAAAGTGTAATTACAACTACAGTACCAAAATTTAGATGAAAAAGATGGTAGAGATCTGAAAATACTGTAGTCCTTAGAACTAAATTATAAATTTAATAAATTTTTATTCTCTATAAATAAATATTCTGAATCATATCTAATGTTTGCAATGTAAAAAATTTACTGACACACACAATCCACATAGTCACCACTAAAAATGGAAGAGAGAGGATTAAAGGCCTTTCTATGATTTTGTAAAAGTTTAAAAGTAAATTCATTAAAAATGTATGTGAAGGCCTACAGCTTAATACACATGAAGAAATTATTAACGATTTACATAAACCGATGAGAAAAAATTTTTAAGGGAGAAGTGTTGTTTCACTTTGTATTGATGATTTATGGCAAGTATACCTAGTAGAAATAGATTCTGAAAAATTAAAAGGAATTTCAAAAATAAATAATGGGTGTGAATATTGTTTAACTGGTATTGATGTTTATCCAAAATTTGCATGGGCTATTCCAGTTAAAGATAAAACAGGTAGGAATGTAGTTGATGTGTTTGAAACCTAGTAGAAATGGATTTTGGAAAATTAAAAGGAATTTCAAAAATAAATAATGGGTGTGAATATTTGTTAACTGTTATTGATGTTTATTTAAAATTTGCATGGGCTGTTCCAGTTAAAGACGAAACAGGTAGGAATGTAGTTCGTGCTTTTGAAACAATGTTCTAAGTAAGAACTCCAAAAAATTTACAAAATGATGATGGTAAAGTATTCTATAATAAAGATTTTCAAGAATTTATGAAAACATACCACATTAATCATTATTCAACTTTTACTGAATTAAAAGTATCTGTTGTTGAAAGATTTAATAGAACACTTATAGAAAGACATAGAAGAAATTTGCTTTTCAAGGAAACTACAAATGGGTTGATATACTCTTATAATTAGTTAATGAATATAATAACATGAAACATTCGACAATAAAAATGAAACCAACAGAAGTTAATGAAAAAATTATAAACCCACTACTGCTGTTTTGATAAAATAGTAATGTAATGCTTTTTTCAGCTTTTTAAAATTTCCATAGGGATAATTGGATCCTTCTTTTTCCATAATGAATCAAATTCGGTGATCAACTTTTCCAATCATTGACATTTCTTATAATTACAGTTGAGAAAGAAGTTGAATTTTAGTGAAAGGGATCAACAGAAAGATTTATTTCTATTAAAAATTTCTGGACACTGGAATTACAACTCAGTTTGGAAAAGATTCATTATCTCATCAATCAGTTCTTCTTGTGTATAGTCATAAAAAATATTAAAATAATTCCATTGACAAACAATCCTTAAAGTTTCTTTCATTCTTTAGTGGAAATTTCCTGCTTTGGGAATTTAAGGAAGTCGCAATATATCTTTACAATTTCAGTCTCTATCTTGAACATTGTGCAGTTGTTTTTGTAAATTTTTCTTTGTATCCTAATGACATAGTAAGTACAATTACGTTAATCATCGAATAATTTCGAAAGAACAGAAACAGATCTCAAACTAGGGTCTTCACTTTGAGGAAAAACACTACATTATAGTGCATCGGTTTCACTGTTTCGACTACTTTATCTAAAGCTATGTTTCTCCAACTTTTTTATTCATCATTAATCCAATTTACTTATTTTTTTATAAATATTCAATTTGGTTTCTGTAGAAATCTATCATTTCTTTTCTTATCTTACACTCTCCATGTTTATGAAATCTGGTAAAACTTCATGTGTAACCCATTTTCTGAATACTTTTTCTTTTTGCTTTTGCGATTTAAAAATGAAAGAATATAAACCACGTTGATTGATAAATATTGATGATTTTTCATTAATTCTTAATCCTGAGATGGCTATGGGGTCTAAATTTTCAAATATAATTTTATCTTCTTTATCAACATGTAGTCTAAATGCATAGTCAGTGACTTTAAATTCTAATATTTTAGCAACATGTATAGCTTTAAACCGAGGATTCTTTTTTATCAATAATAACAATTGCTTTGTTACTACTGTATGCAAGCTTATTATTGATGAGGTCTATGACTGAATCCATTTATATATAATAAAAATATATTAGATTAATTCAAATTCAGTAGTGGGTATAGTTAAAATTTCGCCATAAATGTTTTTTCTCTTATTTATTTCAACAACAATATCATTGGATAACTTAATAATTTCTCAGCAAAATAAGACAGACTGTTGAAGTGAATATTGTATATTTCCTTACCTTTCTCTACTCTGTGTACACCAAAATAAATATTAAGGACATGTTTTACTAATTTATAATGTGTACATTCATGTTTTCTGACATAAAATATTTTGTTTTGATTAGGCCTCCCACTATTATAACCAGACAACCTACCTGAAAAATTAATTTTAGACAATACACCACCATCTTGAAAATAATTGTTCTTGGCACTCTGCTTGGATGTGGCAATGTAAATAATTTGTTTTTTCTTCATCTCTATTACATGAGAAACTATATTCCTTAGTTGTTGACATTATTGGTCATTGCTTGTATTTCTATCACTTGTTCTTCGATAATTCTTTGAGATTTATCTTTTTCAAGAGATGCTGTGATGAGGGTAATGGGTTTCACTTTAAACTATAAAAATCTTCAAAAGATGAATGGTACATATATGAAAAAAATAGTAGACAGTGAAGTGTATGAAAAGATACAATTAGAGTACAATCACATAACTACAGATGTAGATACTAAAAATTTAGTAAACAGACAAGTTGAGAATGAATTCTCATTTCAGTATGAGAAAAGAGCAGCTCTAGAAAATTATGATACAGTGCATTATAGCTATTATAAATTATTTATTATTTAATAACTTTTAATGAGATTAAAAAATTTATTCTATATCTTCTAATGTAAGAATAAAATCCATACCACGTTTGTTATTCCAATAGAATAAATTTTTTAGTCGATTTTTATCGTGCTCTCCGCTTTCTACATCTCTAATTATTGAGTGAGAAAACATCAAAAAGATTGAATAAGCTTTAATATAATTTTGTATTATTTTGGTAAATTATTTATTGGTAAAGTACAATTTGCTAATTTTTTACATTCATAAAAAAGAGAATCTCAGTTTTCTATTTCCTCCCATATTTATATATCATTTTCAACATAACTATTAAATCTCATTTTGTATTATTCTTTAGGAATTTGCCTTAATGCATTAATACTTTCAGTAAGGTTCTGACTTCTAAATTGTTCTACAATTAAAGATGGTTTAAAATATTCTTTGAAAATATTACATTCAAATTGCTTCTCTCTTGGTTTATTATTTCTCTCAACAAAAGTTCATACTTTAAATTCATTCCTCACATTAATCATATTTATTTAAATTAATAATTTTGAAACTTAGTAAAACTTCATTCTATATAATTGGAAGCCTTTCTAAAAAAAGGTCAACAATGTTTGCAATACTAATTTGTTTAAAAATATTAGTGATCTATAAGTAATATAATATTATAGGTTGTGAATATTTGAAAACAAGATACGAAGAGAAAATTTGTATGGAGCTCAATAATGAATTTAAGATTATTTTACCTGATAAATACTAATAGTCAATTTCTGGTTGGGATTTTCAGTATTTTGAAGATGGGAATATTAAGCTAAGATATAAAGGAATGAAGAAATAATGATAATTTATCTCACAACTTAGATTTCACAATGTGATAAATTATATGTAAGTTTGATTTTTATATTAAAATTTGTGGTTGGGTTGGGTTTTCTCAGTAAATTATGTCCAAGTGCACTCAGCCATACCCACTTACTACTGATTTGGAACACTGTTATATCCAACATTGAAAAACAATGGTCGTTGAGTCAGCCAGCAGACTGTACTGATAGTAGTACTCGATAGCAATTTATCATTCCTACCAGTTTTCATCAGTGGGGCACAGCACTCTTCTGCTAAATTCCAATCTCTACAATCAGATTTGAAAAGCCCTTTCCCACCTCTCCGATATCACATACCTCACCCGTGTATTCTCCAAAGACCATTTGCCATAGATCATCTCCACCAACATATATCACGGGAGACATGAAAAAAAGTCTTCTTTATCCAAAGCCCAAGTGTATCATTGTCATAAATACAATATCTACAATGACGATATAACTGCAGATTGCGAAGACCCACCCACATGCCCTCACAACAACGCATGTCACTGGTACCAACACTGCCCACCCTTCTGTAACAACCTGCAACCATCATCTCACTTACTCCAGTAAGTGTGAAGTTAGTCCCCTCAAACAAAACCTAAACTGACCGTCAGTAACAGCCCTAACAACACGCTACTTCACCTAAACAGCTCCCTATGTTCTTCACTCACCGCTGAAAACATCATTTGCTTCAATAACATGAGTAAAGGGGCAGTGAGAGAACTGCCTTGAATCCCTGACTCTGCACCCATCATCAGTTTTTAAGTTGTGTCCAGTTTATAGAACTTATTACTTAAAATTATCTGATTGATCAAAGGGGACAGAGAAAGAGAGAGAGAAAGAGAAAGACCTTAAAAAACGTAGACACACACACACACACACACACACACAAACACAAACACACATATACATACATAACATGTCGCAATTTGTCTGCAAATAAAGCAACGCTCGAATTTTGTGCACACACCGAAATGATGTCCTTGGCGTCCAGCTGCTGGTGTGCACCATCTGACTGTCATTATAAGGAAAGAGAGAGAGACATTTAAAAAAAACTTATCCTGGTAAATGAGATGTGTCTGTGTACAAGTTAATCTTGTACACATTTTAATTAAAGTGCCTAGAATCCACAGAATTTCATTCCTGTGAAGCACTATATTTCAATTATCTGAATTGGAGTGACCTAATCCAACCATTGCCTGAGGTAGAACACGTGTTGTTACATATTAGAACGTACTCCGGTTTCCGAACATCAGTGTAGGCGACATATTGCAAATGACAAACACACGTCTGGCTCTGAACTAAGGCAGAGACAAGAACGCAGTTATTATACATTAATGATGATAATAAAACCATAATTTCCCAGTAAAATATGTATCAATGGCTGTTACCCGCATAAGCGATGGTGGGTTAGTAACCCAGCAATTTTACGAGATGTCTGTGTAAATCTTGGCGCAGAGACGTAAGTATGCTGGTTTGTAGGTACACAATCAATGCGGTGCTATCATTTTGCTCTATGAATAATCTAAAAGAATGCATTATAGTTTCTAATTGTATCTAAAAGTGCCTCAATTCACTACGTTTGTATAGAAATAGAGTATTTATGAGTTTCTCTGGCTCACCACGTACTGGATGTGAGATTTAACCACCAGAGAAGCACATACCAATCATTTCTCCTTCCCTTCTAATTGGTATGGTGCCTAAATTTTTGATCCATCCCCTATAATAACTAATTTATAACTAATGTAGGTACACAATCAATGTGTTGCAATTGTTTTGCTCCACAAAGAATATAAAAGAATGCATTATAGTTTCTAATTATATATAAAACTGCCTCAATTCACTACGTTCGTATAGATATAGAGTATTTAGGAGTTTCTCTGACTCACCAGGTACTGGATGTGAGATTTAACCACTAGAGAAGAACATACCAATCGTTTCTCTTTCCCTTCTAATTGGTATGGTGCCTAAATTTTTGATCCATCCCCTATAATAACTAATTTATGGCCGTCAGTTAATAGATCATAATCAAATGCAGCCTCACCAAAAGCCTCTCATGGTCTATATGTAAAGGTACTCTCTGTTTGTCGTCAGCCTTTAAATGACACTGTCGTTGTAAGTCTTTAAGCATCTTGGAAGCTGTAAGAGATGTGTGACACTCAGAGACTAAAATTCGAAGGGCTTGTGGTTGTTCTTAAGTCTCTGTAGCTCTTAAGACAGCTTTACCTTCTCCATCCAAGTTCCCGCAGATATGAGATTGCTTTAAGGTTTATTAGATTCGAGTAACTTTCGCAGCTTGCACTCTCTTAGAACTATGAGCTGAATTAGACGTCAGGGAGCCTTGTAGTAATAGTTCTCAGTATGGTCCCAGGGCTTACCATCCGATTTTACTGTTGTAACTCCAGCAGAATTCTCCGTTTATACCAAGTGGTGTAGGAACTCAATATAACAGACCACACACACGATAACACTGGATTTGCGCTTTCACGGAATAATCTAGGCACTAAGAGTTTCCGACAATCGCGGCAACATTATCTTCATGCCCCTCACGTATACTGTATTTAAAAATGTTAATAATACTCACCAAGGGACATCTTTCTAGAGTAGTATATGGTCTTCCACAGAGTTCAAGCTATCTCCATACCATATACCATAGGAATCGATTCAGCAGTAGAGTCGTGAAAACGTAACAGAATGAGACACTTTCGCAATTAATAATCCTCATATTAGTATGGAAGTACGGATTAAACACGTCGACAAATGAATAAAGGCTATTTTGATTATGCTGAATCATATTACGTTGAATATACCAATCAATAAAATCATTTTTAAAGAGTATACAGCTAATTAAGAGAGTAAATGCTTTTCCTTAATTTGCATAATATTCTCAAAATCAATAAATATCTTGTGCTACACACATTGATAAGCAGCCAATGTTCTTCAGCAGAATTCAATCTAGCTCCCGCCAGATTTCATGGATATCGATTAATCCGTTTAGTCGTGAAAATGTAACAGAGTTACTTTCTCATTTAAACGAGTAATAATAGTGTGCATTAAACACACTGGGAATTGTGTAAGCTTTGTGTTCTAGCTGTTACCTATGGCTGCGATTGTGTGTCAGTAAAATGAAATGAAACGTGCAAATTGCCTTATGGGCCAGCAGACCCCAGCTGGGATGTTCGGGAGCTTGGTACAATTTTTTTTATTTGAACGACTTTGGTGACTTGCACGTCGATGACGATAAAATGTTCATGAGAACAATGTACACATCCAGGCGTGAACAGAAAATAAAACAGACCAGAACAGAAATTGAACCTAGGAACCCAGAATCAGAGAACGCGAAATACATGACCACAAACAGTTCATGCAAATTTGAATGCAACAAAGAAGTTATAAGCGACGTGTGATCGTCAGCGGCTGAAATGTGACGGGTTTGTGACTGATATTAATATGAAAGTATGGATTAAACACGTAAAGGGTTGTATAGACATTGTATTTTTTACGTTGAACCGTATTACGTGGGACATAGCAAACACAAAAAGGATTTTGACACATATGTTAACGTTCAAAAGTCAAAGATTAAACAGCTTTTTCAAACAGTAATTATTATTCAATATTTCGCGTTGTGCTCTTCAAATCAATAAATATGTTGCACCACACACTTTCTGAAGTAGCCTACGATCTTTATTAGCGTTCAAGCTATCTCCAGACGAAATGTTATCAAAATCGTTTCAGTGGTTAACATGAAAGCGTAATAGAGTGACTTCCACATTTACAATATTAGCATATATTAATGGCTATCGACAAATCACCCACCCATTCGTTTGAGAGTTTTCAAAGGCTAACCATGTCATTATGAATAATGCTATTAACGGTCAGTTACAAGTTAAACAACAGCACCTGTAAATGCGTCGGTGTTGTAAGTTACAGCCAGTCTTTGCAGTTGAAAATCCGCGATAAAGTGATGTTGAAGTAATACTTCTCTCGTTGAGTGGAATCATCTATGTAGTGTCACAATCCAGATTGCTGCTTTATTCCATGGAAACACTCTCCCTCTCAGTGATACTAACATAGGCCACGCTCACCTTTCCACATCCATGTTGACTGTGGGCGTGTGTTTTGCCGTACTGAACGGTAAACAGTCTGAACATCATTCCTAAAAAGTATGGTGCTCATATGGTGAAATAGTTTTCCGCTTACACTAGTTCAAGTATCGAAAGTTTAATTGTAGCCACCACACAGGGCCATTATGAAACACTATCAGCAGAAGAAGACTGGAAGTCAGGATCTACATCTGCATTCATACCCCGCAAGCCACCTGACGGTGTGTGGCGGAGGGTAATTTGTATTATCGGATTATTCTGTGAGTTCCTGCTGTCAACTGTGCTTCAGGTCGAGGGCTCACTCGCATCACCGATACCTGATTTACACAGGCAGAAAACATCCCATCTACCGACAGCAACAGTGAAGGGAGCCAGGGAAAAAATCATTGGAAAAATACTGTCAAAGAACCTGAATTACTTGTTTTCAATAATGCACTGCAGTGGGAATACTACTGTATTTTTTAAAGTATTGACAATACATGGTCATAATTATTCATGAAATTCTCCGCATGATGTGTGTGTGTGTGTGTGTGGTGCAATGACACATACAGTGTGACACAAATTTTTTCTTTTCTTTAGGCCGTTTAAAGTGCTTATGTTCATTTGTTTGATTATATGAAAAAGAGGGGTTATACAATGATATACAACAGTGAAGACAGTTATATCATTCTTCACAGTTTATGTGTGTGCTTAACTGACGAGACACTTGTGTCGAGTGAGAAGCACTTTAACAAGTGCATTTTCTGCAAGCATTCATCAGAGGAGTGTATTCACAGTTGTCTTCATCAAGATTGAAAAAATGTGATAATGGAAGAGCGTATGACAAAGTTTGTTGGATTACCCAGCAATCAGGTTGGTTGGTTGGTTGGTTTGGGGAAGGAGACCAGACAGCGTGGTCATCGGTCTCATCGGATTAGGGAAGGATGGGGAAGGAAGTCGGCCGTGCCCTTTCAGAGGAACCATCCCGGCATTTACCTGGAGTGATTTAGGGAAATCACGGAAAACCTAAATCTGGATGGCCGGACGCGGGATTGAACCGTCGTCCTCCCGAATGCGAGTCCAGTGTCTAACCACTGCGCCACCTCGCTCGGTCCAGCAATCAGGAGATGTATAAGCAGGAATACAGTTCAGCAAATAACTGCAATGCTGCAGATACGTAAGAAGATACAGTAGCTGAGGGGCTTCCTGAGACAAAGGGCTGTATTTACTGGAATTGTATACCTTTACTGAACTCGCCACTGAGTCTTCCTCTCTTACGACGAAATATATAGCGGTGAACACGTCGAAAACAGGAAGACACAACAACTGTTCCCACCATCTCTTCTTTTTTCCGAAGGTAATGAATTACTGCACTCGTTCTATGGTTTTACTGATGTATCAACAAAAAATAATAATCAATGAAATTTTCATACAAAACTGTCTTATTTCGCTCACCGCCATCCTGTAGACAGATGCTCTAATACTTTATTAATGATGATTCTGTTTGCGTGAATCATATGAGTCCAGAGCCTGAGAGAGGTTCAGAGCAGTGTGCTGCAACGTCCTGTCTTACACTGAAGCGCCAAAGAAACTGGTATAGGCAAGCGTATTCAAATACAGATATATGTAAACAGGCAGGATACGGCGCTAGAGTCTGCAACGACTATATAAGACAACAAGTGTCTGGCGCAGTTGTTTTTAGATCGGTTACTGCTGTTGCAATGGCAGGTTTTCAAGATTAAAGTGAGTTTGAACGTGGTGTTATAGTCGGCGCACGAGCGATGGGATACAGTATCTCCGAGGTAGCAATGAAGTGGAGATTTTCCAGTATGACCATTTCACAAATGTAACATGCATATCAGGAATCCGACAAAACACCAAATCTCCGACAACACTGCGGCCCGAAAAAGATCCTGCAGGAACTGGACCCACGGCGACTGAAGAGAACCGACCAACGTGACAGCACTGCAACCCTTCCGCAAAGTGCTGCAGATTTCAGTGCTGGACTATCAACAAGTGTCAGTGTGCTAACCATTCAACGAAATATCATCGATATGGGCTTTCGGAGTCGAAGGCCCACTTGTGTGCCCTTGATGACTGCATGACACAAAGCATTACGCCTCTCCTGGACCTGTCAACACCGATGGTGGGGTATTAATGATTGGAAACTTTAGGCCTGGTCGGACGAGTCTCGTATCAAATTGTATCAAGCGGATGGATGTGTACGGGTGTGGAGACGCCTTCATGAATCCACAGAGCCTGCATGTCAGCAGGGGACTGTTCAAGCTGGTGGAGGCTCTGTAACGGTGTGAGGAGTGTGCAGTTGGAGTGATATCGGACCCCTGATATGTCTAGATACGACTCTGATAGGTGACACGTACGTAAGCATCCTGTCTTATCACTTACATCCATTCATGTCGATTGTGCATTCCGACGGGCTTGGGCAATTCCAGCAGGACAATACGACACCATACATGTCCAGAATGGCTACAGAGGGTCTCCAGGAACACTCTTCTGAGTTTAAACGCTTCCGCTGGGCACGAAACTCCCCAGACATGAACATTATTGAGCATATCTGGGATGCCTTGCAACGAGCTATTCAGAAGAGATCTCCACCCCCTTGTACTCTTACGGATTTATGGGCTGCTATGCAGAATTCATGGTATCATTTTCCTCCAGCACTACTTCAGACATTAGTCGAGTGCATGCCACATCGCGTTGCGGCACTTTTGGATTCTCACAGGGGCCCTACACGATATTAGGCAGGTGTAGCAGTTTCTTTGTCTCCTCAGTGTATTATTATTGTGTGTAATCCATGCACAGCAAGATATAAGAGTTTGTTTGGATCCCAAACATCCTTGCAGGGTAAGATGGATAGAAAAAAAAACCCTGCTTGCCATTGTTATCGTTGTTGTTGTTGTTTGCAATCAAAGAAGATAGGTATGCTATGAGTTCATGATATGAATGTGGACTTGTGACTTACCAAAAAAGAGCTGATATACCAACTCTTCAGCGATGCATTGACCATCAGTCTTCATATGAGATAAGTGTCAGTTTCCAGTGTGATGGAAAAATCACTCAACACCATATCAAGCATTTAATCTAGTGTGTGTGTGTGTGTGGCGGGGGGAGTCACTCACACTGTAATAATAATGTGGAGTCATATCTCATATTAATATTATTTATTTAATTTAATGTACAGAAAACACTTAAGGAAGACGATACTATGTGCATGCATATAAAGCCGTGAGAATGTTGTGTTTGGCTTGCTGTGGTTAACAGTGTGTCGCCTGACATTAATGTATTTATTATCATGTCTCCAAGGGAACAGATGCCGATCTCTTCACAATGCATATAAAACTAATGAAAATCCCTACAAAAATGCTCTTTCTACATCTGAAATAAGTCTCTCGCACACAGCAAATGAGACAAGTGGAGGTCCATAGATAACACAAACAATGTTTTGCCTACACAGGATGACCACTACTCCTAATTCATCCTGGAAGCAGATTTTACACATGTGAGTAGTACTGGAAGTTCTCACAGCTCTTCTGATGCTGCTTTCAGAGGATATGATGGAGGTTTAATATTAATCACATGCCTAGTAATTTTTACATCTCTTTTCTGGAACATATTATCCACAAAATCTATACTCAATACAGCAATTACCAACAGGCACTTGGAAAAACATAGAGCACATTTGACCCATGGATCATCTGTTTCTTCCTAGTATCTTAACCTTCTTCCACATGAGAGCATGCAGTCTCCATCACCAATACAGAAGAACCAAGCCTCACTTAGTTTGCCAGGATGCTGCTTAATAGCTAATGGCCAATTGTCGAAGGAAGCCAACCTCACACTGTATGTTCTACACTTAGAGTGGACTACACTAATGCCTCCTACATCACATGTTGAACTATACTGCTGTTCTGGTTTAGGGGTCAAATGTGGATTTATCTCCAGTCTAGATGCACTCTCATTGGAGATGTTCTGCTCCCAGTGATGACCCTTTTTTATATGGAATAGATGTAACCCAACAACCTAAAATAATTATGATTATTGGAATTTGATAAGATTTTCCTCATTTAAATTCCGTAATGGTAACAGTACCAGAGAATTATAGTACAAAAACCAACCCAGATATGTATTTAGGTATTCCACAGAAGAAAATAAAAGAAATTCTCACTTTAATTCTACCCTCAACATCGCATTTCAGAGTAACACAACACTGCCACACCTAATGTGCAATATACTACACTCAGTAAGGTACATAACAATTGGTGCACAATATTATGACAATCGAACTAAGGAAGAAGACACTACATCTAAACAAACGAGCCATACAAGCAACTTTACCAACTCTGTATCGGCAGTTGAGGAACAAGGACTCCACTGTTGATTGTAGATGTGGTGTATACACACACATCAAGGAAGACTTCCCGCCCCCCCCCCCTCCCACACACACACACACAAAGATTGCACTAGTGTGATGTTATGATTCATGTTACAATAAATTTTTTGTTTAGTTTGATACAAAAAAATATCATCTATCATGGAGAATGATTCAAGGCTTGATTACATGTGGAAAGTATCCTTTAGGTAGGTGTGGGAGAGGTGTTTGTTAGACAACAGCAGCTGGGGTGGGGATGGGGAGGGAGGGACTGTGTGTATACATTTAAACCCACCAACTAACCTATTCACAAGTGTGATGGTACTGTTCACGAGAACATTTTTATCTGAACGACTGTGAATCGCAGATTGTCAGTGCCCGTATATCACCTGACACTGAGTTATGGCAGGTGGTAGTTCAGACAGAACATGTCGTAAATCATAGGAAAATTCAACTTATGCAGATGCAGTAGTATCAGTTGTGCCATGGACAATTGTACATTGAGAGTCAATTAACTGATGAGTTCGGGCCATGAGCATCCAAGTGCATAAGTAGCAACTGTTTTTAGCGATGAGACCTTGAAAGGTATTCTACAACAATGCCTGTGCGTCGGCTCTAACATGGGTACATGAAAAAAATTATTTGGTAAGGACTGACATTTGGCAGGTGGTTTTCATGGAGGAAAATGAATGTGTTTGAGTGTATGTCTATATGAGATGAAGCTGTAATAAATCAATTTTTTCTATTATTTCTAATACTTGTTTAATTCTATTATACATATTATTGTGTTTCCATGGGAATAGATGTGTCTTGGTTTTCTGAAATACGTATAAAAACGAACAGTAATGAGTTATGATAGGTGAGAATTAGCTATCCACAAATTATTACTACTGCTTACTAGTATTTTATATCGTTAGCGTGACTTTTTTATGTGAGATGGTTTGCAAATGGAGTGTACCGTATTTGATTCCACTTTCCAGTGCAGTGTTCAGAGAATGTTATTTTCAAATGTATATTTGTCTTTTCGCTGAATTTGTTTGAAGTCGTGTAGGGTGTTTATATTATCTTGAGAACGTTCCTCTCTCTTCATTTCATATATTCGTTCAATTTGTTTGGTGTATCTAGTAAATGAGGAATGAGTGCACAGTATTCATTCACGTCTTTTAATAGTAAGAACCGCACACGTCTCCAAGCACAGAGACGTCGCAGCGTCCATTACCCAAAAGAAGTTAAAATAAGATTCCAACCCAACCTTTTCGCGCCTGTCAAAACTGATGAAGGAGACGGGATGTACTATGACCAAGCTGTCGGTCGATATTTTCGAGCCGGCCGGTGTGGCCATGCGGTTTTGGCGCTTCAGTCTGGAACCGCGTGACCGCTGCGGTTGCAAGTTCGAATCCTGCCTCGGGCATGGATGTGTGTGATGTCCTTATGTTAGATAGGTTTAAGTATTTCTAAGTTCTAGGGCACTGATGACCACAGATGTTAAGTCCCATAGTGCTCAGAGCCATTTGAACCATTTTTTTGATATTTTCGAACGATCTCTGGCGACAGTGTTTTACGTTCGTATACCCGTAACTTCGTTGGGCGATGTTAGGGAGACGCTACTGTGGTATTTGTTTAGCATAGTGTGTTTACAGAGAACGCCATTAATTTATAGTTGGAATAATGTGTTCACACAATGGACGCTTTTTTTCTTAGATAGTATACGGCCTTAGGTGTCGGATACTGAGTCTTACAGCCACGAATTGTATTCTACAGAAGTAGTTTCATTAAAAAACTTGTTGAAATTATGGAGTTATGACCAAACGTCAAAGCATTTTAACTGGATTCGTAAATAATCTCTATTCCTGTCGAGCGAGGTAGCTGCCGGCTGGATGAGCATTCTTTCTTTCTTTTTTTGTTCTTTTTTTAGGTTTGTCGGCACAGAATTCTGACTGGTGTGAGAGCGTTAGCAGGGGAAGCTGGGATATTGCCCTTGGTGTTCTTCGTGTTTTAATGTTTTCTATTATTTATACTAATATCGGACTAGATCAGTTGGGGATGTAGTGATGTACGTAATAGACAGATCCTGTCCTAAATCTTTACATATCTCGTTGTTTCACGCTTGTAATACACCGAGTTGACAAAAATCATGGAATACCTACTCGCATCGTATCGGACCTCCTTTTGTCCGGTGTGGTGCAGCATTTCGACGTGACATGGAGTCAACAAGCAGAAATATTGAGCCATACTGCTTCAATAGCCGCGCATAGTTGCGAAAGTGTTGCCGATACAGGATTTTGTGTACGAACTGACTTCTCGATTATGTTCTATAAATGTTGCGTGGGACTCATGACGGGCGATCTGGGAGGCCAAATCATTCGCTCGAACTGTCCAGAATGTACTGACATGCGCACTGTCATCCATAAATTTCCATCGTTCTTTGTTAACATGAAGTCCATTAAGGGGGGTAGGACGTCAAACGGGCCGACTTGGAACAGGAAAGGCATGACAGGACATTTTAATTTCCAGTGTCTATACTTTTACAAATAAATTCATAAAACTTTGTCAGCATGACCAGGAAGGATTCAGGATTCACACTCATTGCAGTGGAACTTCGAAAACATGACAATTTTTTTTTACATGTGAAATTTCATCATTTTTTTCACTTACTAATGGCTGCATTTGTTGCTATAGGTACACTTTTCTTCATAAGTTAGAGAGATTCTTCGATGAATTTTACACAGCATACATACCATACTTACAGGTGTATGAAACTATAGAATTTATTTAATTTATGAAAAAACAAATGAGCTGCTATATTTTAAACTTCATGTTTAGAAAAACACAAATTTTACAGTTAATTACCTCAATTTTTACCACAATTTTTAATAGATTTGGAAAATTCTAGAGTTTCACACAAATTTAAGTCTGGTTTGTATGCTGTGCAAAATTCATCGAAGAATCTCTCTTACTTATGAAGAAAAGTGTACCTATAGAAACAAATGCTGCCATTAGTACGTAAAAAAATGATGAAATTTCAGATGTAGAAAAATTACTTCGTTATGTTTTCGAACTTCCACTGCTATGAGTGTGAATTCTGAATCCTTCCTGGTCATGGTGACAAAGTTTTATGAATTTATTTGTAAAATATAGACAGTGGAAATTAAAATGTCTAGTGGTGCCTTTCGCGCTCCAAGTCGGCCCGTTTGACGTCCTACCCCCCTCAATGGCTGCAGATGGTCTCCAGGTAGTCGAACATAACCATTTCCAGCCAATGATCCTTTAATTTAGACCAGAAGACCCAGTCCATTCCATGTGAACACAGCCCACACCATTATGGAGGCAACACCAGCTTGCACAGTGCCTTGTTGACAACATGAGTCCATGGCTCCGTGGGGTATGCACCAATCTCGAGTCATGCCATCAGCTCTTACTAATTGAAATCGAGACTTATCTGACCAGGAGACGGTTTTACAGTCGTTTAATGTCTAATCGATAAGGTCACGAGCCAAGGAGAAGCGCTGCAGGCGATTTGTGCTGTTAGCAAAGCCTCTCGCGTCGGTCGTCTGCTGCCATAGAACATTAACGCCAAATTTCGCCGCACTGTCCTAACGGATAAGTACGTCGCACATCGCACATTGACTTCTGCAGATGTTTCAAGCAGTTTTGCTTGTCTGTTACCACTGACAACTCTACGCAAACACCTCTGTCCTCGATCTTTAAGTGAATGCCGCCAGTCACTGTCTTGTCCTTGGCGAATTGTAATGCTCGAAATTTGACATTCTCGGCACACTCTTGACACTGTCGATCTCGGAATATGAATTCTCTAATGATTTCCGGAATATAATATCCACTGTGTCTAGCTCCGTATCTGTTAACTCCCGACGTGCGGTCGTAATCGCATCGAAAATCTTTTTCTCATAAATCACCTGAGTACAAATGACAGCTTCGCCAATGCACTGCCCTTTCATACCTTTTGATCGATACAACAGCCATCTTATTTGTGTATATCGCTAACATATAGCTTTTATCACCTCAGTGGATTTTTAGGCAATGTATACCTCGACACTTTTTCGGACCAAAAGCAATGCCTTCCACCGCATTACAAAGGAGAAGAAAACGTCTTTCTATAAACGTCTGGATAGTTTTTGCTCATACATAGCTTACGCGTATCATTTTTACAGCCTGTTCGCTGCAGCCAACAGCAGACGCCCTGTGGCTCGTTTTTTTTATCGTCCTCCAGCGCGTGTTGCAGATAATGCGGACCGCCTGTTCCAGCCACGTGCCCTTTAGGCGTGTGTGTGTGTGTGTGTGTGTGTGTGTGTGCGTGGTGCGTGTACCGTGTGCTCGTGCTGCAGCACAGAAGCTGGTCGACCGCTGGCACATATTTGCACATTATTTGACGAATTACGTCGATATCGTGCCTCCATGCCTAGCTTAAAAAAATAATTCAAGTCGTTCAGATACTTGTGCGCCAAATATGTTGAATTAAATTATGTGGTTTTGCATGGAATGATTTCCCTCTCTTTACATCGGGTTGCAGCACTGAAGTAGCAGGAGGAGACAGTTGACTAGTAGTCTAAGCGAGTGGGACGTCACCAGCGCTAGCCAAGGCCGCGGCTGCAGAGTCCAACTCGCCGTGCGTCTGTCGGAGGCAGGGCGAGGTGAGTAGGCCTACATCCTGCGGCATTCGCGTGACGTCGCTAGGTGGGGAAAGGAGGATAATCCAGGGTCAGCCATCCACGTGTAGTTGTGGCGTAGCTATTTATTATTGGAAAGAAGAACTACACACTTTTGTACTTATTCTGACTGGATGAGTGCTCACATCCACAAACACAGCATTTATAAAAAGACTAGATTTTCTGTAGTACTCTCTAGTGCTAGATCAATGTCAATTACCCTCTCACCTGTAGCAACCAGAGGAAAAAAAATTATTATTATTAGTTAGCTACATATATTATTTTTCTCTCGATCTTCACGTGGTGGTCGTATTGCATCAGAGAGTGTTGGGAGCTCAAGGCTACATTTTGACGCGACCTCTTTGGGGAGTAATTCTTACTCTCATTTTTTTACGCAATTAAGATGCTTTACGTATATTTTCCGATATTTTGTTGCTCTGAAAACAACACCTTTCAATTTATTTAACAAAGAAATCATTCTCTGAAGTTTTATGGTGTATACCCATGAACCACGAACATTGTCTAGGGGGTAGCCTGCGTGCTTCAACAATACAGACAGCTGTATCGTATGTGCAACTACAACAGAGGGGTATCTGTTGAGATGCCAGGTCAACGTGTGGTTTCAGAAGAGGGGCAGCAGCCTTTTCAGTAGTTGGAGGGACAACAGTCTAGTTGACTGACTGATCTGGCCTTGTAACCAAAATGGTCTTACTGTGCTGGTACTGCGAACGCCTGAACGCAATGGGAAACTACAGCCGTAATTTTTCCCGAGAGCATTCAGCCCTGCTGTATGGCAAAAGATGATGGCGTCCTCTTGGGTAAAATATTCCGGAGGTAAAATAGTCTCCCATTCGGATCTCCGGGAGGGGACTACTCAGGAGGATGCCGTCGTCATTCTATGGATCGGAGAGTGGTATATTAGGTCCCTTAATCGGGCATGTAGATTAGAAATTTTAAAAAAGGGAATGGATCAGTTGAAGATAGATATAATGGGAATTAGTGAATCTTTTGGTGAGATGAATACAGGGCTATAAATACAAAATCAAGCAGGGGTAACGCAGAGGTGGGTTTAATAATAAATAAGAAAATAGGAATTCGGTTAATCTACTATGAACATCGTAGTGTTTACATTATTGTAGCGAAGATAGACACGAAGCCTGTACCCACCACAGTAACACAAGTTTATATGCCAATTAGCTTCGCAGATGATAAAAAATTGCAAAAAATATATGATGAGATAAAATAAATTATTCAGATAATTAAGGCAGATGAAAATTTAATAGTGATGGGGGACTGGAATTCGGTAGTAGGTAAAGGAAGAGAAGGAAAAGTAGTAGGTGCATATGGACTGGAAGAAAGTAATGAAACAGGAAGCCACCTGGTAGAGTTTAGCACAGAAAATAATTTAATCATCTCTAATACTTGGTATAAGAATCATAAAAAAGGTTGTATACGTGTAAGAGGCCTGGAGCCACCAGAAGGTTTAGGATTGATTATATAATTGTAAGACAGAGATTTAGAAACCAGATTTGAAATTGTAAGAAATTACCCGAGGCAGGTGTGGACTCTGACCACAATTTATTGGTTGTGAAGTGTAGATTAAAACTGAAGAAATTGGAAAAAGTTACAAAATTAATGAGATCGGACCCGGATACGTTGAAAGAGCCAAATGTTACTGAGAGTTTCAGAGGAAGAATTAGGCAAAGATTGACTAGAACAGGGAAAAGGAATACAGTGGAAGATGAATTTGTAGCTTTAAGAGATGAAATAATAAAGGCAGCAGAGGGTCAAATAGGTAAAAAGACAGGGCCTAGGAGAAATCCTTCGATAACACAAGAGATATTGAATTTAACTGATGAAAAGAGGAAATATGAAAATGCAACAAGTGAATGGGCGAAATGCCCTCAGACTTCAAGAAGATTCCAATTCCAAAGAAAGCAGTTGCTGGCAGGTGTGGAAATTATCGAACTGTCAGTATGACATGTCGTGGTTTAAAATACTAATACGAATTCTTTACAGTAGTGTAGAAAAACTGGTACAAACCGCCCTCGGAGAAGGTGAGTTTGGATTCTGGAGAAATTTAGGAACACACGAGACGATACTGGTCCTATGACTTATCTTAGAAGATAGGTTAAGGATAGGCAAACCTACGTTTATAACATTTGTAGACTTAGAGAAAGCTTTTGACTATGTTGACTGGAATAGGCACTTCGAAATTCTGAAGGTAGCAGGCATAAAATACAGAGAGCGGAAGGCTATTTACAATTTGTACAGAAACCATACGGTAGTTATAACAATCGAATGACATGAAAAGGAAGCAGTAATCGAGAAGGTAGTGAGACAGGTTTGTGGCTTATCCCAAATGTTATTCAATATGTGCACTGAACAAGAAGGAAAGGACAACAAGAAAAATTTGGAGTAGAAATTAAAGTTTAGAAAAAGAATAAAAAACACTGAGGTTTGCCGACGACATTGTAATTCTGTCAGAAATAGCAAAAGACTTGGGAGAATAATTGAACGGAATGGACATTGTCTTGAAAGGAGGATTTAAGATGAGCATCAACAAAGGCAAAACAAGGATAATGGGATGAAGTTGAATTAAATAAGCCCATGCGAAGGGAATTAGATTAGGAAACGAGACCCTTAAAGCAGTAGATGAATTTAGCTATTTGGGCAGGAAAATAACTGATTGTGGCCGAAATATAGAGGATGTCACATGTAGACTGGCAGTGGCGAGAAAAGCATTTATGAAGAAGAAGAGAAATTTGTTAACATCGATCATAGACTTGAGTGTTAGGATGTCTTTTCTGAAAGTATTTGTCTGGAGTGTAGCCACAGATGGAAGTGGAACATGGAAGATAAACAGTTTAGACAAAAAGAGAATAGAAGCTTTCGATATATGGTGCTACAGAAGAATGTTGAAGATTAGATGGGTAGATCACGTAACAAATGAGGAGGTACTGAATAGAATTGGGGAGAGTGCCACAACTAGATTAAAAGAAGGGGTCGGTTGGCAGAACACATTGTGAGATATCAAGGGGTCACCAAGTTAGTATTTTAGGGAAGTGTGGATAATAGTCTACTGGTGGAGGAGAGACGAACGCTATATGGCATAGTCTACAGGGACTAGAATGGCAACAGGAGCAGCGTCAGGGAGTTGTGGGGCAGGAAGATTGGGAAAAAAATGAGTTAAATAGGTGAGGAGTAGGGAAAGTTGGATGGGTGTGTTGGCAGAGGGTGGCAAACAAAGAGGATGGGAGACGTGAATGGGTAGGATATGAGAGAATATGGAAACCGTTGAGTGGAGGGTGTGGGGATAGTATGTTATCTTAGGCTGAGTCCCGTATAATTACGGAAGCAGAGAATGTGTTATAACAATAACTCCCACCCGTGCTGTTCAGAAAAATTGATAGTGGAGGGGAAAATCGAGATGGCTCAGGTAGTGAAGTAGCCATTGAAATCAAGCATGTTATTTTCAGCTGCATGTTACGTCTACCATTCTCTTGGCCACAGTTTGGCGGTGGCCGCTCATCCTGGTGGACAGCTGATTGTCAGTCATACCAATATGAAAACCTGCGCAATGATTGCAGCAGAGTTGGTAAATGACATGGTCGCTTTCACAGGTGGCCCTGGCCCTGATGGGGTGAGAAAAATCTGTGTCAGGATTGAAACAGAAAGTGCCGTGTGGGTGGATTCCACAGGGATATATATATTCCTCATGCCAAGGGGCTGGGATTGGGAGTGGCATAGGGATAGACTAGGATATTATGGGGGTTGGGTGAGTGAAGGAACACCACTTTGGGGGCGGGGGGGAGGGGGATGGGGGGTAGTATCTCAGGTAGGATACCCCTCATTTCAGGACACGATGATAGGTAACCAAAGCCCTGGCGAAGGATGTGGCTCAGTTGTTCAAGTCCAGGGTAGTACTGTTGAAGAAGGGGGACACTCCTTTGTGGCTGGTTCTTCTCCTCCAAGAAGTGCTCTACTGACGGCTCATACTAAGTTTGTTTCATGAGTGTGAGTGAGCTGTGCATTAAACGAGCTACTATATATATCTTAATTGTTTTCTGGTAGTCTTGTGAACTCTCGATCTGAGAAACAGGTTATAGTGGGAACTAGCAGAATAGTCCTATAATACAAATCCTTACTTCTGCTAGTGTTTCATAGTGGTCCTACAGGGTGGTTATAATGAAACTTTCGATGCTTGAGCTAGTGCAGACGGAAATTTATCTCACTATAAGCACCATACTTTGTATGAATGATGTTCAAACTGTTCACCGTTCAGTACGGTGCAACATATGCACACAGTCAACATGGGTCTGAAAAAGGTGGACTTTGATTAGTATCTCTGAGGGGGAGACAGTATTTCCACTAACGGTATGAAATATGGGGGGGGGGGGATGTTTTAAGAAAATTTTTCATTGTGAAAACATTTTTGAAAGAATGAAATTTTCACTCTACAGCGAAGTGAGTTTCATTTTTGAAGTTGCATGTACGATAATAGGTATTTGGCATTTCGGTTTTTGGAAACTGAAGCGCTAAGGAGGTGAAATAGGTCAGGACTGATACACTGGCTCATCATTGTCCAGCCCAAACCGCAAAGGATAGAAACTTGAAATTTGGAGAGGGTGTGCATCTTATACTGCTGGCATCCTTTAATAAGCGATTATTCGAAACTCTATTCCTGAGGAGGTGAAAAAGGGAATGAAAAGCTTTTTGAAAATATGTCACTTTTAAGCAGGTTTTGAAGCTAGATCTGCGGAAATTGGTATTTGTTTCCTGTCAGAAATAAAAAAAAACGTATTTCAGTATTTTTGTCAATTCAACCACTAATGGTGTAAAATAGCGGGCGACAGTTTTTTTAAAATTAAAGATCTACTGAAGCTGTGATAACGATGTAGGCCAAAGCAATGAACTAAAATTTGTGGTAGTACCAGGGTTCAGAACGGGGTTTCCTGCGTACCGGACAGAGGCACTGCCCTTTACGCCACGCTGACACTACAGCAACCACACCTGCACGGGCTACTCTACTAAGTTTCATTGCTAAGGTGCTGTTCCAGTATCAGAGAGCCACGGTATAACTGACGTGTGTTTAGAAGAGGAATAGCAATGGGCTGAGGTAGGTGTGGTGGCAAAGGGGGAGGGGGGGATATAGGGCTGTAGCCTCCCCTCACTGGATAAAATGACTTCAGAAATCAGTGAATATATTACTCCAACAGATTCAATCATTTTTTATAATAATGTAGCAATATAGGTTACAATATATTTCGAACACATTTTAACAAAAGAATAAGAACGGCAAATAACTTACTATCTAAACCAATAAATATCATTTAACCTAAAATGGGCGTCTTATTATTTATTAACACACATTTTGTGTCCTGAACTCCAAAACAGTTACCAAAAACTACTTTAAGCAAAACCAAATTTTACCAATTTGTCAGTGGAGGACCCCAACTCTCCTTTTGTTAAGCGATATTCTATTCCCCCAAACCCCATCCCCCCCCCCCCCCCAATTAACTCCCCCTTGACCAACTTCTAGAATCGCCCCTGGGCTGAGGTATGAGATGGAATATGTATTAGTGAGGAAGATATACTGGGTGATCAAAAAGTCAGTGTAAATTTGAAAACTGAATAAATCACGGAATAATGTAGATAGACAGATACAAATTGACACACATGCTTGGAATGACATGGGGTTTTATTAGAACCAAAAAAATACAAAAGTTCAAAAAGTGTCCCACAGATTGCGCTTCATCTGATCAGAATAGCAATAATTAGCATAACAAAGTAAGACAAAACGAAGATGATGTTCTTTATAGGAAATGCTCGATATGTCCACCATCATTCCTCAACGATAGCTGTAGTCGAGGAATAATGTTGTGAACAGCACTGTTAAGCATGTCCGGAGTTATGGTGATAACCCCAAAGCCAATAATCGCACGGACTGAGGTCTGGGGACCTGGGAGGCCAAGCGTGACGAAAGTGGCGACTGAGCACACGATCATCACCAAAAGACGCGCGCAAGAGATCTTTCACGCGTCTAGCAATATGGGGTGGAGCGCCATCCTGCATAAACATCGTACGTTCCAGCAGGTGTTTTCCAGCCAGGCTTGAGATGATGCGATTCTGTAACATATCGGCGTACCTCTCACCCGTCACGGTAGCAGTCACAAACGTTTTGCTGTCCAGCGCCATCTGTCGGACATTTTGTGAACTTTGTTTTTTGTTTTTTGGTTCTAATAAAACCCCATGTCATTCCAAGCATGTGTGTCAATTTTTACCTCTCTATCTACATTATTCCGTGGTTTATTAAGTTTTCAAATTTATACTGACTTTTTGATCAACTGGTACTAGGGGAGCCCATGCGGCTGTGGTATCTGTAGTGCCAGTGTGGAGTAGCGGGTAGCATCTCTGCCCAAGAAACCGGAGCCCTGTGTTAGAAAGCTGGTATTGGTACAAATTTTGATTCATTGCTTTCGCATGCACCATTATCATAGAAAAATGTGATACAATACGTCTCGGGAATACCAACTATATATGATATCTATTAAAGCCTTTTAAAGGTACATAGACAAGAACTGGTATTAGACTTCTCGGTCAGAAATAAAAAAAAATACATGTTTCACTGTTTCTGAAAATTCAATCACCTAAGGGAGTGAAACAGGCAACGAAAATTTTTATGATATTATTTCATTACGAAAGCATTTTTAAACCTAGATCTGTGACAATTTGTAATTGGTTTCTAGGTTATAAATTTAAAAAAACTAGGTTTTTCACTGTTTTTGGAATTTCAACCACTAAGAGGATGAAATAGGGGACGACATTTTTTAAGAAAATTTTTCGTTAGAAAAATAAATCTTTAAAGCTAAATTTATGAAAACTGTTATTTCACTTCTCTGTAGCTGTAACCAAATATAAGTTAGCAAATGAAAGTTTCTAGAGAAATTTCACCACAACAATGCAGAAGACTTGATTAACAAAAACCTTGAACTCCAGCTACCAGAATCGCTTTTTGGTCAGAAGTTCATTCGAAACAGACATTACTTCTACGGTCTTAATTATCCCAAAAAGTTTAGAAGGTGTTACAATTTGTGAACAACATAAATATTCGATTAATGAAAGATAAAAAATTATCTGTGCAGACCATACAGTCTAAGAGAGCGAAGCAGCGAGCGCTAAGCTAGTGTATAACACTAAAAAGCAACAAATCTAAATTTGGCAAGGTTGAGTTTCTTTTGCCACAAAACAGTGTAAACAAGTGATAGAGAAGTAGAAACAATGTAAAGAATGGAGAACGTAAACAGCTGCAACATGCATAACTGTAGACAAAAAAAATGTTCTACATTTTCCCAATTTAGCTGATTTACGCACACATTCCGACAACTAGTTAATGTGTTCAGTATGCGGCGTGATCACCTCTGGCATCAGTACATGCCTGCAACGACGTGGCAAGTTGTGAATAAATTAATCAATCTCATGTTGAGGCAATAGCCGCCCATACTTTCTGCAAAACTGCTCGCAAGTCTTGGAGAATGGTTGGTGTATGCAGACGTGATGGAACTCGTCTGCCTAAAGCATCCCAGACAAGTTCTGTGGGATTCAAATCGGGAGAGTCAGCAGGCCACGCCATGCGTGCAGTATCTTCCGTTTCCAGGAAAACATCAACCACCCTTGCTCTATGAGGTCGCGCATTATCGTCCATCAGTAAGCAGTCTTGGCCCACAACAACCTTACAACATCAAAACGTGAAGTTCCAAGATCTCGTCACGGTACCTGATAGCAGTTAAACCTTGCCGATTCACCTGTACAATTTTATGAAGAAGTGTTCGAATGGTCAATATAATTCCTGCCCCCACCATTATGGATCCTCCTCAGTACAGGCCTCTCTCCACAATGTTTGGGTCTAGATATCGTTTTCTCCATTCCCTCCAGATGTGAATCCGTCAACATCACTCTCCAGACCAAAAAATAAATCTGTGAAAAGAACATTGGCTCACTGTTCGAATGTCCAAGTGACATGTTGACGACTCTCTAGGCATTCCCTTCTGTGAAGACATGTCAGAGGTATACATACAGCAGTAAAGGCCATTCTGCTGAAGCCTTCTGTACACCGTTTGCCTCGATACAACACGTCCAGTGGATGCTGCGAAGTCAGATGCCAATTGCTGTGCAGTACTAAGGCAGCACTATCGTGCCCTTAACTTAAGGTACTCTCTCTGATTTCACTCGTGGTCGACCGTGCTGTGGTCTTCGGGATAAAGTTTCGGTCTCGATAAACTGTCGCCACATTCGAAGAACCAGAGAACGATTCACATTAAGCCATAGCGCCACATCAGTTTGCGACTGCCCTGCTTTCAGTTTTTCTATGGCCCTGCACCACAGGGAGTCTGGTAGGCGTTTTCTCTGTGCCATACTGCCTCCATCTGTGAATGTGTACGCTGCGATGGTTGGCGTGGCACTAAACAGCAAACACTGTCCCGTTTGATAGCTGGCCTGACGTAATCCTTGGCGTTGTTGTCCGTTGACCGGAATGCCATCTGTTGACAGTTTGTATGATTATATCGTGAATGAAACACGGGACGGGGAAACAGCAGTTTGTTGCTTAAATCTGGGCCGCCAGTGTAATTTCACTCTTCACTGTGATGCTGTGATCCTATCTCCGCCTCGGGTCAGAGCCGGAGGTGTTCGTTATTTGCAATACGTCCCGGTTACGTGGACGCTGGGGAAACAGCTGTAGGTTCTAATATGTAATTACGTGTGTTATACCCCAGATAACGGCGGACAAGGTTATTCCGATGCTGATAATGCAAATATGGTGCACTATAGGTTCCAGATAATGTAATTAAAAAGTGTGAAAGAGAGGTTTGTATTTATACATCTCACTTATCGGGATAAGTTTTTTAATGTCTCTCTCTCTGCCTACAACGGCAGTCAGATGTCGCGCTCCGACTGCACGACGCCAAGGACATTGTCTCAATGCGTGTACAGAATTCGCGCGACGTCACGTTCGCAGAAAAACCGCGACAAGTGTGAGCGTGCGTGTGTGTGTGTGTGTGTGTGTGTGTGTGTGTGTGTGTGTGTGTGTATTCGTGGCGGTGAGAAGTTTTTCTTTTTATCTCTCTCTCTCTCTCTCTGTCCCTCTCTTCCTCTCTCTTCTCGTACCACGACTGTCGGACGGCCACGTCGGCAGCGAGACTCCAAGGACATCGTCTCGCTATGTCGAGTTTCCAGGAAAAGTGTAACATGTGTGTATGTGAGTGTGTGTGTGTGGGTGCGGTAAAGCCACACAATCGGTACATGACACACTGTTAGGTGCGCTCATAAACTCGCGCGCCAGCTGCGCGTATCGTAAGTGCGGCGTCGACGTCAGCGTCGGCGTCGGCATCGAAGCTATCGTCGCACGTGATGCGGGGTCACGACCCCTCCCTCCGATCGATCGGACAGTTTTTAAATAATGTTACATAAATTGATCAAAGGTTCCTCTCACAACAGGGGACAGAACTCGGCTGATTCCTGTTGGATGAGAACAATAAGGGGGAGGGAAGGGGGGGGGAGGGGAAGGAGCTTTTCTTCCGCTCCCCTCTCTCCTCTTAGCTGACCTTCCCGCGTGCCGACAGTGGTCTTCAGTAAAGATGAAACATGACACAGCTCAGAAACTGCTTCAGAAGCTGCGTCATGCGATTTGGTCAAGTTCTTTCACTGCTCCTTTACCGTCATGTTCTTCGAAAAGTTCACCCAGGTGAGCGTCCACATGTCCTCCATAAAGTCACCCTGTTTGCCAGTTCCGTATTCCATTTCTGTTTGCCAGTTCCGTATTCCATTTAAATGCCATTGACACATATTCCCAAAACCACTCCCTCTTCCAATTACCCCGACTAGACACCCTCGCCTAATACTTCCCTAGTCAATCTTGAGCAACCCATCTAAGCAAAGGCCTCAACATAGCCAAATACCTCCCGTCACCATAACCCACACACAGTCACAAACAACAACTTTTTCTCCTTCTCCACAACTGCAATGTCAGCTCCCTATCCTCATCCTTCACCTACTCTGCACTACGTCTTACCACCTACCCATTACCCGAGCTCAGGTAAGCTCCTCCACTGCCTGGATCTGGTCATCAGGAAAGAAACATTATGAAATATATTCGCGGTTGCGAATAGCGGCTACCATCAACTGTGCAATGGAGTGACGACTGAAAATCTGTGCCGCAGCGGGACTCGAACCCGGATTTCGAGGCTTAGGCGAGCGGTCATCTTAACCGCTTTGGCTATTCGTGCACGACTCACGGCCGGACCAAACACCCACATGTCGTCGCCCAGTTATCGCAACCTGTACTTGTATACATTATGTAATTTCCGTACAGAGGGGAGGACATTTTTAATTGTAACTCACTGCCTGGTATCGGCAGATAAATGCAACCTTGCAGTGCCTGTATTGTTAGGAAGTATTCAGGTCTGCGAATACGCTGTAGGTATTTCATTACGGCTGTAGTTGCCGCAGTACCTTTTCCGTCGGATTAGTCCGCATTCGCAGCTGCGAGTATGCAGGGTCGTCCATTGATCGTGACCGGGCCAAATATCTCACGAAATAAGCGTCAAACGAAAAAACTGCAAAGAACGAAACTTGTCGAGCTTGAAGATGGAAACCAGATGGCGCTATGGTTGGCCCGCTAGATAGCGCTTCCATGGGTCAAACGGAAATCAACTGCGTTTTTTAAAATAGGAACCCCCATTTTTTATTACATATTCGTGTAGTACGTAAAGAAATATGAATGTTTTAGTTGGACCACTTTTTTCGCTTTGTGATAGATGGCGCTGTAATAGTCACAAACATATGGCTCACAAGTTTAGACGAACAGTTGGTAACTGGTAGGTTTTTTAAAATAAAATACAGAACGTAGGTACCTTTGAACATTTTAATCGGTTGTTCCAATGTGATCCACGTACCTTTATGAACTTATCATTTCTGAGAACGCATACTGTTACAGCGTGATTACCTGTAAATACCACATTAATGCAATAAATGCTCAAAATGATGTCCGTCAACCTCAGTGCATTTGGCAATACGTGTAACGACATTCCTGTCAACAGCGAGTAGTTCGCCTTCCGTAATGTTCGCACATGCATTGACAATGCACTGACGCATGTTGTCAGGCGTTGTCGGTGGATCACGATAACAAATATCCTTCAACTTTCCCCACAGAAAGAAATCCGGGGACTTCAGATCCGGTGAACGTGCGGGCCATGGTATGGTGCTTCGACGAACAATCCACCTGTCATGAAATATGCTATTCAATACCGCTTAAACCGCACGCGAGCAATGTGCCGGACATCCATCATGTTGGAAGTGCATCGCCATTCTGTCATGCAGTGAAACATCTTGTAGTAACATCGGTAAAACATTAAATAGGAAATCAGCATACATTGCACCATTTAGATTGCCATCGATAAAATGGGGGCCAATTATACTTCCTCCCATAATGCCGCACCACACATTAACCCGCCAAGGTCACTGATGTTCCACTTGTCGCAGCCATCGTGGATTTTCCGTTGCCCAGTAGTGCACATATGCCGGTTTACGTTACCGCTGTTGGTGAATGACGCTTCGTCGCTAACAAGAACGCGTGCAAAAAATCTGTCATCGTCCCGTAATTTCTCTTGTGACCAGTGGCAGAACTGTACACGACGTTCAAAGTCGTCACCATGCAATTCCTGGTGCATAGAAATATGGTGCGGGTGCAATCGATGTTGATGTAACATTCTTAACACCGACGTTTCTGAAATTCCCGATTCTAGCGCGATTTGTCTGCTATTGATGTGCGGATTAGCCGCGACAGCAGCTAAAACACCTACTTGGGCATCATCATTTGTTGCAGGTCGTGGTTGACGTTTCAAGTGTGGCTGAACACTTCCTGTTTCCTTAAATAACCTAAGTATCCGGCGAACGGTCCGGACACTTGGATGATGTCGTCCAGGATACCGAGCAGCCCGTTGGGCATTTTGATCACAATAGCCATACATCAACACGATATCGACCTTTTCCGCAGTTGGTAAACGGTCCATTTTAACACAGGTAATGTATTACGAAGCAAATACCGTGCGTACTGGCGGAATGTTACGTGATACCACGTACTTACACGTTTGTGACTATTACAGCACCATCTATCACAAAGCGAAAAAAGTGGTCCAACCAAAACATTCATATTTCTTTATTTACTACACGAATATGTAATAAAAATGGGGGTTCCTATTTTTAAAAAAAACGTAGTTGATATCCGTTTGACCTATGGCAGCGCCATCTAGCGGGCCAACCATAACGCCATCTGGTTTCCCCCTTCAAGCTGACGAGTTTCGTTCTTTGTAGTTTTTTTCGTTTGATGCTTATTTAGTGAGATATTTGACCCGGTCACTATCAATGGACCACCCTGTGTATTTCATGTCTTTCTTGACGGTTGCAGTCGCTACAGTGCATGTTCCTTCGGACATGCTTGCGTACTCGAAGGAACATTGCATCGTAACAGCACAGGCGCTGCAATATCGTGCGAAACATTAGCACCATATCAGCAACTCCTCATCTCCGAGCAATTTGCCATGACATTGTCAGCTTCGCCGCATCAGCAGCACTCTGTTTTTGATAATATCATCTTTCATCTCCTTTATATATTTTTACTAAGACTTTTGTGTTTCACAAACTCTGGGCTTGGGTGAATGAAATTACGATAAAGGAAAAAAAAGAAATTATCCTACAGGAGGATGGGTTGTAATATTTCTTGCTGTCATCAAAATCGAGTGAACAGAGAGGATGGAGTTCGCAGTCGCCCAGGAAATTTAGCACCCTGTCAGAAATTGTCAAGGAACATGATGGCATAGAGAAGTGATTAAATAATTTTAAAAGCTTTGACTTTGAGCAGAAATGTAGTATGACTATTGGTCGAAATGTAAAATACCTCTTGTCAGCACTGAAAGAACCATGAACGCTGGCTTCGTAACGGGTGTACAAGAGATGAAACTAAAGCACTTCACTGATGGTCATATCGACCTGCCTGAAAAATCAGGATCGACCTATATGGTCCTCTACTGTAGCCTAATAAATTGATAGGTGAGCCATTCAGACAAATGCTTACAAGCGACAGTACTTTCACTAGCACCTATATAAGGTGTTTTTGAACTCTGTGGAGAAACCTATCAACCCCCATTGCAAACTCAGGCACGGTTAACCACACGACACTGCCCTGCCGGTTCGGGTGGCCCATTTGCTACAAGTAGCTGCGAGCGACATCCATATCTTACGCTGTCACACGACTTCATCACTAGTCTGGTGATTTCTAAGTCTTCCGGTACAAAACATACCCAGCTGCCTATGTGCCTCCTTTCAGTGACACCGAGCAAGGTGCTGCGCTGTTAAGACACTGGACTTGCTTTCGGGGAGTATAGGTACAAATAACCATCCGGCACCCAGATATATAATTTTAGATGACATTATTGGGATTTAACAGCGATCTCTCAGTTGAGTAAAATTGCTATTTTTACATCCAGATATAGAATTTTGGTGGTTTCCATAAATGGTTAAGGTAAATACGGGGTTGGTTCAGTTATTAATAGCACAGCCGATTTCATACCCCATCCACCACCAATAAGTGCGTGTGCCACGTCTCTAATCATCTCATCGTCGGCTGGACGTTAAACGCTAATGTACCTTCGTCCCTTCGTTTAGTCATCCTTTCTTATAGAGCCTGCTCCTTATAGTATTATTAGGTAGGTGCTTAAGTTGGTTTTTGTTTTACATGTTGATATTCCGGTTATTATAGGTTTATTTAGCGACTGCCATTCTTTATTTGTAGTCCACTGTTGCTATTTGAACTTACGTATTGTCATTTTGTCATTTGGGGATAGTGAGTGGAGCTGTGGACGCTAGAAAAATCTGAACGATTCCAACATATTCTTCTATCTGAGTTCAATAGAAGGGCGACAGCAGCGGAGGCAGTCTGAAACATTTGCGCCGTGTACGGGGATAATGCCACTGGACAGAGCACAGAAAGAAAATGGTTTTCACTTTCAGGAAGACCTTCGGAGTTTAATGAAAGTCGTTTAAACTCGTTAATCCACAATGATCCAAGTCGCTGTACACCAGAGCTGGCAAATGTGATGAACTGTAATCATTCCACCATTGTGCGACATTTGCATGCAATGGGGAGGCTCGAAAATGCGGAGTATGAGTACCGCCAAAACCACAAAAATCAGCGAGTGGCCATTTATTGTATCATAAATTTGTCAGGTTTCTTGTTAGCCACTCTTAAATAATACTACAATATGCTCTCATCATAAATTTTCCCACCAGTGAGATTATTCCTGTGAATAATTCTGATCATTTCGTGCTTCCACGGCTGTATAATGTAGATACTAATGAAAACCACCACTGCTGTATTTCAATTACTTTTGTTATACAACAACTGTTTTTGTTATATATTAACGTCTTCACTTAACACTGAAATTTCACCAACATAATTCATACGTACTTATCAGGAAATGGCAGCAGTATGCCGGTGTCATTACTCAAAAATGTCCTGTAGTCTGGCAATCACCGTAACACAGCTATTAGGAGCGGCAACTGGGACTACGAGTATGCAGACTGAACCCCTACTACACCGACAAACTTTCAAATGTTTTTCAGGGACATTTTATGAGTATTTTGGTATAAGGGACACTTGGCCTCCATTAGGTTGTTACAGAGTGGTAATGAAATTATGATTTAGCCGGTTTGTTACCCTAATTACATTTGATTCTGTGAAAATATCTTTACAACAGTAAAAGTGGCTATAATAAACAATCACCAACACGTAAAACAAAAAGTATAGATTTAGATAACAACCCCAAGACAGATGAGAAATTACTGTGTACAGGGTGTTTGGAAAAGAACTCCCTAGTTTTCAGTATAAATTTAACAGGGAAATTAATGAAAAATTACATCAATGAGAACATATAATGAAAGAGAATTCCTTCAAGTTTTGTTTAATGTTAGTAGACGTCGACGTGGGGTCCATTTGTTGCCCTGCACACGTCGAGACTATATTCCACTTCTCGCCACGTATTCACCAACATTTCAGGTGTAACTGTCCCAACCGCCGCAACGATTCTTTCCAGTAAATGACTGATTTCTCTGATCTTTTCACTGTACACAACATTTTTTGTGTGGCTCCAAAAGAAAAAATCCAGTGGGGTTAAGCCTGGGCCTCGTGGTGGCCAAGGTATTGGGCCAACCCTGCCTATCCACTTTCCTAGCAAGCGAGAGTCAAGAGCCGCATGCCCAGTACCTTCAGGCACTCCTAATTGTAGACTACGTCTGCCCAATGACTTCTTCGGGCTCCGAACACACGAGAGACGGATCTGTTCAGCAACATCTTCAGAAGTTCTCGGTCTACATGGTGATTTTGCTTTTAAAACACTACCGGTTTCCTTGAAACACTTTAGCCAATGACGGGTAGTTCTTGCCACAGATGGTTCACCACCATACTGACGTCTAAAATTACTATGCTCTGTTATAACTGACTCAGTTCTCACAAGCCAAATAACACACTGCGCTTTCTGTTGCGGAGTGCGTATTATTGATGAGTTGCTCGGCACTGTATTGCAAGTACGCCTGGACTGAACTGAGGGAACGGAGGAAAAAAATAGCACTGGTGTCGTCTGAAGGTTAAACAGACCTGCCAAATGCGGGGGAGCCAAACTTCGAGAGTTGATGAACCAAACACCATAAACTAGAACAGTGTATGTAACTTTGTAAAGATTGTAGGACGCATTAAAACTAGGGAGTTCTTTTTACAAACAAACTGTGTTGTTGTTGTCGCTGCGGTAACAGGTCAGCTCACAGTCGTTCTGCCACTGTTGCATTACATTCAGTGAACAAGTACACGAGGTGTGCATTGGCCAAGTATTCATCAGTACACCGGTACACCTTCTACGTGCGAGGGCGTGCTGAAAAGTAATGCCTCCGAAATTTTTATGTCAAAAATTTAGTTTTTTAAGTAAAACAGAGGCTTTCCACGAAGTTTCTGTATTTCCGCTGGATTACGTCGACTTCTTGTCACGATATTTCGGCTGATAACCACTCAGCCACCTTCAGATAAGTGTTCTGCACTTGAGACTGCTAGTTTTTTTATTGTTATTTCATCTCCTTCGCCCCATATGGGCGGGGGTTGCCTGTCAGCTGTACAATTCTCCGCTCTTTAGCCAGGCGAATTAAAAAATGCACAACAAAACATACAAACAAAATTTGGGGTTGTTTCCTATTTTAAATTAAAAATCAAAGACTGACAATTAAAAACAATTCTTTGGATAAAAATATCGAGGCACTGCACTTTCACGCAAAATCTGAAAGACTTCCACAAGGGTGAGAGGTATTGCTGGAGGAAAGAGTATGTTCCATAGGGATGAGGGGTGTTGGTAGGAACTTAGGTGTCTGTTAGGTAGGAAAGCTA
This sequence comes from Schistocerca nitens, assembly GCF_023898315.1. Classification (NCBI taxonomy): domain Eukaryota; kingdom Metazoa; phylum Arthropoda; class Insecta; order Orthoptera; family Acrididae; genus Schistocerca; species Schistocerca nitens. The sequence goes on from NC_064618.1 coordinate 604,030,605, forward strand.
TAGAGACGAGCTGTAGAAGCTGAAGCGGATAGTGGGAAATGCAGTCGGTGGGAAAGGTAGAGAGTGAGGAGTAGTGTGTTCTGTGGATAGGATAGAGGTTGCAAACGGAAAGAAATGGAGAGGGAGATAAAGGAGGGGGATGGATGGAGAGGGAAACAAGAGAGGAACTCTGATGTGGAGTAGGAGGGATAGGAAGCTCTACAGTTGGAGGCATAAATATTAAGATTGCTAATTCAAATCGCTAACTTTATGCTATTTTGTCTAAAACTTTATACCAAAAATTTTCGTGGACAAGCATGTGCAAAGGAAGCCGCTACATGAGCGACCTTTGTCGAGTTTCGCGCCTTCTTCGAATGTTGCTCCATGTATGGCGCAGGCGCATGCGTAATGGTGATACTACATGTGTGCTCTGTCTGAATGTGCATTCGCGGAGTTAAAATTCAGATGTCAGAATTAATAAAACTGTCGGTAGACGTGTCATTAGTCATTAATTTTTTTCTGTATGAAGAAATTAAAGAAATCGCCGGGTCCCACATTTTATCCAGTTGAAAGCCGCCATCACAATTCATAAAATCTTCAGCTAAACGCATTCCACCGGTCTTTAATAATCGAATCCCAGAAGGATCTCGTCTTGGCCAGTATTTCTGTGGCAGAATAATCCATGGAAAGACCTGTGGAGATATAATGCTCGGCTGTTGGTGACTTACTGTGCTGCGAAAGGCGAATGTGTTGATCCTGTTCGCATCTGTGCGTGTTGTCCTGTGTGCGTTGTCTGACCAATGTAGGTCCACACTCGGGGCTGACCCGCATAATAAACCTGGGTTTGGTGTGGGGCGGCGTTAGGGTGGGTGGACTTCTGTGGCCTGTTGCGGGGTTGTGAACCACTGAGGGTTACGGCAGGACGAAGCCTCTCCATCGTTTCTAGGTCCCCGGTTTAATACAATACAATACAATACCATTATGAGAGAGGATGTAATATGGTAAACCACACACACACTAACGGAGAAAAATAGCAACACCAAAAAATATAATATATGATGCATTCGGTTTCCATCTGTTTGTTATTACGGTTGAATCGGTACACTATCTTTTTACAGCTAATTTAAGAACCATGAAACGTCAGTATAATTGGCACAGATTAAATTCTTCATTTTCATACCCCAAAATTTAATTTGGTTTATGCTGTATAGCATCAGAGGGAAGAGGCACCTTTTAACATATAAACTGACTGAAAAAAATTGGTGACATTTGCAAATTATTATCACGTGGCAAAAGCCACGAATAAAGTAGAAAAAGCAAAGGCTATGATACAGACCTTACAGATCTCTCCTAATGTAATACTCTGAATATCGCAAATATGTAAAAATATTAAAGTAAATAAGTAGCAGCTTCGGTTGTCGGAGAGTGTCTTTATTCAATACATATACTGACTGAAATAAAATCGCAACATCAAAAAATAATCAACGTAGAGCAATGAAATTTCGGGAATACGTTTGGTTCAAATAGCTCTGAGCACTATGGGACTTAACATCTGAGATCATCAATCCCCTAGAACTTAGAACTACTTAAACCTAACTAACCTAGGGACATCACACGCATCCATGACCGAGGCAGGATTCGAACCTGCGACCGGAGCGGTCGCGAGATTCCAGACTGAAGCGCCTAGAACCGCTCGGCCACACCGGCCGGTGAATACGTTTGCCCAAGTAACATATTTAAGTGATTAACGTTGAAGGATCACAGATTAATGTAAGTGCTAGATAAGCCACTGAAAATGTGCAATGCTGTTGCATTAATAACCGGTGTAACAGCAAGAATGTTGACTGCAAATACGCAGATGTGCATGCATTGTGTTGTACAATTGCCGTATATTGGTTTGGGGGATGGAGTTCCACGTCTGTTGCAAAGATGGTTAATGCTGTTTCTAGATGACGTTGGAATTGTCGTCCGATGGTCTCCCATATGTGCTCGATTGGGGACACATCTGGTGATGGAGCAGACCAAGGCAACAGGTCAATCGTCTGTAGACCATGTTGGGTTAGAATAGCGATATGAAGGCGAGCGTTCTACTTTTGGAAAATACCCCGTGGGATGCTGTTCGTGAATGGCAGCTTGACAGGTCGAATCACCATATTGACGTACAAATCTGCAGCCATGGTGCAAGGAATAAATACGAGAGTGCTGCTGCTGTCATACGAAATCGCACCTCAGACCATAATTTCAAGTGTAGGTCCAGTATATCTGGCACACAGAGTTTGGTTACATGTCCTAAACTGGCCTCCTAACCAACATACGGCCATCACTGGCGCCGAGACACAAAAAGCATTTGTCAGAAAACACAACAGAGGTCCTCCCTGCTCTCGAATGAGCTCTCGCTTTACTCCACTGAAGTTGAAAACAGTGGTGGTTTGGGTCAGTGGAGTGCACGCTACAGGGCGCACGGATCGGAGCTCTCCTTGAAGTAACAGATTTTAAATTGTTCGTTGTGTCACTGTGGTGCCAGCTGCTGCTCAGATTGCTGCTGCAGATGCAGTACGATGCACCAGAACCATACGCCGAACATGACGGTCTTCCCTCTTGGTAGTGTCACATGGCAGTCCATAGCCTGGTCTTTTTGCAGAATTCCCGTGATAACTGCTGCCAACAATCATGTATAGTGGCTACATTCCTACCATGTCTTCCTGGAGTATTGCAGAAGGAACATGTAGCCTCTCGTAGCCCCATTACACGACATCGTTCGAAATCAGTGAGGTGCTGATAATGGTGTCCTTGTCGCCTTGAAAGCATTCTTGACTAACATCAAGTCACAACGTCCAGTTTCAAAGGTACCTAACAGTCATGACCATTGCAGCGCGTATTTAAAGCAAACGCCATTTGCGTCCTTATAGCGGCGCTACTAGCGCCACTCTCACGCGACTGGCGCGAAATTTGAACAGACATCATCATTCAGGTATAGAAGCACGCCTACCAACTTTCGTTTATTACACAAATCCTTCTTAGTACGGGCTATGAGCATCATCAGTGGTATAAGATACTATCGATCAATGCTAGACTTTAACGTATGCCATTGGTGTGCAATCTTACGATGAGGTAAATACCACATCACTTTAGTGATCCCTTCTCCTGTGACAGGAGTGTTGCTGTGCCCTATAGCACATACCTTAGACGGAAAGCGGCCAACAGACCGTTTACGACGGCGCCGCGTCACAGCGAGGATGAGCCTGGCGAGGAAGTAGGCCAGCTCCACCAGGCTGAGCGCGCTGCAGCCCAGCGTCAGCCCCAGGATGCTGCCCAGCGACACTGCCACAGCACACAGAGCGAACCAGCGGCTTAGCACGGGTCACTAGTCGCGTGCTCCGAGCCATTCCCAGCAATGTAGGCTGTTTCGGCGGGAGCCACAGCTAAATGCTTAAGGGAACTTTTGAATTAAAAGTTATATATAAATACGACAGGCGCTCAATAAGTAATCCAACACATTTTTACTGAAAGCAGGTTTGTGTTAATCAGGATCCCAACACACCCTATTATTCCCCACTCTTTGCGCTACAAAATCCCATTTTTCAACAAAATCTCCGTCCAATGAGACGGCCTTACGCCTTCTTGCTGGGACGGAATGTATGCCCGCACGGTACCACACTACTGGTCGACGTCGAAGCCAGCGTCATGCTCCATCAGTAACCTCCCCACCATCCATGTACTGCTTCCCGCGGACCATTGTACCAAACAGACAGAAGTCTGAAGGTGCGAGATCCGGGCTGTAGGATGGATAAGGAAGAACAATCCAATGAACTTCCATGAGCTTCTCTACGGTGCGCGCACCTGTGTGAAACTTTGCCTTGTCATGGAGAAGGACAAGTTCGTTTGCATTTTTGTGGCGACGAACACGCTGATGTCAAACTTTGCAGGAGTCACAGCTGTGTGCGGCCGGCCGGCTTCAACGATACAAGCCTTCAAAGCCCGGAGTTAAACCTCCATGGTTAAATGCTAGCGTAATGACTAATTTCTGGATTGGGCAGTTGTTGGTTCGAATCCCGTTACAAGCAGTTTTTTTTCATGTTACCATTGTTAATACGTCTGTTACTTTTTTATGAATGTAGTACAAGTATGTTTTACAATATTGGATGTTATTAAATCCAGTCTGACCGGAGAACGAAGGATGAAATAAGTATTTTGCTATTTCCGAGTGTGTGGTTAGGCAGAAATCTATGAGGACAGCTTAACTGCTGCGACTGAATTGAGCAATAATACATTCATATTCTTCCTTCTCACAAATATTTGACGCTATATTTCCGAATATGTGCCGCCTTTCGAGTATGTAGTTAGGCAGGAATCTAAGACAACATTTGAAATTAACAAAAAATGGCTCTGAGCACTATGGGACTCAACTGCTGAGGTCATTAGTCCCCTAGAACTTAGAACTAGTTAAACCTAACTAACCTAAGGACATCACAAACATCCATGCCCGAGGCAGGATTCGAACCTGCGACCGTAGCGGTCTTGCGGTTCCAGACTGCAGCGCCTTTAACCGCACGGCCACTTCGGCCGGCCTTGAAATTAACATTCATATTCTTCCTTGACAGAAATATTTCGCTGTTTATTTACGAATCTGTGGCGTTTTCCAAGGGAGTGGTTAGGCAAGAGACTAACAGTACAGCTTTAATTGCTGTGACTGAGACGAGCAGCAGTAAAATGCATATTCTGCCTTTACACTAATATTTGGCTCTTTATTTCCGAGTATGTGGCGATTTCCGAGAGTGCGGTTAGGCGGGAACTTAAGAGGACAGCTTAAATTGCTGCGAGTGAATCGAAGAGCAATAATATTCATATTCTTCCTTGTCACAAAGTCGATAACCGATCATGCGGTCGTCGTTATTGCGCGTGACGTCAAAATGACGTCAGGTTTTCAGGAATTGTTGTGAAACGAGCATCGCTCTGCCAACATTCGTCAATGTCTTTACAATGCATGGTCTGTGGTAATTGGTGACGTCATTTTTCAAATCAGACGAGTTGCACCCCACTCTTCAGTGTTCCCTCCTTCTCTTAGTCAAATTGTGCCATAAAAACGTTTTCTCCCCAAATAGTTTCAGTACCTTCCTAAACACATCAAAAAACGTTATTCAACACCCCGGTTCCCAGAATCCTAAGGATAGACATTGACTCTGGAATTGTATCACAGACACAGCCCCTTTGACTGTTCAGAGATGTCACTAAACCCGCCCAGAGTTGTAACCAACCATGCATGAGCAGCGCCTAATATACGGAGGGGGTCCGACAGCCGATTAATTTCAATCATTTCACCAGGAAGGAGGTACACGGCTCGTGTTGCCTGTAGTTCAACCACACCTAGGCGGTCACTACCGCTGTTCGATCGCGTCCGCATTGTTACTTTCTGACAGGAAGTGCTCTCAACAAGAGAAGTGTCCAGGCGTCTCAGAGTGAACCAAAGCGAATTTGTTCGGACGTGGAGGAGATACAGAGAGACAGGAACTATCGATGACATGCCCTGCTAAGGCCGCCCAAGAGCAGTGGATGACCGCTACCTAAGGATTATGGCTCGGAGGAACCCTGACAGCAACGACACCATGTTGAATAACGCTTTACGTGCAGCCACAGTGTTACGACCAAACTGTGCCCAATATGCTGCATGATGCGCAACTTCACTCCTAACGTCCATGGAGAGGTCCATCTTTGCTACCACGACACCATGCTGCGCAGTACAGATGGGCCCAACAACATGCCGAATGAACCGCTCAGTACGTTCTCTTGACCGATGAGTTTCGCATATGCCTTCAACTAGACAATCGTCGGAGACGTGTTTGGAGGCAACCAGGTCAGGCTGAACGCCTTAGACACACCGTCCAACGAGTGCAGCAAGGTGGAGGTTCCCTGTGTTTTGGGGTGGCATTATGTGGGGCCAATGTACGCCGCTGGTGGTCATGAAAGGCGCCGAGACGATTGTACGATACGTGAATGCCATCCTCCGACCGATAGTGCAACCATATCGGCAGTATACTGGCGAGGCATTCGTCTGCATGGACGACAGTTCACGCCCCCATCGTGCACATCACGTGAATGACTTCCTTCAGGATAACGATATCGCTCGACTAGAGTGGCCAGGATGTTCTCCAGACATGGGCCCTAGAACATGCCTGGGATAGATTGAAAAGGGTTTATGGACGACGTGACCCACCAACCACTCTGAGGGATATACGCCGAACCGCCGTTGAGGAATGGGACGATCTGGACCAACAGTGCCTTGATGAACTTGTGGATAGTATGCCACAACGAATACAGGTATGCATCAGTGCAAGGTGACGTGCTACTGGGTATTAGAGGTACCGGTGTGTACAGCAATGTGGACCACCATCTCTGAAGGTCTCGCTGCATGGTGGTACAACATGCAATGTGTGGTTTTCATGTTCAATAAAAATCGCGGAAATGATGTTTATGTTGATTTCTATTCCAATTTTCTGTACAGCTTCCGGAACTCTCGGAACCGAGGTGGAGCAAAACTTTTTTTTATGTGTGTACTTTTACCCGATCTACATATACACGGTGGTTTCTTCCACCGTGTAGTCAAACACTAGGTATTGATCGATGAGACGATACGGAACAAAAAAGTGTAATGAACTTAGTATGTCCGGAAATGCATGGGTTCCATGCTAGAGACCATTTATTCAGTCTTCCTTTGCTATTGCTACAGAGACCATGCAGCCACAGTTACAGTATGCATAGTTTCCTCCTAGAGGGTGAGACAGTCCCTCATAGGTCATGTCCTAGAGCCCTTTCCTGTCATAGTAATTGGTTCAAAAAATGGTTCTCTGCACTATTGGACTTAACATCTGAGGTCATCAGTCCCCTAGAACTCAGAACTACTAAACCTAACTAACCTAAGGACATCACACACATCCATACCCGAGGCAGGATTCGAACCTGCGACCGTAGCAGTCGCGCGGTTCCAGACTGAAGCGCCTAGAGACGCTCGGCCACCGCGACCTGCTGGTGATTGGTAATTTTGTGTCAGACCTACTTCACTGTCTGTCTTACCTTATAGTGGATGTGGTACAGCGTTGTACACAATGGTTCCGTATTCGAATCGAGAGCTTGGCGACATGGTGTTTGCCTAGGTAAATGGCGACGTGCGGTGGGCAGGTTGTAACAGGAGACCTATCTCCACTGACAACAGCCACAGCATTCAATGTTTGCAACAGTGTTTCGCCGTTTGTCTGAGACAGGGTCGTTTCATGAAGCAGGAAATAATGAAGGACCTACCCGAAATGTTCGGACACCGGACTTAGAGGAAAATGTGGTTAACCCTGTGGAAGGCGACCGCCGTGTCAGTACCAGGCAGCTGGCCTGACGACTGTCTGGAACATTCTCCATGACAATTGTTACTATCCTTATCACTTACAGCGTGTTCAGGGATTACTAGCGACAGACTTTCCACATCGGGAGGAGTTTTGTCACTGGTTTCTACACCAGGCAGCCACGATTCCGGTATTTGTGTCATCCATCCTATTCACTGATGAGGCGACCTTTAGGTGGAGTGGTATCTTCAGCTTTCATAACGGTCATATGTGGGATAGTATGCAGAACCATTCATGGTATTGTGACAGCGAATCATCAGCATCGGTGCAGCCGGAATGTGTGGGCCGGGGTAATTGACGACCGTATTTTGGGACCAGTCTTCCTTCCACGTCAGCTAACAGGCCGGAACTATCGGCGTTTCTGGCGGGTGACTTTGCGTCCCCTGCTGGAAGAAATGCCTTTGATGATTGGAAGGGTTATGTGGCTGCTACACGTTGTGGTGCTCCAGCCAAATTCGCCGTTAACATCCGGACGCATCTCAATCGTGTCTTCCCTTGGCTATGGATCGGACGAGGGGGTCTAGATGCGTGGCCTGCTCTTTCACGGAGTCAACTCGTGCGATTTCTTGCTATGGGCCATCTCAAAAGTATCGTGTATGCTGACCCCATTCCAGATGTGGAAACATTGGATCAATGCCTTTGACACTGTTCGGATGCAGCCTGGCCGATGTAAACGTGTGAGACAAAACATGCTGCGGCGCATACACGCTTGCGTTGAATCACAGGCAAACCATTTTCAACACATACCGTAACTGTGGCTGCATGGTACAGCGCGCATTAGACCGCAGCCCATGTAGCAATGTATGATGTGTAAATGGTCTCTAGCATGGAAACAATGCATTTCCGGTTATAAGTTCATTAGCCCTGTTTTGTTCCATATTGTCTCATGGATCAATCCGTAAAGTTTGTACACGGTGGAAAAATCATCCTGTATAATATTCAGTATTTTTCTATAACACCCTTCTTCAAAATATTTTGTGTTCTTCTTGTCTGAACTGTTTATCAGCCACGTTTCACATCCATACAAGGCTACAATGTAGACAAATACCTTCCTAAAAGATTTCCTAACCCTCAAATTTATATTCGACGTTAACGAATTTCTCTTTTCCACAATTTTTTTTTTTACAGTTATTGCCAGTCTGCATTTTAACTCCTCTCTGCTTTTACCGCCGTCAGTTGTTTTTCTGCCGAAATACCAAAATCCATATCCTACTTTTAGAGTCTCATTTCCTATTGTAATTCCCTCGGAATCGTCAAATTTAGTTAGAATACATTCTGTTACCGCTCTTTTAGTTATGTTGATATTCATTTATGGCCCGCATTCAAGATATGCTCATTACATGCAACTGATCTTCCAAGCTTTTTGTCGCCTCCAACAACAGCAGTGTCATCGACACGCTTCATTTATTTCTTCTATCCGAACTCATAATCCCTTTCGAGCTTTGTCCCTGATTTGTTTTACTGCTTGTTTAATGTGCAACTGCTATTTTCCCTTAATGTCCTTCAATTCCTGTAACCGTAACATGATTTCTGTTCGAGTGTACATAATACTTCGCTCAGTGTATTTTATACTTGCTACCTTCATAAATGCTGAACGTTTATTCCAGTCAACATAACCAAAAATTTCTCTAAGACTACAAATGCTATAAATGTAGGTTTGCCTTTTCTTAACCTATTTTTCAAGGTTGGTCATGGGATCAGTAATGCCTTGCGTGTTCCATCTTCCCCGAGGTCGGTTTCTATCAGTATTTCCATTCCTCCATAAATATTTCATGTCAATATTTTCAACCACGTTTTATTAAAGTGATGGTTAATTACTATTTATATCCATGTTAGCACTTGCCTTCTTTGAAGTTCTAACTATTTATTTCTTTATTATTGCAGTATAAGGATATTTCGCCTGTCTCATAATCTTGCATACCAAATGGAAAAGCTTTGTCATGGTACAGGAGTTGGTCATAAAAAAGTAGAAAAACCGCGATAGATGCATGCTTGAACATAAAGTCAGATGCTAATCAAGCTTGCACGTTGCATGTTACACATTGAAACGAATGGCACATGTGCAATGTACTCAATACATTGCAAGTTTTAGTCGTGATCAGAAATGTGTAGTTTCGTGCGTATTTGGTCAGAACTAAGCGAATTCTAAAACGTGGGCAAATTGTTCTTGCCCCTATAGTGAGTGCTTCGGTAACCAAGGTAGCTGAAATACATATATAAAAAAAAAAATTATCACCTCGATTCCGAGAGTTCCGGAACCTGTACAGAAAATTGGAATAGAAATCATAAATATCATTTCCGCCATTTTTATTGAACATGAAAACCACACATTGCATGTTGTACCACCTTACAGTGTGACCTTCAGAGATGGTGGTCCAGATTGCTGTACACACCGGTGCCTCTAGTACCCAGTAGCACGTCGTCTTCCACTGGTGCATGCCTGTATTCGTCGTGGCATACTATCCACAAGTTCATCAAGGCACTGTTGGTCCAGATCGTCCCACTCCTCAACAGCGGTTCGGTGTATATCCCTCAGAGTGGTTGGTGGGTCACGTCGTCCATAAACACCCCTTTTCAATCCATCCCAGGCATGTTCTAGCGTCCATGTCTGGAGAACCTCCTGGCCACTCTAGTCGAGCGATATCGTTACCTGAAGGAAGTCATTCACGTGATGTGCACGATGGGGGCGTGAACTGTCGTCCATGAAGAAGAATGCCTCGCCAGTATGCTGCCGATATGGTTGCGCTATCGGTCGGAGGATGGCATTCACGTATCGTACAGCCGTTACGGCGCCTTCCATGATCACCAGCGGCATACGTCGGCCCCACATAATGCCACCCCAAAACATCAGGGAACCTCCACCTTGCTGCACTCTCTGGACAGTGTGTCTAAGGCGCTCAGCCTGACCTGGTTGCCTCCAAACACGTCTCCGACGATTGTCTAGTTGAAGGCATATGCGAAACTCATCGGTCAAGAGAACGTACTGAGCAGTTCATTCGGCATGTTGTTGGGCCCATCTGTACTGCGCAGCATGGTGTCGTGGTTGCAAAGGTGGACCTCTCCATGGACGTTAGGAGTGAAGTTGCGCATGCTGCAGCCTATTGCGCACAGTTTGGTCGTAACACGACGTCCTGTGGCTGCACGGAAAGCATTATTGAACATGGTGTCGTTGCTGTCAGGATTCCTCCGAGCCATAATCCTTAGGTAGCGTTCATCCACTGTAGTACAGGGCTATTACAAATGATTGAAGCGATTTCATAAATTCACTGTAGCTCCATTCATTGACATATGGTCACGACACACTACAGATACGTAGAAAAACTCATGAAGTTTTGTTCGGCTGAAGCCGCACTTCAGGTTTCTGCCGTCTGAGCGCTCGACAGCGCAGCGAGACAAAATGGCAGCCAGGAGCCGAGAAAGCGTATGTCGTGCTTGAAATGCACTCACATCAGTCAGTCATAACAGTGCAACGACACTTCAGGACGAAGTTCAACAAAGATCCACCAACTGCTCACTCCATCCGGCGATGGTATGCGCAGTTTAAAGCTTCTGGATGCCTCTGTAAGGGGAAATCAACGGGTCGGCCTGCAGTGAGCGAAGAAACGGTTGAACGCGTGCGGGCAAGTTTCACGCGTAGCCCGCGGAAGTCGACGAATAAAGCAAGCAGGCAGATAAACGTACCACAGCCGATGGTTTGGAAAATCTTACGGAAAAGGCTAAAGCAGAAGCCTTACCGTTTACAATTGCTACAAGCCCTGACACCCGATGACAAAGTCAAACGCTTTGAATTTTCGGCGCGGTTGCAACAGCTCATGGAAGAGGATGCGTTCAGTGCGAAACTTGTTTTCAGTGATGAAGCAACATTTTTTCTTAATGGTGAAGTGAACAGACACAATGTGCGAATCTGGGCGGTAGAGAATCCTCACGCATTCGTGCAGCAAATTCGCAATTCACCAAAAGTCAACGTGTTTTGTGCAATCTCACGGTTTAAAGTTTACGGCCCCTTTTTCTTCTGCGAAAAAAAAGGTTACAGGACACGTGTATCTGGACATGCTGTAAAATTGGCTCATGCCACAACTGGAGACCGACAGCGCCGACTTCATCTTTCAACAGGATGGTGCTCCACCGCACTTCCATCATGATGTTCGGCATTTCTTAAACAGGAGATTGGAAAACCGATGGATCGGTCGTGGTGGAGATCATGATCAGCAATTCATGTCATGGCCTCCACGCTCTCCCGACTTAACCCCATGAGATTTCTTTCTGTGGGGTTATGTGAAAGATTCAGTGTTTAAACCTCCTCTACCAAGAAATGTGCCAGAACTGCGAGCTCGCATCAGCGATGCTTTCTAACTCATTCGTGGGGACATGCTGCGCCGAGTGTGGGAGGAACTTTATTATCGGCTTGATGTCTGCCGAATCACTAAAGGGGCACATATCGAACATTTGTGAATGCCTAAAAAACTTTTTGAGTTTTTGTATGTGTGTGCAAAGCATTGTGAAAATATCTCAAATAATAAAGTTATTGTAGAGCTGTGAAATCGCTTCAAACATTTGTAATAACCCTGTAGTAGCCCTTGGGCGGCCTGAGCCTGTCTCTCCATGCCCGAACAACATCTCTTTGGTCCACTCTGAGACGCTTGGAAACTTGCGTTGTTGAGAGCCCTTTCTGGCACAAAGTAACAACTTGGACGCGATCGAACCCCGGTAGTGAGCGTGTAGGCATGGTTGAACTACGGACAACACGAGCAGCGTACCTCCTTCCTGGAGGAAAGACTGGAACTGATCGGCTGTCGGACCCCCTGCTTCTAATAGGCGCTACTCATGCATGGTTGTTTACGTCTGTGGGCGGGTTTAGTGACATCTCTTGAACAGTCAGAGAGACTGTATTTGTGATACAATATCCACAGTCAACGTCTATCTGCAGGAGTTCCGGGAACCGGGGTGATGCAAAAGTTTTTTTAATGTGTGTATTTGGTGTTTCAGGAGGCACCGTATCGAAGATTTAAACCGCATACGGGGAAAACGGGAAAATATCATCCGCTAAGTCACAACGCTGACAAAGTGTGTGTTGATTGATCATGACGGACGGTCATTGATGAGAACTGTAAAGGAAAAAGAGAGGTCAGCAGCTGCAAATTCACCACAGCACTAATGTCGCACTCGTAAATCCTATCAGTAAAAAACAACACGGAGGGAACTTGTTAAGCAGGGAACTGCAAGCCGAGCTGGAATTTCAAAACCACTCATCAGTGATAAAATGCTCCTAACAGGGAAATGTGGTGCGGGATCCATAAAATCTGGGCTACGGAGCAATGAAACAGTAAGCCATTTGTCCGAATAAATCTTGCTGCACAAATTTCCAACTTCTGGCCGAGTTACGTCCTAGAGTGAAACATGATGGGGGTTCGATGATGATTTAGGTAGCCATATCGTGGTGTGAAGATGATTCTTTCATGGAGTCGGTCACTCACTCCAATAAAAAAAAATATTTTAACAAGATTGCAATCAAGACTGTTTTAAATGGTTCAAATGGTTCAAATGGCTCTGAGCACTATGGGACTTAACATCTATGGTCATCAGTCCCCTAGAACTTAGAACTACTTAAACCTAACTAACCTAAGGACAGCACACAACACCCAGCCATCACGAGACAGAGAAAATCCCTGACCCCGCGGGAATCGAACCCGGGAACCCGGGCGTGGGAAGCGAGAACGCTACCACACGACCACGAGATGCGGGCAAGACTGTTTTAAATTTTAATTTTAACTACTTTTATAGATCGCTGAATATGTTTCAAACATTTCAAAAATCTTATATCGTGGTGTTCCAAGGGGCCCCTGGATACTCTGCAAGGTCACATTACAGCCAAGGGTTATATGACTATTTTGGCTAAGCACTTCCATCTCATAGAACAATGTTTGTTTCCCGATGGTGATGGTGTGTTCCAAGATTAAGAGCCTCTATTCACACAGCTCGCCTCGTCCAGGACTGGTTATGTGAGCACGAGGATGAATTGTCTCATCTTACTGTCCACCACAGTTACTAGATCTCAATATTACTGAGCATTTGTGATCTACTTTGTAGAAAAGGGTGCGATATCGCTATCCGCTTCCATCGCCGTTACCAAACTTGCGACTATTTTGAAGGAGTAATCGTATGACTCTCTTGAAAACCATGCAGGATCTGCATTTATTCACTGCTGGACGACTGGAAGCTGTTTTGAATGCTAACAGTTTTCCTACACCTACTCAGACAAGGTGACGTCTTGTGTCTTTGATTTTTCCATATTTCTATCCAACCCTGTACAAGATTATTCTGTTTATCCTTTGTTCTAGACGAATTATTGTACAACACCCTTGATTAGGTTTACATTTTCTTCAATATTTTGAGGCAAACATTGTGGAGGCAGCTTTCGTTCTTCCTCTGGAAGCCCTAGTGCTTCAAATGGATATTTACGAACGCACTTCTTAATTCATTCGTACATATGATCCGCCATTCTTTCTTCTAGGTGCCTGCTAGTCGTAATTTATAAAGAAATTTTACAGACTGACTATCTAATTTATATTTCATAGTATCCACTGTCCTCGTGGGAATATTTGCCTCTTTAATGTGTCGTTTCTGTTAGACATTAATATCATTTTTGCATCTAAGAGGAAGTGATCTGAACCACATTCTGCATCCCTGTAGACTCTAAACATCATCTGTCCTTATGAAATTTTATTTCGAATGATGTAGTCTATAACGGACGCGATAATCCTGAAAGACCTTTCCCATGTATACTTGAACATTTCCTTGTGAGGAAAAAAAAAAAAACAGTCAAAATCTTAAAGGACAATGGCTCATACACAGCAGATAACGTTTCGCCATTGCCATCTGCTGTCTCCAAACCTTACAACTATTCCAGTATCAGTGGCTGTGCTACATTTCCATTCACGTTCACCCATTAAAGTCTTTTGTTTCTAGGCGCTTATGCTGTATAACACCCTTGTTAATACTTCATGAAACTCATCTTTGACTTTACTGTCAGTGTCATGTGCAGATGCATAAACTCCGACAATGATAATTTCGTGGCCATACTTTGAGATTTTCTTCCAGCACTTGAGATCTCTTCTATGCTTCTTATGGACAGCCACTGAAGGCCCTCTCTTGGCTCTTTCCTCCTTTTCAACGGCACTATAAAAAAATATAATTTGTTATTTTATATTTCCCTTCGTCTTTACCTTTGTCTCTTGCACACATGTACCATCAACCTCACTAGTTCCTGGAACACTTCTTTTCTTTGTGCTCAAACGCTACACAGACCACCTTGTTATTCCTGCAGCCATTTTCGTCTCCGCGATGATCCAGTCCCGTCATTTTTCCGAGGCTTGTGATTGAGATCTTCAGTGGAGAAAATATATTTCACAAATACTGGGGAGTTGTGCCATCGCTCCACTCGCCACCCTGAAGGACTGGGCAATATTTCGGGTTACCTTTCCCTAGACATACCTACTTCCCAGGATTTTTGAGCTCTCCCCTTCCGAGAGACAAGGAAACGAAATATCACGGCCCAATGAAGGAAAGATTGGACGTGAGACACGCACCACCTAGCTCCCCCGTAGTCGGCTGGCCGCCATGGGAGACTTTGGCAATAGCTTCGCTACCATCGGTACTGCCCTCCATTTCATCTAAACGCAAATCCTCTCGCCCGCGTGGACAATGTTACGACAAGGCGGTGTCTCCTGCGTGGAGAAACTGAATGTAAGTATGCAATAAACAATTTTCTCATGCTAATAATGAATGCAATAGTTTGCAAATAAATATTACTATCAAAAGTCGCGATGGGAAACTGATTGAATGTAACGTATCTTTTCTCTCATTCCTCTTATTCAACTGTTGTTGTTGTGGTCTTCTGTTCTAAGACTGGGTTGTTGCAGCTCTTCACGGTGGTCTATCCTGCGATAGACTCTTCATCTCTGCAAGGCTTCTGCAACTTACATTCACCTCTAGCGGCCTTCTAGTCAAGCCTTGGTCCTTTTCCACAATATTCACCTCTCATCCGTGTCCCCATTATCAAACTGACTATTCCTTGATGCCTCAGTATAATTTTCCCTCAAGTGTTAACGGATTTCGTGACTGTGTGTTTTCGCGTAGTAGCGCTGAAACGATTTTATCGCTGAATAAAAAAAAAAGACTGTGATTACAACGAAATAATATTTTTGTAATTATTTATGTATGTAATTTAAGCGAATAAGGACTCGCAACCTTTTGTTCTCTCTCTTCCTGGTCAGTCATTGTCTGGTACGGTCATAAAAATATTACGTGGTTTATTGTACGTCGAGATTTTGTTATTTGTGCTCGTTTTGCATAATAATACCTAATCAATTTCATTTGTTCGTTATTACGACTAATCATACCTTTTTTTCTCAGCTTTTTCCTGGATTTGATAGTTAAATGTCGCTTACTTTGTGTGGGGATGTCTGTTAGTGAATGATCGCATATTAACGGCACCAGTCAGTGTAATACGTTTGGTTTGGTTTCAGAATAGAACCTGCATCTAAAGTTTCACTTTTCACAAAACGAAGTCCGATAGCTTTTAGGCGTAAATCACGTCCCAAAATTATATTGGCCAACAGACAATCCCGCTAAAGGAGCCTAGCTAAAAAAAAATATGGATCATGATCGTTGTAATTAAACTCCAATTTCAATATTTAAAAAATATTTTTACGTGATTTCCAAGTACGTAATCTTTCTTGATTTAATTGTAGATTCAATTAGCCACAGATAATTTTAATTTGATTCAGACTTGGATTTGATTTCAAACATTTTAAAAACCAGAATAATATAAAATTAAATAAGAATAAAAAATAATATTATAAAACCACCATTACACCAGGATGTTTCCAGTTAACCGATCGCTTCTTTTCGTCCAGTTGTGCTATTAATTTTTTTCTCCCTTATTCGCCTTATTTTTTTATTAGTTATGCGATCTACCCATCAAATATTCAGCGCTCCTTTGTCACACAACCGCCCGCATCTCGTGGTCGTGCGGTAGCGTTCTCGCTTCCCACGCCCGGGTTCCCGGGTTCGATTCCCGGCGGGGTCAGGGATTTTCTCTGCCTCGTGATGGCTGGGTGTTGTGTGCTGTCCTTAGGTTAGTTAGGTTTAAGTAGTTCTAAGTTCTAGGGGACTTATGACCACAGCAGTTGAGTCCCATAGTGCTCAGAGCCATTTGAACCATTTTTGTCACACAACCTAAATTATCTTAAGGTTCTATTCACTTCTTGTCTGTCCGTTCACAGTCCGTATATTACTTCTGTAGAAGGCTACACCCCAAAATGTTTTCAGAGGAGATTTCCCGCCTCACTGTGGCCTCTTGTCGTGGTCCACACGGCTCTCCCCTCCCCCCCCCCCGCCCCCTTCCCTCTTCGGAGGTTCGAGTCCTCCCTCGGACAGGGGTGTGTATGTCGTCGTTAGCGTAAGTTAGTTTAAGTTATATTAACTAGTGTGTAAGATTAGGGACCGATGACCTCAGCAGTTTGGTCCCGTAAGATCTCACGATAAATTTCCAAGAAGACTTTCCAACCCCATAAATTAGTATTCGATTTTAAAATATTTTTCATGTTTTAGGAAAACTTTATTTGCTACTGCAAGATTGCATTTTACATTGCTTTTACTTCTGCCATCATCAGTTACTTTCCGATTCCATATCACCTGGCTTAATTCGACTATATTTCACTACCCCTGTTTTACTTTTGTTGATGTTGAACTTGAGACCTCTCCTCGAGACACTATCCATTATGTTCAACTGTTCTTCCTTGTCATTTTCTATCTTTGAAACAATTACAATGACACGGAGGAACTTCAAAGTTTCCATTTCTTCTCCCCGAAATTTAATTCTCTTTCCAAATCTCTCCTTGGTCTCCAGTGCGGGGTGCCCAATATAGAGATGAATAACATGAGGAATAGGCTACGACTCCATCTCTCCCTGTTCAGCTACTGCCTCACTTTCATGACTTTCGACTCTTATAAGCGCAGTGTGGTTTCTGAACAAAGTGTATATAGCCTTTTACTTCCTATCTTTTATCCCTGGTACGGACATCTACATCTAATCCAAAACATACTACCAAGCCACCGTACAGTACATAGCGGAGGGCCCCTCTGTCGCCAAAAGTCATTTCCTTTCCCGTTCCCGTCACAAATAGAGCCAAGGAAAAACCAATATCTATAAACCTCCGTAGGAGCCATAATTTCTCTTATCTTCGTGGTCCTTACCCAAAATGTAGGTTGGTGGCAATAGAATTTTTCTGCGTCAGCTTCAAATGCCAGTTCTCTTAATGTTCTCAATAGTATACCTCGAAAACAACATCGGCTTCCCGCCAGGCATTCTCATTTGAGTTCCCGAAGCGTCTCTTAACAATTGCGTGTTGTTCGTCTACATCTACAACTACATTTATACTCCGCAAGCCACCCAACGGTGTGTGGCGGAGGGCACTTTACGAGCCATTGTCATTACCTCCCTTTCTTGATCCAGTCGCGTATGGTTCGCGGGTAGAACGACTGCCGGAAAGCCTCCGTGCGCGCTCGAATCTCTCTAATTTTACATTCGTGATCTCCTCGGGAGGTATAAGTAGGGGGAAGCAATATATTCGACACCTCATCCAGAAACGCACTCTCTCGAAACCTGGACAGCAAGCTACACCGCGATGCAGAGCGCTTCTCTTGCAGAGTCTACCACTTGAGTTTGCTAAACATCTCCGTAACGCTATCACGTTTACCAAATAAACCTGTGACGAAACGCGCATCTCTTCTTTGAATCTTCTCTATCAACCCGATCTGGTACGGATCCCACACTGACGAGCAATACTCAAGTATAGGTCGAACGAGAGTTTTGTAAGCCACCTCCTTTGTTGATGGACTACATTTTCTAAGGACTCTCCCAATGAATCTCAACCTGGCACCCGCCTTACGAACAATTAATTTTATATGATCATTCCACTTCAAATCGTTCCGTACGCGTACTCCCAGATATTTTACAGAAGTAACTGCTACCAGTGTTTGTTCCGCTATCATATAATCATACAATAAAGGATCCTTCTTTCTATGTATTCGCACTACATTACATTTGTCTATGTTAAGGGTCAGTTGCCACTCCCTGCACCAATTGCCCATCCGCTGCAGATCTTTCTGCATTTCGCTGCAATTTTCTAATGCTGCAACTTCTCTGTATACTACAGTATCATCCGCGGGAAGCCCCATGGAACTTCCGACACTATCTACTAGGTCATTTGTATACAGGGTGTTACAAAAAGGTACTGCCAAACTTTCAGGAAACATTCCTCACAGACAAATAAAGAAAAGATGTTATGTGGACATGTGTCCGGAAACGCTTAATTTCCATGTTAGAGCTCATTTTAGTTTCGTAAGTATGTACGATGAATGGAGCACGTTATCATTATTTCATACGGGATACTCTACCTCTGCTGCTAGAACATGTGCCTTTACAAGTACGACACAACATGTGGTTCATGCTTCTCAACAACAGATTCGGTGATCGATGGGTTGGTAGAGGCGGACCAATTCCATGGCATCCACGCTCTCCTGACCTCAACCCTCTTGACTTTCATTTATGGGGGCATTTGAAAGCTCTTGTCTACGCAACCCCGGTACCAAATGTAGAGACTCTTCGTGCTCGTATTGCGGACGGCTGTGATACAATACGCCATTCTCCAGGGCTGCATCAGCGCATCAGGGATTCCATGCGACGGAAGGTGGGTGCATGTATCCTCGCTAACGGAGGACATTTTGAACATTTCCTGTAACAAAGTGTTTGAAGTCATGCTGGTACGTTCTGTTGCTGTGTGTTTCCATTCCATGATTAATGTGATTTGAAGAGAAGTAATAAAATGAGCTCTAACATGGAAAGTAAGCGTTTCCGGACACATGTCCACATAAAATATTTTCTTTCTTTGTGTGTGAGGAATGTTTCCTGAAAGTTTGGCCGTACCTTTTTGTAACACCCTGTATACTGTGAAAAGCAATGGTCCCATAACACTCCCCTGTGGAACGCCAGAGGTTACTTTAATGTCTATAGACGTCTCTCCATTGAGAACAACATGCTGTGTTCTGTTTGCTAAAACTCTTCAGTCCAGCCAACGATAACAAATCTAGCGGCATAGCAAATCTAGCAGCTCGCCTCTGAACTGCATCGATGTCTTCCTTTAATCCAACCTGGTGCTGATCCCAAACACTCGAGCAGTTCTCAAGAATAGGTCGCACTGGTGTCTTGTATACGGTCTCTTTCACAGATGAACCACACTTTGCTAAAATTCTGCCAATAAACCGAAGTCGACCATTCCGCCTACCTGACTACAATCCTTACACGGTCGTTCCAGTTCATATTGCTTTGCAACGTTACGCCTAGATGTTTAATCGACATGACTGTATCAAGCAGCACACTGCAAATGCTATGTTCGAACGTTACAGATTTGTTTTTCGTGCTGATCAGCATTACCTTACATTGTACTACATTTAGAATTCAGACTTTTAAAACGTGTATTCTAGTAAACATAGTGAAAATATTTCTCTAAACTACAAATGCTATAAATGTATGTTTGTCTTATTTCAATTTAAGATAGGTCGTGGCGTCAGTATTGCATCGTGAGTTAGTATATTTATTGAGAACGCAAACACGTCGGCTTATACCAGTCTTCCCATTCTTCCGTAAACAATTTGTGTTAGTATTTCACAACCGTGAGTTATTAAACTGATTATTCGGTACTGTTCTTGTACCTTCTTCTGATTTGGGGTTATTACTTGCTTATTGACGTTTTTTCACCTGTCTCACATGTCTCAAAGACACTGGAAGAGGTGCAAAATGCTGAACCTTTTTGCAATTCAACTAATAATGTATGATTTTCATGACCAAGCGGTAAAGGTTGGAGAAACAATGATGGGACACATTATTGAAATAGATGCAAAATACTGAACCATTTTTGCAATGTACCGAGTAACACAGTTTTCAGGACTGCACCATCAATTTTTGAGATTAATGAGACATGCACATAAGGATTATGTTAAATTCTGAGGAAGAAAAGTAGCAATGAAGGACGATTTAAAATTTTACGTAAGGTATATCGAACAACTTTACAACAGGTACCCAATAATCAGCTCTGAACTTATCTCCATAACAATGATCGTGCAGGTGAGTCGAGAGCACGAACACTCTGTTTCATGTTGTGTGACGTGTAACTGAATCTGACAGCCAGCATACCTCTGGCGACAGGTGGAACAGTGTAAACTGTGCACTTGGACTGACCCCGGTCCCTAGATGAGAGTCGGCTTATTTCGTGGCCCGCATATTCCGCCAATAGCACATGTCGACGTGTCGTCGGCTGGTCAAACAGACAGCCACACTGCTAACTCTTTCCAAGCTATGTTCGTCAGTGCCGGGATTCGCGCGGCATCACGTCATCTGTCAAACCAGCGAGCGTCTAGCCACGTCGGTCATCTCGCACTTGGCAACTAGTGGCATCTTGCTCTTTCCTTGGATGAAGAAACCATAACTTGGTAGGCCTTTCCAGTAAGAGAACGGTCTGATTTTGAAGGTGGACAGTTCCTGGACAGCGAAAAAGCTGTCTTGTACAACCAAGGTCTCCGCTAGTTATTAATCGTTGGGAAACAGCGTGTCATACTGAAGGGTGAAGACGCAGAGGAGGACTAACACCGCCACTAAGTTTCGTGGTCACAGATTGATGTTTTCGAGGTCAGAATTAAAACCCCGTGGCTGCCCCCTACAGGTAGAAGCGAATTATTCTTCTAACATAATTTTTTTTTAACTAAAGAAGACTGGCCGAGCTCTGCTGGAACATGTCTGTCATTTGGATAAGGATTGGGAATGAGGCGCGGTAGCTACTCACCTAGGAGGTAGAGATTGGTGAAGGTGGGCTCCATGCGGTAGAGCACGGCGGACTGGGTGCCGTAGTGCACCTCGATGGCGGGCAGCGGCTGGGAGATGAGGCCGCCTCCCGGCTCCACGCTGGCGATACTGCGGTACTCGACCGCCTCGCACGCGGGCACACACGCTTGGCAGCGCAGCCGCGCATCTGCAGCGCCACCGTCTTCCGCCACGGGGACGCGGAGTTCTTCTGCACACCGACAATTTTGTACAGCTGCAACTTTCATCCCTTGTACATTCATTGCCATATCTAATGAACGCTGTTCAAAAATGGTTCAAATGGCTCTGAGCACTATGGGACTTAACATCTGAGGTCATCAGTCCCATAGAACTTAGAACTACTTAAACCTAACTAACCTAAGGACATCACACACATCCACGCCCGAGGCAGGATTCGAACCTGCGACCGGAGCAGTCGCGCGATTCCGGGCTGAAGCGCCTAGAACCGGTCGGCCACCGCGACCGGCATGAACGCTGTGCTACGGCCTTATGCCAATGACGTCTCGTCTGTTCCGTAGTTTCTATACCAGTGACTTTCAGTTTTACTTGCGTGCCATACCTGAAGCTAACAACACTATAAGGGGCAATCAGAAAATATCTATTCAAAGGTCGCACAGACTAGAATCAGTATGCTAATCAGGCAAAATCGTCGTGGACAGCGGGACAATTATACCAGCGACGTACCTGGTAGAAGATTCCCCTTTTGGGAAAACATAATATAATGCAGTGTCAAGAAGTACGTTACTGCCTGCAGCACATCCTCATCCGACAGGAATCGTCGACCCTTCAGGCCTTTTTCAAGAGACCGACGGCGTGATGATTGCATCGGGAGAGATCAGGACTGCAAGGCGGGTGCTCGAGTATCTGTAACTTGTGTTGGTGTAACGTCCATGTTACGACGTATCCAGTATGGTGACGTAAATTATCATGAAGCACTGTCACACTGTTTCGGGACGTTTCACCTTAATCGTACTTCGTGATTTCTCCAGCTTTGTACGGTACTGTTCCCCAGTGATGGAGACACCAGGTCCCTTGAAATCAGTAAGCAGTGGTCCCCTGTAATCTAAGAACACATCGGTGGCTCTTGAACTTTTTGGGACATTGGATGGTAGATGACACCAGTGCATCGTCGACACTTTCGACCCCGCTTTTGTCTACTGCAGCAGTGCGCTATGGAACGTGTTGCCGTCAACGGTGAAATGCGAGGTACTTCAGGCAAACAGTTTGCTTTCTGTTTGATATGCACTGGCTGCAGACCTTATGGTAGCCTAACTCCTCCAGATGTAGTCCAACTGATATCTTTCCCTATTCAAATCTGATATCCATGTGTAACGTCTCCTTTTGTGGTGTTCAAATAATGTGTTACCCACTGCTAATGAATTTTCTTTACAGAAACTAATTAGTCGTTAACCTTTCTCATTTCTTATTCCTAATCCAAATTTTTCTACTGCATCTTCATCTCTTCCTTCACACACCACTGCATTCCAGTCCCCCACGATGATAACGCAGGCATTTCTATTTTCTTTCTAGATGAGTTCTTGTACTTTCTCATAATATTCTTCCACTTCCTCATCTCTATGCTGGCTGGTTGGCATATATACCTGTATTAACACCAAAACTTTTGAACTGCCCTTCAGTCGTATCATCATCAGTCTTCCATCAATATATTGTACGTTCATTACCTTCTTTTTCAACTTTTGCCCTATCAATATTCCTACTCTGTTTTCACCACTCTTGATTTCCCCTGAGTAAAAGAGCTTATAATCTTCACTTTCTATCTCCCCATTCTCTCCCCATCTCATTTCACACAAACCGAGGGCATCTAATCTGTTCGTTTTCATCTCCTGTTTTGCATTCTCTAGCTTTCCTGCTTGCAGGAGTGTCCTCACATTCCATGTTCCAAACCTTATCTTTCCTCTCTTCACTGTCCCTTTCTTCCTTTCAAATACGTCTACTCTCAGTGTGTTCGCCTCTTGGAGATCCGAATGAGGGGAAGTTTTAACTCTGAAATCTTTCACATGGAGAGACATACCATGTACTGCTTGGGAATGTAATGCGATAGTTTCCCGTTACTTTCCACATAGGCAGTAGGATGCCCAGCCTAAAGTCAGCCGCTCACCATGAGTCAGACGCTGTCTATAGTCGTCACTCTGGGGTTCAGTCGCTACTTGTACTCTTTTTGTACCCAAAAAGAAAAGGTGCCTCTTCCGCCAGCTCCGCCGTACCGAAGTTCATCTTCTCCACCTTCACTGCCGTTGAGGTCTTCACCGTATCCCTGGCAAGGGGCCCTCACGAGGTACTATCACACGGGCCAGGTGAACCAAGATTTTTTAACAAGATGTTACTCCTCCCCTCCTCCTTTCTCAACCGGGCTTGAGACCGGCTATGGCCAGAATTAAATTTTTTAGCAAAAAATCAAGCTTCTACCAGTACCTCGTCTCCTACCTTCCAAACTTTACAGAAGCTCTCCTGCGCAGGAGACGAGGAACTGGTAGAAGTAAAGCTGTGGGGACGGGGCGTGAGTCGTGCTTGGGTAGCTCAGATGGTAGACCACTTGCCCACGAAAGGCAAAGTTTCCGAGTTCGAGATTCGGCCCTTCACACAGTTTTAATCTGCCAGGAAGTTTCATCTTGAGGGCAATATACAACTATGGGAAAATTTTATGAATGCTTCATTTACTATCTATGACGTGTTTGAGAGTCGTTTCCAGACCAGATTCTGGAGTGAAGAGAGACAAACGCGACTTCAGCGTTAGTTCCTAAACGGACCAAATTTCAGACACGGAAGTAGGCCAATGCGGGATTTTAGTGCTGATACTCGTAAACTGGCTAAGCTGATGCATGCAGATCGTCCGCTGGGGGCGTTAACAGAGATCACGACACTCAAGATACGCTTAACACAATTTTTATAATGAGATCTTGTACATAATTCGACGAATTCCAATGACGAGTTTTCGATTTTGTTGGGAAACTTGAACAGACCATATAATGGGAACAATAGGCAGAGAAAATGTTACCAGAGCGGGAATTACATTAATCACCAAAATAGTTGTTTCCGTAATAATAATTTTCATCGAAGAAATGGAAACAGGAACTTTCATAATAAAATCAAAATTGGGGACGAAGATTTGAGGGTCGGGAGCTTCACGAAATGCGGCACCAGAATACGAGGCGTGACTCAGAGGTCGCCACATCTCAAGTCCGGAGGGGGCGAAATAAACCGGCAATGAAAAGGACACGTTATTTTAAAAATTCTGTGGGTGGTAAAAATTCGGCAAAGAAGCCACAGATGCTTGAGATGGAGGTTATAAGAAATAAAAGCAAAACATGGAACAATTTTAAGCAGCGCAACCACAAAGAGGGCACAAGAAAGGTTGTAAAATGTGTAGAGAACTTTGATAATGAAGATATTGTGCTGGAGAATTTATTTTGTGAAAAGGGAGTGAATGATGGAATAACTATATGTATGAGGGAAAATTCTCTGATCAGATGAGACGCTAGACAGTAGCAACAATTATAGCAATATAGGTGAAAGTAATGATTTTGTAACAGAGGATATAGATAAATCTACCTGTGAAGGCGGCAAAGGAAGGAATTTGTGCATTTATTTCTATTGATGGAACTGAACCGATAGCTTTTGATGAAAGCATGAATTATGAGTGGATGCGGAATGTGAAAGTACAGTGCTAGGTAGTAGATCAGAATCCTACATGTCGGAGGAATCTGATAGAGAGGAAGATGTAAAGGAGAGAGTGTCAGATCCGTGTTTCGCGGAATTCAGAATCAGCAAATCACTACATGCGTGGGATCGAAAACTACCTGCGCATCGTGAAACGGTTTTCGATAACAAGGTGGAATATATTGTTGACAATATCTCTGACATTCGTGTCTGTTTTGTTCAATAATCTAATGAAAAACGCTATTAATATGCATTACACTAATACAACTGGTATCTCATCATAGTATCATAGAACAAATGGCTAGCCGGCCGCGGTGGTCTAGCGGTTCTAGGCGCTCAGTCCGGAACCGCGCGACTGCTACGGTCGCAGGTTCGAATCCTGCCTCGGGCATAGATGTGTGTGATGTCCTTAGGTTAGTTAGGTTTAAGTAGTTCTAAGTTCTAGGGGACTGATGACCACAGATGTTAAGTCCCATAATGCTCAGAGCCATTTGAACCATTTTTGAACAAATGGCTATCTCAATTAAACGTGAAGTCTTTTGTCATACTCAAGTATCTTTACCGGCCTACAACTTAAATACGACAATGTGGCTGTGAGAGTAGCTGCTGAATGAAACACAGGTAACAGAGTAGGCAGTGATAGGATTTCATTAAAAGATTTGTGTATTTTCAATAGCAGTTCCGCAGTATTTTATGTTTCTTACCTCTAGCTCTGTTGGTTACTGAACGTAGCGAGACCTCTTACGATGACAAAATTTCTCAAGCTGTCGTTCTGAGTTCGACATAGCTGTTTGTAGATCAGTCACAAAGGAGGTAAATTATTACTCTCGCACCAGTTTGGAACTGAGAGCCGAAATCTTTGAATGGTGTACCACGAATATATAAGTGAATCTTGCAAGATAGTTGCCCTCATTCCAGGAAGTAAAAAAACTATCGCAGCGTCCTCAAACATGTTCCACTACGTCGTCATAGCCTTTTTTAAAATCGTAGCAGGACAAATTAGGTTTACACAGGCAATGTCTTTCTTGAGTGGGCTAACAGTTTAGAAGTGCATCTTGTGCATCAGTGATACAGCGGCTTAATTACTTTTACTACGACATCATGAGGCGTATTCTAGTATTTACGGTGAGGGACGAGAATGAAAAGTTGCAGAGATCACCACAATACATACGAAAGAAAATAAACGTAATCCACTGAGTTACAGATCTGTTTCACTGACATATACGTTTAGCAGGACTTTGTTCCGACGTTATAAAATGCACCGAAATGTGGTATCTTTATTGACAACAAACCAGCATGGATTTGAAAAGCATCTCTCTGGTGAGACACAACTGGCACTTTATTCGCACTTGATACTGCGTACAGGGGCTTCAAAATTGATTCAGTATTTATAATTCCAAAAATGCTTTTGATATCATTCCTCATAAGCGGCTTCCAACCACATTGCTCTCCTATGGACAATTATCTCAGTTGTGCGATTGGATTCGTGGTTTCCTGTCTGAAAAGTCACAGTTTGCAGTAACTGACGGGGCGTCACCTTGTGAAACGGAAGTGATGAGTGTGATTTCGTAAGTAAAATGGTGTAGACCTTCTGCTATTTCTAATATATTCAAACTATTTACCAGAAGATCAGAACATTTCTCTTACATTTGTGACGGGTAATGCTGCCGTCTAGGAAACTCCTCAGAAGACAAAGTGAATTGCAAATTGATGTTGAAAATACAGCTTCATGGTGCAAAACGTGAAAATTGACACTAAACAATAAATTGTGTGAGGTTCTGCAGATGAATACCAAAACAGTACCGTTAAAGGTCGCTTACACGATAAATAAGTCACATTTAAAGGTTGACGACTGAACTAAATATCTTGGAGCTTCGATGAGAAGCAACTTAAATTGGAACCGTCATATGGAAAATATTGTGTTGAAGGAAACCAAAGACCGCATTTCATTGGTAGAATACGTAGAAGATGCAACAAGTTAATTTAAGTGTCTGCCTACCACACACCTGTCCGTCCTCTTCGTGAGTATTCCTCCTTGGTATGGGGTCCCTGCGAGGTAGGACTGATGGAAGACATCGAAAAAGTTCAAAGAAGGGCAGCTCCTTTGGTATTATCACGCAATAGGGGAGATTGTGTCACGGATGTGTTTAACAAGTTAGGATGGAAATCATTGAAACACAGACGTTTTACATTGCGATGAGGCGTTTTCACTAAATACCAATCGCCAACCACCTCCGCTGAGTGCCATGATATTTTGTTTAACCCGACATACATAGGAGATACGACCATTGTGATACGAGACATCAGTGCTTACATTACGGAACTAAGAATACAGATTGTACGCGCCGTGTGTGGTAATTTGTGAATCGTCATGTTGAACTCTGAAATGTTTTGAGCTGGTGAATATCGCGTGTATAGTGATTACGAAATGGATTTAATTTTCGCATATCTTCGATGATTATTAATTTGGGGATTGTGCTACCATTCTCGTAACGCTTTCAACTTAACTATACTGCATTTCATAAGGGTATTTTCCGTCTGCATTTTAACTGAATATCGTGTGACCACTTTCCGTTTATTTCAGATGTCTTTTCCTGAATAAACATTATTCAACACAATTCTCTGTCATCTTCATCAATTACAGACGTTAGAATAGAACCCATGTTATTCAATTATTCATTTAACTTTTGTGGCATTTTTAAGTATATTGTGTTAACTCGTAATTCTATCAAATGCATAGACTATTCGATGTAGGATCGCAGCTATTGGTTTTTATTTGCAGCGAATTAACTGCGGGGCACGAAAGCAGAAGTGTTTGACTCGATCCTCTGACTACAAGGGTAAGTCAATTATTATCCGCCATGTAGTTGTATTTTTGTTTAGTTTTATAGTACTGTCGTTTTATATTGATGACGCATGCTTTGTGTATTTGTTGTTATATCTTTGGAATTTTCAAGCTGCTAGGTTAATTTCGTTATCGCTGTCGTGCTGTTAATCATGGCTGTCCCACTTCTATTTGCACCAAAGAAGAGCAACGTTCAGTGATTCGTTTTTCTGGTTGGAAGGCGTATCAGGGCCGAAATTCATCGAAGACTTTCGGTACAGTACGGGATCAGTGTTTTGCCACAACGGAGTGTCTACAAATGTTGAAATGTGTGTGAAATCTTATGAGACTTACTGCTAAGGTCTTTAGTCCCTAAGCTTACACACTACTTAACCTAAATTATCCTAAGGACAAACACACACACACATGCCCGAGGGAGGACTAGAAGCTCCGCCGGGATCAGCCGCACAGTCCATGACTGCAGCGCCTGAGACCGCTCGGCTAATCCCGCGCGGCGGGAGTGTCTACGAATGGGTTAAAAAATTCCGAAATCGTCGCACAAGTGCTACGCACCATGAAGGAGCCGGACGACCGTTTACCACCACATATGAAGAAACCATTGAGCGTTCACGTGAACTGATTCTCTTA
This sequence comes from Schistocerca nitens, assembly GCF_023898315.1. Classification (NCBI taxonomy): domain Eukaryota; kingdom Metazoa; phylum Arthropoda; class Insecta; order Orthoptera; family Acrididae; genus Schistocerca; species Schistocerca nitens. The sequence continues at coordinate 604,059,061 of NC_064618.1, forward strand.
GACAGATGATTAACTATTAACGAAGTGGCTCATCGTCTGTAAATTAGTCACGGTTGTGCCTACAAAATCATCCACAACACACTTGGGTTTCATAAAGTTTGTGCAAGATGAGTCCCAGAACAACTCACATAGTTGCATAAACAAACACATTGGGACATCTACAAAAACATTTTGAATGCTATGGTAATGAAGGGGACAACTTCTTAGACAGGATCATTACTGGTGACGAAACATGGATCCATCATTACTAGCCGGAGAGTAAACGGCAGAGTACGGAATGGAAACATCCAAATTCGCAGTGCAATAAAAAGTTCAAGACCCAAACGTCCACACGAAAACTGATGCTTACGTTTTTTTTGGTTGCACAAGGTCCAGTACTGGAACACTATGGGGAAAGGTGCACAAGAATAAACAGTGTACGTTACAGTGAGATGCTTACTGCCAGGCTAAAGCCTGCAATTCGAAACAAACGCCAAGGATTGGTGTCAAAGGTGTTGTGTTCTTGCACGTCATTGCCCGTCCGCATACTGCTGCCCACACTGCTGAAACGCTCCAGAAACTCAAATTTGAAGTTCTGGATCGTCCTCCATATAGTTCCGATCTTGCCCTTTCTGACTATATTTGTTTGGTCCTCTCAAACAAGCATTAAGGGGACGTCGATTTGCCTCTGACGAAGCAGTGAAAGAAGCGGTGCATTCCTGGCTCGCACCTCAACGGAGAGCCTTCTTTTATGAGGGCATCAGGAAGCTTGTACAATGATGGACCAAGTGCGTTGAAACGCAAGGAGACTATGTCGAAAAATGATGGTCTTGTAAGTTTCCTATTTGATTTCAATGAAATTTTATAGCTACTTTGCGGATAATAATTGACTTACCCTCTACATCGAACTATTCTTTTTAAACAGAGCCATATGTAGCCCAAGTACCTAAAGTACGAGTAACCCCAGCTGAAGACGCGACTGGTATGCTCGTATGGGATGCTGTTTAGAAGGAGAAGCTACACAACAGTAATCACAAGGTAGCGTCGCACGATGTAACCCGGCACTACACGAATAGTGACTCCAGACGATTAGAGTTAACTTAGAACGCTTGTGTGCGTTACATCTGCAATATCGGTTTATTTGACCATGTGAGTGGTTCATGCGCCCATTGATGATGGTTATGGCCAGACAAGTTTCGTGACTTTCTACGCCTAATTCACCGGCTGCTCAGTTTGAATGCACCCAAGCAGACCAGCTCAGAGATCTAGTGACTATAGTTTCATCACAAACGCAACGCAGGCTCTCACTAATCCCCTATCCAGACTGTGTCCATCTATAAATAAAAACGTGTTGCTGCTGGCTGCTTCTGCGCACAGTTTAGTACTCTGTTGCAAATAAGAAATAGATGAAGCACTTCCTTCTGTCAACTTCATGGCTACTTTAGGAAAACACACAGTGAAAGTGACACTATGTGAGATTTCTGGGTAAGCACCCGGTGGCCAAAAGCACGATGAGGACGATACCAAACCGTACACAAATACGAAAGAACAAACCAAGAGGAATCCAAACCTGAAAGAGGAGAGAAAAAGACCAAGAGCAAGCGTGTAGCTGTATGTGAATAGTAGAGTTGGCGACCAAGAAACTTCTAATAGGTGTGCAAAACTGTAGGAGAAAAACATGCGTACTTTGCGCCTGGGTTACGCCGTCAGCGGGACTTTCCCAATGACGCAGCGTCATGTTGCTCACGATGCGGGCGCGAAGCCAAACTCTGAACGGACAATGCTTTCCCCTTCATATTAACCTGTTTCCCCTCTGTTAAACAGTAAAGCAAATCCTGGGATCTTTTCAGTTAAGCTTTTTCCCTTTTCGTTTTTCAGTCAATCACGTCGCTTTCCTTCCTTCTCTCTTCATTACTCGTGATCTTTTTTCACGTTCCATCTTTACTCATCCTGTCTCTGACGTCCACCGCTACTAGCGCCCTCAGGTTACATCTACCTGATTTTGTCTGGCTTTCTTGCCCTACTTTTCACAATTTAATATGAACTGTCCTTTTTTCACACCGTAGCTACAGCAGTTTTCCACTTTTTATGTTACAGGTATTTCTAAATGTTATGTCCCATATTAAACATATGTCTTTTTATATTGAAAAATGTCTCGTGGATTAAATGACGTTGATTACATGCGTGATCCTTCGGTGGCAAACTGATCACCGGCAGTCGCAAGTGTGCACTGAACAGCCAGTATGAAACTAAAGTTAAAAAAGACACTACAAAAATTGTTAAAAGACCCTTCTTCCTGCTCAGATCTGCAAATAAACACGAGATCCGCTCGTCCGATTCTTCCAGAACTCTAGCGAGGACTCCCTCAGGTGTTAAGTGTGAGTTGCATCAAAAGTTGTACCAGAGTGTTGTGATCTTTACTCGGCAGAATACTTGGATGCAGTTATGCACAGACGGGTATCCCGTCCAAGTCTTTTCATTCCTGCATAACTATTGCAACCTAACGCCACTTCAACCTTCTGACGGTACTCCATCACACAAACACACTGATACACATACAAACAGACACAAACACACACACACACACACACAAACTTCGCTTCATTACCAAATTAACTATTCCTTCATGCCCCATGAAGTTTCCTATCCTTTCCTTCTTAGTTGTTTTTGTATTTCTGGAGACGTGGTTCACCTAACGCAACTAAATGAAAGGCTCTTTGTATTATTTTGCCACAGTTATGTCGCTTCCTTTTTTTAAAAAGTATCTGCAGTGGCGATTTGTGATCTTATTGTCCACATATGACGTCCTGGAGCAGTACAAAGTCGTCATGCGCACAACAAGACTTAGATTTTCTGTGTTTTTCGAACACGTTTTTGAACAAATCACTTTCACTGATCACTGTGTTGTGGTTTGGCGCGTTAACCAGTCTACTGCTTGTCGTTTGCAGACAAGAAAAATAAATGCCTAAATAAATAAAAACTGAGAAATAGATAACGTTTATTTATTTTCAGATGAAAAGCTGTAGAATGTGTGGTACGTATAAAATCACCGGTATACACAACTAACAGTGTCATGTATGTAAACAAATGTATATCCGTATTATTTCCAAATTTAGCATCCTAAATGCTAATTTTTAAGCATAGTGTAAATGAACAACATATACTGCTTCAACTCGGTGATATATGTCTTAACTGTATGCCGTATGTAAACTAATGTAAAATATTTGACACCTAATAATAACTTCTTCGCAAATGCAAACAATTTTGTGCCAAAAATTCATATATGCTAGATGAGAAGTTAGCTTGCAACAATAATTTTACAGAAAGGAAATAACAGTTCAACTGAAGATAGCACATAACGTGCTGCAACATGTCTGCATAACAGCAATTTTAGAAATGGAGTCTTGCATAAGGCAGACACCTCTTCAGTTTTTCTTAATTATTACGGAAGGTATGAACAGCTACAGCATCCGAAAGATGCTCATTTCATACATGTGTTTAATTTTTATTTGTTACAGACATACAACTTTTAGAACGTGAAAAATAATAAATACTCACAGAACATGTTAAGGAAAAGCAAACGATTAAGTACAAAATTGAATTTCATAAATTCCACTTCGACGTCAATGCGATTTTGAATTCTCTTAGCAACACCATATTGGCGTTGTTTTATGAGGATGCACAATTCATAACTGGAACGATCAAGTCGTCTTTTTTGTTTATTTTTTCTTTGTACATTTCGCCTTTCATCCATCTCCTCAGGTAAAAAATGTACGCGGTCTAAGGCCGAGAACCTTGGTGAACAAGAAACGTGACCGTTTGTAGCGATCAATGTTTTCAAAAATGTTAGGTTTAGATGTGTCGCCCAACGACTAGAATGTAAGGGGCCCTGTCATGCTGGAAGAACATCCTTGTAGCCAAAGAAATGGAGTTATTACCATTTTCCCCCACGCCTGCAGAGGAAATGGGCGGCCGCTGAATGCATCTGACACCCTCTGGTGACTTCCTGGCGAACTGCTTGGGATTTTCTCGGCCTGTTACGCATACAGCGCCTTATGTTACGCATACAGCGAGTGTGCAAGTGTTGGCTACATTGTTTTCTGTGACAAATATTACCCGTATTTCCTTACAGCTTACTCCTATTTTCCTCAGAATTTCGAACATCTTGCTCCATTTAATATTGTCGTACACTTTTGTTCTGGTTACGATGCCACGTTTTAGCAACCGTGTATATAAGAAGAAGAAGAACGTAGGGAAAAGAAAATTAACACTAATGCCAAGTTGCGATACTACAATGAATAAGAGCGCGGAATATCGTCTCTTTGCTGTTTACCATTTCGAATTAGTTCAGTGTTGCGCCTGTTGTTGGTAGTATTATACTTCTTGTGTGAAGCGGGTAATATGCAGTATGTACAAGAATCAGGAGGGAACAATAAAACCAATTTTTCATGACTTAGCACAGCCAGAGTTGTTACACAAATGTCTACACGGAAAGACGCAGAATCCTAATGAGAGCGTAAACAATTTCATTTGGAAAGTGGTTCCTAAAAGGGTGTTTGTAAGCATAAAAACACTGCACTTTGGCATTTATGATGCAATAGCAACCTACAACCAAGGGAACAGTGTGAAGTTCTGAAGGCATCAGGATTTACAGCTGGGGTGAACACTGTACGAGCACTAAGAAATATTGACAGAGAAAGGATAAGAGGAGCAGAAAGAAGAGAAAGGCATATGAAGTACGATGGAACAACAGCCCAGAAAAGAAGACGGAAGCTTTTGGAGGATGAAGAAGAAGACCCTGATAATCCATCCTATAGTGCAGGAATGTATTGAGAAACTTTGATAGCCATTTCCCGTAAATTAGAATTTTTCGAATATAAGGAACATTTTCTCAAAATCCACTCAAGCTAGAGAGATGAAATTTTTATACAGCACTCCTAGTGGTCAAACTTACATTGTAACACAGCCATTTGGCAATATGTTCAGTAGTTTCATTTCAGTTTAATTATAAAGCAATTATTTGTAAAAAAATTTGGGTCATTAATAAAAAAATAATTGGAAGGAAACTAGAAAAGATACTCCAAAATCCCTGTGTCATAACTGCAATACTAAACCACTCTATATGTAAAAAAATTCAATTTTTTCTATTTGGTAGTTTATTCATAAATGTTCCTCAAACTTAGTGATTTTAACATGGGCAGCATAGGCACCTCCGGCTCCCCTTAAGTGATGTGATAACACAACCGGTCCAGTCAAACCACAGCATTAAATTACAGCGTTGTTTTCTTGAAAATGTGTCTCCACAGTAGCTTGTAGGCTTTTGTCGGGCCGCCGGCTTGAGTTGCTAATGTTAGTGACACTGCAATGACTGAAAAGAGCTTCATCAGTATCCAGTATTAATAGGATTATTTAATAATTTACAGTTAGCCAGATATCTAGTTTCTTCTTCATATTAAAGGTGTTGGATTCACTGTAATAATATGCAACGAGGAGTTCCCTACGCATTTTCTATCACACTCTTCTATCTGGAATGCCTAGAGGTACAGCTAAATCGTGCATGTCCGTGTCGAATGACAATGCTCTGCCAACTGGATAATGACCTTTTGCACCATCCACACTCCATTTGCATATCGAGATGATATATGACTGCTGGGCACTGTACTAGTCTCACACAATTTGGTGAAAACACGAGTACACACTCTACAATCTAGAACTCTGCAGTAATAAAATCCTTTACTGCGTTCTCTGCGAGCAGTGGTAGTGCTTCCGTTACAAAACTAGTACACAAATATCAAATCAGCATACATATCAACTGTAAACAGGAGTGACATGCTTAAACGATGCAGTAGAACTGACCAAAAAGTCACAACTACAGTCGAAAAACATAATTATGTAAATTGACAAGTTCATAACTCGACAAGTTGACTTTGAAACAAACATGACACTCGATAAATAAACCCAAAGCAACTGAAGTACGAACACGCAAAATGAAATCTTAACCCTATAATCCACTGTGTCTCCGTTTCCAATAACATTTCAGCTCATGTTATACGGACAGCTTTATTCAAATTAGTCCATATCACCACATCCTGACTCACCCTTTATTCGCCTCAACAACTGATCTGGTGGCAATAGGCTTATATAGAGTAAAAGATGTCAATCACGAAACTGCTCAGTAATTCTATTGCGGCCGTATGCAGTTTTCATCGTACCTTCAGCACCAGTCAAGGTTCCAACTTGACCATTTACAAGCTTAAAATTGCATCACTTGCTTACAAACGGCCTTTGATGGACATGGTAGGAGGGCATTCTGGTGTGTCATCACGTTCTACATGACAATCGACCGTAAGCAACACTAATGTGATCAAACAATTCAGATCATTTTTTATTGATCAATGGCCAGAAGAAAGATTAAAAAACAAGAACTTAACTAGATATAACAAGAAAAACTAGATCTTGAAAGACCATCTAGGAGACGGCTAGGCTGTGTAGTAACACATTGTTCCATAATTTCGTAGGCTTCCGCGGCCAGAGTCAGTCGGTATTAAAGTTTTCTGGGTCTGGCACCGTGTCATATTGTATAAAACTACTGCTGGAGAAAACCTATGTTTCGGCTACGGTTACAGCTGCTGTCTTCTGGATCTACTGTAGACCCAACAAAAGGTCGCTGCAACCGTGACCGAAAAGGTGGTTTTCTCCAGCAGTAGTTTTATACAATATGACGCGGTACCATAACCAGAAAACTTTTATATCGACATTGTCCCATTTTACGGCAGAAATTATAACAAATCACATCATGTTACAGCAACAATGTAACAAAATTCCCAGTTTTATAGAAAAAAATGTAAAAAAACACCCCTGTTACAGTGAAATTATAGTAATTTACCCTAACGTTAAAGCAAAAATTGTAAGAAATTGACTCATATACAGTTAAAATTTATTAGAATGAGTGACTATCTTGAATTTTGTACTGAGCATAAGTGGACATCTTGGATTCTAAGCTTAAAATATGTAACCTACATGCAGCATGAAATCACGGAAAACCCAGTGGGAGCTGAGAGATCTGGTAATCATGTAGGCTGTACTGGAAACGGAATGTTTTCTATCTTGTTCATTAAGGATGGAAAAGAGACACCGTGGTTTAATAACAAAATTAGGAAAACCCATTAAACGCAGACATTGTTGCTCTCTCGGGTCAAAAAAGAATGTGGAGACAGGACCGACTGCGGACTTCTGGTACAGAGCCGAGTGGAGGGTCTGAATCAGAGGCTCACATGGTTGTGCCACCGTCTAGGCTGCAGATTTCTCGACTTGGCGCCATAGGGTGGTTGGGATTCGGATTCCGCTGAATAGGTCAGGAGTCCACTACACACAGATGGCGGCTACACGGGTGGCAGGGGCTGTGTGGCGTGGACTGGGCGGTTTTTTAAATTAGAGCATCTCGGGGAAACAGAAAAAGGAATTCAGCCTGCAAAAGATGTAGGTCGAACATACGACGAACGTAGATCCAGGGACCATCGGTCGGACAGTTAGAAATTGTCGTAGCTGTGTTGGGAAAGCACCAGAGCTCCAAGCGCTAATAGAAAGCACTGATGCTCAAATGGCTATAGGCACTGAAAGCTGGCTAAAGCCGGAGATAAGTTCAGCCGAAATTTTTGCGAATAACATAACGGTGTTCAGAAAGGATAGGCTAAATACAGCTGACTTTGGTGTGTTTGTTGCTGCTAGAAATAGTTTATCTTGCAACGAAATTGAAGTAAATGGTTCCTGTAAGTTAGTATCGGCAGATGTCGTTCTTGGCGACCGGAATAAAATAATGGTTGGATCCTTTTACTGACCTCCCAACTCAGATGATACAACTACTGAAAAGTCCAAAGAAAACCTGAGTTTACTGTCACACGCGTACCCGACACATATAGTTATAGTTGGTGGTAACTTTAATTTGCCCTCGATACGTTGGCGAAAATAAGCGTTTAAATCTGGAGGTATGCATAGAACATCATCCGAAACTGTGCTAAACGCATTCTCTGACAATTATTTCGAGCAGTTAGTTCATGAGCCCACGTGAATAGTAAACGGTCGAGAAAATACACTTGACCTCTTAGGAACAAATAATCCTCAGCTAATAACGAACATCAAAACGGATACAGGGATTACTGAACACAGGGCTGGTAGCGAGACTGAATATTGCAACCCCCAAATCCTCCAAAAATAAACGAAAACTGTACGTATTCAAAAAAGCGGATAAATATTCGCTTGAAGCCTTCCTGAGAAACAGTCTCCACGCCTAAATTAATTAATAATGTAAGAGTAACCCAGATGCCGTGTGAATTTAAGAAAAAGTATCGAAAGCAAGTGAAAAATTTATACCATAAATTAACAAACGACGCTGCGGATCCCCCTAGGTACACAAAACGGGTCAGAACACTGTTGCAGAAACAACAAAGAAAGCATGTCAAATTTAAACGAACGCAAAATCTCCAAGATTGGCCATGTTTTACAGGAGATCGAAATTTAGCGCGGACTCCAATACGAGATGCTTACAATAGTTTCCACAACGAAACTTTGTGTCGAAGCCTGGCAGATAATACAAAGAGATTTTGGTCGTATGTTAAGTATGCTAGCGGCAAGACACAATCGATGTCTTCTCTCTCCGTTAGCAATGTACATACTATCAACGACAGTGCTGCCAAAGCAAAGTCACTAAACACAGCCTTCTGAAATTCCTACACCAAAGAAGACGGATATTCCAGAATTCGAATCAAGCACAACGACCAACGTGAGTAACTTAGAAGTAGATATCTTCGGGGTAGTGAAGCAACTAATATCACTTAATAAAAGCAAGTCTTCCGATCAAGACTGTATACTAGTTAGGTTCCTTTCAGAGTATGCTGACTCAATAGCTCCATACTTAACAATCATATACAACCGCTCGCTCGACGACAGATCCCTGCCCAAAGACTGGAAAGTTGCACAGGTCACACCAGTATTCAAGAAAGGTAGTAGGAGCAATTCACCAAATTACAGGCCCATATCATTAACGTCGATATGCAGTACGATTTTGGAACATATGTTATGTCCGAACATTATGAATTACGTCAGAGAGAACACATAGTCAACACAGATTTAGAAAACATCGTTCTTGTGAAACACAACTAGGTCTTTACACACACGAAGTGTTAAGTACTATTGAGAACGGATTTCAAATTGATTCTGTGTTCATACATTTAGGCTACAGAAAGCTTTTGACACTGTACCACACAAGCGGGCTTGTAGTCAAATTGCGTGCTTATGTAATATTGTCTCAGTTATGTAACTGCATTCGTGATTTCCTGTGAGAGAGGTCACAGTTCGTAGTAATTGACGGAAAGTCATAAAATTAAAAAAAACTGATTTTTGGCGTTCCTCTAGGTGGTGTTATAGATCCTCTGTTGTCCCTTATCTATACAAACGATTCAGGAGACAGTCTGAGCAGCTCTCTTAGGTTGTTTGCAGATAATGGCATCGTTTATCGTCTAGTAAAGTCATCAGAAGATCACAATAAATTGCAAAACGCTGTAGAAAAGATATCTATATGATAGGAAAAATTGGGAATTGATCTTAAATAATGAAAAATGTGAGATCATTCGCATGAGTGTTGCGTTGCACGATAAATCATTCAACTAAATACAGAGAAAACTTCGTAAAAGTTCCTGCATCTATAAAATGATAAATGAGCGAAACATACAACTTCCATTGCCTCACCTTAGTGAAGGAGCTTGCCAAGAGCCCAAGAAAATTCTGGTACTATGTAAAATCACTAAGCAAGTCACTTGTCGACCAGTCTGGTGTGGCAATAGAAGACAGTTGCAACTTTCACATTTTAAAGAAACCATTCACACAGGAGGGTCGTACGGGCATACCATCTTTTGACCCCTGCACGAACTCCCGTATGGAGACCATAGGAATAGGCTTACCTGGAGATGAAAAGCAAATCAAAAAATTGTGGTATATCTAACTGAGATATCGTTTGGTTCTTACTGAGATCATATGTATTGCGATACCTCGATCTGCAATCGTTTGCATAGGAACCCAGAAGCACTATATGTGTAGGTCTCTTAAAACTCTTTTGCTATCCTAAATTGTTCTCGCTGAAATAAGAAAATATAAAAAAATTGACATCTTACTTAGAACGCCATTTGTTCGACTGATTTACCTCTTTCATTATGAAAGAAAAATTGCTGCTGTTATGTTACTGTACACATAAGAAATAAATCAAACAATTAAATGATATAATTTTACTCGAATGTGCGTTTTAAACCAACTGACATATAAAAGTAATTTTTAACTAAATTATCTTTAGGGGTCACGTCATGAAAGAAATGAGCTTAGTTTAATATAATGCGTGATGCATTCGGTTTCTAACTGTTTGGTCTCGTGGTTGAATCGGCATATGATATTTTCTACAGCTTATTTAAGAACCGTGCAACTTCAAGATAGTTTTCACAGATTACATTCTTCATTTTCATAGCACAAAAGTTAATTTTGCTTATGCCACATAGCATCAGACACAGGAGGCAACATATTATCATACACTTTGCTTTACAGTGCGTTTTAACTGGTGCCCCTTCGATATCACGATGTTATAGCTGACGTTAACTGACAGAACATATTTTAACTATATAAATATTGATGTTGTTGCAAATTATTAAGTCTGAACAAAACAGTTTCATTTAAAACGGTATATTTCTTTAGGATACAGATTTGGCATTTAACTGAAAAAACGAACTTCAAGGATATCCTATATACACAAAACATACTTTATGAAAATACCAAGGAATGCTACATTGAACGTTAAAAACATTTTTCTTTTTTTACACTTCCTCCAAAAGAATAAATAAAACAGTCATATGAAAACAAAGAGTTAAAATGGCTTTGTCAGCAGATCAGCTAACTGGTTTTTTCCATGTATATGTTCTACCAAAATTTCACCATTCAGAAATTTTTCACGAACTTAGAAGTGTCGGACCTCTATGTGTTTTGACAGACGATGATATTCAGGATTTTTTGCCAATTTTAATGCAGTGGCATTGTCAATATAAAGTGTTGGAGGTTGTTCCGGCATTTCAACCAAGTCACTTAGTAAACGACGTAACCAAATTAATTCTTTGGCTCCATCACTTGCTGAAATGATTTCTGCTTCAGTTGTAGATGTAGCCACTAGCTTCTTCAACTGACTTGTCCATGATATTGCCCCTCCATGGTACTTCGCCACAATACCAGTTGTTGAACGTCTTGTCTGTTTGTCTCCAGCAAAATTATCATCACTGTAAATCCTCAGATTTTCTTCTCCATCATAGCTACTGCCATAATTTAATGTACCTTTCAGATACCGAAATATGCGCTTAACTCGGTTCCAGTCTGAAGCAGTTGGTTTTCTAATAGCTCGAAGGGGTTTATTGACGGCAAAATTTATGTCTGGACGAGTTGCTATTGACAGATACATAAGACATCCAATTGCCGCACTATAGGGAACGGAGGACGAAATTGCTTCTGTTTCATTCTGATCATTTTCTTCATATCCAATGGGAGTTGAATTCATGTTAGATTCTGCCATTCGAAATCTTTCCAGTATTTCTTTCATGTACTTTTCTTGACTTATCATAATTTCTCCATGTTCATTTTGTTTTAATTTTATGCCAAGAAAACTGTCAAGAGTCCCCAATGTTATATCAGATCCACATTGTAAGGTGTTCAGAAATGCTGTTACTTCTTCTTCGTCACTGCCAATAATTAGGCCGTCATCAACGTAAAGTCTTTTTTCATCGCATTTGCGATAAAACAAACAAGGATCTGCAGCACTGTTCCGAAAACCTGCTTTCTCCATAACTCCCATAAACCGTTTGTTCCAGCAGCGTGGTGCTTGTTTTAGTCCATAGAGACTCCGTTTCAGGAGACACACTCGATGCGTACTATCTTCAAAGCCTTCTGGTTGTTCCATGTATACTTCATCTTGAAGTATTCCATTCAAAAATTCCGTCTTCACATCAAATTGTTTCAACACCAGTTTTTTTGAAGCAACTACCGCTGGCAAAACTCTAATGGTGTCATAACGTGCAACAGGACTAAATGTATCTTCATAATCTGTTCCTGCATGTTGAATATATCCTTTAGCAACTAATCGGGCTTTGGCGCGAGTGTTTCCATCAGCTGAAACTTTTCGACGTAGAACCCAACGATTTTATAATACTTTGACATTCATAGGACGTTCAACTAACACCCAAGTATTGTTTCTCTTTAGTGATTTTAGTTCTTCGTTGATAGATTGCATTCAGTTTTCTTTCTCATTCGACTGTAATATCAGAAAAAAACGGTTTGGGTCTTTTTGTTCGCCAGCAGTAAGTTTTGAAAACAACGAGAACTCACCACTTCTTATCCAGGCTGTTTTTCTTCGTAGTCTTCTGTTCTCCAGTTCATGTACGTTAGAAGATTCTGATGCTTTGGCTTTCAGGAATTCTGCTGATTTTTTGTTATTGCCATCTGATTCCTGACTTCCTCCAGATTCAAGTCCGTTAAAGTTTTCTTCACTTTGACTTCCTCCAGAAGCAGACTGCCGAGGAATGTCTAAGGTAATGTAATCACTGTGGGAGCTAAACACTATCTCTGGTTTAAATTTAATATCATGACTCAAGACAACTTTCCTTTTGGAAGGAAGCCAGACCCTAAATCCATCTTTGTCATTGATATACCCTACGAGTTGTCCAAAAACAGCCTTGTCATCAAATTTTGAACGGAACCTGTGCCAAAAACTCTGAGATGATCAAGTTTTCCCACTGATCGATTTTACCACAGCTCATATGGAAATTTGTCAGGAACCGAAGACCTTCCAGTATGATTTAAAATATAGACTGCTGTATTGCATGCTTCTGCCCACAGTCCTCTTGGTAGCTTACTTGCGTTTAGCATCGAACGTGCGGCTTCAACAATTGTTCTGTTTTCACATTCGGCCACACCATTTTGTTCAGGAGTATACGGTGGAGAAATCAGTAATTCTGTTCCTTTATCCACGAGTAATTTCTTAATCATGTTGTTGTTAAAGTCCTTGCCTCCATCACATTGAAATTGTTTAACAACATGTCCTCTGGTTTGTGCTTCATTTAAAACTGCTTAAGCATATCGTACACTTCATGTTTGTGCTTAAGAAAGAAAATTCGACGAAATTTACTGAAATCGTCTTTAAAACATACATCGTATCGAGCACCTCCAAACGACTCTGTACTCATTGGTCCATTGACATCTGCGTGAATTAATTCGCCAGTAATTGTTGAGCAGTTTGTTCGTTGTTTGAATGGTATTCGACGCATCTTTCCTAATATACAACCGTCACAAAATTCATCATTACAACACTCTACACTGATGTTAAGTTTCTTCAAAATGTTCTTGATGTGTTGCTTAGTTTGATGACCGAATCTTTCATGGTACATTTGCAGTGTTTCAGATGTCGCTATATTAACTTGATCACTTATTTCTGGTCTGACAACACGCATATTCAACACGTACAGACCATTATCCACATAGCCTGTCATGACGATGTCACCGCAGATTTTTTAAAAATCATAACACTTTTATAATCGAATGTCATTCTGCAGCCGTTACCTGCAGCTGCTCTGGCAGAGAACAAATGAGCGCTTGCATCCGGCATATACAAAACATTTTCCAACTTGGCCCTATACCATTCATTGTTTCGTCTTATTTTGATGTAAACTGTGCCTTTACCGAGTGTATGCATGTTAGTACCTTGTCTTCCCAATGAAACCACTTCAGGAACATCAGATTCGTTGTACAAGACGAAGTATTGTTTATTCGGGGTGATATGCTTCGTAGCACCACTATCACAATACCATGTATTTACGTCAATATAATTTACAGTAGACGTACCCATAGCACACGGAGTAAACACAGAGTTTTCACTCACCTTCTCTCCTTGCCGCTCGTTATTGCAGTTAACGATGGTTCTGTGGACACTCCGCTGCCCAGTGTCCTAGTTGTTCACATTCGTTACACGGAAATTTTTGTTTTGCTCGCTGTTTTGATATCTTTTTTCGTGAGTTATACGCAACCAATGCTGTTACATCCGTTGTACTTTGTTCACGCAGCGCAATAGCACAAAGTTTTTCAATAAGTAAGTTCAAATTCTGGTTTTCAGCCGGTATTGTGTCCCAGAGGTCTTTAAAATAATCATATTCCTTTTCAAGCGTAGATAAAATTGGACTATTTAATATTCTTTCAGACAACGTAATCTCTTCATGTTTCGTTAATTCATCATTTAAATCTACAAATAACTTTTGTAGCTTAGCAACATGTGAGCTAACATCTTCTGCTTCGTCACGTTTGACACGGAAGAATGTTTCAATTAACATGTTCAAGCGTTGCGTGCTACTACGTTCAAATCTCGTATGTAGTTTGTCCCATAATTCTTTAGCGTTTCTGCACGTAAATACAAGTTCAGCTACTGGTTTACTTAGCGCACTTGCTATCAAACTTGCCGCTTTCGCGTCATTCTTTTGCCATTCTGCGTACGCTGCCTTCTGTTCGCTTGGTTCCCGAGGCAGCACCGCGGGTTCGCGCGTACCGATAATAACGGCTTCCAGTTCATATGAACGGAGCACCATAGAGATATGCCATTTCCATTTTGCCCAATCTTCAGGCCCTTCGAGTTTATCGATAATCACTTTATAGTCTCCGTTTGTAGCCATATTCTTACCGTACAGCTCGATTCAACAACAGATAGTTTCTACCAGCACACACTGAATTGAATCAAACTTGAAAAAAACTATATTTTGTTTTGTTTCACGTAGCTTGGGCCCATAACCTGTTGAAAATTATTAAGTCTGAACAAAACGGTTTCATTTAAAACGATATATTGATTTATGATTCATGTTTGGCACTTAACTGAAAAAAGGAAATTCAAGGAGAGCCTACAAACACAAAACATACTTCATCAAAATACCAAGGAATACTACATTGAACGTTAAAAACATTTTTCCTTTTTTACAACAGATGTACTAAAGCACATGAAATTGTTTCTTTCTATAGAATTTATACTGCCTGAATCTGAGTGGAGAAAGAAAAAGAGAGGAACCAATATAAAAAAGAAAAACCAACAAAGTGACGAGAGAAGATGTATTTTTATCGTTGGAGTACTAAACGCAAGGTATGATTTATACATTTTCAAACCGGCTTGCTTGTATCATGTACCCAAACAAAGTATCTCAGAATTCAGCATAGTCATTCTGTAACTGATGGAAGTTTTATGTAACATTTCGGAATATGGTGTAAGGAAAAAGTGAAATCTGCGCGTTTGTTCAACAATTACATGATCAACGGTTAGACTGTTTTTTCGTGTAGTCGTATTGTGACGTAGCCACCGTTGTTGAAAGTGAATTATAGCGTAGGTGGTACAGTAATTAACTACTTTAATTTGGGAGTATTATGTGGTCGAACTGAGTCCTGTACCAAAAGTGGTGGCCACTCGGATAAACCGACCAATGGATCCATTAGCTGAATTATTTAGAAAATTGGAGAAGGACGATCCCTTTGTATTCTGCCATGTTGGTGAATTTACAAGCAAACAAGATGCGATGTCTAAAAACCAGTATGCACTGTGCACATAATTTGTGCAAATTTCTGAACTATTAAAAAAAAAAACGAGATGCAATTCCTATAGAACTTGACATGATACCGAAATAGCAGGATGCGATATCTACAATGCAGAAAGCTATTATGTCAAAGATGGCTGAATTATTGACAAAGCGCGATGCTTTGGCGAAGTAACTATGAGATACCGACGTCAAAATTTGTACACGTAGGCATACCTGAAGCTGTGCACACAGTGTCAGTGAAACTGAGTGAAGTTAAAAAGAAACAAACTGTTTTATCAGTCTATCGATAACTGTTCAGCAGTTGTCTCATAAAGTAGACACTATTTTTGATGAGCAAGAGATATTTTTAAGTGATAAATTCGAATCATAAATACAGATTTTGCTGCTTGAGCATCTGAAAAGGATGCACGACTCTAGTACCGGTAGTTAGCTAGTGTGAAAAATGCAAGAAGCGATAGGTATGATATCTAACAAGGTCACTCTGGAAGCTAGTCATTCAGACGGTCAAACTGAGGTCGAGTTGCGTAAAGCAACGGGAAAAAACAAGGAAGATACATCACTATGAAAACAGGCTGTTAGTGGGCAATTAGACAGAGTTAAGAAGGAATCAGCGGAAAGAGACAGTATAAGATGATAAATCAGTTGCAGAAGGTTCTAAGAGCTGTTTTATTCAGGAACCTACGCCGCACAATACGCAGCGCATGCAAGCGGAACAATCAACTTGTGATACTACAACCCAGTGCCTTGCACTTTTCATCTACTTGACTTCTCGAGTTTATGAACTATTTTTGTAAATATATGTATTAATGAATGTTGTCAGCAATTAATGTTTTTGAAAATGTAGTGTATGTTAATAGGATAAGTAAGATTTGTTCGTGCCAAATTCGTGTCAAATCGTTGTAGTAAACACGCTGGTCGTGCAAGGGAAGATTTTTTTGTATAAAGGCAGAGAATGTAACAATAACATCGTGGCTGTAGGTGCGGGGAATGGTAAAGGTTTACGGCAGAGAAGTAGCTGTAAAGCATCTGTGGTGTGGAACAGACCTATGTGTTGGTGGGCAAATTCCAGACTGTTTTGCGTCGAAAGTGTTGTTACAATATGTGGCCAGGAATATTATAAGTGGGAGAGCAAGTATGTGGTGACAGCAGTTGGTCGTAAGAAGATTTTAAAAGTAATGAGTAATATTCTGTGGTTTTAAACTTATTCAAGTTGTTCACTAATCAAGAAGAGCCTGTTGTCAGTAATGAACCTCAATACCAAGTGCTACTTCGCACCACAAGCAACGCACCGCAAAGTAAGATCCAGCCAGTATCTTGTAGCTGTGTGATACACACGCCAGCGTCCTAGTAAAGACAAAGAACAAACATGTCTAGAAAAACTTCGTTGACCTGAGTTGTTAACAATTCTGTCCTTTCACCATAAATTCCGTGAAATTCGCAAGTGAAAGAAATAGTAAAAAGAAGCCAAATCTAATTAAATTTACAGTTAATTTTGAATCTTACTTAGTGGTTATTGTTTTCAGAATCAACAGTAACTACAGTGGTTCAGTTAGTATTGTACTACTATATTTTCGAGTTTTATGTTGTAGTTTGTAAGTGACATGTGTAGGTCTACGTAAAATTAGTATCAAAAAATGGTTGCTGCGACAAATGAGTTATTATGGCATTAATCTGAAACGCAATCATTTGTAATGTAATAAATAAACAACAATAATCGGTTTTGTCGCTATTGAGCATATTTTCAGACAGACAGGATTACCATGAGTCACGTAATACAGTGCAGTTTCCGTAAGTGTTGCTAGACTTTGATTGTTATTGGTGATCATTATGGTAACTAACGTCACTGCATTCCAAATTAATGTCTTTTGTGTTCATCTCACGTGTCTTTTACATGTAGACCTAAGCTAGTGCGTGTGCATTTCGTCAAGTTGCTGCTTTGCCTTTGTCACGCGATATTCACGTGTTTTCGAAGTCTTTATAATCATTTACTAAATTCAGATTTTTGGTTGTTTTTAGAGGTGGCGACCGTTTTATTGCGCTATCCATGTTTGTTTAAACTAAATTTTGGCATTCAAAATTACGGCTAACTTCTGTAGAACTTTAACTTATTGCCATTTTTTTGCATTTCGGTCGTCGTTGCACGCAGTATCGAACACAGGTTGTAGCTATCTGTATTTATCGGTAACCACTGACCTTGGGATTCGATGCTTTGTTTCCACTAACAGCAGAACATAGATAAACATGTCACAAGAAAACTTTACCGACCCCTTGGGTTATAGTTACATTACACTTGGCAAAAATACGTGACAGGACATTTGTGTTTAACTGATAGCCAACGTTATACTTGCCGACCATAAGTCGATAGGACATAATAGTTTAGATATATTGGTGTCCTGATCGTAGCAAAATCAAATTCCAATTACATCTACATCTACATCTACATTTATACTCCGCAAGCCACCCAACGGTGTGTGGCGGAGGGCACTTTACGTGCCACTGTCATTACCTCCCTTTCCTGTTCCAGTCGCGTATGGTTCGCGGGAAGAACGACTGCCGGAAAGCCTCCGTGCACGCTCGAATATCTGTAATTTTATTTTCGTTATCTCCTCGGGAGGTATAAGTAGGGGGTTCGATACCTCATCCAGAAACGCACTCTCTCGAAACCTGGACAGCAAGCTACACCGAGATTGAGAGCGCCTCTCTTGCAGAGTCTGCCACTTGAGTTTGCTAAACATCTCATTTCCAAATAACCCTGTGACGAAACGCGCCGCTCGTCTTTGGATGTTCTCTATCTCCTCTGTCAACCCGACCTGGTACGGATCCCACACTGATGAGCAATACTCAAGTATAGGTCGAACGAGTGTTTTGTAAGCCACCTCCTTTGTTGATGGACTACACTTTCTAAGGACTCTCCCAATGAATCTCAACCTGGCACCCGCCTTACCAACAACTAATTCTATGTGATCATTCCACTTCAAACCGTTCCTTACGCATACTCCCAGGTATTTTATAGAAGTAAGTGCTACCAGTAACTGCTGATCTGTGATCAGTGTAGCTGCCGCAATAATCAATAGGCAGAAAGACGGACAACGGAGTCGGGCAGCAACCACAAAGCCACGAGGCAAGCACAGGACTGTATAAAATTCTGCTAGCTGGCAGTTGTGAAACAAACATTAGAACAGACATGGCAGACCTTCAGTTACGTACAGAACACTGTTGCAGAAACAACAAAGAAAGCATGTCAAATTTAAACGAACGCAAAATCTCCAAGATTGGCCATGTTTTACAAGAGATCGAAATTTAGCGCGGACTCCAATACGAGATGCTTACAATAGTTTCCACAACGAAACTTTGTGTCGAAGCCTGGCAGATAATACAAAGAGATTTTGGTCGTATGTTAAGTATGCTAGCGGCAAGACACAATCGATGTCTTCTCTCTCCGTTAGCAATGTACATACTATCAACGACAGTGCTGCCAAAGCAAAGTCATTAAACACAGCCTTCTGAAATTCCTACACCAAAGAAGACGGATATTCCAGTATTCGAATCAAGCACAACGACCAACGTGAGTAACTTAGAAGTAGATATCTTCGGGGTAGTGAAGCAACTAATATCACTTAATAAAAGCAAGTCTTCCGATCAAGACTGTATACTAGTTAGGTTCCTTTCAGAGTATGCTGACTCAATAGCTCCATACTTAACAATCATATACAACCGCTCGCTCGACGAAAGATCCCTGCCCAAAGACTGGAAAGTTGCACAGGTCACACCAGTATTCAAGAAAGGTAGTAGGAGCAATTCACCAAATTACAGGCCCATATCATTAACGTCGATATGCAGTACGATTTTGGAACATATGTTATGTCCGAACATTATGAATTACGTCAGAGAGAACACATAGTCAACACAGATTTAGAAAACATCGTTCTTGTGAAACACAACTAGGTCTTTACACACACGAAGTGTTAAGTACTATTGAGAACGGATTTCAAATTGATTCTGTGTTCATACATTTAGGCTACAGAAAGCTTTTGACACTGTACCACACAAGCGGGCTTGTAGTCAAATTGCGTGCTTATGTAATATTGTCTCAGTTATGTAACTGCATTCGTGATTTCCTGTGAGAGAGGTCACAGTTCGTAGTAATTGACGGAAAGTCATAAAATTAAAAAAAAAACTGATTTTTGGCGTTCCTCTAGGTGGTGTTATAGATCCTCTGTTGTCCCTTATCTATACAAACGATTCAGGAGACAGTCTGAGCAGCTCTCTTAGGTTGTTTGCAGATAATGGCATCGTTTATCGTCTAGTAAAGTCATCAGAAGATCACAATAAATTGCAAAACGCTGTAGAAAAGATATCTATATGATAGGAAAAATTGGGAATTGATCTTAAATAATGAAAAATGTGAGATCATTCGCATGAGTGTTGCGTTGCACGATAAATCATTCAACTAAATACAGAGAAAACTTCGTAAAAGTTCCTGCATCTATAAAATGATAAATGAGCGAAACATACAACTTCCATTGCCTCACCTTAGTGAAGGAGCTTGCCAAGAGCCCAAGAAAATTCTGGTACTATGTAAAATCACTAAGCAAGTCACTTGTCGACCAGTCTGGTGTGGCAATAGAAGACAGTTGCAACTTTCACATTTTAAAGAAACCATTCACACAGGAGGGTCGTACGGGCATACCATCTTTTGACCCCTGCACGAACTCCCGTATGGAGACCATAGGAATAGGCTTACCTGGAGATGAAAAGCAAATCAAAAAATTGTGGTATATCTAACTGAGATATCGTTTGGTTCTTACTGAGATCATATGTATTGCGATACCTCGATCTGCAATCGTTTGCATAGGAACCCAGAAGCACTATATGTGTAGGTCTCTTAAAACTCTTTTGCTATCCTAAATTGTTCTCGCTGAAATAAGAAAATATAAAAAAATTGACATCTTACTTAGAACGCCATTTGTTCGACTGATTTACCTCTTTCATTATGAAAGAAAAATTGCTGCTGTTATGTTACTGTACACATAAGAAATAAATCAAACAATTAAATGATATAATTTTACTCGAATGTGCGTTTTAAACCAACTGACATATAAAAGTAATTTTTAACTAAATTATCTTTAGGGGTCACGTCATGAAAGAAATGAGCTTAGTTTAATATAATGCGTGATGCATTCGGTTTCTAACTGTTTGGTCTCGTGGTTGAATCGGCATATGATATTTTCTACAGCTTATTTAAGAACCGTGCAACTTCAAGATAGTTTTCACAGATTACATTCTTCATTTTCATAGCACAAAAGTTAATTTTGCTTATGCCACATAGCATCAGACACAGGAGGCAACATATTATCATACACTTTGCTTTACAGTGCGTTTTAACTGGTGCCCCTTCGATATCACGATGTTATAGCTGACGTTAACTGACAGAACATATTTTAACTATATAAATATTGATGTTGTTGCAAATTATTAAGTCTGAACAAAACAGTTTCATTTAAAACGGTATATTTCTTTAGGATACAGATTTGGCATTTAACTGAAAAAACGAACTTCAAGGATATCCTATATACACAAAACATACTTTATGAAAATACCAAGGAATGCTACATTGAACGTTAAAAACATTTTTCTTTTTTTACACTTCCTCCAAAAGAATAAATAAAACAGTCATATGAAAACAAAGAGTTAAAATGGCTTTGTCAGCAGATCAGCTAACTGGTTTTTTCCATGTATATGTTCTACCAAAATTTCACCATTCAGAAATTTTTCACGAACTTAGAAGTGTCGGACCTCTATGTGTTTTGACAGACGATGATATTCAGGATTTTTTGCCAATTTTAATGCAGTGGCATTGTCAATATAAAGTGTTGGAGGTTGTTCCGGCATTTCAACCAAGTCACTTAGTAAACGACGTAACCAAATTAATTCTTTGGCTCCATCACTTGCTGAAATGATTTCTGCTTCAGTTGTAGATGTAGCCACTAGCTTCTTCAACTGACTTGTCCATGATATTGCCCCTCCATGGTACTTCGCCACAATACCAGTTGTTGAACGTCTTGTCTGTTTGTCTCCAGCAAAATTATCATCACTGTAAATCCTCAGATTTTCTTCTCCATCATAGCTACTGCCATAATTTAATGTACCTTTCAGATACCGAAATATGCGCTTAACTCGGTTCCAGTCTGAAGCAGTTGGTTTTCTAATAGCTCGAAGGGGTTTATTGACGGCAAAATTTATGTCTGGACGAGTTGCTATTGACAGATACATAAGACATCCAATTGCCGCACTATAGGGAACGGAGGACGAAATTGCTTCTGTTTCATTCTGATCATTTTCTTCATATCCAATGGGAGTTGAATTCATGTTAGATTCTGCCATTCGAAATCTTTCCAGTATTTCTTTCATGTACTTTTCTTGACTTATCATAATTTCTCCATGTTCATTTTGTTTTAATTTTATGCCAAGAAAACTGTCAAGAGTCCCCAATGTTATATCAGATCCACATTGTAAGGTGTTCAGAAATGCTGTTACTTCTTCTTCGTCACTGCCAATAATTAGGCCGTCATCAACGTAAAGTCTTTTTTCATCGCATTTGCGATAAAACAAACAAGGATCTGCAGCACTGTTCCGAAAACCTGCTTTCTCCATAACTCCCATAAACCGTTTGTTCCAGCAGCGTGGTGCTTGTTTTAGTCCATAGAGACTCCGTTTCAGGAGACACACTC
Source organism: Schistocerca nitens (assembly GCF_023898315.1). Lineage (NCBI taxonomy): Eukaryota > Metazoa > Arthropoda > Insecta > Orthoptera > Acrididae > Schistocerca > Schistocerca nitens. The sequence goes on from NC_064618.1 coordinate 604,081,412, forward strand.
GATGCGTACTATCTTCAAAGCCTTCTGGTTGTTCCATGTATACTTCATCTTGAAGTATTCCATTCAAAAATTCCGTCTTCACATCAAATTGTTTCAACACCAGTTTTTTTGAAGCAACTACCGCTGGCAAAACTCTAATGGTGTCATAACGTGCAACAGGACTAAATGTATCTTCATAATCTGATCCTGCATGTTGAATATATCCTTTAGCAACTAATCGGGCTTTGGCGCGAGTGTTTCCATCAGCTGAAACTTTTCGACGTAGAACCCAACGATTTTATAATACTTTGACATTCATAGGACGTTCAACTAACACCCAAGTATTGTTTCTCTTTAGTGATTTTAGTTCTTCGTTGATAGATTGCATTCAGTTTTCTTTCTCATTCGACTGTAATATCAGAAAAAAACGGTTTGGGTCTTTTTGTTCGCCAGCAGTAAGTTTTGAAAACAACGAGAACTCACCACTTCTTATCCAGGCTGTTTTTCTTCGTAGTCTTCTGTTCTCCAGTTCATGTACGTTAGAAGATTCTGATGCTTTGGCTTTCAGGAATTCTGTTGATTTTTTGTTATTGCCATCTGATTCCTGACTTCCTCCAGATTCAAGTCCGTTAAAGTTTTCTTCACTTTGACTTCCTCCAGAAGCAGACTGCCGAGGAATGTCTAAGGTAATGTAATCACTGTGGGAGCTAAACACTATCTCTGGTTTAAATTTAATATCATGACTCAAGACAACTTTCCTTTTGGAAGGAAGCCAGACCCTAAATCCATCTTTGTCATTGATATACCCTACGAGTTGTCCAAAAACAGCCTTGTCATCAAATTTTGAACGGAACCTGTGCCAAAAACTCTGAGACGATCAAGTTTTCCCACTGATCGATTTTACCACAGCTCATATGAAAATTTGTCAGGAACCGAAGACCTTCCAGTATGATTTAAAATACAGACTGCTGTATTGCATGCTTCTGCCCACAGTCCTCTTGGTAGCTTACTTGCGTTTAGCATCGAACGTGCGGCTTCAACAATTGTTCTGTTTTCACATTCGGCCACACCATTTTGTTCAGGAGTATACGGTGGAGAAATCAGTAATTCTGTTCCTTTATCCATGAGTAATTTCTTAATCATGTTGTTGTTAAAGTCCTTGCCTCCATCACATTGAAATTGTTTAACAACATGTCCTCTGGTTTGTGCTTCATTTAAAACTGCTTAAGCATATCGTACACTTCATGTTTCTGCTTAAGAAAGAAAATTCGACGAAATTTACTGAAATCGTCTTTAAAACATACAGCGTATCGAGCACCTCCAAACGACTCTGTACTCATTGGTCCATTGACATCTGCGTGAATTAATTCGCCAGTAATTGTTGAGCAGTTTGTTCGTTGTTTGAATGGTATTCGACGCATCTTTCCTAATATACAACCGTCACAAAATTCATCATTACAACACTCTACACTGATGTTAAGTTTCTTCAAAATGTTCTTGATGTGTTGCTTAGTTTGATGACCGAATCTTTCATGGTACATTTGCAGTGTTTCAGATGTCGCTATATTAACTTGATCACTTATTTCTGGTCTGACAACACGCATATTCAACACGTACAGACCATTATCCACATAGCCTGTCATGATGATGTCACCGCAGATTTTTTTAAAATCATAACACTTTTATAATCGAATGTCATTCTGCAGCCGTTACCTGCAGCTGCTCTGGCAGAGAACAAATGAGCGCTTGCATCCGGCATATACAAAACATTTTCCAACTTGGCCCTATACCATTCATTGTTTCGTCTTATTTCGATGTAAACTGTGCCTTTACCGAGTGTATGCATGTTAGTACCTTGTCTTCCCAATGAAACCACTTCAGGAACATCAGATTCGTTGTACAAGACGAAGTATTGTTTATTCGGGGTGATATGCTTCGTAGCACCACTATCACAATACCATGTATTTACGTCAATATAATTTACAGTAGACGTACCCATAGCACACGGAGTAAACACAGAGTTTTCACTCACCTTCTCTCCTTGCCGCTCGTTATTGCAGTTAACGATGGTTCTGTGGACACTCCGCTGCCCAGTGTCCTAGTTGTTCACATTCGTTACACGGAAATTTTTGTTTTGCTCGCTGTTTTGATATCTTTTTTCGTGAGTTATACGCAACCAATGCTGTTACATCCGTTGTACTTTGTTCACGCAGCGCAATAGCACAAAGTTTTTCAATAAGTAAGTTCAAATTCTGGTTTTCAGCCGGTATTGTGTCCCAGAGGTCTTTAAAATAATCATATTCCTTTTCAAGCGTAGATAAAATTGGACTATTTAATATTCTTTCAGACAACGTAATCTCTTCATGTTTCGTTAATTCATCATTTAAATCTACAAATAACTTTTGTAGCTTAGCAACATGTGAGCTAACATCTTCTGCTTCGTCACGTTTGACACGGAAGAATGTTTCAATTAACATGTTCAAGCGTTGCGTGCTACTACGTTCAAATCTCGTATGTAGTTTGTCCCATAATTCTTTAGCGTTTCTGCACGTAAATACAAGTTCAGCTACTGGTTTACTTAGCGCACTTGCTATCAAACTTGCCGCTTTCGCGTCATTCTTTTGCCATTCTGCGTACGCTGCCTTCTGTTCGCTTGGTTCCCGAGGCAGCACCGCGGGTTCGCGCGTACCGATAATAACGGCTTCCAGTTCATATGAACGGAGCACCATAGAGATATGCCATTTCCATTTTGCCCAATCTTCAGGCCCTTCGAGTTTATCGATAATCACTTTATAGTCTCCGTTTGTAGCCATATTCTTACCGTACAGCTCGATTCAACAACAGATAGTTTCTACCAGCACACACTGAATTGAATCAAACTTGAAAAAAACTGTATTTTGTTCAGTTTCACGTAGCTTGGGCCCATAACCTGTTGAAAATTATTAAGTCTGAACAAAACGGTTTCATTTAAAACGATATATTGATTTATGATTCATGTTTGGCACTTAACTGAAAAAAGGAAATTCAAGGAGAGCCTACAAACACAAAACATACTTCATCAAAATACCAAGGAATACTACATTGAACGTTAAAAACATTTTTCCTTTTTTACAACAGATGTACTAAAGCACATGAAATTGTTTCTTTCTATAGAATTTATACTGCCTGAATCTGAGTGGAGAAAGAAAAAGAGAGGAACCAATATAAAAAAGAAAAACCAACAAAGTGACGAGAGAAGATGTATTTTTATCGTTGGAGTACTAAACGCAAGGTATGATTTATACATTTTCAAACCGGCTTGCTTGTATCATGTACCCAAACAAAGTATCTCAGAATTCAGCATAGTCATTCTGTAACTGATGGAAGTTTTATGTAACATTTCGGAATATGGTGTAAGGAAAAAGTGAAATCTGCGCGTTTGTTCAACAATTACATGATCAACGGTTAGACTGTTTTTTCGTGTAGTCGTATTGTGACGTAGCCACCGTTGTTGAAAGTGAATTATAGCGTAGGTGGTACAGTAATTAACTACTTTAATTTGGGAGTATTATGTGGTCGAACTGAGTCCTGTACCAAAAGTGGTGGCCACTCGGATAAACCGACCAATGGATCCATTAGCTGAATTATTTAGAAAATTGGAGAAGGACGATCCCTTTGTATTCTGCCATGTTGGTGAATTTACAAGCAAACAAGATGCGATGTCTAAAAACCAGTATGCACTGTGCACATAATTTGTGCAAATTTCTGAACTATTAAAAAAAAAAACGAGATGCAATTCCTATAGAACTTGACATGATACCGAAATAGCAGGATGCGATATCTACAATGCAGAAAGCTATTATGTCAAAGATGGCTGAATTATTGACAAAGCGCGATGCTTTGGCGAAGTAACTATGAGATACCGACGTCAAAATTTGTACACGTAGGCATACCTGAAGCTGTGCACACAGTGTCAGTGAAACTGAGTGAAGTTAAAAAGAAACAAACTGTTTTATCAGTCTATCGATAACTGTTCAGCAGTTGTCTCATAAAGTAGACACTATTTTTGATGAGCAAGAGATATTTTTAAGTGATAAATTCGAATCATAAATACAGATTTTGCTGCTTGAGCATCTGAAAAGGATGCACGACTCTAGTACCGGTAGTTAGCTAGTGTGAAAAATGCAAGAAGCGATAGGTATGATTTCTAACAAGGTCACTCTGGAAGCTAGTCATTCAGACGGTCAAACTGAGGTGGAGTTGCGTAAAGCAACGGGAAAAAACAAGGAAGATACATCGCTATGAAAACAGGCTGTTAGTGGGCAATTAGACAGAGTTAAGAAGGAATCAGCGGAAAGAGACAGTATAAGATGATAAATCAGTTGCAGAAGGTTCTAAGAGCTGTTTTATTCAGGAACCTACGCCGCACAATACGCAGCGCATGCAAGCGGAACAATCAACTTGTGATACTACAACCCAGTGCCTTGCACTTTTCATCTACTTGACTTCTCGAGTTTATGAACTATTTTTGTAAATATATGTATTAATGAATGTTGTCAGCAATTAATGTTTTTGAAAATGTAGTGTATGTTAATAGGATAAGTAAGATTTGTTCGTGCCAAATTCGTGTCAAATCGTTGTAGTAAACACGCTGGTCGTGCAAGGGAAGATTTTTTTGTATAAAGCGCAGAGAATGTAACAATAACATCGTAGCTGTAGGTGCGGGGAATGGTAAAGGTTTACGGCAGAGAAGTAGCTGTAAAGCATCTGTGGTGTGGAACAGACCTATGTGTTGGCGGGCAAATTCCAGACTGTTTTGCGTCGAAAGTGTTGTTACAATATGTGGCCAGGAATATTATAAGTGGGAGAGCAAGTATGTGGTGACAGCAGTTGGTCGTAAGAAGATTTTAAAAGTAATGAGTAATATTCTGTGGTTTTAAATTTATTCAAGTTGTTCACTAATCAAGAAGAGCCTTTTGTCAGTAATGAACCTCAATACCAAGTGCTACTTCGCACCACAAGCAACGCACCGCAAAGTAAGATCCAGCCAGTATCTTGTAGCTGTGTGATACACACGTCAGCGTCCTAGTAAAGACAAACAACAAACATGTCTAGAAAAACTTCGTTGACCTGAGTTGTTAACAATTCTGTCCTTTCACCATAAATTCCGTGAAATTCGCAAGTGAAAGAAATAGTAAAAAGAAGCCAAATCTAATTAAATTTACAGTTAATTTTGAATCTTACTTAGTGGTTATTGTTTTCAGAATCAACAGTAACTACAGTGGTTCAGTTAGTATTGTACTACTATATTTTCGAGTTTTATGTTGTAGTTTGTAAGTGACATGTGTAGGTCTACGTAAAATTAGTATCAAAAAATGGTTGCTGCGACAAATGAGTTATTATGGCATTAATCTGAAACGCAATCATTTGTAATGTAATAAATAAACAACAATAATCGGTTTTGTCGCTATTGAGCATATTTTCAGACAGACAGGATTACCATGAGTCACGTAATACAGTGCAGTTTCCGTAAGTGTTGCTAGACTTTGATTGTTATTGGTGATCATTATGGTAACTAACGTCACTGCATTCCAAATTAATGTCTTTTGTGTTCATCTCACGTGTCTTTTACATGTAGACCTAAGCTAGTGCGTGTGCATTTCGTCAAGTTGCTGCTTTGCCTTTGTCACGCGATATTCACGTGTTTTCGAAGTCTTTATAATCATTTACTAAATTCAGATTTTTGGTTGTTTTTAGAGGTGGCGACCGTTTTATTGCGCTATCCATGTTTGTTTAAACTAAATTTTGGCATTCAAAATTACGGCTAACTTCTGTAGAACTTTAACTTATTGCCATTTTTTGCATTTCGGTCGTCGTTGCACGCAGTATCGAACACAGGTTGTAACTATCTGTATTTATCGGTAACCACTGACCTTGGGATTCGATGCTTTGTTTCCACTAACAGCAGAACATAGATAAACATGTCACAAGAAAACTTTACCGACCCCTTGGGTTATAGTTACATTACACTTGGCAAAAATACGTGACAGGACATTTGTGTTTAACTGATAGCCAACGTTATACTTGCCGACCATAAGTCGATAGGACATAATAGTTTAGATATATTGGTGTCCTGATCGTAGCAAAATCAAATTCCAATTACATCTACATCTACATTTATACTCCGCAAGCCACCCAACGGTGTGTGGCGGAGGGCACTTTACATGCCACTGTCATTACCTCCCTTTCCTGTTCCAGTCGCGTATGGTTCGCGGGAAGAACGACCGCCGGAAAGCCTCCGTGCACGCTCGAATATCTGTAATTTTATTTTCGTTATCTCCTCGGGAGGTATAAGTAGGGGGAAGCAATATATTCGATACCTCATCCAGAAACGCACTCTCTCGAAACCTGGACAGCAAGCTACACCGAGATGCAGAGCGCCTCTCTTGCAGAGTCTGCCACTTGAGTTTGCTAAACATCTCATTTCCAAATAACCCTGTGACGAAACGCGCCGCTCGTCTTTGGATGTTCTCTATCTCCTCTGTCAACCCGACCTGGTACGGATCCCACACTGATGAGCAATACTCAAGTATAGGTCGAACGAGTGTTTTGTAAGCCACCTCCTTTGTTGATGGACTACACTTTCTAAGGACTCTCCCAATGAATCTCAACCTGGCACCCGCCTTACCAACAACTAATTCTATGTGATCATTCCACTTCAAACCGTTCCTTACGCATACTCCCAGGTATTTTATAGAAGTAAGTGCTACCAGTAACTGCTGATCTGTGATCAGTGTAGCTGCCGCAATAATCAATAGGCAGAAAGACGGACAACGGAGTCGGGCAGCAACCACAAAGCCACGAGGCAAGCACAGGACTGTATAAAATTCAGCTAGCTGGCAGTTGTGAAACAAACATTAGAACAGACATGGCAGACGTTAAGTTACGTAACGATAAAACAAGAAACTTCAGATTCATATCATGAAATTTTGGAAGAGACATTCACAAAGTATGCAAACCATGCAGACGAGGTTGAAACGAAAACAGAATCGATATTGGATATGGGATAAGAGCGCGATGACGCAAATTGTTTAAAAATTTTGGAAGTCAGACAGCTAATCAAATAACCAATGATTTGAAAAAACTAAATAAATTCTTCAAGTCAGTTTTTTAGTGCAAAAATAGATTCTTTTAACAGAAAAATAGATGAGGTAGACAACAGACTCAGTGACATATTAAGATTCCTCGAAAAAATCAATGAGTGAGGACTTACGTGTCGATGAAAAAAGAAATTAAAGAAGCAATTAAAAACCACATAACTATTTGTGTCATTTGGAGGTCAAAGTAGGTCCCAAACTTAAAGTAATCAGGGAGGGCAAGAAACAATGAGGAAAAAGTTCTGCGCGGAATTGAACCAGTCTGTAAGTGTTTCACAAGGACAGGTTTTATTGTGCAGGTTCTAATTGAGACAGACACGCAATTACAGAATTTCTAGATAACAGTAAACAACAAATTGTCCGAAACAGTAACTGCAATTAATACGGACGTGCAGAATAGAAAATAAACATAGATCAAAAGAGAGGAGAGTTCAGAAATAAAGAAGTAGGAAGTTTAATAACAGAAATAAGTATAATTAATGACTGTATTGAAGATCTGTATCAGAGAACTAGCTATCACCTGCACTTTACGACGAGTGTACCATAACCGATTAGGTATAGATTTAGTAAAGTATGACCCGAAAGGAAAGGTCCATCCGTTAACTTTTATGAGTTAATGTAAGAGATTAATTCCCAAAGAGCTTCCTGAAGGGGACGAGGTGTCAATCGCGAGGACGAAATTAAGCGGCCACGCGCGTAATTGGCCAGCTCGTGTAACGGAGTATATGAGACGCTAGACGAATTTTTGAAAAAAATTGATGCCGTGTTTTGGTCACTGGATAAACATAAAGAAGAATCAGGAATTCCAGAATGTTTCCCCATATCTACCATGCGGATAAAGAATATACGCGAATATTGCGAAGAACTATAGAAAAAGGTCGAACACTTAAAAAGTTATGCTATGGAAGAACACTTGTTACACGCACTGCACCAAATATTTCCTTGGAATGTGCAGAATGGCGTTAGTTTTGGAGAGGATAATAGGGACATATTCTAGCGATAACTCAGCGAAATTGATATCTGGTCTCGGAGTAAGAAAACTGATACAGTAATAACAATATTCCGAAGAGTTCATAACATTTGAAAGCGAAGAGTCGACGAAATAGATGTGTGGTATCGGAAAAATGACAACCGACGCCGCAATGAGAAAAACAGTAATAATCAGAAGAGACCATATACTAATAGTAGCAAACAAAACAATAATCAGAATAAACAGTATGACGTGACAATGGGCCAAGTGGGAGGAGGAAAGGGCTGTGGTCATAGGCGAGGAAACCACGCTGGACATTGTCGCGGAAATAATTGTGTGGAAAAAGGAGATCTGCTATACTGTGGAGCGGACTGCGGCAGATAATATCACAAGGCGCCGCCAAATAAGACAGTGTTTCAACTTCAGTAATAACGAAACAAACCACAATAAGCGGAGTGAGGTAGGAAATCGCGAATAGATTCATGAAGAAGAAAATAATGAGCACGATAGTCAGTGGATGGATAATGACATTCGCATGCATAATGAAATGAAAGTGACATCAAACGAAAAAATAGATGTTATTGAAGCAAAGGTGAACTGGGCGCACAAGTTGTGCAGCAGTGTCAATTATCGATCAGTATCCGGTCGCGACAAAGCAAACTGTACCGAAGAATGAAATCGAAACTGTAATAAACGACAGGGAACGCACAATGCAGTTTGGTCAAATGTACGACGCATTGGAGCAATGGAGTGAGGAAATGGAAAATGGAAATGAGCGTTTGGCTTCACTGGCCGGGAGGACCCTGACGGGGTAGGTCCTGCCGCCTTGGTGCAGGTCTTATTACATTCGACGCCACATTGGTCGACCTGCGCTCCGGATGGGGATGAAATGATGATGAAGACAACACAACACCCAGTACCCGACCGGAGAAAATCCCCGACCCAGCCGGGAATCGAACCTCGGCCCCTTAGGACGTCAGTCCGGCACGCTGACCATTCAGCTTTCGGGGCGAACAATGAAATGGGGAAAGAGAAGAAAGCTTTGGTGGGGAAATAAGTCAGAATGTGCTGAAAAGTAATGGTGTTTGCGAAACTAATGGGGCAAGTAATCTTAAAGAGGTGCTATGCCAAGCTGATGAGATTAGTGAAATTAAAGACGAAGGTGGGGCGTGTGACCTACAAACAAATCGAAAAGCATTTAATGTCATTTCCAAAAGTAACGAAGTCAATACAGGCACATGACAATTGCAGTAAGGGGCAAGGTCCTTTAGTTCTCGATGACCATATGAAATTGATAAAAGAATCTGAAGATGGTAATGTATATGAATCCGAGTGGATGAATTACATCCTGATATAGTTTATGAAGAGAGTGAATCAGTAGCCGCATTAAATGACACAGAACTAAAACATGTCTTACACCAAGCAGAAGAAAGTAGTAGGAAGAGGCAGAAGAGGCCTCCAGATAAGCTAAATACACAGGAGGGTACATCAGGGAGTGACCTGGAAATCGAGCAGGATTTGTTTTGGAAGGATGAGGGTTGTGAATCTGAGCAGTGTGTGCAAATTACGATTCCTATATAAGTGTTTGGAATGAATACTCAAGTTTTCGTAGACAGTGGAAGCCAAATCGGTGTTCCATCTCAATCATTTTACGATCATTTTAAAACAGAACACGATATATTGGAGATCCCTATTCTGAGGGTGAAATTAATGAGCATTACCAGTGTATGTTGTAAACCTATATAAGCTCAGGTTATGATACACTTTTCTGTTAAAGATTTGATGTCTGAACAAGATTTTCTAGTGGTATCTCAATTAAATACCAAGATGATTGTAGGTATGGATTGGTTCCTAAAATAAAAAACGATCATTGACTGTACTACTAAAACTATGACATGTTCAGCAGGAAAAGAAAAGGTAGAGATAAGTTTTGATGAAATTACAGAAACTGTGCAAGGTTTTGGTCAGAAACAGAGAAATATTTTCAGATAAACATCGTTCAGAGAAATTTGGAATATAAGACTGAGACAGTGGCACATATTCCATTTTACAGGTCAGTTTGTCAAGCAGCAATAGTAAAGAAAGAGATGGTACAATAAGAAATCAATCATATTGAAGAGTGAGAAATAATATAATGCAGTAAAAATTAGTATAATAATCCTGTGGTTTTAGTGAACAAGACAGATGGGGGTGTCAGAACTGTAATAGATCCACGAGACCTGAATAAAATAGTGAAATGGGAAACTGACTGTCCGGAATGCTTGGATGATTTGTTGCAAAAATTTCGCAATCTGCAGTACTTAGGTGGCCTACATTTGACTGTGAGATATTGCTAAATTCCTTTGCGGAAGAAGTAAAGAAAATTAACAGTTTTCCTCTTTACAGGAAAATGGTATTAGTATAAAGTTATTCCTTTTGGTTTAAATATATCAGTTTTGATATTTATTCGAGCTCCAGATGGTGTAATAGGTAAAGAGCTTAATGCCAGAATTACTGTCATTTATTAACAGCGACGTCATCATGGAAAGAAAATAGCGAATTAATGAATGAAATTTTTCAAGCTTTGAGAAGTGGTGGAATTATTAATGACTTTAAAGATAAAGAAATTTCATTTTGTAAAAAGCGAAACAGAATTTTTTGGCCATAATATAACAACCATAGGGATTGCCATAGACTTACGAAAACTAAGAAACAATTGAAATCGTTCCTTGGACTTTGCAATTATTTGTCGCAAGTATGTGGAGCGCACGCTTTTAATGATTGAGATGTAAATTTCTAAAGAAAAACAGTGCATTTGTCTGGACATAAAACTGACAACTGGCCTGTTTAGACGTTCAAAATCGAAATACCGACTGAAAGATAAGATATTTCGTCACCCGGATTTGTCGTTACTGTACTATATGGCGACTGACTGTTGTGATTATGGTATTGCTGTACATTTTTTCAGGAGGGGGAGAAGGAGGAAATAAAGAACGTCACACTGAGGGAGGTGGTGCACTGCTTAACACATTGGACTCGCATTCGGAAGGACAACGGTTTAAAACCCGGGTCCAGCCATCCTGATGTGGGTATTCCATGATTTCCCTAAATCGCTTCAGGCAAATGCCCGGATGGTTCCTTTGAAAGGTCACGGCCAACTTGCTTCCCCATTCCTCTCTAACCCGACTGGACCGATAACCTCGCTGTTTGGTCCGCGCCCCGAATCAACCAACCTACCAAAGAATAATCACACAATCGCTTTCTATCCAAATATGAAAGGTATTCCACTATTTGCGAAAGAGAATCACTGGCTACTGTCGGGACGTAGGGTTGTAGTACACCCTGACGACTGATATTTTTAGAGACTTGTACGCTGCACTTGAGCTTGTCCAGGTGGACGTTGTATATACGACACTTGCCTTGTCAGTATATACTGTATATACTGACCAGGCAAGTGTCGTATATACAACAATTTGATTACGAAATATGCTATATAAAAGGTGAATACAATTAGATGGCTGATGCATTATCAAGGCTACTACATAAACCTGATCGTGCAATTAACAAGGGAGATGTGAAGGGAATGTTTAAAATAATATATTTCAAGGATGTGCAAAGATGGAAGAAAATTGAGAGTGTATGTAAAAACTTATGCTTCTACCAAATTGAAGACTAAAATTTAGTCCGTTAAAAGCGATTTTGCTGCTAAGAATGAAAAACGTGACCGTTCACGAAAAGTAATATAAAATTTATGATGGTGGTGTGTACGCGAGAAAGAACGTGAATATTAAAGAATGATGTGTATGTTGACGGTCTAAATATGAGTCAGACTTAATAGACTATTTCCATTTGGCTTTTGATCACTGTGGACCAAAAAGTGTGTAAATAAAATAGATAAATCTGTAGCATTGTTCAATACAGACAGGAAAGTAACTAAGAAGATTAGATCGTGTGATAAATGTCAGAATGTAAAAGTAGAGAATGTGGCTAGTTGTGGTCCGATGCAAAGCGTCTGGCCCAAAGATAATTTAGAAATCCTGGTGACAGACCATTATGGTCCATTACCCAGGACTTCAGGCGACTACCCATTGAACCCTTCTATATACTATGTGTGCGAAACAAGTAGGTACTTCAGGACATATTTCACAAGATCCACATGACATGGGGCAAATATCTATCTGAAGTAGAAGAAATCATGAAGTCGATATCGCACAAGAGTATTAGATTTACTCTGAGGGAGATTATGTTAAATGTTAAACCGAAAAGTGTGGTGAAGGAGTTGATAAATTTTCCACGACAACAGTACTTAGACATTGTACAAAAGAAAGAACTGGTGAAAGAGAAAATGCACAAGCCTGCTTAAGCAGGAATTAGAAGACCTGATAAAGATTTGATAGCAGCGAAGTTCAAAATCGTGACAACTCTAGTGAGACAGGTAACGAAATCTCAAAACTCAAATTTATTCACAATTGTCTTCAGACTAATGCTTGCTGTCTGGTATGACCTCAATCATGCAAAAGATTAGGTATGTGTAACATAATCGATATGAAGCGTTACCAGAGTAGAGATAATTAATGTTTGTAGTGCAAATGAATAAGTAAAAATGAATACGAAACATAAAGTTATGTTTGTAAATAGATAATGATTCATTCATGTGAAAATAGTTAAGACCTGAATGGTACATAAATAAAACTGGTAGAAGTAGTGATTGAATCATGGTGTGATAGTGAAGTGTTTCAAAATACTAAGACTTTAATTTATGTTTTATGTAAGTCTGCAGGCTTTCGTGGCCGTTGTTACTAAAGTTAAAATCTTCTGGGTTATTAGACCACGTCATGTTTCTTCTAAAATGTTCGACGTTTGGAGGCCTCTGCTGGGATCTTCCTCAGGATCTTTTGGTATCCACTTATTTATGTTGCAGGCGAAATAAAATGGACACACAATAAAACACAGAAAGGCGGCGATATTTCGGAAATATAATTTTACAAAAAAACAGAGAAGGAGTGGAATGAGTACACTACATGGTGGTTGACTAGTTACCTATGCCGATGGGAGGATAAAATGTATGTAAAAGTAATTTGTGGATAAAAATCTAATAAAAGATTGGCCAATGAAAGTCAGACATCTATATGACGTAGGGTAAATAATGGCGTTATGATTATGTAAATATATTTCAGGAGGTTGTTAGCAAAAGAAAGGCAAAATTCAATTTGAAACTTCAGTAACGTCAAATGAAAGTTCATTAGCGTGCAGGGTGGAGGTATGTTGTATTTTCTGATGAAAATTAGTTGTGCCTCGTTGCCAGTGATAGCGGTATGTTGGTTAGAAGGTCAGTTTAGGGCCTGCACTCAAGTTGCCTGCATGCTAGACAAACTGTGCAGGAGCACTCTCGTGGTGTCTCATGCACCCTGAGAATTGTACGTCAGTCTGGTGATACCACCTGTTGCGCTGCCATTCACGTACAGCACTCCAGGGGGTGTTTTCCAACAGTATAAAGCTCGCTCACTTACAGCAGTTGTAACACAACATGCTCTACAGAGTGTCAACATGTTGCTTGGCCTGCTCGATCACCAGATCTGTCTCCAGTCGAACACATATGGAGCATCATCGGACGACAGCTCCAGCATCAGACAGAAACAGCATTAACTGTCCCTGACTGACTAGGTGCAAGAGGCATGGAATTTCATCTCACAAACTGGCACCTGGCACCTGTACAACACAATGCACCCACGTTTGCATGCTTGCATTCAACATTTTGACGGTTACACCAGTTATTAATGTAACAGTATTTTACGTTTGAAATGGCTTATCTTGTGCTTATCTTTATATGTTTCGATGTTCCACTGAATGTGTAATTAACAATAAAAATCAATAAAATTTGACAATGTGAGGTACTGTAGCACTGGAACCCAGCACCTCAAGTGTTTTTCAGCTACTTGACTTATATATATATATATATATATATATATATATATATATATATATATATATATATATATATATATATATTAGTAACTAAAATCATTGTAGTAAACACGCTGCTCATGTCAGATAAGATTCTATTATATACAGCACAGAGAATATCTTTCATGTAACAATAACATCGTTGGTGTGAGTGAACGAAATTGTAGAGCTAAAGGCAAAGAATTAATTGCAAAGTACGCGTTGACCCGCAAATGGCAGAGTATTCTGCGTCGAAAATGTTGTAATACGTGGCCAGACAAACTATAAGTGGTCTAGCAAGTATGTGGGCATAGAATATGGTTGTAAGAAAGTTTTGGAAGTGAGGAAGACTACTACGTAACCCAAAATTTCTCCAAACCGCTCGCTAATCAAGAAGAGCCTGTTGCCAGTAACGAATGTCATAATAAGCACTACTTCACACCAAAGGCAATGCACTGCAAAGCGAGATCCAACTAGTGTTTCGTAACTGTGTAATAGGCACGCCAGCGTCTTAGTAAAGACAAAGAACAAATTTGTCGAGATAAACTTCATTGAACTGAGTCGTTAGCCATCGTATCTTTTCGCTATAAATTCCGAGAAAGTTACAAGTGAAAGAAATAGTAAAAATAAGCCAAATGTACTTAATTTACAGTTGATTTTGAATCAACTAATTATTGTGTTCAAAATCAGTAGTAACTACAGTGGTTCAGATAATAATGCATTACTACTGCAAACAATGTGCATAAATTAAAAATCATTTGACTGGAATTCATTTTCTGTGAAAAAAGTATGCTGGCTTTGCAGTCAATGTAGGTTTTTGAATTATGTCACACTGTGTGAATGATATTACATGTATACGTCTAAATAACTTTAGTACTGAAAGACAGTTGTTGTCATAGATGAGTTATTACGACATTAATCTGAGATGCAATCATTTGCAAAGTCATAAATAAAGAATAATAATCAGTTTTTGTCTCGATTGAGCATATTTTCAGACAGACAGCATTATAGTGAGCTACGTAACACATTATGGTTTACATAAAGTGCTTTTAATCAGTGATTATCATTGGTGATCATTATGGTAACTAACATCATCACATTCCAATGTAATGTCTTTTTTGTTCATCTCATGTGTGTCTTTTACATGTAAGCTAACATGTGCGCATTTTGTCAAGTTGCTGCTTTGTCTATGCCATGTATGTGCATGATATCAAACTACACTCCTGGAAATTGAAATAAGAACACCATGAATTCAATGTCCCAGGAAGGGGAAACTTTATTGACACATTCCTGGGGTCAGATACATCACATGATCACACTGACAGAACCACAGGCACATAGACACAGGCAACAGAGCATGCACAATGTCGGCACTAGTACAGTGTATATCCACCTTTCGCAGCAATGCAGGCTGCTATTCTCCCATGGAGACGATCGTAGAGATGCTGGATGTAGTCCTGTGGAACGGCTTGCCATGCCATTTCCACCTGGCGCCTCAGTTGGACCAGCGTTCGTGCTGGACGTGCAGACCGCGTGAGACGACGCATCATCCAGTCCCAAACATGCTCAATGGGGGACAGATCCGGAGATCTTGCTGGCCAGGGTAGTTGACTTACACCTTCTAGAGCACGTTGGGTGGCACGGGATACATGCGGACGTGCATTGTCCTGTTGGAACAGCAAGTTCCCTTGCCGGTCTAGGAATGGTAGAACGATGGGTTCGATGACGGTTTGGATGTACCGTGCACTATTCAGTGTCCCCTCGACGATCACCAGTGGTGTACGGCCAGTGTAGGAGATCGCTCCCCACACCATGATGCCGGGTGTTGGCCCTGTGTGCCTAGGTCGTATGCAGTCCTGATTGTGGCGCTCACCTGCACGGCGCCAAACACGCATACGACCATCATTGGCACCAAGGCAGAAGCGACTCTCATCGCTGAAGACGACACGTCTCCATTCGTCCCTCCATTCGCGCCTGTCGCGACACCACTGGAGGCGGGCTGCACGATGTTGGGGCGTGAGCGGAAGACGGCCTAACGGTGTGCGGGACCGTAGCCCAGCTTCATGGAGACGGTTGCGAATGGTCCTCGCCGATACCCCAGGAGCAACAGTGTCCCTAATTTGCTGGGAAGTGGCGGTGCGGTCCCCTACGGCACTGCGTAGGATCCTACGGTCTTGGCGTGCATCCGTGCGTCGCTGCGGTCCGGTCCCAGGTCGACGGGCACGTGCACCTTCCGCCGACCACTGGCGACAACATCGATGTACTGTGGAGACCTCACGCCCCACGTGTTGAGCAATTCGGCGGTACGTCCACCCGGCCTCCCGCATGCTCACTATACGCCCTCGCTCAAAGTCCGTCAACTGCACATACGGTTCACGTCCACGCTGTCGCGGCATGCTACCAGTGTTAAAGACTGCGATGGAGCTCCGTATGCCACGGCAAACTGGCTGACACTGACGGCGGCGGTGCACAAATGCTGCGCAGCTAGCGCCATTCGACGGCCAACACCGCGGTTCCTGGTGTGTCCGCTGTGCCGTGCGTGTGATCATTGCTTGTACAGCCCTCTCGCAGTGTCCGGAGCAAGTATGGTGGGTCTGACACACCGGTGTCAATGTGTTCTTTTTTCCATTTCCATGAGTGTATTTACCATCATTCACCAAATTTAACTTTCGCTTATTTTTGGTGGTGACGACAGTTTTATTCTGCAAACTAATTTTATTTTAACTAAAAATCTGGTATTCAAAATTATAGCTAACTACAGTGAAACCTAACCTTAGTTTATTACCATTTTTTACATTTGGTTGTTGTTCACAGTAACAAGCACTTGTGTGACAGCAATCAGATTGTAACTATCTGTATTCTATCGATAAGTATTGATCTCCAGATTTGATGCTTTGTTTCAACTGACAGTAAAACATAATGTACACCTGTCACAATACAGTCTTACATATACATGAGAGTATAGGTAAGTTATAAACTCCATTATCGCAAATTGTGCTGTGCAATATGGGGGTTGTGCCACCCTGTGCTTCTATGATGACGTAGGAAAAATTAATACAGCAGTTTTAAGTGTTTGTGTCAGACAACATAAATATTCTCCCTCTTATATTCATAAAAGCATTTCGTGGAGTAATGTGGAGTAATGACCTTGATCGGATGCAGAAAGAATAACATTTGTTCGTGGTTTTATTTAGCGTGAGGGAGCGTTATGGGCTACAGAGCTACCAGAATATTGCAGTACACGTAACGAATTTGAAAGTAGTTTTTAGTCATAAATTGGTCTGCTGGGGTGCAGAAACAACTTCAAAAAGAGCTTTTTAACCTAGAACGATTTCAGGCATTCCAATACAAGATTGGGTATTGGGGTAACCCTTTGTCGACCCCAGATGTGTTGAGAATAAAGGGAAAACTGGCCTAACTCATCTAGGAAGAATTGACCAATGTGTAGGAATTCATGTATATTGTAGAGTCTATCGAGCTGATATGCGAAGGCGTGAGATGTAACGACAATAACAACAACCACAGTACAGAGCAAAACCACCGTGCAAATCATAATTGTCATCGTAAGTAACCAGAATAATGATAACGATCAGCTCCATAGTAATAATTTACGTATGTGTAAAACAGAAACATGATAATAACAAGTATAATATGGATTGCTCGAGTTACAGTAATAACAATCAGTGCTCGAGTTACAGTAATAACAATCAGTGGCATGCTCATTCACAGTGGTACCACGCAAACCAGATACGTATGTGGCAGATGATGAGAACTGACCAAGGTAACTAAATGTGACCACATTAAACCCAAAATGGTGGCCGAGTGATGGAGTAAGGCTACTAGCCAACCAATGCAACTGATTATTTGTGATGAAGGATGTAGCATTTGAGACGAGCTATACTCTGACACTGCTCACTGCCGCAGTCGACACAAGACAATGTCATAGTCCGCATTAGATGGAATATACCAACCACGAATGTTTTACACACAGGTGCTGTGGTCGGCGTTATCTCGACTGACTTAAAAAAAAAGAGTGTATAAAGACATAGATGTGCCTACCCTTTCCATTGGTCTAACTGTTGGATTCTAGAAGCAACAGGCAAAGATAGCAAAGTGTGAATTGCCAAACCTATATCGCTATTAAAATAGTAGATTATCGACTTCACACACATAATAAATTCTCTGGTTGCAGACTGCATTTTAGGTTCAAACGGCTCTGAGCACTATGGGACTTAACTTCTGAGGTCATCAGTCCCCTAGAACTTAGAACTACATAAACCTAAGGACATCACACACATCCATGCCCGAGGCAGGATTCGAACCTGCGACCGTAGCCGTCACGCAGTTCCAGACTGTAGCGCCTAGAACCGCTCGGCCACCCCGGTCGGCTGCATTTTAGGGATGGAGTCCCTTCAATGGAGAAAGGGAAATATTGACCTCAGCTCAGGGCCATGTAAATTAATAATTGATAGAATGGAGGTGGAAGTGGGCCTAATAAAAACAGAAGCCAATGATGGTAAATACTTCCACTGCCTTAAGGTGGAATTTACAAGCAGAGAGACACATGGCTAAATTAAGCAGCAACCTGAGGCAACTACTGCCATCACTATGAACGAGCAAGTAGTAAATAAGGTAAAGAAATCCATGATCTGAGTGATAAAAAATGCACAAACATGTAGGAAAAGTAGCAGTGCCATTGGTGACTACGGAGGATTCTTTAAGAGACCAGGATCAGTTGTTACGATATTTATAGTGGTAAATGTTGTCTGAAAATCAAATTATCAGTTTAAGTGCAAGAAGGACTATAAAAAAATAACTGAAATCTCCAACGATTTATAGCCGTTTTCCGAATTACATCGTGGCTCGGAATGGACGTTTAGCTGTAGGACTCCCTATAATTGCGTGGCTACCTCAGTTCAAAAGTTGAAGGATGGGAATGGCATATCACGTCGAACAGAACCATATCTATTAGAGCACTGTGGTGTTCAAAACAATCTTCGGATTGATGACTGCTTGAATTATATTATGTAAGAGACCAAACTGATTAACTCCAATGCACAGAACCTGGGAAAACCGATTTTTAAGTTAAGTGCATATTGAAAATTCAGCTTCAATTATAATTCAAATTTCTAGTCATCGTAATGATACTGTGGTGTTTATAATTTCGCTGAAACAGAGAACAATGTAACATTTGTACTTTTTCAGGAGTTAGTCACACTGTCAACTGAAAAATGTAATTTTTTTATTTTACATTAACTTCTTATGTGTCTAATAATCACAATAAATGACATCATAGTTCTCTGACACTTGCCCACGGCGTCTTGAAAGATCTTTGTAGACAAAAAAATCATTATGATTCATTTCAACTACTTCTTTGCTTCTCAGTAATGAATTATATTGTATCAGTCTTTTGGTGATAAGACGTTTTGTGTCTTTCTCACTTTAGATTCAGTTGCACTTCAGTCGGAGTCATTTGGTAGATTGTATCGAGGTATAAAAATTTTTAAATCAGTAACAATCGCTTTTATTGCATAACTGTCTAGTAGCTTAATCATGGTTAACACACTGTTTATGTCTCTATTCTGACCCGTACAATTATTTGAGTAGGTCAGAATATGTCTGTGATCTTTTGTTGTTTGTTATTTGTTGTTTGAGGGGTGTAACTATTTACATGAAACGTGTTCACAGTTGCGAATGTGTACAACGGTCAACTGTGTAAGGGAATGACGACAACGAAAATTTGTGCCAGATAGGGACTCGAACTCACATTTCAAGCTTTACACGAGTGGTCGCCTTAATCGCTTTGGCTATTCGTGCACGACTCAGGGTCAGTCCCAAACCTCCATATGTCGTTCCTGTGTCACAACCTGTACTTATACAAACATTATATAATTTCCGTTCAGGATAAGATTTTTTAATTGAAAGTTGCTGCCTTGTATCGGCAGATAAATACGATATTGCGGTGCCCGTGTTGTTAAGAAGGAGACAGGCACTGCAGTATTGTTTACAGCTCCTTCTTGCAACACCAGAGAACCTTCTTTTTCTGGTCAAACATAAACGGACCCTTTGTTGGTACTGAAATCATGAACCCGAAGTTGTATGTATACTAATCTCGTTTATAACGCGCTATGCGCATAAGCATTTAGAGATAATACTAAAAGCGGTATGAAATGAGGCGCTCATGTAAAGTCAGTATTAAGGAGGGCGAAGGGAATATTTAAATACGAAGATGCAAACGCTATGAAATTACATATAAGAAAACTGGTGTTAGACACTTTGACCTCCAAAAGCAGTAACAAAATGTTTAGTTTCCGTAGCAACTCAACGTTTTCTTATCTGCTGGTGCAAAAATTAATGAATGGAGTTAAACGCTTTGGTCTCTGAAAATATATATGTTTGTCAGTTTTCCGTAATCAAAAGTAGAAAAAAATGGATATAGTCGGTTTGGCTTCTGAGTGGCAATCTAACAACGGCCTTACAGATTTTTTCTGAGGACATCTGCCAGGAAGTTCCATACAGTTAAATCTTACTACTACGACCTGTTGATGACTTGCTAAGTAGAAACAGGTTATGGCACTGATTGTGTTCCCCGAGGCTGATTAATATAACAAAATAATTACAACCCAAAATGTAAGATCAGCTAATAATGCGAGTTATGTGTGTCCTTCGCTTGTGGCACTGTAGGGTGAGCTTTCTTCAAGTATTACGTATGAGTTGCGCCGATAGTTGTATGTTGTGGTCGTTACTTCGAAGAATAGTTTGATGTAGACTCTACGTGAGTCGTGTCAATAGTTGTATCAGTTCGTCGTGGTCTTAACGTCGAAGAATAGTTCGATATAGCTCTCCACGGTTGCGTACCCCGTCGCATTACTAATGTAACCTATAGCCACTTCAGCCTTCTTACGATACCCTCTCTCTCTCTCTCTCTCTTTCTCTCTCTCTCTCTCTCTCTCTCTCTCACACACACACACACACACTTCCTTCCATTACCAAATTAACTATTCCTTCACGTCAATTTATCCCTTCTTCAATCAAGTCGTGCCATAAAGTTTTCTCCCCAGTTCGATTCAGTACTTCATTAGTTACTCTACCTACCAGCCTACTGCAGTTTATGGCGGGTCATGGCCCATCGAACATAGGCCGGTGTGAGGTGGAGGTTACACCATTAAGTTAAGTAACGGTTTAGACTTTGTACATATGTACTGTTTGTGTTTTCCTTTTTTTCGTTTATAAATGTATAGCTATGGTGTTCTTTTAATCATTGACAAAGGTCTTCTTAGGCACTTGTGGGTTTTATTGTTCTGAAGAAGGTGTAGTTATCTACGCCGAAACCTAGGTTAACACTAGGTGCTTTTTACGCAATCGAGGTGGGTTTCTAGTTTTTTAACAAAACAAGAAACGAGATGCAGGAAGTCTGTACCACCTGAGGAGCGCTTGTCAGTGACCTTGAGGCAAGCACGCATTATTTCATTTAACAGTTTTTATTGCCCTTTTACATAACTAATCCGTTACATCAAGAAAATACTACTACAAGTGGAAATTGATGAGCTTGTTCCCCGTGAAAACAGCAAAACCAAGCTGCGTATAGAAGCTTCTGATTTCTTGTTGCGGTTGTCAGCAGAGAGGAACAAAAACATGGTTTGTGAAGGCTCCGTTTCATTTAGCGTATTTGACGTCTACGGCTGAACGAAGGAAGTCGCTGGTGAACAGTGGCGGATTTACATACAGGCCCACAAGGCACGGGCCTAGGGGCGGCACCTTAAGGGGGCGCATTTTTTGCTCCGTACTCATTTTAATATAACTGCACTTACAAACGACAAAATTTTTTAATATTGTTGAACAACTTGCTAGTTTAAATAAGCCTTAAGAACGAAATTCGACAATACAAGCTCGGAAATATACACTCCTGGAAATTGAAATAAGAACACCGTGAATTCATTGTCCCAGGAAGGGGAAACTTTATTGACACATTCCTGGGGTCAGATACATCACATGATCACACTGACAGAACCACAGGCACATAGACACAGGCAACAGAGCATGCACAATGTCGGCACTAGTACAGTGTATATCCACCTTTCGCAGCAATGCAGGCTGCTATTCTCCCATGGAGACGATCGTAGAGATGCTGGATGTAGTCCTGTGGAACGGCTTGCCATGCCATTTCCACCTGGCGCCTCAGTTGGACCAGCGTTCGTGCTGGACGTGCAGACCGCGTAAGACGACGCTTCATCCAGTCCCAAACATGCTCAATGGGGGACAGATCCGGAGATCTTGCTGGCGAGGGTAGTTGACTTACACCTTCTAGAGCACGTTGGGTGGCACGGGATACATGCGGACGTGCATTGTCCTGTTGGAACAGCAAGTTCCCTTGAGGGTCTAGGAATGGTAGAACGATGGGTTCGATGACGGTTTGGATGTACCGTGCACTATTCAGTGTCCCCTCGACGATCACCAGTGGTGTACGGCCAGTTTAGGAGATCGCTCCCCACACCATGATGCCGGGTGTTGGCCCTGTGTGCCTCGGTCGTATGCAGTCCTGATCGTGGCGCTCACCTGCACGGCGCCAAACACGCATACGACCATCATTGGCACCAAGGCAGAAGCGACTCTCATCGCTGAAGACGACACGTCTCCATTCGTCCCTCCATTCACGCCTGTCGCGACACCACTGGAGGCGGGCTGCACGATGTTGGGGCGTGAGCGGAAGACGGCCTAACGGTGTGCGGGACCGTAGCCCGGCTTCATGGAGACGGTTGCGAATGGTCCTCGCCGATACCCCAGGAGCAACAGTGTCCCTAATTTGCTGGGAAGTGGCGGTGCGGTCCCCTACGGCACTGCGTAGGATCCTACGGTCTTGGCGTGCATCCGTGCGTCGCTGCGGTCCGGTCCCAGGTCGACGGGCACGTGCACCTTCCGCCGACCACTGGCGACAACATCGATGTACTGTGGAGACCTCACGCCCCACGTGTTGAGCAATTCGGCGGTACGTCCACCCGACCTCCCACATGCCCACTATACGCCCTCGCTCAAAGTCCGTCAACTGCACATACGGTTCACGTCCACGCTGTCGCGGCATGCTACCAGTGTTAAAGACTGCGATGGAGCTCCGTATGCCACGGCAAACTGGCTGACACTGACGGCGGCGGTGCACAAATGCTGCGCAGCTAGCGCCATTCGACGGCCAACACCGCGGTTCCTGGTGTGTCCGCTGTGCCGTGCGTGTGATCATTGCTTGTACAGCCCTCTCGCAGTGTCCGGAGCAAGTATGGTGGGTCTGACACACCGGTGTCAATGTGTTCTTTTTTCCATTTCCAGGAGTGTACATAGTTTACTCGGTGACTGAATGGAAATTTAACACTGGATTTCTGTCTGGTATCATATTCATGATTGTTCAAAATATTTTGAAGTAAGCTGTCAGGACGGCAATGTACAATACAATGTCTGAAACGTTATTATTACGAGAACGTTGTCGGCTTCCACTTAACTCTGCCATATTTTCCGCGTGAAAATACCGGGCCCCTGAAAAGCTGTGA
Source organism: Schistocerca nitens (assembly GCF_023898315.1). Taxonomy (NCBI): domain Eukaryota; kingdom Metazoa; phylum Arthropoda; class Insecta; order Orthoptera; family Acrididae; genus Schistocerca; species Schistocerca nitens. Next base: position 604,104,955 of record NC_064618.1, read on the forward strand.
TAAAACAATCAGCAGATTCTTAAATACTGTAACATGTGTGGGCCACAGTACGTAAAACCTGACTCTACTTAAATTTCTTGTAGAAATTTCGGGGAAGTATCAAGTCAGCCCTCCATTACTGTAATTAATGTGAAATCTCTGTGGTCTTCAATATCTGAGCTTTGATTTAATGGCACCGTTTAACAAAACATATTGATACTGGGAATGTTTTACATTTTTAAACACATGTTTATACGAAAAGGAGTATCTAATAATGAGTGAAATGCTCTTCACAACAGTTAAAAAATTTTATTTATTTACTTAGTTACGTACCTACTTTTTTGACGAAAAAAGAAGAAACCATCTTTCGTTTGTCTCATTTATTGTGCTGCAGCCTGCATGATGTCAGAGTTCCCACTCTGTGCAATCTAATAATACATGGCATTGCAAATTTTATATTAAACTTCTTAACTAACCTTTTTTTCTTCGAGGAAAGGTTATTTTTATTTTATGTTGGAACAAAAGGTGTATTTGCGTGTAGACATAACAGCAGTGTTCATACAAATGACAACACACCAACAAGACTACTTAAACTTTGTAGTCTGTCTTCTCTGCCCACAGAAACCGCTAAAATATTATACGAGTAAGAATAAGTGGGATAAGAGTGGATCCAGCACACCTTACTGCAAGAAATTGCAAAAATTATTTGCTTTTTTAATTAGATAGACAGTGTCAAGAATATTCAGGGCATATTTGCGTCCCAGTAAAACTGCGGCGACGCGGGAAACAGAAGCCAGAAAACGGACTGTCCCGTTTTCCTTACGAGACGAATTCCATCCGGCAGGTGTGCTTCTACTGTTCACTGACAACAGAGAAACAGGCGACAATGAAATTAAATTACTATGCATTGTCGTTCTTTCATAGCACAGCTACGTCGAATAATACGAGTTGCTCAGTTCATCGCTCCGTGTTTAAAGGGAAAATATTTGTGCTCGTGTGCCGTGTTTAAAGTAACAAGCTTTGTGCTAATGTGTGGTGTAGTACGACTGGAACTTTCTTTCCTTTTACAATTTCTTTCTTTTGTTTTGACTATTGGTTGACAATTTTGTAAGTGCCTTAACATGAATAACAGTTGCAAAAAGCAAACGTGCAAAATTAAGTGGGGTGGCATTTCGGAAATTATCGAAGGAAAGGCGAAAACGAGAAGCCAATGCTCTAAAAACGCTTGGCAGAGTAGATAAATTTTCCGCATAAAATGTTGCTGGTTCGACTTCGAGTTCAAGCAGTAAAGACGATATTTATGGCACTGCAGCTGTTGTAAAAGAAGTAAATACAGACGAAACAAAAGTTAAAAATGAAGCAAGGCAAATTGTTTCTGATTTCGAGTTTCAGGAAAAACTAAGTATCGAGTCAGACATTACAAACAGAAATAACCTCGTTAGTGATGATCCTGCAGAACGGTGCGTCAATGAATCAAAAGTCGACATTCTCTTACAACGTGGCATTAATCAAAATTGCAACGGTGATTTTTCTAATTCGAGAAGATCAATAGGCGATAAAACCAGATATTTGAACAAAAATGTATTTTACCGTAAACAACTTCGAGTGATTTTGTAGCATACCCCTGTAGCACGAGTGCTGTTGTTTGTGCACCATGTAAAGTGTTCGGAGATATGGCCGCGATTGCTACTAATGGTACTGCAGATTGGAAAAATATTTCTTATATTTTATCTCATTATGAGAATTCACTTGAACACAAAAATTCTGAGTTATCACTCTTAACAAGAAAAAGGTCACTTGGAACAATAGATAACCATTTCGAGTCATACGTTGAGACAGAAAAAATGTACTGGTGCAGTGAGTTGAAAAGGGTGTTTGCAGTAGTGAAGAAGCTAACAAGTCGTGGACTTCCTCCACGTGGACACGTTTAAAGATTCCATTCATTACATAATGGTCTATTTGTGATGTCTCTTGTACTTACAGCCGAGTTTGATCCTTTTCTTGCAGAGCACATTGAACGATATTGAAATCCAGGGCAGGGACATACAAGTTATCTTTCTTCAATAATCTGTTATGAAATAATAGAGCTTCTTTCTGAAAGAATAAAATGAATTATCATAAGTGAAACAAAACAGGCCAAATATTTCTCTATAACAGTAGATTCTACTGTGGACATTTCACATACTGGTCAATTATCTTATATATTAGGATATGTGAACGAAGATGGTGAACCTATTGAACGTTTCCTTCTGTTTTTACCCAACCCAGGACAAAAAGCTGAAGCTGTACTAAAAGTCCTGATATTACTGACTGTAGAGGCCAGTCATATGACAACGCAAGCAATATGTCAGGAGCCTAAACTGGTTTACAGGCACGCATTAAAGAACGAAATCCGAACGCGCTTTATGTGCCTTGTGCAGCATATTCTTTGAATTTAGTTGGCACTAGTGCAGCAAGCTGTTGTCGGGAAGCATGTTCATTTTTAAATGTATTGTAAAACCTTTATCATTTTTTCTCTACTTGTACATAGTGCTGAGATTAACTTCTTTGTTTCATGAAATCAAGGATCAAAACGGTAAAAAGTTTACCAAAAATAAGTTGGTCAGCAAGAGAGGAAGCGTGTGTAAGTCTATATGAAAACTGGGAGGGCGTTATCAATGCCCGCACACATATTGCCAATAATACGTTTGAAAAATCTCTTGTGCTAAACGAGGCTTCAGCTTTGTTAAATCAGCTCAGCAGTGTAAATCTGAAATTGCAAAGTGCACATATTGATACTAAAATAGTGCATGAATTACACGAATCATTTGTAGGATTTATTGCATGTATTAGTGGCATGTTCGACTATCATGAAAATAAATCCATGGAGATTGTGACTGTTCTAGACTATGAATGCACCTCTAAAAGATCACGAAAACGCAAACTTCATGATGACGGAGGTGCAGACTCTGAAGAAGTTTTTCTGACTGGAAGGGAAAAATTTAGAGTCGAAACATTTCTCCCAGTACTCGACAACTTGTACGCCGAATTAGTGAGGAGGAAGGAAAGCTATAGGACACTGCTGGACTCCTTCACAGTTTTCAGTAACCTTAAGAACAGTTCACCTGATGATATTGCTGAACGTGTAGCAAAATTCCAGGCGTCATATGACACAAATTTTGAGCATTTCTTCCCTAGTGAATGTGTACATTTCGCAGAACTTTAGAAATCTTCAGAGATTAATGATACATAAGTCGACATGGGTAAATTTTTACGAAAAGAGAGGTTACAGTCTGTGTTTCAATGTTGACATTGCCCTTAGAATATTTCTGTGTATGGCACTTACAAATTGCTTTGCAGAACACTCGTTTTCGGCCCTTAAAAGACTAAAATCATACCTACATTCTAAGTTGTCTGAGGAGAGATTGAACGCCTTGCCCATACTTCACATTGAAGTCGAACTCTTAACCGATAACCGTCTGTACTATGAAGATATGATCAACGAGTTTTCTGCCGTCAAAGCCAAAGCTGGTGAATTTGTTTATTTATTCATATTAGTTTTAAAAATTTAAGATTATGATGTGATTTTTATTATAAGTTAGAGCACATTCATTGGATGTACAAACTGTGTATTACCTGTTTATTTTACAATTGCCGATGGCAGAACGCGGAACTAAACCTCGTTTACGTGCAGACGTGACTGAACAATACTAAACAATACTAAACAATACCCGAATGACCCAGGCCAATCTGCGCTGTGCAGGGTTTACATAAAGTCCGGGAACACTTTCAATTATAGCTTTCTGTGTGTTGGAGTTTGACAAAAACAAGTGTGCTACAGCTGTTCAACAACAGCTGTACAGAACCAAGTACGGTAAGAAGCCACCAACAAGGAAGTCCATTTACCACTGGCACAACAAATTCGTTACGGCGCGTTGCTTGTACCCGGCAATGAGAAGCGGACGTCCCAGTGTGAGTGAAGAGAATGTGAAGCTCATACGAGAGACATTCATAAGAAGTCCAAAGAAAGCGGTATGTCGTGCATCCAGTGAACTCGAAATGGCTCCAATGACAGTGTGGAAAGTTCTGCGACATAAGCTGTCTATGAAACCAATCAAATTGGAGCTAGTGCAGAGGTTCAATGACGACGACAAAGACAAGCGTTTTGAGTTTTGTTCGCAGTTGCAACAATTGAATGAGGATGGGGATGGCATTGTTGATCGCTTAATTTTTAGCGACGAAGCCACTTTTCACACTAATGGGAAACTGCACATGTATAATTGTCGAATATGGGGTGCAAAGTATCTACACGAATGCATTGAATTTGAGCGTGATTCCCCAAAGGTAAATGTTTTTTGTGCCTTGTCACGTCGAAAACTGTCGGGCCATTCTTCTTCGCCGAGAGCACTGTCACTGGATATTCCTACTTGGAAATGTTGCAAAAATGGCTGATGCCTCAAATGCAATCGCACCCTCCGTTCATCTTTCAACAGGCTGGGGCTCCACCCCATTTTCATCGTGATGTTCGTGGGTACCTGATCACGGAGCTGCCGCATCGATGGATCGGTTGTGCTACAGAAGGGGACAGCTGTTTCATGAAATGGCCTCCTCGATCACCATGTCTCACTCCGTGTGACTTTTGTCTGTGGAGACACATTAAAGATCTGGTGTATATACCTCCTCTATTATGTGGTGTAGCAGAGCTCCGGGAGAGAATACGGGAAGTGACTGCCACAGTCGACGATGCCATACTGGGACGGGTATGGCAAGAATCCGGTTACCGTATTGACGTCTGCCGGGTCACTCATGGTTCGCATATCGAATGTTTGAAAAAAAATAGCCTTTCACAGTTTCTCTTCAAAATGCAATGAGTATGACATCTGTACAATGTTTAGTTCTTGTGCAATAAATACTTGAAAGTGTTCCCGGACTTTATGTACTCCGTGTACAGTCAAGTCGTACTGTAGTATATTACAACTGACGCGTATTCTTGGCGTCTGCTGAAATGTATAGTCATCGCGGAAATATACGTTATCGGAGAGTACGCTCAGATGAAAAAGTGTTAATGAATAACGTAATTCAGTTCTGTCGAGAAATACGAAAAGCTTTGCTGATACAGTTAGGAAGGGCTATGGTGAGAGCAGTAGCTGCAGTTCAGAACTGTTCAGCCCTTACAGGTATTAAAGGTATTTTGTACACTAATTATGCAACATCTAGCTACACAGACTCTAATGCTTTATAAGTTAACTATTAGATTATAAAACAAATTAGATTTTTCCGCACTAGTCTGTAAAATTGTGTAATAGAAAATCCAGTTCTGTTGTTTGTTTGTCTATATTTAGTTATTAGTTCGTGCACCGAAATCTCTATTTCATTTTCATTTCTTACGCTTTCCTATAGATTCACGTACCGTATTAATACCGAACATGCTTTTTTTATCTGCTACACATTCAATTTATCAGATCGTAAAACAACAGTTTAATTTTAATTTTGAACGCACATCTGTAAAAGTAAGTATTAATTTCTAATGTATGACACGTTCGCTTCAATTTTTAGATCGTAACGAAACTTTATTATTTTCATTTTCAACGGTTTCGTGTAAAAGAACACATTAAAAGTGAATGTATAACAAAAATCCGTTATCTCCTACACGCTCTGCTAAATTATTAGGCCATAAAAGAAAAGTTATTTTCCTTGTGTTTGTTTCTGTTGCCTTTCGACAGAAGAATGTGTTAACACATTGCAGTTCTAAGTTTGTTTTATCCGCTACCGTTCACCAAGTCCAGTTCAGGAAGCATATTACATTTTGATTGAGCGCGACTAGACCGCTGACGCTCCTTCAGAACAACGAAGAGTAGAGTACGGAAACTGCTCACAACGTTCCCACCCAAAACGGCAATTGTGAACTGATCGGGTAATAGTTATTATTTAAAACATGTTTTTTTTGGCGGGGGGGGGGGGGGTGCATATAATTTGGTGTGCCTAGAGGTGCAAAATTTTTAAATCTGCCACTGCTGGTGAATAAGTTGCTTCAGTGGTGTTGTTATGACTTATGTACGGATGCCGTGGAAAAATTGGTAGGTGCTGATAATATCTGGCATTCCTCATCACGTTCAGTATTTCTACCTTCGCATAATGATGCCAAGATAACTGCCGAGTGAGATCACAGGTATTTTCTTCGTCCGCTAAAAGAACTTATTTAAGAGGAAATAGTGTCAAATTTAAATTGCTGTAGTGTCCGTTCTTGTCACACAACTGAATATTAGCATCCAAGCAGCGCTTGTTCTTGAAAAAACTTGTTCTTTAGCTGAAGACCCGATAATCGCGACATAACCAGAAATTTTGCGTGACATAAATACAAAAAATTCTATTCAAGTTTCTTGACAGTGCAAAATTCGTTTAAAAAAGGCGGCTACTAGTTTCCTCAGTGTCTATTGTCGCAATAAAAGTGTAATTAAACGTTTCTAAATCGTATTTAACTAACACATTTCGTATTGTTTACTAGTTAGATAGACGCAATCTAGGCCTAAATTTTCCGAGTTATAAACGTTTAAAAATCTGACCAAACACGCCTGATAACGCAAATTCTCTAAAAGCAAATTAATTACAAATTAATTCTTCTGTCATTGTATCTCTAAATCAGTACAAAAAAAAAACAACCACCACACACAAGACCTTTGTGTCGTTTTTTGTTTACCCACAGCCAATCTCTCGTGCTTGACAAACTTGAAATATTCTTTAAACATAATTATTCATTCGAAACTGACCATGAGTAAGAAATGTGGGAGCTGTTATGGGGTACTGACAAGAGGAATTTGTTGCCAATCTTGTAGGAAATATTTTCACTGGAGGGGATGCAGTGGTGAGAATGTTGGGAGAACAGAAGAGGCTCTCTCCTGGAACTGCAGAGAATGCAGTAGGAACATTTTGATTGGGGACCAGGAAAGGAAAGCCTGTGCTCTACAGGCACAGTTGGAGGAAGAAGGAAGGAACTCATAAGGATCAAGGGGAGTAGGCTTGAGGAGGGTGGTTGGGAACTGGCAGCTGGTAGGAGGATTGGAAGAAAGAGAACGCTATCTTACAGTTTTATCATCAACACCAAAAACAGGTATCTACCACTCTCAGAGTTAAGTAGAGAAGAGCCTGAGGTAGAACGAGGAACAGGAAATGTGCAGCACACTTTAACTGAGACCAAGAAGCCTAGGAATGTACATAGTGTTCGGAAGAAGAAATTTCTGCTGCTAGGTAGTAGCCATGGGCGAGGTGTAGGCCCTCAGTTACAGGAAAGTTTAGGGGCAGCGTACCAGGCCACCAGTATCTTCAAGCCAAATGTAGGGCTAAGTCATGTGATAGAGGACCCAGGGTCTTTATGTGAGGACTTTACAAAAGTGGACCATGTAGTGATAGTGGGTGGGGTGGGAAAGAGTTTGGACAGGGACAGGACATATGACATAGGTGATGACCTGGACAAGATAGCTTCCCTGACTCATGACACTATCGTACACTTTGTTGAGCTCTTCCGGCGTCATGATCGATCACACATTGATGGAGCTTCGAGGCAAATCAATGTGGGGTTAGGGAAGGCTCTGAGGATGGCCAACTTTGCTCATGTTTCTCTCGTGTCCGTCGGGACTATCAACAGATGGGGCTTCACTAGGCATGGCCTACACCTAAATAGGACTGGGAAGGGAAGATTAGTACAGCTGATTTATGAAAAAGAGTATCTCCAACACTTTAAAAAATACTGAAAAAATCACTCACAAGACAGATTTTAACACCTCAAATATCACATATACCAGATGTCAGAAAGAAAAACAAACCATTGGAAAGAGTAACATGGAGCAGACTTAACAATCCTCAATCAAAACATGCAATCAATAAAAAATAAAATACAACTATTAGAAGCTGAGCTCCAATCTTTGAACTGCACAGTAGTTGGTATTACTGAGCACTGGTTTAGAGACACAGAAATCCAACATGTAGTATTATCATTGTATGAAAAGGCAAAACTACTTGAAGGGGTGGAGGATCTTGCATTTATATCAGAAAAGGAACACAGTTCAAATCAAGACATGACCTCAGTACCGTAAGTGAAGACAAACACTTTGAAATATCAGCTATTGAATTAACAGGGCTTGATATCACCAAGAAATTAATCATTTTGCGTGTGTATAGATAGCCGGCTGGAGTGGCCGCGCGGTTAAAGGCGCTTCAGTCTGGAACCGCACAACCGCTACGGTCGCAGGTTCGAATCCTGCCTCGGGCATGGATGTGTGTGATGTCCTTAGGTTAGTTAGGTTTAAGTAGTTCTAAGTTCTAGGGGACCTATGACCACAGCAGTTGAGTCCCATAGTGCTCAGAGCCATTTTTTGTGTATAGATCTCACAGTGGTAGTGTGGTCACTTCTTTCAATAAGTTAACAGAAGTTCTAGATAAAGTCTCAAGTACAAAGGTCAACATAATTCTGTGTGTGGACATTAACATCAACACTAACATCATAAATGAGCAGCACCTTCATAAACATCCTTCAAAGTTTTGCCATGTCCCTATTGGTCAATAGTGCAACAAGGGTTACCACAACGACTTCACCAGTAATTGACAATGTGGCCACAAATATGGCCAGGGAAAAATGTGATGCAGCTGTAAAAGATCTTGGACTATCAGACCATCTCTGTCAAATAACAACAATAAAGTCAGGCATCGAATCATTCCCTAAACTGCAAGCCTACAAACGACATATATCACAAATCAAAATAAAATATTTTTCAAAAGAACTAGAAAAACAAAGCTAGGATGAAGTGTATAAAGAAACCAATGTGAATATGAAATTCTCTAAATTCTCCACATTGTTTAAATTGAACTTTGAAAAGGTATTTCCGAAAGTATGTATGTCTGCATCAACATCTCACAAAAATAGATGGATAACAGCAGGTATTAAGAAGTCCTCCCAAACACTTAAACACCTCAGTTCTATGAAAAAGATTCGCAATAATTCAAAATTCTTAAATTTCTGTCACAGATACAAAAAGATCTCTAGGAACGTGCTGATTGCTGCAAAAAAGTCATTTAATGACAAAATAATATATAATGCAGAGAATAAAAGCAAAGCAGTCTGGGATGTTATAAAAAAGGAAATGGAGAGAGGCAAACAAACGCAGAATAACATACTGCTAAGGGAGGGGGATAAAGTAATAAGTAATGATCCACAGCACTTAACAAACTATGTAAGCGAGCATTTTTCAAGAATTGCAGAGAAGGTACAGCATAAATTCCCCTAAACAAATATAACACCTGTAAATAATGTTGCACTAAATACAATGATGTTACTTCCAACCACAGAGAATGAAGCCTGTAAAACAATTCAAAAACTAAAAAATAAAAAGTCAGTAGGCTTAGATGAAGTACCAATGTGTGTACTGAAACAATGCATAGGGATTATACAGGGCCTCTTAACAAATATAATAAATGAATCCTTCACACCAGGAACATTTCCAGAGCAGTTAAAACAGGCAAGAATTGTACCTTTGCTTAAGAAAGGTAATGCACAAGACATAGAAAATTACTGGCCCATTTCCCTGCTGTCAGCATCCTCAAAGATAATAGAAGAAATTATGAAGGACAGATTAATGAATTACCTGAATAAATACAATCTTTTAAGCAAATCACAGTTTGGTTACCGAAGTGGCAAAAACACAGAGTCAGCCATAGTAGAATTCACAAAAGTTGTAGTTGATGCTCTTGATAAAGATGAGTGTGTGACAGGCATATTTTTGGATATTTCTAAGGCGTTTGATACAGTCAACCACAAGATTCTATTAAATAAATTAGAAGCATTAGGAATAAGAGGGGTAGCTAATGACTGGTTTCGATCATACCTAACAGATAGGGTACAAAGAGTAGAGATAACACATACTTCAAATAGATCTAAACATTTAGTAAAACACATATCAGAACCAAAATACATTAATGTAGGGGTTCCACAAGGTAGCATATTAGGACCAATACTGTTCCTGATATACATCAATAACTTTCCAAGTAGTGTTACTCATGGTGAAAAAATCCTTTTCGCTGATGACAGCAATAGTATAGTCACTGAGAAAACAAGAGAACTCCTTGCCGAGAAAGCAAATGAAACTCTCAAGGAAGTGTTTGATTGGTCAATAAGTAATAAAGTGACATTGAACATAAAGAAAACTAATGCCAACTTTATGTTTTTTCCTTCTTTTTTTTCTTTTCTAGAAATACTTACCCCCAAGCTAAGCATGGCACAATACTAACACCTCTTCCTCTTTCTGAGCGCAACATATCACTCATTATGGGGGATGCTGACTCAGTTTTTGGGATAGCAAACGGGAAGTTGCGGTACAGAAAATGGCCCAGAGATCACCAATGTGTGTGTGTGTGTGTGTGTCTGTGTGTGTAGTGAGTGAACCGTTCTGAAACAATGTGTGTATAGTGTGTGCAGTGAATGATAGTGAGATATGAGTGAACAATGTGGCATTACATTTTTCAATAAGTTATTTGTAAAAAGTATTGTATACCAGGAGTAAACTTAATGATTGTCTCTAAGTAGAAGTCTGTAAATATATGTGTATACGAATTAGCTTATTTTAAATTGATCTAAATTTGTAAATACTTTGACATGTTCTATAGCCTTGTAAAGGGAGATCTACGGATGAATAAAGCTACTACTACTTTGTTCTTCGTTTAATTTCGCCAGCATGTGGACAAGCATTGAAACAAAATTTTTGCCCTCGTTAATTTCCTCGTATTGTTTCTCTTTTAAAATGTTGAAGAGAGATTCCTCGTATGAAGTAACCTCCTTTGCTTCTCTTTTAGTAGCATGTCTTACTTTTGTGCTCTGTGCTGCATCGTTGTTGCTTCGTGAAGACGACCTGGGGCGAACACCTTTCCTTGTTTCCTCTGCTATGTTCCAGAATTTCGATGTTGCTGTTGATCGGTCTGTCTCCCATTTGAGGAATCAGAAATAACAATGCATAGAAGTATAGATATTTTCTCCGTGTTCTTGCAGCCTCGCCAGATGGAGACTTACACTGTGATACCACTTCCCGCAACCGAATCCTTCAGGTTCTTACACTTCTTTTGAATTTCTTTACCTGTCGTGAATGAGATTAACTGTGTATGTAGCCTCATATTCCTATGAATAAATATCAATGCCGTTACTGAACATTAATTCTTCCAGATGCCTTGCAACTGGAAAATCCTTTCGCTCGTTACACTACGACTATCTGGTAGGAGCCATTACTGTAAAAGAAATTGTGAAGGATGCATGCGAGCAGTTGTGGAAATGTCTACAGACTCTTCATATGGCAGAAATAACTCAAGATGACTGGATGATTATTGCCATACAGTTTTTAAACGGAAATGACTTTCCAAATTGCATTGGTGTTGTCAACGGAAGACATGCCAGACGGAGAGAAACCTGCTAACAGTGGCTCAGAGTTTTATAACCACAAGAATTTTGGCTAAAACGTAAACAATATTTCACCGACCTATCGATGTAAATGTCGGTTTTTCAGACATAACTATAAAAGCATGTTGCATTGTAAATAATTTCGTAAGAAGAAATGAAGGTGTAAGAAACGAGTACGAATACAAATGCCGTCTGCAACACTGTGAGTCAATAGGAATAAGAGCTGATACGTGTGGTGTGGTACACGGATAAGGGATTATTTGGCAGACTACTTTGTGACATCATAAATGTCTGTATTGGTAATATGACAAAATTTGATTGTGGTATGGTGATGTCCAAAAGAATGAATAAAATTAGTGAACTGTGATTGTGTTGTACTTTTCTGGTTCGGACAATTCAATCTGATTCCGAATAATGCTGCGGCACACTTCTCCCCACAGTTTCTATTTTAAATTGCTATCACTGTATTCTTTTACTTTCCTACTGTAGAAAGCTGGCCTCTTTTCTACTTCTGCAGTTAGTCTTATTGAATAGACAACACGACATACAATGTCATCCGTAGCGCAACTCCCGTTATCAGATTTGCTGCTGGCGCACAGAACGTGATTGCCTGTAACACAATGCCAGAACGACTGTAAGTCAGCACCGCTAGAGTGCGCGGGCCCATGCCAGTGCGTGTGATTCATTCAACATTTGCGACTATCGCGTCGCACTTGCAATAGGGCAGGCTGCGTCTTTTAAATCGACGCTGCTGTTTTATCGCAGGTGGGCGCGCTCGTATTTCAGCCACCGTATTTCATTCTTACGACAAAGAAGTCGCGCGACGGAAATCGCCAGTGCACGCCTAGCCGTATCCTCTCCTCCTGTCTGAACTTTTTACCACCCATGTTCCACTTCCACGTAATGCTACGAACCAAGCAAGTAAATACAGAAAGAATTTTCTAAAACTTAAATTTATTGTCATTTTTATACTTTTAGCCGTTCTTCAGTTGCTTCTGTGTTCTTGGAGATGCTGTTCGTCTAGTGCAACTAAATGAAAGACTGTTTGTGTTGTGACATACGCGTTTTTTTTTATCTTCTTCAGTGGCGATTTGTGATATTGTTAATGCACATGTGCTGTTCTGGAATTGTACTTAGCTGGTCTGCGGAACAAACCATGTTGACAGCTGGGTACCACGTCTACGACAGAGGACACCCACGCAGTGTGTACTGGACGGAGCCTCTGGTTTCCGAGGCGCCGAGTTAAGGTGGCCGCCGACTCGCGTCAGCTTAGCAGATTGAGGTGTGGATATTCGGTCACATAGGCGTTTGCGTGTTTAGGGAAATGTCTTCTTGTTGCGATCTCTCGATTATGTGAGCGGTTGACGTTCTGGCTTTTGTTCTGGTCTCGACTGGATTTTGCTCTTGGGAGGTTCTAATTCTCGCTGTTGAACACTTGGCGCGTCAAGGATATGCACCGATGTGACAAAATTCGTGAAGCAGAGAAATGCACATATACTGATGGCGGTAGTATCGTGTACACAAGATACACTCCTGGAAATTGAAATAAGAACACCGTGAATTCATTGTCCCAGGAAGGGGAAACTTTATTGACACATTCCTGGGGTCAGATACATCACATGATCACACTGACAGAACCACAGGCACATAGACACAGGCAACAGAGCATGCACAATGTCGGCACTAGTACAGTGTATATCCACCTTTCGCAGCAATGCAGGCTGCTATTCTCCCATGGGGACGATCGTAGAGATGCTGGATGTAGTCCTGTGGAACGGCTTGCCATGCCATTTCCACCTGGCGCCTCAGTTGGACCAGCGTTCGTGCTGGACGTGTAGACCGCGTGAGACGACGCTTCATCCAGTCCCAAACATGCTCAATGGGGGACAGATCCGGAGATCTTGCTGGCGAGGGTAGTTGACTTACACCTTCTAGAGCACGTTGGGTGGCACGGGATACATGCGGACGTGCATTGTCCTGTTGGAACAGCAAGTTCCCTTGACGGTCTAGGAATGGTAGAACGATGGGTTCGATGACGGTTTGGATGTACCGTGCACTATTCAGTGTCCCCTCGACGATCACCAATGGTGTACGGCCAGTGTAGGAGATCGCTCCCCACACCATGATGCTGGGTGTTGGCCCTGTGTGCCTCGGTCGTATTCAGTCCTGATTGTGGCGCTCACCTGCACGGCGCCAAACACGCATACGACCATCATTGGCACCAAGGCAGAAGCGACTCTCATCGCTGAAGACGCACGTCTCCATTCGTCCCTCCATTCACGCCTGTCGCGACACCACTGGAGGCGGGCTGCACGATGTTGGGGCGTGAGCGGAAGACGGCCTAACGGTGTGCGGGACCGTAGCCCAGCTTCATGGAGACGGTTGCGAATGGTCCTCGCCTATACCCCAGGAGCAACAGTGTCCCTAATTTGCTGGGAAGTGGCGGTGCGGTCCCCTACGGCACTGCGTAGGATCCTACGGTCTTGGCGTGCATCCGTGCGTCGCTGCGGTCCGGTCCCAGGTCGACGGGCACGTGCACCTTCCGCCGACCACTGGCGACAACATCGATGTACTGTGGAGACCTCACGCCCCACGTGTTGAGCAATTCGGCGGTACGTCCACCCGGCCTCCCGCATGCCCACTATACGCCCTCGCTCAAAGTCCGTCAACTGCACATACGGTTCACGTCCACGCTGTCGCGGCATGCTACCAGTGTTAAAGACTGCGATGGAGCTCCATATGCCACGGCAAACTGGCTGACACTGACGGCGGCGGTGCACAAATGCTGCGCAGCTAGCGCCATTCGACGGCCAACACCGCGGTTCCTGGTGTGTCCGCTGTGCCGTGCGTGTGATCATTGCTTGTACAGCCCTCTCGCAGTGTCCGGAGCAAGTATGGTGGGTCTGACACACCGGTGTCAATGTGTTCTTTTTTCCATTTCCAGGAGTGTATAAAAGGGCAGCGCATTGGTAGCGCTTGGTAGCACTGTCATTTGTACTCATGTGATACATGTGATTTCCAACGTGACTATGGCCGCTCGACGGGAATTAGCAGACCTTGAACGGGGGATGGTAGTTGGAGCTAGACGCATGGGACATTTCATGTCGGAAATCGTTAGGGTATTCAATATTCCGCGATCTGCAGCGTCAAGAGTGTGAGGAGAGTACCACATTTCAGACATTACCTCTCAACACAGACAACAAAATGACCGAGTGCCTTCACTTACCGACTGAAGGCAGCAACGCTTGCGTTGTCAGTGGTGACAGACAGGCAACACTGCATGAAATAACCGCAGAAATCAATGTGGGATGCGCGACGAACGTATCTTTTACGTCAGTTATGTGAAATTTGGCATTAAAGGGCTATGGCAGCAGACCACCGACTCGAGTGCCGTTGCTAACAGCACGACATCTCCTGCAGCGCCTCTCCTGGGCTCGTGACCATATCGGTTGGAACCTAGACGACTGGAGAACCGTTGCCCGGTCAGATGAGCCCCGATTTCAGTTTGTAAGAGCTGATGGTAGAGTTCGTGTGTGGCGCAGACACAACGAAGCCATAGAACCAAGTTTCAAGAAGGCATTGTGCGAGCTGGTGGTGGCCCCATAATGGTGTGGGCTGTGTTTAAATGGAATGGACAGTGTCCTCTGGTCCAACAGACTCGATAATTTAATTGGCTGGAAATGGTTATGTTCGGCTAGTTGGAGACCATCTGCAGCCATTCATGGACTTCATGTTACCAAACAACGATGGATTTTTTATGGATGACAATGCACCATGTCACTGGACCACAATGTTTCTCCGTTGGTTTGAAGGACATACTGAACAATTCGAGAGAATTGTTTAGGCACCCAGATCGCTCGACATGAATCCCAAAGGACATTTATGAGACACAATCGAGAGGTCAGTTCGTGCACAAAATCCTGGACCAGCAACAGTTTCTCAATTATGGACGGCTGCAGGGGCAGCATAGCTTGGTATTTCTGGAGGAGATTTCCTATGACTTATTGAGTCCATACCCATCGATTTCTTGCACTACGACGGGCAAAAGGACGTCCGACAAGATATTAGGAGATATCCTATGACTTGTCATCTCCGTGTAGTAAATTGGTGACGAGTCTGATTCACGTGTGCAACGGTCGGGATGCATCGCTATGGATGACCGCTTTATGGATTTATGGCAACAGGTGCTCCTATTACAACGGCAGCAGCAACTGCATCAACAGCATGCTGGACCTCTGTAGCTGTTGGCATCTCGAGAGCAACCCCGGGAACAGGCGCCGCCGACTCCTGCCGCCCTCCAGCTTTCGGACCCTTGACATAGATACAGATGTGGGACAACTACCTGAGACGTTCCTTGCTCTACTACAAGGTAGGGGAAATGGTTGACCTTGCAGATATGACTACACTCCTCCTCTCTTAGAGATACTTTCTTCAAAATGTGGTGCAAAAGCTTTTTGCGCTCATGGACTCAGCTTCGTTGAAATTTGTGAGTTGTTGACTGCACATTTTGAGCGTAAATTGTATATTGTGGCAGTACGCCCTAAGTTAAATCAGTGACAAAAGCGTGTTAACGAGTCATACTCGGAACGGATAACGGAATTACAGGGTTTTTCCCGATGATTGTAGTCAATGTGGCGTACTTTACGCGGACTCCAGTATACGAAATGAAATTATTCGCTTGGCTCAAGATAAGTCTTTTCAGGTGAAGGACATAGAGTCGTTTGACCCTTCTGTAGCTGACGTGGCACTGTTAGTATGGTCATAAGAGTTTTCGACGGCGTCTCAGGAAGCTTTTATTGATGAGTGCCGCATAGCGGAAATGGATTATAGTTATTCCCGTTGTACGTCGTCGGAATAACAGCAGGGTCTCGTTCCCGGTGTCGGACGTGCTTGGGTCACTTTTACTCTCGCAGCTGTCCGATTAAACACCTTAATACGATGGATGCAGAGATCAGTTTTCCCCGCCGTGGCCCGGGTTCCTAGTGGTCGTCCCAGTTCTTGTTCCAGTACGTTAGACACTAATGGCCGTCCTCCTTAGGTGTCGGGCGGTTCCTTAGATTCTAGGGCATGCCGCGGTTGCCGCCCCCAGCAGAAGTGGCAGAGATGTCCACATTTAACGACAGTTTTTTTTTATGTTCAACCGCAGGGGCTAAATTTCTGCAGTGTTGACCATTTGTATACTAACTTGCTTTCCGCGCCATACTCACACATCCAGGAACGGCTCGTAAGCTTGTGCTGCAACTGTCTATTTTGTTATGCTACGATAAGTTTCACCCTGATGCTGGGACTGCGGCCTCGTTAGTGTATGTGGCTACATATGTGGAGATAGGTAGCTCAACAGTACAATCAGTTACCAGAACAGTGGTTTCTTGCAGCTGCCAACGCATTCCATTGAGGGGTTGGTTGAGGCGGCAAAATATAAGAACGTGGAGCTCCAAGTAACATTATTAGTTCTCGATTCTACCTTGGCGTCGAATATTATTGTGTCGGTCGCTTTTGCAGCATTTGATTTCTGAGCTGTTGATGACGTTAATTTTGTGCCTCCAGTCATTTCTCTTCACGACCTTGAGTGGGTTTTGCAGCCAGATAAACAGTTATTTGAGTCAACGTTGGTAATGCAAGAGATTTTATTGCTCACATTCAGCTTAAGCCGTCCATAACCCCTAAATTTCGCAGTGCTCGACCTTCGCAGTTTTCCCTGAAAGATTTCATTAAAGCTAAATTAAACAGGCTCCGGGATTTACGAATTATTTCATCTGCAGAACTGAGTCATTGGGCAACGCTGTTAGTTGTGGTTAAAAAGCCCGATGGCGCGAACTGGCGAGGTTGGCTGGTGGACACTAGTCTTCGAAGTCTGATTTGTGAGATACCTATCTGCGGTTGCCCGTCAATCATGAGTCACAGCAGTTGCTCGTTATTAATATGCTGTTTGGCCTCTAAAGGTTTACCAAGTTACGTATTGGTGTTGCATCAGCACCAGGAGTTTTTAGCGTTTTATTGAGCAGAAAGTTCGCCATTTCCCAAGTGTGCAACTTACCTGGCTGATTTATTTGTCATGGGAGCAATCTGGAAAGAACATTTGCAAAACTTACAGGCAGTGTTTCAGGCGCTAGAGGACAGTGGTCTGTGTTGTAAGTGTAGAAAGTGTAAGTTTTTTGCACCCGGTCTCAGTTACTTAGGGCGTGCCATTAGAAGGGAAAGCATTAAACCATTCCACGACCACATCGCAATGACTGATAAATTTTCCTTCCTTAGAACTTGAAGAAGCTTCAGTCATACCTTGAAAAGGTAAATTACTGTAAGAAATACGTACCATACACATAGATGGTCTCACAACCTTTGAATCAGCTTCGTAAGAAAGTTGTGAAATTTGTTTGGTTCGACATTTGTCAGTTAGCTTTTTTCTGGCTAAAACATTGTTAATGCACTGATCTGTAGATGTAAGTTGGACGAGGATGATAACTGTCAGGATGCGCCATACTAAAACTCGACCGAGTTTCCAAAGTGATTTATTATTTCCAGCTACAGTGCCCCCATTGCTCTCAGTCTGCGTCACCAGGTCCTGAAATGCTGAGGACACCACTTTGCTGTCTGTGAAACGGTTTGGCGCGGAATGGCTGCCTCAGCAACCCCTGCAACGTACTGCGGCGTGCCGGCCATGTACAACCGTGGAGTTTTGACGACGTCAGGATGCACCGGCAGCTGACTCAGCGGCCTTCGACCTCATTACCTCAGCGCCACTCGCTGGGAGCTGCAGGGTGGCCCGCTGTGTGCTTCTTTGCCGTCGTGGTTAACAACAAGCGCCTGCAATCCGACAGCCAAATCTGTGGCCCTCGCTTTGGGATGCCTCCGGCATGTGATGGGAGCCGACAGGATTGCCCGCGGTAGCACGCCATCGAGTGGCCCGCTGCTGGCGGGCTATGGACCCCACATTGGCCTCAGAGGGTCGAACCAACAACCTGCCATGGACTGGAACGCTGGCGCCCCATCTGATGCTGCATGTAGCCAGTGGTATGACACGTCCCACCATCCAGGAAAGCTGCCACACTTGAATCCCCTTCATTAGAAAATCGGCACCTATTTATACGTGGCTGTGTGCCTCTGTTTCGCTAACGCACTGCTCCGAGTCATGTACTGATAAAACCTAGGTTGGGCCAGTGGGATCCTTCTGCCTGTAACTTGCGCCATACAAACCCCTGCGATTAATCTTTTCAGTGGTTCTATGGCCCTGTGGCCTCCAATCTACTTCACAACCGCTGGTAAGCGTAACTTACTGTTAATAGGCCTGCGCCTGGCTGTGACTTGTGCGCTTAGATATGTTGCACCGAATCTAACTTTTTCCTATGTTAAACGGTGGTGTCGCTACAGTGCTAACAACTGCCCCACCGTGCTCGAGGCTTGGCCACGTTGGTGATAAGGGACTACCCACTGTGACACTGTCAGTCTCTTCGAAATATTGGTCGTTGAATAAAGAGTAAGTTGAGAAACAACGAAAGCGCGTTATCGCGTACGGGGGTGGATATCAGATAGGACTGTTCCGTTTTCTGGGCGAGTGTTTCCGTTCGTATCTAGCTGGATGGTGCGTTTTCATACAAATTTGAATGTGGTGGTTTGGGATCCGTCTTTCCCTGATGGCTTTGAGCTGCAGTCCTGTTTTTGTTGTTGTGGTGACTGTCGGTGGAAGCTGCTAGGAGCCAGTGGGAGGCAGCAGTTTGGTTAGCGGGGAATATATTCCAGGCCAGTTGTCGCAGTTGGGAATCTTTCTAGAGGCGACTGGGTTGTGCACGGCTTTTAGCTATTCACTTTTCTCGTGGGTTAATGCGACCCTTATTTAAACTGACTGGATAGTGTGGTACTGCAGAGAACTAATGGAGGCCTATCAACAAACGCTTTCGTTTAAGTCACGTGGAATATGATGCAATGGCATGGACGGTGTGAAGAACGAACGAAGGGAACGTTTCAGTTAGTGTACTGTTCACAATAAAAAATGTAACCAACGCAAATTAGTGAAACTTCCGTTCGGTGACCGTATAAACTCTTTTCCTATATGTCTGTACTTATATACCCGCCTTGGAGTTGCCCTCAAATGGAATTTTTTTTCTCGGGACCTGCCATTACGGCAGTTTCAGTTGTCGACTGTCAATTATGACGATAGCACTACACCCAGTCCCCGGCCGGAGAAAATCTCCGCCTGCCGGGGAATCGAGCCTGGGCCTCCTCGGTTAACAGTCTGTCCACTGACCACGCAGCTGCCGAGGCGTACCAGAAATCTTCTCGATCACCCCAAATAAGTTCTTCATTAAAAATGCCTTGTCCTAAGAGCACTTAAAAAGAGATACCACATGGAAATAGCGTTCAAACGCGGGGTTGACAAATTTTTTTCGATACAGCATAGTGTGGGAGTGGGTCCCATCATCGTCAGGAAACTGCGAGTCGAAAATATTGATTGTATTATTTGTTAGAGTAAATACTACATCACAAAGTTGTGCGGGTATTTTGGTCATATATTTGTCAGTTTCAACTAAAAGCTCGACACCATTTGAGAGATATCAGAGTTTTGAAAAGCGAACTCACCGTCGATTGCGGCGACGCACAGCATCTGTATTAGGTCGCACACAGGAGCTCCACCTGAAAGGAAGAAATACACCATGTGTGTCTCCCTGACATACAATTATCGTGTACCGACTGGTCAGAAAAGTTGGAATGCTTCACAGTCGTATCTGTCGAAGAAAAGCCTTATCTCTATAGTGTTGTGAATAGTTAAGTACGTAAAGAGCAAGACATTTACTCATCTGATTACGTGAAAAACGATGAATGCGATCAAATCTATGTAATGAACAACGTTTGTAAAATTCTAACGTCATAAATAGCAAATTCAAAGCAACCTCGAGAATGTAAAAATGTTAAACAACACTGTGCAAACGCCGCATATTATTGTTCATTCTTTAACGAGAAAATTCTATACAGGTTGTCGACAAAAATGCGATTGACAAGAATCTGGAGTGAAGTTGATGAACGATTATTATGCATAAATTACTTCAAGCGCTTGTTAAATGCTACATATCATTACTGTTACTGTTTAACTTTAGTAGCAAGCATAGTAAATACATATTGGATTACTTTTGGGATTATCTACTGCGATAAACCTCTTCTTTTTCTTCTTCCTCTTCTTCTTCTAACGTGGCTCTACAGCTCATTGTGTATCTTCGCCTCTTGTAAGATATTCCACCAAATGTTTCAATTCCATGCAGTGCTTTCCAATTCCTGTGTCCCATTCAACGTAAGTCTTCTTTGACACTATTTATCTACTTGGTTTTCATCGGTGACGTCGCCTTTGCGCTCTGGGATTTCGCGTTAGTATCTTCTCGGCATCTCTTCATCACCCATCCGTGCCACTTTGCCGACCCACCTCAGTATTGCTGACCTTACTATTTTTGTGACAAGTGACTCTTTATATTTGGCACAAAGCTCGTTGTCTTACCGTTTTCTTCACCTCCAACTTTCGCAGCAGCGGACTACCATTCTGAAGAGTACATCTCTTCCAAAGCTATACAGCATGTTGTTATCACCTACTGTTAGTGGCCGCATTTCTTGTTAATATAGTAGTGCGAACTAAGAACTTGAAAAAACTAGTACTATTCGAGCAAAATAATCTCTATTGGCTGCCATTACCCACTGTTTAACTTCGCACGAGATATTGTTGTTGTACGTCACATCGATCATGGTATTTAAACTCTTCGATTTTCTCAAATGTACAATCCGATAAAGTTATTCACTTTGCCATGTTTCTGACGTGTGTTCTTCCAAAAGCCATATACTCTGTCTTGACTGGCTGGCGGTCAGTTCCGTGTCCTTAGCAACCTGTTATAGTGCAACAAATGACTCCTATTTCCGAGGTCTTGCGACTACATGTCATCGGCGAACAATAATATTTGCAACGGTTTCTGGAAGACAGCCCACCTTGCCAGCATGTTAACTTCTCTCGCCGCATGTTCCACTGCTGCATCAGAAAGAAAACATGCCAGTGAATCCCGTTGGTGCAAATCATTGTGAATATTCTCAGGCATTCCCTTTTCTCTCAGCGCAGCATATGATTTGTCTCTATTCACACTCTCATGTCAGGCTTTAAAGTCGATACGAGGAACATTAGGACAGCAGCTTGGTTGAGTGAATACGGCCATCAACTAGACGCTTACTGACACCTTGCGTTACTATTCTGGGTCAAGCTGCTGCTTCTGCTGCCATTTGTAGTTGAGCTGCTTTGCGAGTCATGCCAGATTACAGTCTAGCATGGTATTTGTAACTTCACGTCGAATCTGCCCAACTCATTGTACAAAACGCTTGTCATATCGCAGACCGTGTGAAAATACTCACGTATCGAATGCGAGCATACGAGTGTACTGGTTCTGGAGCTCTTGTACTTAAGTAGCATCGTGTTAAGTACCCAGCTGACACGTACTGTGGCTTGGCAAGATACTTTTCTGCTCCGTAAAACAATACTGATCTGCCTTAGACACAGGAAAATTTTAATCTGTTACGGTAAATAAGCAGTAGGTAGAACCGGAAACATTTGGTTTCTTTGGCATATACAAAAGAGCACTACAGCTTTCCAAGAGATAAATTCGTTTTGCTACTATTTTAACAGTGTATTTTCATTATCCGAACTTATATGACAATTTATATTATTATACTTTTTACATTTGTACGCTATTGGAACTGAGACGTTATCATTTTCTTTTCTGTTTTCGCTACGCTCTTGCACTCTGACTCGTACTTTTGTATTATACATTCATCCAATTTTGATGCCTGGAGTCGATTACTTGTAACTTGTTTTGCAACTTTCAGCGCTGGATGCATGAAGCAGAACTAGCTGCAGTTTTGCTTTGGTTTGTTTTTATAACACTTCTATGGCCCTCTACTCTTTAATTTGTTTACAATTAGCTGGTGTCCAAGTGACGTTATTTAACACCTTAAAATGCTGTTCTACTTATTCTTTATTGTGCGACCGTTTTAGCTCAGAAACCATTTCCCAGCACAGACCTTTGTTAAAACAAAAGTTACATACATTACAGATATGAAACAAACTTCAGTGTCAAATATATATTATTTATATGCAGATGTTTAATAATTCAGAGGTAGTTGCATGACTAAACGTTATTTATGAATAATATATTTTTGAGACTGTGGTTTTTTCGATATATAAACAGCGCAAGTTTAATTAAGTTTCACGTGCCGTTAAGAAAGTTTTGTGTCTTTGTGAGGTTAGTAGCTGTGAGGCTTGGTATAGAATCTGACTTTACTCACTTAATCCGAAGTATTACAGTCGATTCATTATAGTCGATTCACTCTCCCAATCATTTTAGCTTATTAAATTTTTTGTGTCGTGTACGGAAACTTTGTACGGACGACCAGGACGTATTTGCATTTTACTTAACATGTGTCGTTTGGGCACTCGGAGGGCATGTGTTATTTTGTTCAATTGACTTCTCAAATCAGTTGCATGAAGTAGTATCTCAATTTGCTGTCCCTGATTTGGATTTTCTTCGTTATTTGCTTGTTATTTAAGTGCATTACCTGATGACTCGCGGCCATCACATGGTACTTTCACATCGAAGATAGCACTCCCCGTCTTGAAAATTAAGTGGCTCGTTCTATGCACATATTTTTCAGTAAATGGGGTAATGTGACTACGGTGCAACTTGCAGAGATGCCGTACTTGATTCTACAGAAGTGTATATGTTTGACGATTCAAATTCGATTGTTATAATTACAAATCGATGTTCAGTTCCACAATGCACAGTAACGGACAAGAAGTCGAGTTGCTAAAAAACATTAGCAGTTGTTGGAATATTAGAGATGATTTTTCATATTCATTTATTCCTGTCGCTCGGCCTGCTGTTTACCATTGAATTATTAAAGTGTGAACTGTTCTGGTAACTTTCGTTCATCGTATTGTAGTGAGACTGCAATCACCTTAAAAGATGCATATTATAATTAAGAACGTAACGTTTATCATGAAGGTCAATGAAGTGCAGTAGCTACGTTTGCAGCGCTAACAGACATTTACAAATCTCGCATTTCCTTTACGTGATTTTTGAGACCCATGAAAATTTTTGTCAGATCATGCCTTAATCAGTGTTATCCAGTGTCCCACTTATGAAACGATTGGTTGCGCTACATTATGTGGTTGGTCCATTTCATGTTACTCTTTTCTACTTCTTCTTCTTATCCTTCTTTCAAAAATGGTTCAAATGGCTCTGAGCACTATGGGACTTAACTGCTGTCATCAGTCCCCTAGAACTTAGAACTAATTAAACCTAACTAACCTAAGGACATCACACACATCCATGCCCGAGGCAGGATTCGAACCTGCGACTGTAGCGGTCGCGCGGTTCAGACTTAGCGCCTAGAACCGCTCGGCCACCCCGGCCGGCATCCTTCTTTCCCCTTGCATCTATATTACCAATATGTCTTTTACAGAATGATGAGCCTCACCAGTCCTTGTTTCCTTCTTCCATTTGTTTCATAGTAGGATATTTTTAGAGTTTTGTCCCATTGTTTCTACACGTTGAACAATTTTTTCTTACTTTCTTGGACTTTGAAATTAAGGCCTTCTATTTTCAGTCCTCTTTAGTCTTCACTTATGCAACCAGTTAACTCAATTGAAAATCTCACCTCTGCAATCTAAGGTGTCATGCTTCACATTTTTGTTTGTAATCAACTCTCATTACCATGCATCATATTGACATGTTCAAAAAATGACTCTGAGTACTATGGGACTTAACATCTCAGGTCATCAGTCCCCTAGAACTTAGAACTACTTAAACCTAACTAACCTAAGGACATCACACACATCCACGCCCGAGCGCCTAGAACCGCTCGGCCACCAGCGGCCGGCACATTGACATGTAAATCAGCTTTTAAATTTTTATTCATACTGTATATCTAGTTTTTATTTTATTTCCAAAGTACAACCCAAACAAAATTTGGTATCTCGAAGAGAATGACCTTCTGCATGCCAGCCACTACGGATTCTGCGGACACTGATCGTGCAAAAACCACACTAGCACTTTTCTTATCTGTATGTCAGGAATCATGGCAGTCAGGTAGATGCAGTATGTCTTGATTTACGAAAACCATTTAACTCACTAACACACCAATGCTTCTTAAAGAAATTACGATGAACAGGGTATGAAACCAATTTTATAACTGGATAGAGCATTCCTTGGTAGGGAGGATGCAGCATGATATCTTGTATGGAGAGTCGTCAACGGATGTACATGGAACATCACGTGTGCTGGAATCCTTGCTGTTCATGTTGTGTGTTAATGACATGGCAGACGTATTAACAGTAACCCAAGACTTTTTACGCTGAATACTGTTCGATGAAGTACTGTCAGAAAAGAAGCTGCACAAGTATTCGGACAGATCTCGATAAGATTTCGGAATGTGCAGAAACATAAAACTGTCCACTTCACAAAACGCAAAAACGCAGTGGTCTGCTATAATATCAGTGAAGCGCAACTCTAATCAATAAATTCATGCAAATATCTGGGTCTGGGAAATTAGTTACTTAACCGGTTTGTGCCTGACAGGGAGCGGGCAGTATTTTGTTTGGAAGAGCACGGTTGATGGATCCAGTAACTGCTGTGTTTTGTTAAATTATTTATTACTGAAGATACAGTGAGGCCAAAGAGTAGGTAAACTGAAAGAATGAAAAGTTTTCCATTAATAATACAACGCCATCATTTCAATACATCAACCATCAGTGTATTCCAAACTTTTACCACTATTATTCTTTATTTAAAACTATCCTGAATGGTAGTTCTTTCGTTGGTCTCCTTTTTGTTTAGAACTAGTTTAGCGCACGCTGCTTCGCTCGCGTAGACTGTATGATTTGAAGGTTATTTTTTATTTAATCGAATTTTTATGTTGTTCACAAAATGCAACACCATCTAAACTTTTTACACTAATTAAGGCCATATAAGCATGATCTTTTCCGAATGTACTTCTGGCCAAAAAGCGATTATGGTATATAGAGTCCAAAGTTTTTATTAATTATGCCTTTTGCGTTGTTGTGCAGATATTTCCATAGCAACTTTCATCCCTTAACAAATATTCCTTTACGTACACACACACATACACACACACACACACACACACACACACACGCAAATATATATGGAAGTGTTCAGCCACAAGAGAAACGTTATCCACGACCTGCCACAAATGATGCCCAAGTAGGTGTTTTAGCTGCTGTCGCGCCTAATCCGCACATCAGTAGCAGACAAACTGTGCGAGAATCGGGAATCTCAAAAACGCATCGGTGTTGAGAATGCTACATGAACATCGACTGCACCCGTACCGTATTTCTACGCACCAGGCATTGCATTGAGACGACTTTGTACGTCGTGTACAGTTCTGCCACTGAGCACAGGGGAAATTACGGGTCGATGACAGATTTTTTGCACGCATTCTTTTTAGTGACGAAGCGTCATTCACAAACAGCAGTAATGTATACCGGCATAATATGCACTACTGGGCAACGGAATATCCATGATGGCTGCGACAAGTGGAACATCAGCGACCTTGGCGGGTTAATCTATGATGCGGCGTTATGGGAGGAAGGATAATTGGCCCCCATTTTATCGACGGCAGTCTAAATGGTGCAATGTATGCTGGTTTCCTACGTAATGTTCTACCGATGTTACTACAAGATGTTTCACTGCATGACAGAGTGGCGATATACTTACAACATGATGGGTGTCCGGCACATAGCTCGTGTACTGTTGAAGCGGTATTGAATAGCATATTTCATGACAGGTGGATTGGTCATCGAAGCACGTTCACCGGATCTGACGTCCCCGGATTTCTTTCTAAGGGGAAAATTGAAGGATATTTGCTATCGTGATCCACCGACAACGCCTGACAACATGCGTCAGCGCATTGTCAATGCATGTGCGAACATTACGGAAGGCGAACTACTCGCTGTTGAGAGGAATGTCGTTACACGTATTGCCAAATGCATTGAGGTTGACGGACGTCATTTTGAGCATTTATTGCATTAATGTGGTATTTACAGGTAATCACGCTGTAACAGCATGCGTTCTCAGAAATGGTAAGTTCACAAAGGTACATGTATCACATTGGAACAACCGAAATAAAATGTTCAAACGTACCTACGTTCTGTATTTTAATTTAAAAAACCTACCCGATACCAACTGTTCGTCTAAAATTGTGAACCATATGTTTGTGACTATTACAACTAAAATATTCACATTCGTACTATACGAATATGTAATAAAAAAGGGGGTTCCTATTTTAAAAAACGCAGTTGATATCCGTTTGACCTATGGCAGCGCCATCTAGGGGGCCAACCATAGCGCCATCTGGTTTCCACCTTCAAGCTATACGAGTTTCATTCTTTGTAGTTTTTTCGTTTGACGCTTATTTCGTATATATATATATATATATATATATATATATATATATATATATATATATATATATATATATATACCAATTTAGGTTTAAAATTTTTTAATGTAACGAAACATTTTCTTAAAAATTTTCATCCCCTATTGCACTCTCTTAGAGTTTTAATTTCCACAAACACAGTAATACGTACTTTTTCTTCATTTCTGACCGAGAAGTCAAATACCAGTTACCACAGATGTAGCCTTAAAAATCGTTTAGAATTTCTTTAGTAATTATTTACTTTAATAAATCTTTCAGCCACTATTTTACCCCCTTAGTGGTCGAATTTCCAAAAAACTCTAAACCAAGTACTTTTTACTTTCTGACAGAGAGACTATCTACTGGATTTCGTACTTCTAACTTCAGAATTCCCTTAAAAAAATGGCTCTGAGCACTATGGGACTCAACTGCTGAGGTCATTAGTCCCCAGAACTTAGAACTAGTTAAACCTAACTAACCTAAGGACATCACAAACATCCATGCCCGAGGCAGGATTCGAACCTGCGACCGTAGCGGTCCTGCGGTTCCAGACTGCAGCGCCTTTAACCGCACGGCCACTTCGGCCGGCATTCCCATAAAAGTGACATACTTTCAAAAATATGAGAATGCAGGTTTTCTTGGCGAATCTTGACTATAAAATCGTCTTGGGTTGACAACCGAGTTAATGCCTTGTTCTCTATTTGGAGAACAACGCATTATCTGGAGAACAACGCATCGGCTGTCAACCCGAGAATATTTTATCATACTTTCAAAAAGCCTTTCGTCCCCTACTTCACCCCCTAAGGTGCGGAATTTCGGACTATCCCTTCTTAAACGATCCCTACAGTGTAAGATCCACACCCTCTCCAAACTCCAATTTTCTGTCGCTAGCGGCTTGGGCTGGTCGATGATGAGTCAGTGAAACAGTCTGACCCTATTTCATCCCCTTAGCGGTTGAATTTCCAAAAACAGAGAAACCCTTATTATTTTATCTCTAACCGAGAAGCCAATTTTCAATAAATTAGCTTTAAAATGCTTTCGCAATGAAATATTTTCATAAAACGTTTGGCCCTCTGTTTCACCCGCTTAGGGGTTGCATTTCAAAAACAGTGATGTGCGTATGTTTTATTTCTAACTGAAAAGCCAAATCGAAATTTTCATAGATTTAGCTTTAAAAAATCTTTCATAATAAAACATTTTCAGAAAAAAATCTCTTCTCTTATATTGGGGGTTCAGTTTTTAAAAACACTGAAACATGTATTGTTTTATTTGTAACCGAGAAGTCAAATATCAATGTTCGTAGACGTAGCTTTAAAATACTTTCGTATTTCTTAAATAATGATATATTTTCAAAAAGGCTTTCACTCACTATTTCAACCCCTTAGCGTTAAATTTAAAAAAATTCTGAAACATGTATTTCTTTGCTTTCTGACCGAGAAATCAAATGTCAATTTTCGTAGGTCTACCTTCAAAATTGTCTTAATAGCGAAATGTTCAAAAAATAAATAAATAAATAAATAAAATAAAAAAACAACCTTCTTCCCCTATTTCACCCTCTTAGGGATGGAATTTTAAAAAATCCGTTTTTAAACCACACCTACAGCACGAGATCGACGCCTTACAAGTTTCATTCTTAGCGATTTGGGCTGGGCGATGCTCAGCCAGTCAGTCAGTACATTGCCTTTAATACGAGGGTTGGAACTTAAATAGTGGCAACTATTTATTCACAACCGATACAAAAGAGTTACATGTTTGCACCTGTTACTGTCCTTCAAAGAAGTCAACAGCTTTGTGCAGAACCCGTTACCAGCGATGTGGAGGGCGTAGTACACCGTTAGCAGAGCCTGTTCTGTTGATGATGCGAAAGGAGCGGTCTAAAGTTACGGTGATTCTCGTGTATGACTGTGATGGTGTTATCCTAACGCATTATGTTCCTCCACGGCAGACCGTCAATGCACAGTATTACTGTTCGTGTTTGGAGCACCACCTACGAACAGCTTTGCGAAAGAAGCGGCGACACTTTCTGCGCAACCTCCCATCATTTTGCACGACAACGCGCGAGCGCACACAGCGCAAGCTTTGGCTGCTCTGTTCGGTCGATGGGACTGGGAAGCACTATACCATCCACCATACTCCCCGGACTTAAGTCCTTGTGACTCTGATTTGATTCCGAAGATGAAGGAACCACTTCGTGGCATTCGCTTCACAACTGTTCCAGAGATTCGACAGGCAGTAGACCGCTCCATTCGCACCATCAACAGAACAGGCTCTGCTAACGGTATACTACGCCTTCCACATCGCTGGCAACGGGTTCTACACAACGCTGTTGACTACTTTACAGGACGTAACAGGTGCAAACATGTAACTCTTTTGTATCGGATGTGAATATGTAGTTGCCACTATTTAAGTTCCAACCCTGGTATATAGACATAAAACCAAGAGAATAACTACGTTTATTGCACAAAGGTTGTTTATGCGAAATGTCTGGTATTGGACGAGCAGTTATTTTGTGACTGAGAACTTTAAAATAAGAATTTATCAGTTTATGCTGATTCTAGAAGCAAGGCTTTGTATAGAATTCACAACGGGGTCATAAAGCGACTAACACCAAGTCGAAATTATAACATATGTGGATGTGATTCAGATGTGTCTATTACTGACTCAAATATTATTGACGGTACGTTCTGCATCGTAAGAGCAGAAATCTGTTGAAAATTAAAAATTCTCAGCGCTTTCTGAACCATTAAACTTTTGCTTTCGTCATTAGACAGCGATATGCAGCTAGAATTATTCGTGTCATGTACCACATTTCTGGCAGTGTTCTGCCCGTAAAAGGACCGGCTCTGCAGCTCTCAATCACAAAGGTTTATCGTCAGCTGACACGGGAACACTGCACACATGTTGCAGATTATCGACCTTGCCTGTACACACATAAACAAAAGCATTTTCACCCATACATTGGGCATCC
This sequence comes from Schistocerca nitens, assembly GCF_023898315.1. Lineage (NCBI taxonomy): Eukaryota > Metazoa > Arthropoda > Insecta > Orthoptera > Acrididae > Schistocerca > Schistocerca nitens. Next base: position 604,134,771 of record NC_064618.1, read on the forward strand.
AGTTTTTTTATCTGTGACAGATGGCCCCAGAATCAAATGAAAGGTAGTTCCCATGCCATGGCTCCGACCAGGATTACGGGTAATTTCCCTGGTAGTAAGGTAAATATTGCAACTGGAAACCCCCTTCCGAATTTCCGCAATTGCGAATCCTTTTGCCACACTACCGGCACGCTTGGTGTTGATTGAAATGTCCTTTACACTTCAATGAATCGTTACTGGAGCAGTCAGCTAAGCATAGACAATGAAAAATAGGCAGGAAAAATGAAAATAAAAATAAGTAAAAAATCACAAACAATGTGTCTTTTTATGCGATCTGAAGTTTTCCCGGCGTATTTCCAATTTGAACAGTTCCCGGTCGGATACCCGATAACTGTTCAAATGTGTCTTTTTCTTCCGGGTTCACAGTTAGCCGGTAGAAGTTACGGACTTGTTTTCTCTTGGACGGCACTGTGACTGTTCATTTCTAAGCCTGATATCGGAACATGTTTTACGGACTGATCTTTCTTGGAACGTCACTACATCAATTTTATCTTTAGCCAATGACGGCTTTACTGCTGTAGGCTTATGACTGTATCTATCTGTACCTAAGGAGTATCTACTGTGCTTTAATAGTTAAGTTGATTTTATTTTAATTCACTGGCTTCCTGACCGTTTCACTGCAGCTGTGTCAAAATAGTAACGTAAATTATGACAATACAAATGTAAGGACAACACAACACTCAGTCGCCGGCCGCGGTGGTCTCGCGGTTCTAGGCGCGCAGTCCGGAACCGTGCGACTGCTACGGTCGCAGGTTCGAATCCTGCCTCGGGCATGGATGTGTGCAATGTCCTTAGGTTAGTTAGGTTTAAGTAGTTCTAAGTTCTAGGGGACTGATGACCACAGCAGTTGAGTCCCATAGTGCTCAGAGCCATTTGAACCGTTTTTGAACAACACTCAGTCCCCGAGCGGAGAAAAATCATCGCCCCAAGCTTACACTTTGTAATTAATAATTCGAATGAGGGATGTGACACATTTTTCTTAAATTTTTCTTTAAATTGTTCTCAAGGAATTTTCATGTTCGATAAGTTACACTTGGCAGTTAATGATTCTATGAGCGCAGTGGTGCGTTTCTTTAAATACAAAATTTTATTTAAATGGTACTGGACAGATTTCATGTGGCTAAGCTTTCGCTGAATAATTAGTAATTATGTGAACCTTCAGCCTTTTTTTAAATATTTTACTTTCATATAAATCGCTGTTAATACTAAAATTCCGGGTAATTTCGATGTTGGTTAAACTTTTGCTATATAGTCAGCAATGTCTTAAATAATATGATGTGAGCCTGTAGGCTTCTTGTTGCTTCTTATTCACGTAAAAATTGCTTAATTTTGCCCATTTGGTAATTGATGAAAATTTATGTTAGTAAATTTGTTATTATAATCAAAGCTGTGAAGGATGTGGCTGTTCTGGGCTAACCCCTCGACTCCACAGCCTTGTGTGCTGACCTGTATCACCTGTCCTTGTTGAGGTAATTTCAGTGACGTACATATACAGACGAACAAATGATTACAGTTTCCTGCGAATTGGATAACTTATTCAGGAGAAAGAGGTTTACAAATTGAGGAAGTCAGTAACACGTCGGTCCACCTCTGGCCCTTATGCAAGCAATTGTTCGGCCTGGCATTGACTGACCGACGTGCATGTCCTTCTGAGGGATATCGTGGCAAATTTTGTCCAATTGACGCGTCAGATCTTCAAACTTCCCGAGCTGGTTGGAGGGTCCTGCCCATAATACTCCAACCTTTCTCAATTGGAGAGAGATATAGAGACCTTGCTCACCAAGATAGGGTTTGGCAAGCATGAGGGCAAGTAGTAGAAACTCTTGCAGTGTGTGGGCGAGCATTATCTTACTGAAGTGTAAGCTGAGTATGGCTTGTCATGAAGGGCAACAAAACGGGGCGTAGACTATCGTCGATATACTGCTGTGCTGTGAGGGTTCCGCGGATGACAACTAAAGAGATCCAGCTGTGAAATGAAATGGTACTGCAGACCATCAGTCCTGGTATTGGGCCGTATGGCGGGCGATAATCAGGTTGGTGTGGTGTCACAGCCAGACACCACACGTGCTTGGTGGTAGCTTAAATCGGCCGCGGTCCTGTAGTACATGTCGGACCCGCGTGTCGCCACTGTGTGATCGCAAACCTAGCGCCACCACAAGGCAGGTCTCGAGAGACTGACTCGAACTCAGCCCAGTTGTACGGACGACAGAGCTAGCGACTAGACGTACGAAGCCTTTCTCTCTCATTAGCTGAGAGACAGAATAGCCTTCAGCTAAGTTAATGGCTACGAACTAGCAAGGCGCCATTAGCCTTACAGTGATTGTAATTAGAGTCTCACTTGTGTTCACCATAGCGATGTACAAGAAGAAATTAAAGATAAGTATATGAGAAGCTCCGTTCTTTTCTTCATAGCATTAATTACGTATCCTGTTCCAGTACTTCACGCCCGTCTGCGTTAGTCTCGCGTGCCTGTTAAGCCACCTCTATCTACAAGGTGTTGGCCCAGCTGCCGACACATCACATGGCGACGAGTCTACAACGGCTCTTGTGTTTTACTTTGCCCTAATTTCTTTGTGTCATGGCTTCGCCACAATCTCCAGATGTACTGTCCGAATTTTATCGCTTGCAGAATCAGCAGACGCAGGCGTTATTGGATGCTCTTGGACAGCTCGTCCAGGGTCAATGTGCGCTGCACACCGATGCGGCCGCCGCCGCTTCATCGCTACCGCAGCCACAACATGCTGTTGCACCTCAATTCAGACCCTTTGATGCCACCCACGAGTCATGGCAAGAGTGGTCCCGTCAGTTCGACTTCCACCTAGCAGCCTACAGAATTCAAGGTAATGAGCGGCAGCCGTTTTAGCTTTCTTGTGTCGGTGTGTCCACCTACCGAGTGATAGTGAAGTTGTTTCCCCGGCGCGACGTAGCAACTCTGTCCTACGAAGAACTTTTGTCTGCTTTAGATGCCTATTTCAAGGAAACAGTAAATGTCGTTGCAAAAAGGTATACGTTCTTTCGTACAAAACGTACGGCCGGTCAGACTAATAGGGAGTGGGTTGCGACATTGCAAGGACTTACTAGGGAGTGTGCGTTTGAATGCGAATGTAGACTTCCTTATTCAGATACTATGGTGCGTGATGCAATAGCACAGAACGTTTCTGATGTTCGCATACGGGAACAGATTTTGAAACTAGTTAATCCTCCCTTCAACAAGTGATAGACATATTGGATAGGCAAGACACACTTGACTTTGCTCAGGACTCGTTTGAAACTTCGCCAGCAGTGTGTCACATTAACCGGCCCGCCGGGCCCGCTGCACGGGACGCTCAGCGGCCCTCGCGCCCGTCAGCGCAGCGGCAGCCTAGCTCGCAAACACGTGCGCCGCGTAAGCAAGCTAATGCAGTGAAATCATGCCCGCGGTGTGCAACTAGACATTCGCGTGAAAATTGCCCATCCCGCCAAGCTATTTGCTTTTACTGTCATAAGAAAGGACATGTCCAAAGTGTTTGCCAGAAAAAGCTCAGATCAGACACTCACACCAATTCCAGGTCCTTTGCTTCGCGCCGGAATCGAACCAAGGACACTCTGGCTCGTGAACCTTCGCCCATGGATGTTCATGTAGTTCATTCCACCCCGTCCGGTGACAGTGTTCATCCCACAAAAAGTGTGCGTCGACGTCGACGGAAGTTCCGTCACGTCGCACTTGATTCTGTCCCAGTGTCTGTTCCAGTTGCACAAACCAGTCGCTTTTGTCGTCAGCAGGACAATAAACTTTTTGTAGACTTAGACTTTGCAGGCAAAGTGATACCATTCCAGCTCGATACCGGAGCTGCAGTTTCATTGCTCAATCACGACACGTACAACCACCTGGGCAAACCTCCGTTGCGTGCCGCAAATGTTCAGCTCAATAGTTACTCAGGCCAGAAAATACCAGTGTTAGGACAGTGCAGCCTTCTTGCAACATACAAGGGACAAACAAAACTTGTGTCATTTTACGTTCTTCGTTCTTCTACTGCAGTGAACTTGTTTGGTTTAGATTTATTTCAGTTGTTTATTTTGTCTATAGTAAATCAGGTCCTCTCGGTGGATCAGACTGTGCCTTCCGCCAGTGTTGCTCGTCTATGTGAAGAATTTGCGGACATTTTTGCACCGGGCCTTGGTTGCGCTAAGAACTATGCAGCACATTTGGAACTGAAAGAGAACGCGCAACCGAAATTTTTCAGAGCGCGCAATGTTCCCCACGCATTGCGTGATGAGGTCGCAAGAACATTGCACGATTTAGAATCTCAAGGTGTCATTGAACGTGTGCAGGCTTCTCTCTGGGCCTCACCCTTAGTCATTTTGCCAAAACCTTCCGGAAAATTGAGACTTTGTGTGGACTTCAAAGCAACTGTGAATCCACAACTAGTGACTGCTACTTTTCCTTTGCCCCGCCCGGAAGATCTTTTTGACAAACTGTGCCCAGGAACATATTTTTCAAAGTTGGACCTAGCAGATGCGTACTTGCAAATACCTGTGGACGAAGAATCCCAGCGCGTCTTAGTGGTAAACACGCATCTTGGTTTGTATCGCTTCAAAAGACTGCCTTTCGGGTGTGCGTCCGCCCCTGCATTGTTTCAGCAATATTTACAAACTGTTTGTGCGTCGATCCCTACTGCTGCAAACTATCTGGACGATATTGTGATCTCCGGAAAGACAGAAGCTGAACATTTGCAAAATCTCCGAACATTATTTCAGGTCTTGCGACAAAATGGTCTTCGCTTGAGGAAGGACAAATGTGTGTTTTTTGCTCGGGTTTTACCCTACCTGGGCCATGTAATAAATGCCCAGGGCATCCATCCGAGTCCGGAGCACCTCCGTGCCATACAGGCCTTGCCGTCGCCACAGAACTTGAAGCAACTACAGAGTGTGCTGGGTAAAATAAATTATTATCATAAATTTCTGCGCAATCCTTCTTCCATTTCAGCTCCGCTTCATTGCTTACGCCGTAAAGGTGTTCCGTTCGTCTGGACGACGGAATGCGAACGCGCCTTTCGCCAGTTGAAATCGGCGTTACTTTCAAATACTTGCCTTACGCCATTTGATCCCCAGAAACCCCTTTTGTTGATGGTAGATGCATCGGATTTCGGGATCGGTGCTGTGCTTGCGCACAAAGATGGATCGCAAGATCGCCCTATTGCCTTTGCGTCAAAATTGCTCTCATCTGCGCAACGAAATTATTCCCAGATAGAGAAAGAGGCTTTAGCTCTCGTGTTTGGTGTTACAAAGTTTCATGATTTCTTGTATGGTCGTCCCTTTACCATCCTCACAGACCACAAGCCGTTGACATCGCTTTTTCATCCGAACAAGCCGGTACCTCCGCGTACGGCGCAGAAATTCATTCACTGGTCTCTTTTCCTCTCGCAGTACCGCTACGATATCTTGTATCGGTCCACTGCTAAGCACGGAAACGCTGATGCGTTGTCCCGTTTGCCTGTTGCTGAGGATAAAGCATTCGATTCTTCCGAACTTGCTTGCATGTTCATTGATGCGGAAACCGATGACGTGGTCGCATCGTTTCCGATTGATTTTCGTCGTGTCGCTACAGCCACGGCTGCTGACCCTGTCCTTGCTACTGTTTTGCGTTTTGTTGCTACGCAATGGCCCTTGTCCAAGTCACGGATCGAGGATCCGCTGGTTCGCCGATTTTTTGCTCACAAGGAGAGACTTTTTGTACAACGTGGTGTTTTGTTGTTGCGTTCTGATAATGATCAGTCCCGAGTCGTGGTCCCACGTTCCTTACAGTCCTCTGTCTTACGGCTTCTTCACCACGGACATTGGGGTATAGTGCGTACGAAACAACTTGCTCGTCAGCACTGTACTTGGTTCGGAATCGATGCTGCGATTACGAATATGTGCTCCTCTTGCGTGGCGTGTGCCGAACAACAATCCGCACCGCCGCGGAAATTCTTTGCATGGCCGAAAGCCACTTCCCCTTGGCAACGCTTGCACATCGATTTTGCTGGTCCATTCTGGAATGCTCGTTGGTTGGTTGTGGTCGATGCTTTCAGTCATTTTCCTTTTGATGTCCGGATGTCTTCCACGACATCTTCTGCCACAATCCAAGCCTTGTCTGCTATCTTTTGCATTGAAGGTCTTCCGCAGACTATTGTTTCCGACAATGGCCCACAATTCATGTCCGCAGAATTTCAGTCCTTCTGCAAGGCCAATGGTATTCAACATCTGACGTCCGCGCCGTTTTCGCCTCAGTCAAACGCTGCCGCGGAACGATTGGTCCGGACTTTCAAGTCACAGATGTTGAAATTGAAAGAGTCGCATTCTCGGGAGGCCGCATTATTGCTCTTTTTGTCCTCGTATCGCTCTCAGCCCCGCGATGGTCGCTCGCCGGCTGAGTTGCTCCATGGTCGTTCTCATCGAACCTTGATGTCTTTGCTGCATCCGCCGCATCAGGTTCCTGTGCAGCGGCAGACTCCTGCTTTTGCTCCTGGCGACGTTGTCTTCTATCGCACCTATCGCGGTTCACGGCGTTGGCTCGCAGGGCGCATTCTTCGCTGCCTCGGCCGCGCGATGTATTTGGTTTTGGGGGCCTCTGGTGAGGTGCGTCGGCATCTCAATCAGCTGCGCTTCTGTCGTCGCCCGGGTTCTGCCGCTCCCCGTCTGCTTTCAGCGACGGAGCCGTCAGGTCAGCACCCTGGGAACCCATCTACTGGCTCGCCTCATCCCCAGGTGTTACCGACGCTGCATTCCATTTTGCCTCATGGCGTCGCGCCGCCGCCGCAGCCGCCGCAGCCGCCGCAGGCGCCGCCCGCAGTGGACGCTTCGCTGCAGCCGCCACGCGCCTCCCTGGGTCACGCGCCCCCGATCGCTTCCCGTGACCAGCTGTCCTCCGCCATGGAACTCTTGCCCGCTCCGGACCAGATGTCGTCATCGCGCGTCGGATTCTCCGACCACATGGAGGTCGACCCTTCGGCCCCTCCTGTCTCTTTACGGGCGCATACACCGCATGTTGACGTGCACCCTGGACTAGGTTTTCAGGCGTTTCCTAGCTCCCCTCGGATCGAATGGCCGGGTACGGGTGGCACAGCCTCGCCTGTTGTTAGGCTCCCCACCTCATCGCATACGTCAACATGGGGTCCTCCCCACGGCGGGCGGAAGCCTTATCTCACGACCGTTCGCCGATTTGCGGGGGAGGAATGTGGTGTCACAGCCAGACACCACACGTGCTAGGTGGTAGCTTAAATCGGCCGCGGTCCTGTAGTACATGTCGGACCCGCGTGTCGCCACTGTGTGATCGCAAACCTAGCGCCACCACAAGGCAGGTCTCGAGAGACTGACTCGAACTCAGCCCAGTTGTACGGACGACAGAGCTAGCGACTAGACGTACGAAGCCTTTCTCTCTCATTAGCTGAGAGACAGAATAGCCTTCAGCTAAGTTAATGGCTACGAACTAGCAAGGCGCCATTAGCCTTACAGTGATTGTAATTAGAGTCTCACTTGTGTTCACCATAGCGATGTACAAGAAGAAATTAAAGATAAGTATATGAGAAGCTCCGTTCTTTTCTTCATAGCATTAATTACGTATCCTGTTCCAGTACTTCACGCCCGTCTGCGTTAGTCTCGCGTGCCTGTTAAGCCACCTCTATCTACAAGGTGTTGGCCCAGCTGCCGACACATCAGTTGGTACTCTGGTGAGACTCATCACTGAAGACAGTTATACTCGACTCAATGAGAGTCCAGGCCAAAAGTGCTTGACACCACTACAAACGGGCTTGTCGACCTGCAGAGATCAATGGCAGTCGGCGCAAGAGGCACTGTGAACTCAAGACACCTTTCTGTGAGCTGCCCATTAATGGACCTTGTGGTCGCTGAAGCACCAGTTGCACATCGGTTAAATGATAATGGTGAATCTGGATCTTTGAGTGCCTCTCTGGCGATTGCTCGGTGCTTACATTCTGTCGTCTCTCATGGTCGATCACTACCTTCCTGATGATATGCTCGGCCGTAGTTCACCCATTCCCGCCAAAATAATCGAATGGTGGCATAGTTCCTATTCAGACGTCGAGTAATTCACCAATTACTGCAACTGGTTTTTTTGAGCTAAACCACTTGTCATCTCTGAAATGCTCACATGTGCGTGCGTTGCTTACGTGCTTATGCATAGTTACTACCCAAGTGAGGACACGAAATGAAATTCGCGTAGACTTTATGCCTTGGACTCTGTGTGTCCCCCGTTTACTATCCCTACCAGCTGCCTGGTGAAATTGGACTGCAGCGTTACACATTCATACATCAGCCGCCAAAGTTTACAATTTTCCATTTTCCGTCCATATTTGTATAAAAATCAGTTTGTGACCAATTTGCATAACTCTTTCGCATTGCGTCTCGTTCTTTTTAGGGTCATCGGGATTCTGACTGGTCTGACGTAATGTCCTCTCCTGTACCAACCTTTTCATCTAAGAGTAGCACTTGCAAGCTATGTCCTCAATTATTTTCTGGATGTATTCCAATCTGTCTTCCTCTACTGTTTTAGCCTCTAGTACCACGGAAGTTAGTCCCTGATGTCTTCACACATGTCCTACCATCCTGTCCCTTCTTCTGTTAGTGTTTTCCATGTATTCTTTTCTTCACCAATTCTTCAGAGAACCTCCTCACACCTTACCACATCAGTCAACATAACCGCTGGTTATAAATAATATATCCCTTAAAAATTCTTTTATTTCCAACCCCATCAACCAATAACAACACATGCTTACTGTTTATAAAGTGCTAGCACTTGAACTTGCAGCTGCAGACTCTTGTAACTGTCAGCAGTATTACAGAATGTGCTCACCAATATACACACACAGTGCCACGGAGTTGAACTTCTAAAGATAAATGAATAGAATACGTACTTGAGAGTTGTTGCTTTAGTCGATCCACGTACTCATGTGTTAAGATTTGAAGCAAGAAACGTCATGATGAACCCACCTGATCCTAGACGGTCATCACGTGAGTACTGAGAATGCTGGATGTGTGCTCTGACCAGTCTAGCTTTGAGATGTGAATGATCCCCTAACCAGAGGACCTACAAATCAAGTATTTTCCACACATGGACTTTTTCATTTTGCTACAACAAGACGCCACGTCATAGAGATATACATATGCCGCATATACGCCACAAAATAAACCACAATTACGCCGCAGCTACGCCACAATTACACCACGTATACGCCTCAGTTACGCTACAGTTACGCCACATACCTCAATTATGACACAATTACACCCCAGTTATTCTAGAAATTCATTATGTATATACACCATACATACATCATACATGCACTGTGCATACACCATATATACACTGAACAGATGTCGCGCCAGACACGACGTGAGCGCATTGTTTTCACTTTGCTTTTGAGACATAGAGACTGTTTCCAAGTTCATGACAGCTACCTTTTGCTTCCCACTAAGTGATGCGCCTCTCGCTAAGACAGGTACAGCAGTGTATTCCTGTGGGGCATGAACCAGTAGCTGGCCACAGCACTTCACGGCTTACACAAGTCGCCTAGAACAATGAAAACTTGAAATATGTAATACTAATGCTACTGCACAATTTACTGACCGGTGGCCTTTGTAGTCTGGTCCCTTCAACCCTCCCCCCTCGCCCCCCCCCTCCCCCCCGGACAATTGGTTTAACTGCTTGAGCATACACTCATTCTAAGATAAAAACGACCACTGTATTTAGTGTCAAAAATAATGACGTTATTCGTTATATCGAAATCTATATACTCGTATTGCCCCCCCCCCCCCCGCCGCCCCCATGAACCATAGACCTTGCCGTTGGTGGGGAGGCTTGCGTGCCTCAGCGATACACATAGCCGTACCGTAGGTGCAACCACAACGGAGGGGTATCTGTTGAGAGGCCAGACAAACGTATGGTTCCTAAAGAGGGGCAGCAGCCTTTTCAATAGTTTCAGGGCAACAGTCTGGATGATTGAATGATCTGGCCTTGTAACACTAACCAAAATGGCCTTGCTGTGCTGGTTCTGCGAACGCCTGAAAGCAAGGGGAAACTACAACCCTAATTTTTCCCGAGGACATGCAGCTTTACTGTATGGATGAATGATGATGGCGTCCTCTTGGGTAAAATATTCCGGTGGTAAAATAGTCCCCCATTCGGATATCCGGGCGGGGACTACTCAGGAGGACGTCGTTATCAAGAGAAAGAAAACTGGCGTTCTACGGATCGGAGCGTGGAATGTCAGATCCCTTAATCGGGCAGGTAGGTTAGAAAATTTAAAAAGGGAAATGGATAGGTTCAAGTTAGATATAGTGGGGATTAGCGAAGTTCGGTGGCAGGAGGAACAAGACTTTTGGTCAGGTGAATACAGGGTTATAAATACAAAATCAAATAGGGGTAATGCATGAGTAGGTTTAATAATGAATAAAAAAATAGGAGTTCGAGTAAGCTACTACAAACAACATAGTGAACGCATTATTGTGGCCAAAATAGACACGAAGCCCACGCATACGACAGTAGTACAAGTCTATATGCCAACTAGCTCTGCAGATGACGAAGAAATTGAAGAAATGTATGATGAGATAAAAGAATTTATTCAGATAGTGAAAGGAGACGAAAATTTAATACTCATGGTTAACTGGAATTCCATAGTAGGAAAAGGAAGAGAAGGAAACGTAGTAGGTGAATATGTATTGGGGGGGGGGGGGGGGGGGAAGAAATGAAAGAGGAAGCCGCCTGGTCGAATTTTGCACAGAGCATAACTTAATCATAGCTAACGTCCGGCCCCGGTAGCTGAGTGGTCAGCGTGACGGAACGTCAATCCTAAGGTCCCGGGTTCGATTCCCGGCTGGGTCGGAGATTTTCTCCGCTCAGGGACTGGGTGTTGTGTTGTCCAAATCATCATCATTTCATCCCCATCGACGCGCAGGTCGCCGAAGTGGCGTCAAATCGAAAGACCTGCACCAGACGAACGGTCTACCCGACGGGAGACCCTAGCCACACGACATTTCATTTCATTTCAATCGTAGCTAACACTTGGTTCCAGAATCATTAAGAAGGTTGGATGCATGGAATAAACCTGCAGATACTGACAGGTTTCAGATAGATTATATAATGGTAAGACAGAGATTTAGGAAACAGGTTTTAGATTGCAAGACATTTCCAGGGGCAGATGTGGACTCTGACCACAATCTATAGGTTATGAGCTGTAGATTAAAACTGAAGAAACTGCAAAAAGGTGGGAATTTAAGGAGATGGGACCTGGATAAACTGACTAAACCAGAGGTTGTACAGAGTTTCAGGGAGAGCATAAGGGAACAATTGACAAGAATGGGGGAAAGAAATACAGTAGAAGAAGTATGGGTAGCTTTGAGGGATGAAGTAGTGAAGGCAGCAGAGGATCAAGTAGGTAAAAAGACGAGGGCTAGTAGAAATCCTTGGGTGACAGAAGAAACATTGAATTTAATTGATGAAAGGAGAAAATATAAAAACGCAGTAAATGAAGCAGGCAAAAAGGAATACAAACGTCTCAAAAATGAGATCGACAGGAAGCGCAAAATGGCTAAGCAGGGATGGCTAGAGGACAAATGTAAGGATGTAGAGGCTTATCTCACTAGGGGTAAGATAGATACGTCCTACAGGAAAATTAAAGAGACCTTTGGAGAAAAGAGAACCACTTGTATGAATAACAAGAGCTCAGATGGAAAACCAGTCTAAGCAAAGAAGGGAAAGCAGAAAGGTGGAAGGAGTATATAGAGGGACTATACAAGGGCGATGTACTTGAGGGCAATTTTATAGAAAGGGAAGAGGATGTAGATGAAGATGAAATGGGAGGTATGATACTGCGTGAAGAATTTGATAGAGCACTGAAAGACCAAAGTCGAAACAAGGCCCCAGGAGTAGACAACATTCCATTAGAAATACTGACAACCTTGGGAGAGCCAGTCCTGACAAAACTCTACCATCTGGTGAGCAAAATGTATGAGATAGGCGAAAAACCCTTAGACTTCAAGAAGAATATAATAATTCCAATCCCAAAGAAAGCCGGCGTTGACAGATGTGAAAATTACCGAACTATCAGTTTAATAAGTCACGGCTGCAAAATACTAACGCGAATTCTTTACAGACGAATGGAAAAACTGGTAGAAGCCGACCTCGGGGAAGATCAGTTTGGATTCCGTAGAAATATGGGAACACGTGAGGCAATACTTTCCCTACGACTCATCTTAGAAGCTACACTCCTGGAAATTGAAATAAGAACACCGTGAATTCATTGTCCCAGGAAGGGGAAACTTTATTGACACATTCCTGTGGTCAGATACATCACATGATCACACTGACAGAACCACAGGCACATAGACACAGGCAACAGAGCATGCACAATGTCGGCACTAGTACAGTGTATATCCACCTTTCGCAGCAATGCAGGCTGCTATTCTCCCATGGAGACGATCGTAGAGATGCTGGATGTAGTCCTGTGGAACGGCTTGCCATGCCATTTCCACCTGGCGCCTCAGTTGGACCAGCGTTCGTGCTGGACGTGCAGACCGCGTGAGACGACGCTTCATCCAGTCCCAAACATGCTCAATGGGGGACAGATCCGGAGATCTTGCTGGCCAGGGTAGTTGACTTACACCTTCTAGAGCACGTTGGGTGGCACGGGATACATGCGGACGTGCATTGTCCTGTTGGAACAGCAAGTTCCCTTGAGGGTCTAGGAATGGTAGAACGATGGGTTCGATGACGGTTTGGATGTACCGTGCACTATTCAGTGTCCCCTCGACGATCACCAGTGGTGTACGGCCAGTGTAGGAGATCGCTCCCCACACCATGATGCCGGGTGTTGGCCCTGTGTGCCTCGGTCGTATGCAGTCCTGATTGTGGCGCTCACCTGCACGGCGCCAAACACGCATACGACCATCATTGGCACCAAGGCAGAAGCGACTCTCATCGCTGAAGACGACACGTCTCCATTCGTCCCTCCATTCACGCCTGTCGCGACACCACTGGAGGCGGGCTGCACGATGTTGGGGCGTGAGCGGAAGACGGCCTAACGGTGTGCGGGACCGTAGCCCAGCTTCATGGAGACGGTTGCGAATGGTCCTCGCCTATACCCCAGGAGCAACAGTGTCCCTAATTTGCTGGGAAGTGGCGGTGCGGTCCCCTACGGCACTGCGTAGGATCCTACGGTCTTGGCGTGCATCCGTGCGTCGCTGCGGTCCGGTCCCAGGTCGACGGGCACGTGCACCTTCCGCCGACCACTGGCGACAACATCGATGTACTGTGGAGACCTCACGCCCCACGTGTTGAGCAATTCGGCGGTACGTCCACCCGGCCTCCCGCATGCCCACTATACGCCCTCGCTCAAAGTCCGTCAACTGCACATACGGTTCACGTCCACGCTGTCGCGGCATGCTACCAGTGTTAAAGACTGCGATGGAGCTCCGTAGGCCACGGCAAACTGGCTGACACTGACGGCGGCGGTGCACAAATGCTGCGCAGCTAGCGCCATTCGACGGCCAACACCGCGGTTCCTGGTGTGTCCGCTGTGCCGTGCGTGTGATCATTGCTTGTACAGCCCTCTCGCAGTGTCCGGAGCAAGTATGGTGGGTCTGACACACCGGTGTCAATGTGTTCTTTTTTCCATTTCCAGGAGTGCATATTAAGGAAGGGCAAACCTACGCTTCTAGCATTTGTAGACTTACAGAAAGCTTTTGACAATGTTAACTGGAATACTCTCTTTCAAATTCTGAAGGTGGCAGGGGTAAACTACAGGCTGCGAAAGGCTATTTACAATTTGTACAGAAACCATATGGCAGTTATAAGAGTCGAGGGACATGAAACGGGAGGTGGTTGGGAAGGGAGTGAGACAGGGCTACAAAGCCTCTCCACGATGTTATTCAATCTGTGTATTGAGCAAGCAGTAAAGGAAACAAAAGAACTATTCGGAGTAGGTATTAAAATCCATGGAGAAGAAATAAAAACTTTGAGGTTCGCCGATGACATTGTAATTCTGTCAGAGACAGGAAAGGATTTGGAAGAGCAGTTGAACGGAATGGACAGTGTCTTGAAGGGAGGATATAAGATGAACATCAACAAAAGCAAAACGAGGATAATGGAATGTAGTCGAATTAAGTCGGGTGATGCTGAGGGAATTAGATTAGGAAATGAGACACTTAAAGTAGTAAAGGAGTTTTGCTATTTGGGGAGCAAAGAAAATGATGATGGTCGAACTAGAGAGGATATAAAATGTAGACTGGCAATGGCAAGAAAAGCGTTTAATGAAGAAGAAAAATTTGTTAACATCGAGTACAGATTTAAGTGTCAGGAAGTTGTTTCTGAAAGTATTTGTATGGAGTGTAGCCATGTATGGAAGTGAAACATGGACGATTAATAGTTTGGACAAGAAGAGAACAGAAGCTTTCGAAATGTGGTTCTACAGAAGAATGCTGAAGATTAGTTGGGTAGATCACATAACTAATGAGGAGGTACTGAATAGGATTGGGGAGAAGAGGAGTTTGTGGCCCAACTTGACAAGAAGAAGGGATCGGTTGGTAGGACATGTTCTGAGACATCAAGGGATCACCAATTTAGTATTGGAGGGCAGCGTGGAGGGTAAAAATCGTAGAGGGAGACCAAGAGATGAATACACTAAACAGATTCAGAAGGATGTAGGCTGCAGTATGTATTGGGAGATGAAGAAGCTTGTACAGGATAGAGTAGCATTGAGAGCTGCTTCAAATCAGTCTGAGGACTGAAGGCCACAACAACAACATACTCGTATTTATAAATCTCGATAAACTGTTGGCCGGCCGTGGTGGCCGAGCGGTTCTAGGCGCTTCAGTCCGGAACCGCGCTACTACTACGGTCGCAGGTTCGAATCCTGCCTCGGGCATGGGTGTGTGTGATGTCCTTAGGTTAGTTAGGTTTTAGTGGTTCTAAGTTCTAGGGGACTGATGACCTTAGATGTTAAGTCCCATAGTGCTCAGAGCCATTTGAACCATTTGATAAACTGTCCAACCAGTCATGTGAGAACTTCCACACAATAAACATGTCAAAGTGTACAATGGCAAGACAGTTATCTTGTAAGTATTAGGTTCGAAGATGAATAAAAAAATGCTGTTTATCGCATATAATATATTTAACTATAACTTTTTTTTCGTACAGATGAGGTGCCACCATCGCAACAGCACCAGCAGCAGCAGTCGCTTGCCGTGGAAACAATGTTAAATAACCATACCTACAGATTAACAAATATGGCACTAATTATGTCAATGTGTGTATGAAGTTGAAGCGTTCATTCTACCCAGTGATGGTATTTGAAAAACCACGATTTAGTAATGCCAAAGTAACATTACCCTTGAGTGAGTTGATTTGTATATGTGGTATTTCAACTCACATTTCTGCATTGTTCCATGGACTTCCTCTTCGTGATACTACGTGAACGGACAATCTCTGCAGAAAACTTCCCATAAAAAGTTAACAGGGAGTGCACACATCTACAAGAGCATGCCTTTACAAATCTAATGCTAGAAATAGATACACTCAACAGCATGATCAAAAGTATTGGGTAAGTTGGCAGCCATATGTTTACTGGTTGTCTGGGAAACTGTGAATCAATCTGTTGGAAAACTTGCTGACCATCAGAAGAAATCACACTTCAACTCTGCGATATATGCTGTGCATCAATACATGTGGAAATGCATGAAACAACTGTGCCAGATATAAGCAAAGAACTATGATCTTACGTAATTAGTTTCGTATACCCTGCTATCTGTACGAATTTATAAATAACAAAAATGTGCAAGAGCTAAATATGTGTTACATATTTCTCTACGAAACCTCCTATACACGAATGTAAACAAATAGTCATCACCACCATTAGGTGGATGAAACAACATTGTCACAAAGGTCTGGTAGTAAGCGACTAGTCCTGTAATGATACTGGAAACAACGAGAAGAAGATTAATGACTCATAACTACGTGATAATATACATGCTTTGGGTGTCAGACCCTTTGACTGTGGGAAAACTAATCGTACTCCATTGCTGTTTGCACATTATGAGGGAATTTGCTTTAAGCAAGTCTATATATTTTCAAAAACTCTGTTTCAGCATTTATATCACTTACTACAGGAGATTTTACACGCATTGATGGAGTTACCACCAGAAATTCAGTGAAAGTAGTGAACTCCATCACCTGAGATGAGAAAGAAAACGCAAACATTATGTCCGTATAAGAGAAGACTAACTACGCCGACCACAGCGCCCTCTGTCCGACGCTATGGAGCTCAGGCAGTGCCGTCTGGATTTCGGCCATCTTTCATCAAGAGCAGACGGCCTGGAAACAACTTCTACTACCGAATGGGCTAGCTTGCTATTGAGACTTTGTATTAGTTACTTTCAGTTGAAGTTTGGACAGCAACGAATATTTGTTAGTTTTGAGATTATACAGAACAGTCATCCTAACTTCATAGGATTAGACATGGACTACAGCTTCACACCTACGTACTCATCCTAGCCAAAGTTATGTATGCGTTTGATATTTACTTGTGTTTTTGACTCTATTAAAAGAGTTACAGTTACATGCAGTAGTGAAGTGCTTCACCTCTCCTGCTTTTTCTCGCTTCCTTCACTCTCGGCCTATATTACAGAAGCAGTTCACAGGAGCAGACCCACGCACCGCCTACCCAGGCGGGATTCAAAAGATAGGTAAATATTTTTATTTTAGCCATTGTACGAAAGCCTATGTCTTTTATTTAAGCCAGACATATTCCAGGATTTCAGAACAATTGGTACTGGATCATGCAGACTTTGTTATCGCATTTAAACAGGGTAATATGAATATAAAACATATTTACCAAGTGCATGTAGGAACTGAAATGACATTCAATGAATTTATAGCCATGTGCGTGGCCTGCCGTAATCATGCACAATGTGGGTTTCTGGTTATAAAAAAAAAAAAAAAAAAACAGAAAACTGAATATGGACGATGTAGACGATACTTTCAGGAGTTACTTTTTGAACGATTGTGTACCAATACACAACTGGGTAAGTAAATTGTTTACAATGGACAAATTCGCACACATGCCATGCACTCATTCTGAGGGGGTGGTGTACAGACCAAACATGAGTTTTTACATTGATGCAAACATTTAAGCAGTTAACACAAAATTAACAGAACTGGACAGCCTTATCAAGGTAGTAACTACAAAAGGTGAGATGTTAAATCATAGAATCCAATGACATGAACTGTACGTCGATGGAAAAATTGATGATGTCAACACAAGACTAATGGATATGCACGCCTTTATCAAGACAGTTGACTCCCATTACCACTAGTGGTTTCAGAGTATATATAAGTTGTATGCTATCTCTAAACCACTTTGGTATACAATAACACGTCAATAACAGGTAAACTGGCTAAGGCACAGAAAATTATTCGGCATAAATTACAACTGTTGAAATTCGAGCAGTTGCAGCAAGACCTTCTCTGTGAATCCTTTAAACCGGTAACTGAAAGTCAGAAAAAAATCCCACACACAAAAGTAGGCGGCAGAAGAGGTGAAGAAGAAGAAGAATGTGCTATTACCGATTTGCGACGCTGGCGCCGTGGCAGAGCATTGCATGAGAGGGCGCGAATCTGTAGTCTTCCAGGGGAACAGCCCTTTGACACATATTCTGCAGGATGGAGACAAGGTGGCAGTGGCTCCTTTATAATCTGGGTAACATTCACATGCTCATCCATGGGTCCAGTGGAGCTCGTGGAAGGCACCATGACACCCATGGAGTATTGTACACTGGTTGCAGACCACGTACACCATTTCATGATGAACATGTTTCCCTTGCGTTTTTTCGACTAGATAATGCCCCATGTCACAAGGCCAGAAGTGTGATGGAGTGGTTTGAGGAGCACAGTGGCTAGTTACAATTGATGTGCTGGCCTCTCAGCTCGCCAGGTATGAACCTGATGAATACATCTGGGATGTGACTGAACATGGCATCAGATCCACACCCCCTTCCCGTAATTTATGAGAATCAGATGTCTTGTTTGTGCAGATGTGATGCTAACTCCCTCGAGCGATCTAACAAAGTCTCATTGCTTCCGTGTCATGAGGAATTGCTGATGTTATCCGTGCAACGGCAGTTGCATTTTCCAACAAGATAATGTGCCATGTCAGAAGATCAGGAGCGTGTTGGAGTGGTTTGAGAAACATAGTGCCTAGTTCCAATCGATGTTGTGGTCTGTCAACTCGCAAGGCGTAGACTTGATGAACACATTTGGGATGTGACTGAATGTGGAGTCAGAGTTCATCACCTCCCCCCCCCCCTCCCCAGAATTTATGGAAATTAGGTGACTTGCATGTGCAAATGTGGTACCAACTCCCCCCAGCAATCTAGAAAAGCCTCATTGCTTCCATGCCGTGATATGTTGCTGCTGTTATCCATGTTATGACACATTGATTATGTTATCCATAGTGGCTATTAAGTAGGGGGTCATAATATTTTGGCTGATCAGTGTACCAGTTTCGCTTCTTCCATTGCAAGAGTATTAGAACGAGTCAGAGGTGAACTTGTGGCAACAATGACAACACCATGGGCAGGTCCGACTATAATGCATTTGTCGCCTCAGCTTGGTCCCTCGACAATTGTGCATTCACAATGAGTGGGTCCACCATAGAGGATGCATTTGCCGCAGCCTGGTTTGTCACGTTCTAGATCATACCGACATTTACATCGGTCTGTACATAGCAGCTGTATCCCATGGCCAACTGTGTTACAGATCACTGAGTAAATCACACAGCTTAATTGGACTACTCATGTTTGCTGGCGCTTTTCGGGACAGGATCTTATGAGCTTACATTGACGACACTAATGCAGGCAACTGAAGTCCTGCGATTTTTCTCAATGTCTATCAAGCAGTTTTGGGTAGGGGGCTCCCTGAAATCGTTAACAGCACACAGTACCCTGCCATTTGGTACAAGGCAGTTCTGTACTGTGAACTCATGAACCCCACCGACTCCCCCTCCCCCACCCCACCTCCAAAGATTGTAGAGTCATAGGCCATTTATTAGGAAAACGGAAAAGAGGCTCAGACAAGATGCTCAGCTGTGAACTCCATGTCGATGTGTCCTCGCACATTTTTGACCCAGTCAATGCACATTCCAGTTTTATTCCACTCCTGAAAGATATTGTTACTAAACAGGAATCTGTTAATATACAGAATCTAGATGATGGGTATTAATTTCGCTTCACATGGTTCCCTCGCGCTAGTGACATAAATTACACAAAAAATGCACATATTATGGATACATACAAAATATCTAATGTCTTCAGGCATCACAACTTCAACGGCATCTCAATCCCCATCAAAATCGATGGCATACCAATTTCTAGAGATAGAGCAAAGATTATCCAATTCATATTTAATGCCTGGAGGTAGATAAAAACAAGCCAGAAGAAGATGTCGAGAAGCACACTGTGCAGAAAGAAGTAAAGCATAAAGTAGTTGGAACCACTTTACTTTCCCGAAGTAGCCAGTAAGTGCCCCTAACACGTTGATTTGTTGCTATTCCCCAATGGTGAGAAGCAACAGTATGTCTGGATCAAAAACATGCCCCATCAACGTTCAGCACATCTATCAAATCATGATGGTGCCTTCAACAATCTATCCCATTTGCAGTGTCCTAATTGCAGTAAAAAAGGGAAATCGACAGTGAAAAAGAACCTACATGTGGCTGCAGATTCTGGTGAAGGACATGTGTCAGAGGCAGACCGGACATGTCCAGCCCATATATATGACACACACACAGAGCAGAACACCTATAGTTCCATTCCCGAGCTGATGACAACACTGTGAAGATTTATTCTGCACTACAGAATCCTCCAGCAAAGACTCACTTGTGGATGAAACGTATTAGAAACACTCATGGAAACTCCTTCAGGCAGTGTCCGCAGGTGGACTACACTGATTTAAATACCGAAAAAGGGGCTCTCACAACGTGTGATTTTGAAAATGATTTTTGTAAATTAATGAATAATTTTGTTTTTGGCAAAACCATGGAGAAAGAAACCACAGCACACTTCCCTCCAACACTAAATTGGTGATCCCTTGATGCCTCAGAATGTATCCTACCAGCTGATCCTTTCTTTTAGTCAGGTTGTACCAAAAATTTGTCTTCTTTTTAATTCTCTTCAGTATCTCCCCATTAGTTACGTGGTCGACCCATCTAATCTTCAGCATTCTTCTGTAGCACATTTCATAAGCTTCTACTCTCTTCTTGTCTAAACTATTTATCGTCCATGTTTCACTTCCATAAATGGCATCACTCCATACAAATACTTTCAGAAAGGACTTCCTGACTCTTAAATCTATACTTGATGTTAACAAACACCTCTTCTTCAGAAACGCTTTTCTTGCCATTGCCATTCTACGTTTTATATGCTCCCTGCTTCAATCATCATCCGTTATTTTTCTTCCCAAATAGCAAAACTCATTTACTACTTTAAGTGTCTCATTTTCTAATTTAATTCCCTCAGCATCAGCTGATTTAATTCAACTAAATTACATTATCCTCGTTTTGCTTTTGTTGATCTTCATCTTATATCCTTCTTTCAAGACACTGTCCATTCCGTTCAACTGCTATTCCGTGTCATTTGCTGTCTCTGACAGAATTACAATGTCATCGGCAAGCCTCAAATTTTTTATTTCTTCTCCCTGGACCTTAATTCCTACTCGAAATTTTTCTTTTGTTTTCGTTACTGCTTGCGTAATATATAGAATGAATAACATCGGTGACAGGCTACAACCCTGTCTCACTCCCTTTTCAACCAGCGCTTCCAGGCCGCGCTGGGTGGCCGCGCGGTCTTAGGCGCCTTACCACGGTTCGCACAGCTCCCCTTGTCAGAGGTTCGAGTCCTCCCTCGGGCATGGGTGTGTGTGTTGTCCTTCGCGTATGTAAGTTTAAGTTAGGTTCAATAGTGTATAAGCCAAGGGACCGATGACCTCAGCAATTTGGTCCCATAGGAACTTATCACAAAACTTCCAAATTTTCACTACTTACCTTTCGTGCCCCTCGACTCTAACAACTGCCATGTGGTTTCTGCGCAAATTGCAAATAGCATTTCTTTCCCTGTATTTTAACCCTACCACCATTACAATTTGAAGGAGAGAGTTCCAGTCAACATTGTCAAAAGCTTTCTCTAAGTCTACAAATGCTATAACGTAGGTTTGCCTTCCCTAAACCTATCTCCTATGAGAAGTCGTATGGCCAGTATTGCCTCTCATTTACCTATGTTCTCTGGAATTCAAACTGATCTTCCTCGAGGTCGGCTTCAGCCAGTTTCCCATTTTCTGTAAAGGATTCGTGTTACTATTGTTGCAGAAGCAGCTGAGTAGCACAGTCACCGCGGTAGAGTGGTTATGACACTAAACTGTTGCTTGGCGGGTCGTGAGTTCAAAACTCTCCTAACATGCAAAATGTTTATTTCCGTATTCGGTTCGAGTACAGTCTAAAAGTATCCACAAATGTCAGGAATCATTGTACTGGAATGTTCTGTAATTGCATATAGACCGTATGTGTTCTGGCCGGAGTCAGTTCGCTCCACGCTCTTGTATGTGCAAGTGCTGAATAAACCTCCGTTAAGTGAAGTTAGTGTTCCATCTAATTACACCTTCTTCTACTTGACAATATTTTGCAGCCGTTACTTGTTAAACTGACAGTTCGGTAATTTTCACACCTGTCAGCACCTGCTTGCTTTGTAATTGGGATTGTTATATTCTTCTTGAAGTCTGAGGGTATTTCGCCTGTCTCATACATGTTGCTCACCAGATGGAAGAGTTTTGTCGTGGATGGCTCTCCCAAGGCTACCAGTAATTCTAACGGAATGTTGTCTACTCCCGGTCCCTTGTTTCGACTTAAGTCTTCAAGTGCTTTGTCAACTTCTTCACGCTGTATCATATCTCCCTCCTCATCTTCCTCTACGTCTCTTCCATTTCGATAAGATTGCCCTTAAGTACATTTCCCTTGAATAGACTCTCTATATAGTCCTTCCACCTTTCTGATTTCCCTTCTTTGCTTAAAACTGATTCGCCATATGAGCTCTTGCTGTTCGTACAGGTGATTCTCTTTTCTCCGAAGGTCACTTTAATTTTCCTGTAGGCAGTATCTATCCTACCCCTAGTGATATATGCTTCTACATCTTTACATCTGTACACTAGCCGTTTCTGCTCTGTCTCCTCATCCGCGGAGCTAGTTGTCATATAAACTTACACTGCTGTTGTGGATGTGGGCTTCGTGTCTATCTTGGCTACAACAATGCATTCACTGTGCTGTTCATAGTAGCTATATTTTTACTCATTATTAACCCTATGCCTGCATTACCCCTGTTTGGTTTTGTATTTATAACCCTGTGTTCACCAGGCCAGAAGCCCTGTTCCTCCTACCACCGAACTTCACTAATTCCCGCTATATCTAACTTTAACCTATGCATTTCCCTTTTTAAGTTTTCTAACTTACCTGCCTGATTAAGGGATCGTACATTCCACGCTCCGATCCATAGAATGACAGTTTTGTTTTTCCTGAGTAGTCCCCACCCGGAGATCCGACTGGGTGACTATTTTACCTCCGGAATATTTTACCCAAGAGGATGCCATCATCACATAACCACACAGTAGATCTGCATGCCCTCGGGAAAAATTCATTAGTTACTCTATTTTGTTATATCATTGTTATTATTTATAAATAATCCTATCCCATCACTAAAGAATACGAATGACGAGACTCACGAAATTCTCCAAAGGGAATTTATTATATCTAATTGTAGGTGTTGAGATGTGAGGATCTGCACTTAATGTCAGCTGATTATTTACAATGTGTATTTACATCTGCACTGCTTGCTTCTTTTCCTACAAGAATAGACACTTTCAGACATCGATTTACAGTAGGTGGATTCACATCTGGGTAAAGTGCTAGGTATCTGGATAGGTATGTCAGCATTTTGGTCTATCCTTCCAATTTGCCAGTTTTGTACACAACTTGATAAATGACATAATAAATTATGGTCCTTTCACTACTGAGCACAGACCTTGAATGGTCCCTGTTGACTGATATAGTGGACACGTCACAGGCGATTGGGCGAGAGCATGATGTTGTTGATCATGAACAAAGTGGGGGAAGGGAAGGGAAGGGGAAGGGAGAGGGAGGGGAAGAGAAAGGAGGGGAGGAGAGGATGGGGTGACCTTGAATATAACAAGTGCAACTGCCTCAGCTGTAGCCTGATACTGGATGCTGACAATGGAAAAAAAGTGCTGATGTCAGCAATTTTTGCTCATGTGCGCACTGCACTCCCACTACAACAACAATTGAAAGCTGTCATTGAATAAAACGAATATTTGCAATAAGAGACAGGTTGGTTTTCACATACTTATTATTCTAGTATTATTGTAGATTGCAGCAATTCCCCTACAATTCACTAGTCGTTCTATATTGCGAACAATAAAACCTTCCTTTGTTAAGATTGCAGTTCCCAAGTCAGAGCCGCTTCCCGGATTTGCTATGATATTATAGCCAGGTACTTTTACTAAATTGACTTCTGCTACCTCTTGAAGCAGGACATTTATGTCGTCGGCGTATAAAAGGTCTTTGATGTTGCTTAGCTGGAGTGAATTGTGGATCTGATTTATATTTAAGATGGCAGTTTTATAAACTCATCTGTGGTTGTGGTGTTATGGAATTAATATTCTTATTTATAACACGTGTCAGAGTCCTCCTGTTTGTCTGTTTCCTATATACCCATGATCTTGCATCCCTTTTCCTCTTCTGTTACTGTCGAAGGATGTCCATTGCTTCTGGAAGTCTTTGGAACGTCCCTCAGTTCAGCGTCCATGTCTCTGTCTTACACTTCCGCTGCCCACTCATTTACGTTGAGAGCCTTTGGTGCCACGTCGAGCCGTTGTTCTTGTTTCTGTGAAATATGTTCAATATCGTCGGTATTGTTTGCAGACGTCTTCGTGCTGACTTCTTGACTTTTCTTAACCGTCATTACTGAAACCTCCTCAGTCTGATATAGTTGCATTTAGTTTTTGTGTATTTGTTTTGCGCTTTCCCGAAGCAAAGCGGCTCTTGTTCCTTGGAGCTTTACCATATTTTTTACTCTCATTGGTGTTCAAAATTTCGTGTTAGGTTCGTGGTGATCTTGTTCGTCAGTTATTCCCCTTTCTGTTTGCATAAGCAAGTTTGTTCTGAAGATGTCGTTTGAGAGGTTCCCACTACTTTAGGGCCAGTTAACGGCTCGTCCATCCTCTTAGGAATGACAATAGGAGTCTCAGTTTGTTTCTGAACATTGCCTTGAGGACTATGTTCTACACAAGGATCCCTGTTCAGTTTTTCTGTCAACTGACCAGGTACAGCAGCTACATCAGTAGCAGGCAAAGCTATACCCTCCGGTCGTTTCACTGTTTCTCCTGTCAGCAGCTGCGCAAGTCGTCGCCGGGTGCACTCGGAATGAAGATGACCTATCTAATTGAAAATTTCGTAAGTCCTTGGTTGTCTGTCAAAGACTGCGATTCTTCCAAAATGAAAAACGTTAATACGAGGGTATATGAGGGTACATGTTGTTACAGGTTCACCTTCATCTGCGTAGCACCGTTCAGAACTGGAAAATCCATCATTTTTCGGCAAAATTGTTTAGAGCTTTCCCACAGGGACAGTTACTAGATTTATCTTGTCTGCAAGTACTTCAAAAGATAACTCGAACGTCCTAACTGTTTTAATTCCGAGAGCCACAGGATCGACAGTTACTTCACCAAGTAAGTAAGAACTTCAGCCCGCATCTCGTGGTCGTGCGGTAGCGTTCTCGCTTCCCACGCCCGGGTTCGATTCCCGGCGGGGTCAGGGATTTTCTCTGCCTCGTGATGGCTGGGTGTTGTGTGCTGTCCTTAGGTTAGTTAGGTTTAAGTAGTTCTAAGTTCTAGGGGACTGATGACCATAGATGTTAAGTCCCATAGTGCTCAGAGCGATTTGAACCATTTTTAAGAACTTCAGCGAACCGCCGGTTGAACCCACAATTTCCTCGAGTAACTAGGAATTTCCCAATTTCAAATACATGACACTACTCACAGTCCACAAGTTATTTCTAATTTTATCTTTAGATCGAATTTTAACAACTTTTTCCAGCCAACACTAGACTTTGAATGACTGAGGTAGGGGAAAACTCCGAACGAAAGTAAATTTCAGTGTATCTTTTCTTATAATTTTGGCCATTACTGCGTGTTCTACCGTTTACAGAATATTCAGGATACAGCAAAGCGATGTTGGAAGTTCATCGACTTACCCTGTGGATGTAAAAATGCTGCCGCAGCGCGAATTACGCCGGCTCGTCCCCAAGTCACCACCACTGCCGGCAGACTGCCGTCCATCAGCTCACGAGTTACGAAATTCTTTTGGCCTATTTAAAAATTACAGACTTGAGGGTACTGTTACGTCACAGAATAAGTTTGTTGTTCATACTTAAATTATTTAAAGTCCTACCCGACGAGCTCAGAACCGAGGAAGGTAGCTGTGTGGGCTAGCGTATCATCGTAATGTCAATAAGACGTACCACTAATGTAACAGACTTCAGGGCACTAGGCGAGCATTGCCACACAACATCCGTGTGAAGGAAGCAGAAACGCAACGCCGCACTGCTACATAATAAGGTATTATGAAGCAACACTTCTTAACTTCAGCCGCAGTGCTTAGCACACTGGAATCGCATTCGGGAGGACGACGGTTCACTCCCGCGTCCGGCCATCCTGATTTAGGTTTTCCGTGATTCCCCTAAATCGCTCCAGGCAAATGCTGGGATGGTTCCTTTGAAAGGGCACGGCCGACATCCTTCCCCATCCTTCCCTAATCCGATGAGTCCGATGACCTCGCTGTCCGGTCTCCTACCCCAGACAACCCAACCCCCTTAACTTCAGCGCCAGAACGCTGCAGCATTAATCAAACATTGAGAAAAACCCGAACTCAGCAATCCAGAATTATTACTGAATTACCACAGCCAGGCAAGGAGCGCTGACGAGACTGATAAATGGGGGCAAATGCGATCTTGCACCCAGAACCAACACGTCATAGGCGTCGGATTGGCCCTTTAAATAACGGGGCTTTCAGAGCTCAAATACACATCTAGTCGCGGTGCCACTCTGTCTGTGTCACTGTAACAGAGAGAACGACAGTCTGTTGAGCTTCAGTGACACCGCATCAAGGTGACTGATGATGGTGCGGCTGCTACACACTAGCTGACTATAACACAGGATAATAGTCAACCTGCCGCATACCACAACGGCGATCTGCCGTTGCTGCTTACTGGGACATAGCAGACATCTTCCACTGAGGGTAAATTGCGGATGATTTGCACACCGATCAGGTGCAGTGCATTCGCACAGCCCCATGACCGGCCCATGAACATTTGCTTCAGTTTTTGTCGAACCGTAGTGGATGACGAGAGCCTAGTCTTCACGACAACTGACATTTTAGACCACACAGTCTATTGTTCTCACCTGAGCAAGTGATGGGCTGTCTACGGTAGCAATGAGGTGAGAGCCGCACTGTACTGCAGAACACGTGGGCGGGCAACGCCTTCCCGTCCCCATATCACCGAGAGCACAGCCCGCGGCGGTGCCTTACTGACCTGCGCGAGGTCCACGAGAAAGACAGGCCGTGGCGTGTACGTCACGAAGGTAGTCCTGAACGCTCGCTCGCTCAGCTCAGAAGACAAAAAGCGTTGCTAAACCTGCTAACTCGCAGCTGAGCGTGTAAGTACTAACGAGAATTGCATCTTCCACTGGAATCTGCTATTATGATGTCTTACTGATTAACAGTACTACAGAAAAATTTAATTCAAGATCAATACTCCATATAAATGTTATAACGGCTTGTTTATAGCATTTAGTCTCTTCTGCTTAACAGTACTCATTACATGCTGGAAGTGGTGCCTTATGCAACTGATAATAATTTCAGCATTATTTTATTTTATTGTACGCCAGTACAGCCGTAACAGATTATAAGTAGGCCCACGTACTTCCCATCATTATAGGACTAATAACAGTAAGATTCCATAATAGCGGATTCTAGTAGAAGATTCAGTTTTCGTTTGTACGGACACGCCTAGTTACGAGTTAACAGGTGTAGAAACGTAGTTTGTCTGCTGATTTGAGCGAGCGAGCGAGCGCAGGACTACCTCCGTGACGTACGCGCCGCGGCCTGTCTTTCTCGTGGGCCTCGGACCTGTGATGGTGACGCCACGATTCAGTGACGAGACTTTAGCACTTCTTCATGGTACGTGCTTACGCCCGACGACTTTCCGACACCCTGAGACATTTATAACATTGTAAACTCAACCTGAGAAATATTAGGTTGGTGCATAATTGGTAGAGTTTTTGTTTTGCATGTTGCCACTCCCTTTGGTATGGGTTTATTTACCAATTCTCACTTTTATTTGTAGTTCACTGTAACTATTTGAGTTTACATAAAGTCGTTTTGTGATTTGGAGATAGTGAGTGGAGCTGTGGATGCTAGAAAGTGCAGTGCGAAGTGGAGGGATCGGAACATTTCCAACATAATCTTCTGTTTGTGTTCAATAGAAGGGTGAGGGCAGCGGAGGCAGCCAGAAAAAATTGCGTCATGGGGTAGTTTCACTGAAGAAAGCACGGCAAGGAAATGGTTTTCTCGTTCTAGACTGGATAGTTTTGACATTAGTGATTCTCTACATGCTTGAGTCCTTCGGGGTTTCATGGAGATCGTTTGAAATCATTAATCAACAATAATCCGCGTCAGTGTATTCCAGATCTGCAGATCTGGCAAATGTAACGAACTGTGATCATTCAACCATCGTGCAACATTTGCACGCAATGGGGAAGATTAAAAAATTAGGTGTATGTGCACCGCATGCTCTAAGCCAAAATCACAAACATAAGCAGGTGCCGATACAGTATCTCTGCTTAATCGTCATCGATTGGCTCCTGACCTACACGGATCGTTACTGGCGACGGGAAATGGTGTCTTTATGCTAAAATAAGGAAAAGAAAGGAGTAGTTGAGCCCAAAAAAAATCAGAAGCTCCCAGTACAAAGAACTGCGCAGATCGACAAAAGATAATGTTACACATCTGGTGGAACAGCGACGGTGAAGCTATTATTGCTGCCATTCATTGTAAACAGCCTGGAACCGCGAGGCTGCTACTGTCGCAGGTTCGAAGCCTGCCTGGGGCATGGATGTGTGTGATGTCCTTAGGTTTAAGTAGTTGTAAGTTCTTGGGGACTGATGACCTGAGATGTTAAGTCCCATAGTGCTCAGAACCATTTGAACCATTTTTTTCTTTTTTTTTGTTGGCAGACTATTTTAAGTATTGAAGGAGAATATATTATTGATGACTGAAACCCCTGTTATGTATATATGCTGTGTCTATTAAACTCATAGAAATACGGTACGGACTTGTGCACCAACACAATGAATGCTAGTGCAGATGCCACTATGCCACTGACGCCTTCTATGCCCCGCCTCCCGTTTGCAAGGCGGCCCCAGCTTTCTGGGTCACAACACTGCTGTCAGGAAATGGTCGAAACATACAGTAGGCAAACTATGTGTACTTGTGGCATTTTGTTGCATCACCACGTTGGGGTGTCCAATTACCATACGATAAAATTATGTGCAGGAAAGGTGTTTGAATAGTAAAACCAGACAGGGGACATAGTCTGCATTGTTACAAAGAGAGACGGTGGTATCTGAGTGAAAAAAAAAAAAACAAAGAAATAATTATCATCGTTGCGCTAGTGTTGGCTGGGCTGAAATATGTCTCAGTTCTTTCGGGTCTTCGGAATAAAGGCTCAGGTGAGTTAAAAAAAAAAAAGCATCGGAAGTCACACTACAGAAGGACACCGCATCTGTTGGTTACCGTTCACTGGCGCTTACGTTCTAAAAGTGAGCCTAAAATGTCCACGTGAATAGATGAACAAGGGCTGTCGTACCGTAGAAGTAAGGCATACAGCCGCAGCGGCGCCGGATGTGCTGGCCGCGGCAGATCGCGAGGCAGAGCCGCTCGTCGTAGGCGCGGCGGCCGCCGTCACCGTCGCCGCCGCCAGCGGCCTCTTCGTGCGGCCACTCGTCGGAGAGCAGGCAGCCGCGCCGGCGCCACGACACGCCGCGCACGCCGTCCGCCGCGTGCGTCACCTGCGGCGTGACGCTGAAGCGCAGCACGGGGCCGCCGGCTGCGGGCGACAGCAGCGCGCCGCGCGCGCCTGGGTCCGGGTACGACAGCGGCGAGTGCACCACCACCTGCCGGACAGAGCGGGGTCGCATCCACGACTGTGAGGGCAGCTGTTGGAAAGGTCAGCGCGTCAATAGGCGAGAACAATAAAATTCCAGCCGTCTTCTGTGACGTCACAAGGGGAGCATACAACCAGTGCGCCACCCAGAAGCCTTTTCTGCACGACTGTATCTTATCAACACTATCTGCAGATCTGTTAGTGGACGCTAATATGTGGCGTGTCAACACTTGAACTCCACGATGGCTTGAACTCCGCCGGGGACATTTTCTATCAGGTGTTTGATTGTCAGCGGAGTAATGGCAACCTATTTTTCCTCCATGGCCCAAACACTACCGGCCATTAAAATTGCTACACCAAGAAGAAATGCAGATGATAAACGGGTATTCATTGGAAACTCTTTTGTCAATTAACACCATAGGAGAAATACGAAATGACTGGAAGTAAGATGAATTAATTGCTTCCTTCTTGTTGATTCTGCATTTCCCTTCCTTATCACTTGATTGAGTTTAACAGTGTTGGCACTTGCAGTTGTATTATATTTCAAAGACAGACAGCTTCACTCCTCCTACTTCAGAACCTGTTGAAATTTAAATATAACTATAGTTTAGTGGGTTATTTACTCATCCCTCCTTGGGGCGTCAGAAGAAACGTCTTCACTGGTCACCGGGGCTTAATTCAAAGTCTGGAGACTTCCCGGACCGTGGTGAGATACCAACCTGACTGTCTACCGCCATAAGGCCCGACAACCAGGAACAATAATCTGGAGTGCCATTTCTTTTCATAGCAGGACGCCTTTGGTTGTCATCCGCTGCACTTTATAGCACAGCGGTAGGTCGATGATTCTCTAAGTCCCGTTCTGTTGCCCTTCACAGCAAGCCATATCCTTGGCTTACATTGCAGTAAGATAACGCCCTCTCACACGGCGAGGGTTTCTACTGCCTGTCTCCATGCTTGCGAAACCGTACCTTGGCCAGCAAGGTCGGTGGATCTCTCCCCAATGGAAAACGTTCGAAGTGTTAAAGGCAAGGCCCTCCAAACAGCTCGGGATTTTGATGCTCTAATTCGCCAGTTGGACAGAATTTGGCACGAAACCCTTCAGAAGGACATTCAACGACACTGTCAACGTAAATCCGAACTGCTTGCATAAATGCCAGAAGTGGACCTATTGACTTGCTCTATTTGTGAAGCTCTTTCTCTTGAATAAATCATCTGATTTTTCTGAAACTCATAAATTTGTTTTTCTGTACATGTACATCACAGCTACCGATTTCCGTTTCATTTTAATAATTCTTTCATGATGCGTCTTTCTTTTATTGTTATACGGGGTGTAAATTTTAAGTTAACAAACCAGAATATCTCGAAAATAAGCTTCACACGAAAAAATGTGTAGAATCCAAAGTTAAGTTTTTTCGAGGGGGATATCTGCTGGTGCTAAAATTAGCCCGCCACCCCAGCCCCCTGGGGGTGAGGGGAGGCAAGTTCAAAATTTCGAATGGAAACTCCCATTTTTTATTGCAGAATCAGATCCTACATAAAAAAACCACGTAAATTTTGTCTGAAACATTTGTTTTGATTCTTGCTAGTGGGCGCTGTAATTCAAGAAAATCCATGTTCTCATTTTTGCGTGGGAAGGGGTTACGGATAAATAAAAATACTTATTTACTTCGTAAATTTTGATTCGCCAGAACTAAAACTCTCCCTCTCTCCCCAAAGGGCGGGGTCTGAGAGAGAAGAATTATAGTTTTACAACTGTTGACCCAAATATGAATTTTTCCGCAGATTCGGATAAGTTTTGTTTGATTCGTGGTCATGAGGCCACACAATTATCAATCTAATCATATGACTAGCTAACTAACCAGACATCCTACTTACTAACGAGTAAACTCATTAACTAAATAAACTGACTCCATAACCATTTTGGACGCTAAAAATGAGAATATGGATTTTATTGAATTACAGCGCCAACTACCAAGAATCAAAACATATGTTTCAGACAAAATTTACGTTGTTTTTTTATGTAGAATCTGATTCTGCAATAAAAAATGGGGTTTCCGATTTGAAATTTTAAACTTGCCTCCCACCCCCAGGGGGCTGGGGTGGCGGACTAATTTTAGCGGCAGCAGATGTCCCCCTCGAAAATAATCAAGTTTGGATTCTACACATTTTTTTCTTGTGAAGCTTATTTTTCGAGTTATTCTGGTTTGTCAACTTAAAATTTACACCCTGTATAGTGAATTTTACATCATGACATTTATGTTGGACGGGTGGACTTTTTTATGTTTGATTGACATTTGGTGTACATACCATGC
The DNA here is from genome assembly GCF_023898315.1 of Schistocerca nitens. Classification (NCBI taxonomy): domain Eukaryota; kingdom Metazoa; phylum Arthropoda; class Insecta; order Orthoptera; family Acrididae; genus Schistocerca; species Schistocerca nitens. Next base: position 604,166,423 of record NC_064618.1, read on the forward strand.
AGCTATCTCGTTATTACGAAAGTGGTAGCTTGGGTGAAGCTGAAGTGATATTCGAGAAAGATTAGATGGTGAATATGTATTTCAGTGTGTCGATGTAGTGGAATAGGTGGGGAGGTGGGTTTCTCATATGAGCTGTCTAAATAAGGTATTGCAGTTGTGTTATAGCGGATCTCTGGGGCCATTTATGTACAAAGACTCCTCACATGCATCAATGACTACAGATATAGGTAATGCGCTATTTTAATAGTTTCAGGTATTTGTGAGTGTTGGGCGCTTGAGACAGAGGAAGAGTACAGGATAAATGGTAAGATAGGACTCGTTTTCTGTAGACTGGTGGTTGAAATCATCATCCAGCCATCGAGATTCCTCGTGATTTCTTTAAATTATTAAATGCAAGTCCCAGGATTGTGTCCTTTGAATTCGACACGGCTGATTCCCACTTCCACTTTTCCCTGACCTTAGGGTGTGCTCCGTCGAAGAGAAGACGTACCCTGACGCCGACGCCAGCGTCGCGCTGCATGCCGTCGGGCAGGGCGTCGCCTGGGTCCTGCGCCGCCAGCGCCACCAGCAGCGCCGACCGCACCCCGGCAGCCGCCGCCGACAGCAGCCGGCACGAGGGGTCGCCCCGACGCCACGCGCTGATGTCGCTGCAAGCAGGACGGAGCCGGCGGGGGGTGAGGTAAGTGACAGTGATGGACCGCAGTAGGCCTCTCTCAACTGCGCCTTCCATATCGCTGGCAATGGGTTCTACACAACGCTGGTGACTACTTTGAAGGACAGTAACAGGTGCAAACATGTAACTCTTTTGTATCGGTTGTGAATATATAGTTGCCACTATTTAAGTTCCAACCTACGCTTATATGTGTGTATGTGTGGTGAACTAAACTTGCAATTGAATTTAACTTGGTGAATTTTAGTAACTACGAGGTGCGGCTAGAAAAAAACCGGACTTATGCTGGAAAAAACATTTATTTACAATTATTTACAATTTCATGTTATCTCCTTCAATGTACTCTCCTCCTCGGTCTCTACACCGCTCCATACGAATTTTCCACTGTTCATAGCAATGCTGCAGATCATTTTCGGTAAGTCCATACATTACTTCCGTCGCTTTTTCTTTTACTGCTTCAACAGTCTCAAATCTAGTTCCTTTCAAAGCTGACTTGACTTTAGGGAAAAGAAAAAAGTCACAGGGGGCCAAATCAGATGAGTTGGGTGGATGATCTAAGATGGGAATGTTGTGTTTTGCCAAAAACGTCTTCACTGACAACGCACTGTGAGCTGGGGCATTGTCTTGGTGAAGGATCCATGACTTTTTTCTCCACAAATCGTTCCGTTTTCTCCGTACTCGCTCACGTAGGGTAGCCAGGACGCTAATGTAGTAATGCTGATTCACTGTTTGTCCCTCTGGTACACAATCAATGTGCACAATCCCTTTGATGTCAAAAAAAAACAATCATCATTGCCTTGAATTTCGATTTTGACATTCGTGCTTTTTTTTTGTCGTGGAGAACCAGGAGTTTTCCAACGCATCGATTAGCGTTTAGTTTCGGGATCGTAAGTAAAAAACCACGATTCATCGCAAGTAATAACATTTTGTAAGAAGGTGGGATCACTTTCAATGTTTTCCAGGATGTCAGAACAAATCATTCTTCGGCGTTCCTTCTGTTCAATTGTGAGACACTTTGGAACCATTTTTGAACACACTTTGTTCATGTTGAAACTTTCATGAAGAATCTGCCTAACACTTTCCTTGTCAACTCCTGTTAACTCAGACACTGCTCTGATTGTTAAACGGTGATCTTGTCGAACAAGTTTACCGATTTTTTCAATGTTTGCATCAGTTTTTGCTGACAATGGTCTGCCAGTGCGAGTGTCATCACTGGTGTCTTCGCGGCCATCTTTAAATCGTTTAAACCACTCAAACACTTGTGTTCGCGATAAACAATCATCGCCGTACACTTGTTGTAACATTACAAACGTTTCACTTGCAGATTTTCCTAGTTTGAAACAAAATTTGATGTTAACACGCTGTTCTTTCTGTACACTCAACATTTTCCGACGCACAGACAAAACGTCAACTACTTAAAACAGACGCCACGGGCAGACTGAGTGCAGGAGGCAGATGAAACTCGAGCAGTAGGCGGAGCGAGAGTCACGTGACAGGCCACGCGACTTTCAGCCTTATTGCATTCGTTTTATTGTTTCACCAGTACTAGTCCGGTTTTTTTCTAGCCACACCTCGTATCTGATGGCATTAAACCTTCCGATTCGCACAATTTTAAGGGTTGATTCAGGGAGGAGAAAATAGGCAACTGTAATGTCAAAAAACGTTTTGCATCACCTCGGTTCAGAGAGTTCCGGAACCTGTACAGAAAATTGAAATAGCGATCAAGATAAACATCATTTCCGCCCTTTTTATTGAACATGAAAACCACACATTGCGTGCTGTACCACCATACAGAGAGACCTTCAGAGGTGGTGGTCCAGATTGCTGTATACACCGGTACCGCTAATACCCAGGATCACGTCCGCTTGCACTGAAGCATGCCTGTATTCATCGTGGTATACTATCCACAAGTTCATCAAGGCAATGTCGGTCCAGATTGTCCCATTCCTCAACGGCGATTCGGTGTAAATCCCTCAGAGTGGTGAGTGGGTCACGTCGTCCATAAACAGCCCTTTTCAATATTCCGAGGTGTGTTCGATAGGGTTCATGTCTGGAGAACACGCTGGCAACTCTAGTCTAGCGACGTCGTTATCCTGAAGGAAGTCATTCACAAGAAGTGCACGATGGGAGCGCGAATTATCGTCCACGAAGACGAATGCCTCGCCAAAATGCTGCTGATATGGTTGCACTATCGATCGGAGGATGACATTCACGAATCGTACAGCCGTTACGGTGCCTTCCATGACCACCAGCGACGTGCGTCGGCCCCAAATAATGCCACTCCAAAAGCGCAGGGAACCTCCACCTTGCTACACTCGCTGGATAGTGTGTCTAAGGCGCTCAGACTGACGGGGTTGTCTCCAAACATGTCTCCTACGATTGTCTGGTTCAAGGCATATGCGACAGCCATCGGTGAAGAGAACGTGATGCCTATCCTGACCGGTCCGTTCGGCATGGTTTTGGGCCCATCTGTACCGCGCTGCATGGTGTCTTGGTTGCAAAGATAGACCTCGCCATCGACGTCCATAGTGAAGTTGCGCGTCATGCTGCCGATTGCGCACAGTTTGAGTCGTAACACGACGTCCTGTGACTGCACTAAAACCATTATTCAACATGTTGGCGTTGCTGTCAGGGCTCCTCCGAGCCATAATCCGTAGGTAGCGGTCATTCACTGCAGTAGTAGCCCTTGGGTGGCCTGAGCGAGGCATGTCATCGACAGTTCCTGTCTCTCTGTATCTCTTCCATGCCCGTACAACATCGCTTTGGTTCACTCCGAGACGCTTGGACTCTTCCCTTGTTGAGAGCCCTTCCTGGCACAAAGTAACAATGCGGACTCGATCGAACCGCGCTATTGACCGTCTAGGCATGGTTGAACTACAGACAACACGAGCCGTGTACCTCCTTCCTGGTGGAATGACTGGAACTGATCGGCTGTTGGACCCCCTCCGTCTAATAGACGCTGCTCATGCGTGGTTGTTTATATCTTGGAGCGGGTTTAGTGACATCTCTGAACAGTCAGAGGGACTGTGACTATGATACAATATCCACTGTCAACGTCTATCTTCAGGAATTCTGGGAACCGGGGTGATGCAAAACTTTTTTTAATATTTGGAATTGTTTCGAATTTACAAAACGTTTGAGTCCCTACAGGCCTGCTTCCTGTCACTGTTTTTACATTTGTTGTACTCCTGGTAGCCACCAGTTGTTTTGAAGCGAGGCATTTACTCTGTTTTAGTAGAATTGTGAAATATCTTTATCTATTTCTGTTAGTATTCTTTTTATTTTCTTTATGGAAATATTTCTATGCCTTCTGAGGCTCTGTATTGATCTTGATCTTGAGTAGTACTTAAAAATTTAAGGCAATTGCTAAGCCTTCTGGTACTTGGTGATTATTGATTTTGATCCTGTAAATTTTTTAAGAGAATTTTAAAGTAAGTTCTAAACGCCCTGGCTTTCTTTGACTATTGATGTTGATCTTATCGTAAAGTTTTTTTTTTTTTAATGAGATGAACTTCAAAGCAAATTTTCAAACCCTTCTGGCGCTCTGTGATTTTTGGCTGTTGTTAACAAGCTTTTCGATTCATTCGATTGCAAAGGGAAAGTTTAAATATTTCCAAGAAATAAATCTAGATGTTGTCAACCACAACTGATGTTGAACCTAGTGCTTGGCCCTTCTGTCAATTCCCGCCGCACCAATAAAAGAACGGTTCAGTTTTGTGTACCATGGCGAATCTGTTCCTTTTGTTATTAATTTTCTTGGTATGAAGCTCATCAATACCATCAATGCTATTTCTTTGAGTCACATCTGATCCATCATAACATAGTTTTAAAGGAGTGGAGCTTGTCTCTTAGAAAGGCGTCAAAGAAATTTTTGTCTGCTGTTTTAAAAAGGTATGTTTTGTGTTTATCTTTGGTGAATTATGAGGCTGTTGTCTCGCTACAGCGGGCTTGTGGTAACTAATCCCTGTATCCATCGTGACGCTCTCTGTCTGCTCAGGATGCTTGTGGCTAAAAGGTCTGGTATGTTGTAACGTTCTCTCCCCCTGCCTGGATCCTTCCGATGATTGTTGCGGGATGTTTGCTTTCAGACTTCCCATGCCGTAGACGCCGATGGAACATAAAACGTGATTCATCTGTAAAGGTCACCTGTCGCAACTCACTGGACGTCCATTAGCGGTATTGGCGTGCAGAATGCAACCTTCGTCGCCAATGAACAGTAGTCAGCATTGGTACACGAACAAGGTGCTTTCTGCAGAGGCCCATACGAGTACTTAGCACCTTTCGCTGAACCATCGTTGAGGGGACACTGTCGGTAGCCACTTGGTTCATCTGATCAGTCAGTTGCTCAACAGTTGCACGTCTGTTCGCCCATATACATCTCCGGAGCTGTCCTTCACCGTCTTCTATGGCACATGGTGTACCACAGTTGCCTCGGTGCCGGTTTTGGATAGCGCCGTTTTTTCACGCAATGTGTACCTTAACCACGGCGCCACGCGAACAATTTACAGGCTCAGCTGTTTCGGGAATGCTGTCACCCTTGGCCCAAAAGCCGATGACATCATAAGTCACGCAGTTTCCGCATTGTGACAACGACTGCACTGTTTTCCGTGTCCCTCCGACACGCTTTATGTACCTTCCATTGCTGCCACTGCTGCCACCTGTCGTCTGTACGTGGTTATTGCACGTTGACGTCGAATGCGGCGGTGGTTACATTAATGCGTCTGCACCGTGTAACAGACTGCAGTTTTGTGTGTGTGTGTGTGTGTGTGTGTAAGCTTTAAAACTCCACAATGCGGATGTGATGAAAGACGAGTCAGTAAATCCAGATATATTGAGAGGATTAATGAATTTTGCATCCAAACTAGCTTTAGATTTGAAGACACGCTTAGAAAACAGTGTAGCCTACAAAGATGCTTCTAAGGCCATTCTGAGTAATATTCTTGACAGCCTACTACAAATATACCATAAAGAGGTAAGGACGGAAATAAGAAAAGCTTCCTTTGTAGGTGTCATGTCTGATGACATAACTGCTTCGGAATGCACTCAAATGACCCCTGCTGCCGGCCGGGATGGCCAAGCGGTTCTAGGCGATACAGTCTGGAACGGCGCGACCGCTACTGTCGCAGGTTAGAATCCTGCCTCGGGCATGGGTGTGTGTGATGTCCTTAGGTTAGTTAAGTTTAAGTAGTTCTAAGTTCTAGGGGACTGATGACCTCAGAAGTTAGGTCCCATAGTGCTCAGAGCCATTTGAACCATTTTTTTTGGACCCCTGTTTTGCGGTGTGTATTGAACCGAAAAATATTCGAGCGTTTTTTCCTTATTCCAAAAAATCAAACTACATATGACATATAAAACAACATTTTAGAATAACTGGACATACTCCTTCGAGGAAGTGGACAAAAACTGATAGTTCAAACTTTTCATGGTACAAATTTCAATAAAGAAGAAAAAGCATAAGTTCAAGCAAAAATAAAATCAGGTTATAGTAATGAACACTTGATGCTTCTTATGCATATCAACTTAATCAAATAACGAGAAAAACAGCAAGTTTTACACGAAGGGGAATAATATTTTTCTCTCACCTTCTGGCTATTCCAGCATTCTTAAGATATCACAACGCCTGTCAATTTTGAAGAAGCATATGGACATCAGTATTCCACATCTATACTCTAAAAGGTTTTCTAACACGAGTGCTTCGCAGGAGTCTGTGGTCTTGAGTGTTGGAAGCGAACTGGGAAAATCACCAGTGTTGTACCTGATTATCAGATAAGTTTATCATACAAACGTGTTCAACAATTCAGACGTTTTACTATATTTCATTTGCATAGCTTCCCGTAGTCTCTTTTCTTTTTTTTTTCTTTTTTTTATTGCTCGGTCGATCAGTACACAAGATACAATAAAAGTGCAAGAGTTCATGAGTTTTCAGGGTCGTATCATGTAGCTTCTTTTATATGTGCAGGTATTTTCAAAACGAAAGCACTAAACAAAAAGAAATATTTAGCGGCCATAAAAAGAGAGAAGCGTTGAAAATCTAGAACAAGGTGTGTAACGGTATAGATACAGATATTGTGATAGTTAGTACTTTAATGTACGCACTGCAGATTGCTAGTCGTTTTTCTCTAGGTCCAGTAGTCTTAGAGCAAACACGTCACGTAATCTACTATCTGATGTTTTCTGTACTGTCGTAACTGCGTGACGAAGTGGACTTTGCGTGTTAGTATAGACTGTTTTGTGTCCACGAGTCCACACTTCAGTACCTGATATGCTACCCAGTGGAAAATAAGCATTAATGGCTTGCTTGTGCCACCCGTACTTGGAGGCACTAACCAACCTAGAAATACACTGTTCATAATAGCTATAATTATCAGTCTGCAAATGAGGTAAATAATCGTGTAATGTTGTTCAATACAGGGTGCTCAGTCATCAGTAGAAATATCTGCCCTTATGCCTCTAACACCTTGTATAACGCATGCACATAAGTGAAAATCCGTCCTCTACCGTGCAGCTGCTGTTTGTTTACCACTGTCCAAAACTTTTGGCGGGGACCGTATTGAATGAGTAGCAGTAGCCATTCTCAGTGGGCAGGAGCTGGAACATCTCGCAGCAGTTCATCCGCTGCCGCAGCCAGGAGCACAAGTGGAAGAAAGACCTGCAGCTGGGCAGAACCTGCATCGGAAAAGGAAAGAGGCGCATTTATCAGCAGCGACTGCCGATATAAGCTCCTCACAAGACAATTTTAAACACTCTGATCTTAGAGTTACCAGAGAGTTGATGCAAGATGCAGTCACAATTGCAAAAATGTTTTAGTTTACATGTAATATTTTGGCACATATTGAGGGGCACTCAAATGAAAAACAAACACCCGCTACAACGTAACCATGGAATGGTTTCATTCAACAGTGATTACCGCACGCTTTAAGATGTTTATACCTCTGGGGTTCCTGTTTCATAGAATGTGCCAGTCGCTGATGCATCCACGACCGCGCCAACCCTTGGACTTCCTCGTGGGACTGAAACTGACGTCTACTGATGTCTTTCTTCAGGTTGCCAAGGGTGTGAAAATCACACGGTGAAAGATCCGGGCTATACGGAGGATGTTACTGCGTTCCACAACCCAATCGCTTAAGTATAGCCTTCGTCCGACCGGCAGTTTGTGAGTCGACTGTTATCATGCAACAACATTATTCCGTACGACAGCTTTCCGAGAGACAGAAGGCAAAAGGCGGAGCCAACAGTGGGAGCATCCCACATCTCCACCGCCGGCCGCGGTGGTCTCGCGGTTCTAGGCGCGCTGTCCGGAACCGTGCGACTGCTACGGTAGCAGGTTCGAATCCTGCCTCGGGCATGGATGTTTGTGATGTCCTTAGGTTAGTTAGGTTTAAGTAGTTCTAAGTTCTAGGGGACTAATGACCACAACAGTTGAGTCCCATAGTGCTCAGAGCCATTTGAACCATTTGAACCACATCTCCACCACAAAAGAAATCCCGAACAGTTCACACAAGCCCCAGTAAGGTCATTATAACCTTCTTCGACGAGAGTGGAAGAACAATCAGTGCACAGCGCCATGAAGACACGTTCGAAAAACTATGAAATCAAAACGGCCAGGAACAATGTCGGGCGGAGTCATCGTGTTGCACGATAACCACCATTCACACATCCTCTAATTTTCACTTCTTTTGTGACATGAAGAAAGACATGCGTGGCTTCGGTTCAATCGGACGAGGAAGTGCAAGAGTAGGGTGTGGTTATGATCTGTCAGCGGCTGATGCGTTCAATGAAACAAGAATTGATCGTCCTGTCTCCTAGTGGGATAAATGTCTTAGCTTGTGTGATGATTATTTTTCAGTGGAACCATTCCATTGGCTCATTGTCGTGGGTGTTCGGTTTTCATTTGACTTCCCTTATAAATCAAAAGTTTGCACATAGTATTTGCTTTAATCAACTACATTGCACTTTTTCAATCGTTGTATATTCAGTCATCGAGGTAAAAAAAAAATGTATTGTTGGAAGTTCTTGAAAAAATCTTGTGGGCATGATCATGTCCATGAAGAATAATATGCTGGAAGCAGAAATGCCTATCACAGTAGGCAAACCTTATTAATAGCTGCATTAAATAGTGGAAGTCACACTGCTTATCAACATAAAAAAAAATACGTTCGGACACTGTTTTAAATCTCTCTAGCTTGACGTATTCATATCGAGCTCGTAACATTACTAGTACGTGGGTGAGTTATTCGCCCACCTAGGCCTAGTACTGAGGAGAGAGAAATTTTTTGCAGGGCTGAACACTAACGGGGACAGGGCGCGGCGTGGCCAGTCTGGCCAGCTGGCAGTTTCCGGCCAGCCACATCCAGAGACGAGCAGTGTCACCAGTAACGCCTAAATCCCAACACTGAGAATTTGGACGGCTGATGCTCGCAGCCTCTGTGCAACAGATAATGCTCCAGGAAATGGCGGAGTGTCAGACAATCTTAAAGATGGGCAACTCTGATAGTAAGTCCCAGTTGCATATTAAAGCGAATCTGAATACTTGTACGATCTCAGAAGAATCGGGAACAGCCAGTGGCACAACAACATTTCAGTTTCTATAAAACAACAGAAGTTCAGATTTCATAATGAATAAATACTTACACAACGAACCTCTGAACCGCTTCATGCGATTTTGCGATTTCAACATACCATGTCTCAGATGATAGCATTGCACTGTAGCTATTATTCCAGGAAGTTACTCATCGGTAACTATTTTATATATGATTTACGACGTCTTTTATATCTTTTTCATTACTACGCAAATGATTGTCAGAACATCAGATTCTCCATTTTTACACATCAAATGAAAACAGAACCGTTACCTCATGTTCCATCATGTTTGTGTTTTTATTTAATGAACAGTTTACTATTTCGACAGTAACTTTATTTAAATATTGATTCCAAGTGCTATTAAAGAACTGCGCTAATCCGAGAGTCGTCAGTCACATATGTTAGCGCACACTATAATTGGAAAGAGAACCAAAAGACGCTTCCACAAAGAAGGAGTGAATACTTGTTTAAACAATGCTTAATGACAATCTGTATTATTTAACAATAGCATATTTATTTATGGACAGGACTTTATTTATAATTCTTGTAAACTGCGTCAGTAAGACAGAATGTTTATAACACTTCTTTATTTAAATAGTTGTAATATGACAGAAAGTTTATAACATTTCATTACTTAAGTATTGTTGTAATATATTAGTTTAATGTGGGAAAGTGGTCAAGATAAGTCAAATCATGTCTGTAGCACATAAGAACGATGTATTATTGATGGTGACGGCCTTCAGCCAGTAGAAAAGTGTGCAGTAGCGGAACACTACGGGAGTCAAGCGGAGACTGGCATTTTCTCGAGTTAGGAGTTCAAGGAACCGATTCTGTACACTTTGTGTTGAGTCTGGAAGGAGGCAGACCTGCCTGTAGTAACGAGGGATATTTGATCATGGAGGTGTTTGATTCTGGGCAGTGAATGACCGTTACCAAACTTTTGCTTTGGAAGGGACTACATTTCGAGAGGTCTAAATATGCTTCGTAGCAGGACTTCAAATTTCATTACTTGATTGATTTACAGATCTGAGAACTGATAGAGTGTGACGCACTGTTCTTTGCATCATATGTATTAGTTTGTGATTGATCATGTTGAACTCTGAACTCTTTTGAGCTGGTGAATCATTCGTGTATTAGGATCACGAAATTAACTTAGTTTTCGCGTACTTTTGATGACTACTCAGTTTGAGGATTTTGCTACCATTCTCGTAAGGCTCTCAGCGTAACGTTACAGCATTTGGTAAAGGTATTTTCTGTCTATATTTTAACTGAATATCGCAGGACCACTTCCCGTTTATTTAAGATGCCTTTTCTCAAATAAACTTTATTCAACACAATTCTCTGTCGTCTACAACAATTACAGTTGTTTATATAGAATTCCTTTTATTAAATTATTCAGTTATCTTTTATTTTATAGTTACGTGTATTTTATTAATTCGCAATTCTAGTCACTGCACAGACTACTGGATTGCAATATCAAAGTTACAGGTTATTTTTTGCAGCGTATTAGCAGCGGGGTATAAAAGCAGACGTGCGCAGCTCAACTCTATGACCATATTGAGCTATTATTTTTCAGACAAAAGCCTGCGTAATCCAGGTACCTAAGGTATGAGCAATATCAGGCAAAGTCGCAAATGATTTGCTGTTTGGATGTGCAACTACATAGCTGTAACCGTTGGGTATCGTCGCAAGCGTCCATACTGCCACCCATAAGAAGACGGAGAGCACTGCAAAATGCTTGGTTCGCGCTGGCAGCATGTTTAAATTACACTGATGGCTTAAAAAAACAGGAATTTTGTGAGATAAGCGAAAGTTGGTGGGCGTGTTTTTATATCTGAATGATGACGTCTCTTCAAATTTCGCGTCAGTCGGATACGAGTGACGCTATTAGCTCACTATGAGAATGCAAATCAGGTTTGCTTTAAATATGCAATGAAACGATCGTGAGCGTTAGTTACCTTTGAAATTGGACGCCGTGGGTTGACGTCAATCGAGTTAGTCAAGTTTAAAGCGACAAAGACGCTATTATCAGAACCTCATTGAGTCTGAACGAGGTCGTGTAAAAGGGCCACTAGAAGCTGCATGTTCCTTTTGCGATATTGCGGAAAGACTTGGCAGAAATATAGTCACTGTACATCATAACACGATTGCTGGTAGCGGCTGTCACCAGAATGTACAGCCGCAAGAAGACTACAGTTCGGACGGCCACGTGGCACTACCGACAGGAAAGACCATCGATTTCTGAATGTGGTTCTGGTGCATCGCACTGCATCTGTTGAAGCGATCCGAGCAGCAGTTTACACCACAGTGACACAACGAACTGTTACTATTCTGTTACTGCAAGGACAGTTTCGAGCCAGACGCCTGTAGCGTGCGTCCCTCTGACCCCGAACCACCGCCATATGCGACTTCAGTGGTGTCAAGCGAGTGTTCATAGGAGGGCAGGATGGGGGTCTGTTGTGTTTTATGAAATCTGGTTCTGTGATGACCATGTATTGGTTAGGAGGCCAGCTGAGGGCCTGCATTAACTTGACTGCATGGTAGACACACTGGACCTATACCTGGAGTTATGGTCTGGAGTGCGACATGACAGCAGGAGCATTCTAGTGGTTAGTCCACTGCATATTTGTTCGTCAATCTGTTGATTCGACATGTTGTGCTGCCTTTCGTGAACAGCTTTCCAGGGGGTGTTTTCCATCAGGATAAAGCTCGTCCATACCGTTGTTGTGACCCAACATTCTTTACAGTGTGTCGACATGTTTCTTTGGCCTGCTCGATCACGAGATCAGCCTCCCGTCGAGCACATCTGGAACATCATCGGACGACAACACCAGCGTCACTCACAAACAGTATTAAATGTCAATGTGTTGATCGACCAAATGCAACAGGTATGGCACTCCATCCCACAAACTGACTTCCTGCACCTCCACAACACAATATATGCATGTTTGCATGTTTACATTCAACATTCTGGCAGTTACACCTCTTATTATTGTACCAGCATTTCACATCTGCAATGACTTCTCGCGCTTACATCAGCTACTGATCTTGCAGTGTTAACGTCTTAAATATGTTACCTGGAAAAATGTATTTCTGGAGGTTCATTACTGTAGAATAATTATTTTTGGTCTTGCAAATTTTTTTCGTAGGTGTATTTTCTTACTTGGTGATGTGTGCCACGCGCGAGATGCCGTGCGTGGTTGACAAAATCATAGACGATACCGCAATTATAACCTTCTGCTGGTGGTGTGATTGAAGTGGAAACGCGATGGAACAACCACACCTAAACCAATACCAGGCAGACCGCGTGTACTGACGGACGTTGGGGAAGAGTTGGAATGTCGGATTCGTTCCAGACCCCAATACCGAGAACACTGACCTGTCTCGCTTCGGCACTTGAGGAAGAATGGACTGCCAATCCTCGACAGACATTCATACACCTCATTGAAAGTGTTCGCAGCAGAGTTAAACCTGTCGTAAAGACGAAGAATGGCTACAACTCACATATATATGCACTAATAGATGTCCGCATTCTTGTGATCAGATAATATATTCTACATCTGTACTTCGCAGGCCACCTTCTGATGTGGGGCGGATGGTACTTTGTGTAGCACTGTTCCAGTCGCAAATGGTTCTCAGGAAGAGTGATTGTTGATTTAGTCATCTAGTTTTTGATAATGCTACCACCTAACAACTTCCAATGAACTTTACAGATAATTTCAAATCCCTACGAAACCTTTTCTTGCTGACATATCTCCCAAAATTACAAAGGAAAAAATTTTACCGCTTACTACATTTTCACCGTTCATGCAGTAAAACTGACGCATCAGACATGACGGTTTAATTAATTACTGCTTTATTACTAACTCTATTCGTAACCCATTTGCGGACAGTATTCACATAATCCACTGAACATACTTGCAAAATTACTTCAGGAGATATGGAGTAATAAATGTTGACATGTGTGGAAAACTATCTTTTGCTTAAAACTGACTACAAATTATCCAGAGTATTGTTAATGATAAGAGCACTTCGCAATTCAAACATTTTCAAAGCTTTGTCGTTCTTATGTGCTTAACATCTCCTATTTAAGACAGTAACTCTTTTGTAGTCAGACATTTGACACTGTTTCGTAAATGGGGTTTCTCTAAAGAATAGGGGGTGGGAGTTTTAAGGGCTGCCGCTCTAAACCGATTATAGCTAGCTTTGATGTCATTATCTTTAAGGGATATGGAAAAATAAAGAAACTGAGCCGCGTGCGCTTTCGATAGGCAGTCAACAGCGCAATGTAACTTCTCTGTCAGTTGCCAAGCAACGCTCTGCTCAGTGTACCAGCGCGCTGGTGCGTTGTTTTTGCTTCTCTCTGGCGCTGCTCGGCTCAGTTGCTGTTCAGCACAGACCAGAGGGAGGCCATCGAGCAGCTGTGAATGGTAGTTATGTTCATCTTGAAAACTGTGAGCACCTGCCTGAAACGGTCGTACTTTGAGTGGAGGTCTGCGTTGCCAAACTTAGTTGGCTGGAAAATACGGCACTCAAATTGCAAGACAGCCGTGCTTCGCCACTGCTGTTTGTCCCTGTAAAAACACAGGCTGAATCGAGCAATAGAATCACATGGACTTCTTCGAAGAGCATCTTATCCTGTACAATAGGGTGCTTGTACTCTGTGGTTTAGCCGACCCACTTGCAAAGGAGTGTTTACCGTCGCGAAGTTGATTTTGCATTGCGCTTGTGTGCGACTGTGGTGTTTGCCCCTTTGCATTCTAGATAATTAATAAAGACTGCGAGTTGTGTCTGACAGATGCGTTTAGCATATGGACAAGATCAATTACCTTGCCTTAGCTAAGGCCACTGAGGTATTATGCTTCTAATTGTATTTATACACCCTTTTTTAGCAAATTTCTAAGAGTGCAAGTTATACTTTATTAAGAGTTTTATCATTTGGTGGTATAAACATTCTGTATTGATTGGCGCTCGATCCCGATGTGTAATTTGGAGTATTGCTGGCGCTGGCTTGGGTAAAATATTCCGTTACTGGGAGCCATCTGGGCCTTTTGGTTCTAATTTATTGATACATTCTTTATTGTTTCTCATTTTTAAGTCGAAAGTTGATTGGAAAATCAGTCGTAAAGTGAACTGTCGTTGTTCACTAATGGGTATCAGTTGGGCGCCATGTCTTGAAATTTTCTTGTACAACAAGTTAATTATTCGTGCCCAGACGCGTTACTGTAACCAGTGGGGTCTCTTCTCTTGATTTGCATTTGTACATATTTGTATTATTGTCCACTGTTTTTATAATGTTTTGTAATTATGGCTCACTGCTTGACCTGAGCCGATGACCGAACCTTCTCTTCCATTAGTATGTAATTTGGCTAATGAATACTCTTTTTTCTGTTTTAGTATATATCTGTGTGTCCAATACAGTTGGGAGCTGAGACGCTCGGGAGCTTGAGGCTAACTGATATAATATTGTACAAGTTAAATTATATAAATCTCTTACCCTATTGATTGTACACGTTGAAGCTCTAATGTGCCAAACAATAAATGATGTATACAGTAATTGCCCTGATTCGTTTTTATGAATAAATGTATTTTCTGGTACAGATGCTCGTTACACAGCACCTTAGCGCTACCAGCTATTTCAGAAACTAATTACTCATTTATTACCATTCCTTATTATCTCAAAATGCTCAGTTTAGGATCCTCTGCCGTCTGTCTGGTTTTGAATCCACATGAGCACGAGTCATAAATATTTAACTGCCATCTCAGAAAAGCAAAGTTCCTTAACAAGTTCTTTTTTGTTTCCAGGTACATTTATGCAGTCCTGGTACGCACTGAATTCACGTGTCACAGTACCATAGAACGTCAATAGAGTGTTGTGCGATAATTCGTTTTCGGCGGTAGCATAAACCTAGACCATTTCTTTATCCGTCAGAAATGTG
Source organism: Schistocerca nitens (assembly GCF_023898315.1). Classification (NCBI taxonomy): domain Eukaryota; kingdom Metazoa; phylum Arthropoda; class Insecta; order Orthoptera; family Acrididae; genus Schistocerca; species Schistocerca nitens. The sequence continues at coordinate 604,181,612 of NC_064618.1, forward strand.
GCCTCACACAGCTGTAACCTTTCTTCTGCTGCAAACAAATTATCGTACGATACTCCATACTATCAATGGACTGTGCCATTTTATTTTGGCTCCTATGGCGGCCTGCAACAGTACTGTACCGAGAGGATTCCAATTTATACAATGACTGCAAACTTATGTGTGTAAACAAACAAAAAATTATATGTCTTTACATTCTCGAGATGGTAATTAAAACTTTATGAGTAACAATCGCGTATTACCGTACGTTCACAGCTTGACACAAAAAGTGAAGCACCCGGAAGATATCGTCGGACGTCAATGTAATTTCATACATGCACATAGCATTGGTAGGAACGTACGTAAATGAATAGAGTCGCTATTCTCTGTGAGAGACAGAACGACCAGGAGAGTGCATTAATATTGTTAGCATTTAGTGTTATTGCCAGATCTTGGGTGTGTAAGGGGACTTGAAGAGCATCATATGTTGAGTGATCAATGAAAGGACAGAGAGGTGCCACATGCTCGTATGCTGTGAACGTCTGACAGAGATGGATACGTCAGTGTGGGTCTCCATTTGACGATCAGATTGAATTATGCAATGTCTAGATTTATGGGGCATTCAGATGTGGCAGCAGCCCAATGTTGGCATTTTGTGAGTGAATTCCTAAGGGACCAAACTGCTGAGGTCATCGGTCCCTAGACTTCTAGACTTACATACTACTTAAACTAACTTATGCTAAGAACAACACACACACCCATGCCTGAGAGAGGACTCTAACCTCCTGCTGTAGGGGCCCCGCAATCGGTGAAATAGCGCCTCGAACCACGCGGCCACTCCGCTCGGCCCAATGTTGGCATTCATGGGGACATGAGGGCATGCATACTCGTCGTCAAGGTTCCATTCAACCATATCTGACAATCACAAGGGAGGATAGTCAGATTGTGCGCCAAGCACATCGTAACCACTTCATAACTGAACCTGTCAGTAGCAGGTAATGGACTCCCTGAAAGTTTCTATGTCATGCCACGCCATGGTTCTGAAACTAGCAGCAGTCGGAGTAGGGAGTTACTGCCCTATGTGAAGGCTGCCATGAGGACAACACAAATGGCTGCTGATGAATGGCATCCCATTGTATTCAGCTACGGATCACGGTTTCTAGTATGATAACAGAAGAAAAATAAATTAAGTGTATTTCAATTTATCCAATTTTAATCTGATAATTATATATATATATATATATATATATATATATATATATATATATATATATATATATATAGTGCGATCAGATTTCAGCCTGTCCTGTGCTAACTTCTTGGTTCACGTTTCTGTCACAAATTACAGTCATTACTTTTCTCCTTCCTTCGAGACAATTATTTATTAATCAATAACTGTTGTCTGTACGCTGGCAAGACCGCTCACTTTTATGGCTTAAAGACGACCTTCTTTACGCTTTCACATTACAAGCAGAAGTACGACAAAATCTGAAGATCTACAAAGGATTTTTACCGTCATATTTTTTATTTAGATTGAAGCGGAACGCACAGTTCAGCTTCTGTAAAATGTTTCTTTGATTGCGCAATCGATATATTAGCGTTCCCGTTAGATGCGCAACTTTACAGTTACGTGATTATGTAAAACAAATGTCTTTCAAACAATAGATCTCATCTCATAAGTTGATCATTTAATACACAGCTAGTTGAATGCCTTTCCAAGGGAACTCACAGCTTTCATACGACGGGAAGCCCAATAATATTACAGGTTCTGTACTACCGCAGATGACCATTGCAGCAAGTATGGCGGAGACCTACGTTTTGTTTTGTCTTGTTTCACGGCGCAAAAACAACTAGGGTCATACGCGCCCATGTCAAAACTGTAGAACATGAAGACAAATAGTGGAGCTAGAAACGACTAAACGTCAATCCTAATCGATGGAAGAGAAGACAGCTAAAAGCAGGGACGTGGAGAAACGAAGATCCAGAGCTAAAAATTAAATGGCCTTCGCCATATTGCTTCGACCGATAGAAACTAAAACGCAGTCAACAGCCCGCGCGTCGTTCGCTAAAACACAAACGAGAACGTAAGCGGTTAAAAAAGGGCATTCCGACAGGAAATGCAGGACTACCAAAAGTTGAGTGCAATGTGTACAAAGTGGTGGGGGATCACCACCTAACAAATGGCGATGGCTAGCAAGACAGAGCCCAGTACGCAAGCTAGTCGGCGAGAGGGCCGAGAGGAGGTCGTCCAAGCTCCTGGGAGAGGCTTAATATTCCGGAGGTTGTCTGATGAAGGAAAGATAAGTGGTGATGCCAAAGCGACACCACCTGCTGACAGACAGCAACACAGATATCATCGAAGGGAATATAGGCACCCGCGGGCTGAGGACTAGGACTGCAGCCTTGGCCGCAACGTCAGCGGCTTCGTTTCCCGTCAGGCCGACGTGACCAGGAACCACATAAACATCCTTCAAGAGTGAGGAAGTGACAGATTTCCTGGAATCGTTGCACAAGGGAAGGACGGTGTACAGCACACAGAGGCTTCGAAGGGCACTCAGAAACTGAGCAGATGACACAAGTGAAAAGCCTGTGTCGCCGGATGTACTGCATGGCCTGATACAGGGCGAAGAGCTCTGCTGTAAATATTGAGCAGTGTTTCGGAAGCCGATACCGAAAAACGTCGTTGCGAATGACGAAGGCACACCCGACGCCACGGTCAGTGTACACACAGGTACTATCGCGAAGTTCCATATGAAGGTCGTGAAACTGAAGGCCATAGAGCGAGGCTGGAGTAGTGTCCTTAGGAAGCGAATGAAGACCAAGTTGAACAAGGGCCGCCGCACGAAGCCAAGGTGGTGAAGGGTTCACACCCACTGGGACCTGGCTAGAGGACTTATTCTTCCCATGTTTTGTAGAGGCAGAGAAGTGGCGTCACGGTGTGAGGACCGACTGGGTGTGACCTCAGGTAATGGCTGCTACTGATCAAGTGAGCTCTGACGGCAGAACGGCATGGCGAGGACATCCTGCATCTTGATGTGTTACCTCCCATGCGACAGTATCGTGGTGTTATTTTTCAACTGCGCAGTGCTCGTCCGCACATGACACTTGTTGCTAAAAACTGTCCTCCTGATACTGAAATACCCCCCCCCCCCCCTGGCCAGTAAGATACCCAGTTCAGTGCCCAATAGACCATGTCTAGGACCAGCTTGAACCTCAGTTCTATCCTAGAGACAGTATCGAGGATATCAAGTTAAAACAGTTGTGGACCAGCTTGCCGTAGGAGTGGATACAACGGCAACCCAAAGGAGTCAGTGCACACATCCAGTCCAGAGAGGTCATACTGATAAGTCGGCTCATACTGTCAAGTTATTTCTAAGTTTGTCTCGACATTGCAATCACTGAACATCACATACCCACACAAGCTATGAAGTTAAATTTCGTTTCCTCATCGCTTTATGCGTGCTTCATATTTTTTGTCAGATACTGCATTTATACTGGTATCGATTGTTATTGCCTAACGTAGCATTGCACAGTGCCGGTAGCTGCAGTGACACGCTCACCTTGAGCATGAAGTCTGTGACGTTGAGGTCGCGCAGGTGGTAGGCGAGTGGGCCGGCGGCGCGCACGAACGGCGCCAGCCGCTTGAAGAAGGGGAACTGTTGCAGCGACAGCGCCGCCAGCGCCGCCTCCACGCGCGCCGTGCTCGCCTCCTCCGCCAGGCCTCTTTCCTCCAACCACCTGCACAGGAGGCTGGCTGCCCACCTGCTGCTAGTAGACAGCGAAACGCCATGTGATCCAGGACAACCTCAGCCGCCTATCGCTACCTGAATCTTTCTGTAGTTTGATACGTTCTCAATGGTGGTTAAATGATGTTGTGACTTTGGAACACTTGCGTATAGTCTGGGAACTTGAAGGCAGAAGCCTAGCCACGATGGTTTGATACCATAAAAAAGACACCTGCAGCAATGTGCTGGCACAGCATTTTGCCGTGGCATCTGTATGCACTGCCGCTGCCTCCCATTCAGTGCCTGGCTAGTTACCAAAAGCATGAACATTTTGACATCGTAAGAAACCTCTTTCGCATGTATAAATACTGGCCGTCAGACCAGGCGCATTATCAAATAACCGAGCCATTTAGACAGCAACCGACATATTGTCGGTTTCTACTTTGAGGTCGCAACCTCTCTACCATCATCCTGACAAGACTGCCTGCCAAGGGGTCTAGACACCACCAGATGGGACGAGGGTCGTACTGCGGGCCTCCTGACCACTGTGCCACTGGGTATCTGCCAGCTCTAGACGTCACCAGCTAGCTACCGGATTGGAGTTCCAACCCTAGATCTACATCTCTGTGGTTGGAGCTCACCTTACGCAGCACTGCTGGGGGCGTCTACCACGCAAGTTCGCTCTGTGCTCGGGTTATGCTGGGGACAGCAGCGCAACACAACTCCTTGCCGCCAAGGTCCGTGAGCTCGTACCCTGACCATGCCCATGGAACACGGACGCCGTGGTGCAGCATCAGGTTGTTCGTCTTGCTAAGCTACCCTACCCCACCGACATCTTATAGTCCTTGCCAAACTATCGAAAAAATACTCCCCATTTGGGAAAGGCAACCGGCCGCGGTAGCCGAGCGGTACTAGGCGCTTCAGTCTGGAACCGCGTGACTGCTACGGTCGCAGGTTAGATTCCTGCCTCGGGCATGGATGTGTGTGATGTCCTTAGGTTAGTTAGGTTTAAGTAGTTCTAAGTTATAGGGGACTGATGACCTCAGATGTTAAGTCCCGTAGTGCTCAGAGCCATTTGGGAAAGGCAAAAGCCATCCGACAACTTAAAAACGGCTCTTCCTACAGTCTGTAGCAGTCACTGCACACGAGGCCGCCACAAAACTGTGAGTTCGATTAATTTGGCAAAATGTTAGTCCGGAACCACGCGGCTGCTACGGTCGCAGGTTTGAATCCTGCCTCGGGCATGGATGTGTGTGATGTTCTTAGCTTAATTAGGTTTACGTAGTTCTAAGTCTAAGGGACTTATCACCTCAGATGTTAAGTCCCATTTGAACCATTCGAACAAAATGTTACAAACTCTGTCAGGTGAACGAACTGGCGGCATCCTACTGCTGGAATATTAAAGATGTTGCCTGATTACCTAACTGTCGCTTCCTTTCCTACCCTCAGATTAACAATTTCTTACGTTAAGAGATTCGTTGTAAGGTACAACGTAGACGGTAGCACATACTGGCTTGGCGACTGCATGTACTCCTACATTGTCAGCAACTCATGGCGTCGACCACACACATACGTGCCCTCAACTCTGGCGTCGTCAATGCTGCATTTTCATGATGTGACTGAATTAATAGCAAGCCTGGACTCAGCTAGTCTTACTTCAAGGTAATGAACATCGCAGCATGCGCCAATATACATGTTAACAAAGAACTGATGAGCAACTGCTTCATGAAAAACGAATGAGACATGTCTGAGTATTGAATGAGGCGGAGTGTGGTGTCTCCGCCCATTTCATAGCCTAGCCTTATGTTTCCACAGCTAAAAACATTACATTTCCGACATTATAGAGAGGCTCCATTGTTCTAATCCTGTTACACTACTGGCCATTAAAATTGCTACACCAAGAAGAAATGCAGATGATAAACGGGTATTCATTGGACAAATATGCTAGAACTGACATGTGATTACATTTTCACGCAATTTGGGTGCATAGATCCTGAGAAATCAGTACCCAGAACAACCACCTTTGGCCGTAATAACGGCCTTCATACGCCTGGGCATTGAGTCAAACAGAGCTTGGATGGCATGTACAGGTATAGCTGCCCATGCAGCTTCAACACGATACCACAGTTCATCAAGAGTAGTGACTGGTGTATTGTGACGAGCCAGGTGCTCGGCCACCATTGACTAGACGTTTACAATTGGTGAGAGATCTGGAGAATGTGCTGGCCAGGGCAGCAGTCTAACATTTTCTGTATCCAGAAAGGCCCGTACAGGGTCTCAAACATGCGGTCGTGCATTATCCTGTTGAAATGTATGGTTTCGCAGGGATCGAATGAAGGGTAGAGCCACGGGTCGTAACACATCTGAAATGTAACGTCCACTGTTCAAAGTGCCGTCAACGCGAACAAGAGGTGACCGAGACGTGTAACCAATGGCACCCCATGCCATCACGCCGGATGATACGCCAGTATGGCGATGACGAATACATGCTTCCAATGTGCGTTCACCGTGATGTCGCCAAACACGGATGCGACCATCATGATGCTGTAAACAGAACCTGGATTCATCCGAAAAAATGACGTTTTGCCACTCGTGCACCCAGGTTCGTCGTTGAGTACACCACCGCAGGCGCTCCTGTCTGTGATGCAGCGTCAAGGGTAGCCGCAGCCATTGTCTCCGAGCTGATAGTCCATGCTGCTTCAAACGTCGTCGAACTGTTCGTGCAGATAGTTGTTGTCTTACAAACGTCCCCGTCTGTTGACCCAGGGATCGAGACGTGGCTGCACGATACGTTACAGCCATGAGGATAAGATGCCTGTCATCTCGACTGCTATTGATACGAGGCCGTTAGGATCCAGCACGGCGTTGCGTATTACCCTCCTGAACCCACCGATGCCATATTCTGCTAACAGTCATTGGATCTCGACCAGCGCGAGCAGCAATGTTGCGATACGATAAACCGCAATCGCGATAGGCTACAATCCGACATTTATCAAAGTCGGATGGTACGCATTTCCTCTTCTTACACGAGGCATCACAACAACGTTTCACCAGGCAACGCAGGTCAACTGCTATTTGTGTATGAGAAATCGGCTGGTAACTTTCCTCGTGTCAGCACGTTGTAGGTGTCGCCACCGGCGCCAAACCTTGTGTGAATGCTCTGAAAAGCTAATCATTGGCATATCACAGCATCTTCTTCCTGTCGGCTAAATTTCTCGTCTATAGCACGTCATCTTCGTGGTGCAACAATTTTAATGGCCAGTAGTGTATATCTTTATGGCGAATTAGGATTCGCTGTTTTCGAGTATAAAACATATGTAGCGCTAGGGTCATTCTGCAATTTGTCTGTTGCGGTAGTAAGAACAAAAGAAAGTTGGCTGTTGTAGATGTACACCTTCAGATAATCATTACCAAGTAAAGTTTATACACTGCACTCTATGTGCCCGTAGTTTTAGTTATTTGTATGTAAACGATATGGATGTTGCTCATCGGATTTCATTGCTCTACTGGAATACTGGCAATCCTTTGTAAGTAAATAGCATATAAAATTTGGATTGGGCGTATATGCCATAGAGGATTGTAGTTTTTATTGAAAATTTATTAGTGGCATTAGGCAGTATCAAACAGCAACACTCTACTAAAAATTAGAACTGAGTGGCGTACTGTAGACTTTCTCTTGATGGAAATCTAAGTTGCACATCTGATCCCATTGTTCTACCGGAATAGTTGCTATTCTTCAAATTGCATTTCAAAATCAGGAGGGTGTGTTAATGCTGTAGAAGACTGCCGTCTCTAGTGAGACATTTGTTAATGGTAGGGGAGGCAGTACTACACAGAAATATTCTGCTAAAGAAAGAAGACTAACAGTTGCAGGATACTTTACTAAAAACGGGGGCTGACAGGTGTCAAGCAGATGATCTTTGTTAGCACAGACTCGAACACAGGCGACATGGGTATTATTCGTAACTGCTATATTAAGGATGGCGAAACACACGTTTCCTCAATCGACGAACTTGTTAAAATGATATACCATGCATCGAATTCTGTATTGAGACTCACATTCTGGAGGACGATAACTGAAATCTGCATAAGGCCATCTAGCTTTAGGTCTTCTGTGATTTCCTTAAAGCGCTCCAGGTAGATGTCAGGACAGTTCCTTTGAAAGGGTACGGTCGATTTCCTTCCACACCCTTGAAACAATCTGAGCTTGATGACATGTTGAAACCTAAACTTCTTTCTTTTAAAAGACAGTTGTGTATAAAGTGCTATATGGGAAATATTTTGTAACTCATTAATGAGACTTCCAGGACTGAAGCTGAATTATCATAATAAGCTCACTAAAGATTTGCATGTAATTTTAATGAAATATTCTGAACAGTTCGTGCGTATTAATTGACAGTGAGTTGGAACATTTAAGTTTTCTATTGCAAGAAGGTTATTTTACACGTGAGTTACAATGTCCCTCACCGTTTAATTTGTGGGAAAACTGATACTTTTTCCCCTAGCCTCTACTACAACAATGAAGAGTGTTCAAATTCTCGATGCCTCTCTAGCTGAGTGCTACTGAGACTGTGGCTGTGATTCAAATTCCACTGGAGAAGTATGTTTAAAGTATAAATAAGTAACGGAGTCCCACGATACCCCTCAGTTCGGATTGCAGTGCCGTGGGCTAAGAAGTAGCTTTTCATAATGGTCAGATGACTGGCGGAGTTCGCCAATCTTCACTTATTATTAATTGTTAGTTCTTAGGTGCTTCTCTGTCGCTTTTTTCCACTATTTTTGGATGGCGCAGCTGGAAGAATGGAAACACTGATTTTTCAGTACAGAATATTGGTATTTACAAAAAGTAATCTTCACAGTAACAGCATAATAGACAGCCAAAATGCTACCAACAAGAAGCTGGTGAGTGTAGATGTAAATCTGCGGATATGGGACATCTGCGGTGGGTGGAGGAAGAAGTGGGCGTGAACCATGGTGTGGTGTAAAGTAACACTTGTTTATCAAATTTACAACGATGTCACAGTCTGCTTCGAAAGAAATTAAGTTGTTGGCAGAAAGATACAAGCATAGACGTTTTGCTGTGATCAACTGGCATATAATGGGTCGGAGCTGTGCTTGGGGTGTGGTGTTTCTCATGCTGCTCACCTATTGTTGAGCAATTCTTTCGCAGGCAAAATTTAAGTCTGGGCTATGTAATTTGACGTTGTGGTAACTTGGCGTTATGAATCATCAGCGTATGCATAGTCTCTGCATATTATTCTAAAACCATCCGCCCATCTGTGCCGTCGCACTACAGCTCTGTAATATGAGTATTACGGTAGCCCAAACGTGTCGTTCATAAGAAAACAACAAGCTCTAAATTAACAACACTCCGTGAAGGTGCTGCTTAAAATCTCTGCACCACGCTCAGCTTAATGAAACTGTTTCTTCCTCTCTTAAGCGTACTGAACGTTGGAAAGCTCCTTAATAAAGGCACTTTTCACTTTTATTGACAAACCAGCAGCAGAGAATACATTGTAATCATAACGAGTACATGTACAGATTGAATGTCAGTTTTGCTTAAGCAAGATTTATTTTAGACATTACTGTCAGCGTTTTGTGTTCCTTGTTGCACGTTCCGATAACAACTGCATATTCTTTCATGTCAGGAGAAGCTGGAATACCGTCACTGGTTTCATATTCAAAGCCTTTTCAACCTGCATCTTCTGTCACTGCATTTGGTTTCTGGACAGTAGCCTTTCGTTAGTTAGAACTTAAAGTTGTTCACAGCTGACGAAGTGTCCCTGTGGATATTCATGTTTTGTAATCAGTGCTCTGTTGTTTGGGGCTGGAACCTATGACAGCGATTTGAAGAAAAATATTCCCTACGTCTATATAATAAAGATGTGTTGCCTACTCAAGATGTTCACAGTACAACCACTCGAGATACTCGAAAAATATGAACCGCGTCTGATGAATGAGTGTTTGAGTTTTTCAAGGATGCTGAAGACAAAAAAACACAAATAATTGTGACAGTTGCCGACTTACGATGGTTCAAAATGGTTCAAATGGCTCTGAGCACTATGGGACTTAACATCTGTGGTCATCAGTCCCCTAGAACTTAGAACTACTTAAACCTAAGTAACCTAAGGACATCACACACATCCATGCACAAGGCAGGATTCGAACCTGCGACCGTAGCAGTCGCTCGGTTCCAGACTGTAGCGCCTAGAACCGCACGGCCACATCGGCCGGCGCGTACGATGTTTAGTATGCAGTTGATGCAATGTGAGTATTATTAGTAAAGATGTTCTAGGCCTTAAATCTAGTTACAGGAATGCTAATAACATCCATTGGGATTTACTTTGGGCATTTCCGTCCTCAGCAGCTGCATCTTAGACACCCAAGCTGTAGTTACTTCCAAGCCCGCTGAGTGAACATTCTGTTGCTATTCTTCTTACTGGTAGTATAACTGAATCTTGACAACAACATAGAATATGCTTGACAACTTTGTATCGACGAATTATTTTCTGGATGGCACAGAATCATCGTGCTAAATTAGCTTGATTTTTTGTGGCACTTCCATGGAATACTTTGAGTTATTTTCACTTAACATGTGATATCAGGTCCTCAATGTATGGTTTTGAGACCACGAAAGTTGTTCTGTGTGGAATTATGAACTAACCTTATCTTTGACGTTGCGATTATTTGTTGCAGCCACCACTCGGCTATCAGGGCAGATTCTGCTCTTTGCTGACTCTGAGAAAACACATTTCTCTATTAAGTGAAGGCTGAGTTCGCTCATGATTCCAGATTTTTAACCTTTCTATGACAGAGCTACAAGGAGTCAGATCGAAAATCATTAAGGAAATCTTAAGACAATTTCTCCATCAAAAGTGTCCCGATACTTCCAGTACTACGTAGTGTAAGGACGAAAAACTGACGATACGGTACAGTTGATACTGACCGTTTCCGCTTTTAGTGACACAATTTCTGGTTTTTGTGAATACACAATTTTATTTTCCATACTAGCACCGCTTTACTAGGCAAGGTCCTACTGGAGGTGGTTTGCCTTTCACCGACCGTGATGGGGGTGAATGATGATGATGAAGACGACACAACAACACCCAGTCATCTCGAGGCGGGAAAAAATCACTGACCCCGCCGGGAATCGAACCCGGGACCTCGTGCCCGGGAAGCGAGAACGCTACCGCGAGACCACGAGCAGCGGACCGTTTTATAGATACTTTATGTTTTACTGAAGCTGACTTTTGTTGTAAGGTTATCATGGTTGTATTTCATTTGTATTAGTACAGTGCTTATTTTAATGGCGTTTTCATTAGTTTGTTGAACACATGTTCTTTCACGTTAACTATAACTATCTGACAACGCTGACATAGTTTACAGAATCCACGCCTGTAGATTGGTTCAAATGGATCTGAGCACTATGGGACTTAACTGATGAGGTCATCGGTCTCCTAGAACTCAGAACTACTTAAACCTAACTAACCTAAGGACATCACACACATCCATGCCCGAGGCAGGATTCGAACCTGCGACCGTAGCGGTCGCGCGGTTCCAGACTGTAACTCCTAGAACCGCTCGGCCACTCCGGCCGGCCACGCCTTATAGAAGTGGCAGCTAAGCGACTATTCATGTTGGTATGTAGAATGTATGGGTCTGGCGATGTACCATTTGACTTTCGAAAAAACATCACGTACATAATTCCGACAATTTGCAAGAGCCGACAAGTGCGAGAATTATCGCACAAACAGCTTAACAGCTCATACATCCAGATTGCTTGCAAGAATAATATACAGAAGAATGGAAAAAAAATCAAGAAACGTTCATTGAGTTTGTCAACCTGGAAACAGCGTTCGGCAATGTAAAATGGAGCAAGATGTTAGAAATTCTGAGAAAAATAGGGGTAAGCTGTAGGGAGAGACGGGTAATATACAATATGTACAAGAGCCAAGAGGGAATAATAAGAGTGGACGACCAAGATGTAGCCTTTCACCTTTACTGTTAAATCTGTACATCGAAGAAGCAAAGAAGCAATAATATAAATAAAGGAAAGGTTCAGGAGTGGAATTAAAATTCAAGGTGAAAGAATATCAATGATCCGATTCGCTGATGACATTGCTATCCGGAGTGAAAGTTAAGAAGAATTACATGATCTGCTGAACGGAATGAACAGTCTAATTAGTACAGAAAATAGGCTGTGTTTAAACCAAAGAGAGACGTAAGTAATGAAAAGTAGCAGAATGAGAACAGAGACATCGTGATTGCTGATCACAAAGCAGATGAAGTTAAGGAATTCTGCTACCTAGGTAGCATAATAACCCGTAACGGACAATGTAAGGACATGAAAAGTAGACTAGCACTGGCAAAAAAGCCATTCCTCGCCAAGAGAGTCTACTAGTGTCAAACTTTGGTTTTAATTTGAGGCAGAAATTTTTGCGAACCTTCTTTTGGAGCACAGCAGTGGATGGTAGTGAAATATGGACTATGGGAAAACTGGAACACAAGCTAATCGAATCATTTAAGATATTTTGCTACAGAAGAATGTTGAAAATGAGGTGGACTGATAATGTGAGGAGTGAGGAATTTCTCCGGAGAATCGACTAGGAAAAGAATACATGGAGAACACTGACAAGAAAAAGGCACTGGATGGTGGCCTGTCTGTTAAGGTATCACGGAATAACTTCCATAACACTAGAGGAAGCTGTAGAGGGTAAAAAATGTAGAAGAAAACAGATATAGGAACACAACCCGCAAATAAATGAGGACGTAGATTGCAAGTGCTACTGAGAGGAAGAGGTTGGCTCGGAAGTGGAATTCATGGCGGGCCGCATCCAACCCGACAGAAGACGGATGACGCAAAAACACACCTATTGGTTGTGAGTTAAGGATGCCATCTAACCAGGTTTGAAATGCATTTTCGTCCGGATAGGATTTCTCGCGACGGTTGTATGATAAGCCGCGGGAAAGGTGAAGACCTCAGACCATCTTCAGGCTTTTTCCCACCATTATGGCTGCTGGTGACAGCAGGGTGAGCGAGATCCGTAGAAGTAAGGTTGCTAGTGATAACTTTACTTCTACGGATCTCGCTCCGTCTGCCGCCACCATGATGGTTGGGAAAAGCCTGAATATGGTCTGAGGAAAGGGCCGAAACCGGTTGCTGACAAATAAAAAATCTGGAAACGCGATCGAGGCTGTTTTTATTTTATTTTTAGCATAAAAATTTGTGTACTAACTTCGGCGCGTGTTCAAACAGGCAGACAGACACGACAGTTTTACAGATTTATTATTAGTATGGATTTCCCTTTGCTTAAAATAATTACGGAATCTGAAGAACAAACTTTTAGTACTGATTTGATAGCGTTGCTCAGCTAATCAGTCAACAGAGAGCTTGTGTGGGATTTTAATGACAATACGCATACCTCAAGAAAGCCAGTTTTCTCATCTAAGGGTACGTTTGCACTGAAGCTGTCCAATATCAAACGCCAAATTACTTTTAAAAACGATGGGATGAACAGACCATGTCGTAATCTGCATATTGTGATATAGGCTTGTACTTCAGTGCAAAAACTCTATTGAAATATGGCGATGGAATGACAGTCTTGTACTGGTGGTTTCTCACAATGTAATCTTACAAACTCAACGATCCTTCTCAAGTGGAGCAATACTCATTATGACGATAGCAATGTGTGTTTCTGGTCTTACTATACTCGTCTTAGTCACTTGCTCGTTCTCTAGGCGAGTGTTGCAGTTCAGTGGCCGTACACTTAGTAGATAGGAATAAGATGAAAAGTAGAGGGTGGAGGCCTTAGCTAGATGGGAGCTTGTTTAGTGAACGAGGCGGACTAGGTGAGATCTAATAAAGAACAATGAATACCTCTTCTTCCAGCGGAAACTTGAAGTGTGGCGTTTTTCGTATGTCTTTCTCCTTTCTAACTTTTGATTGTTACCCTATTTTGCTTATGGAGATCCTATTTTGTTTATGGAGACTATTACCTGCGGAAGCTACTAGGAAGCAATTAGAGATAGTGTACTGGCGGTCTGAAGTGCTTGTTTTCCAATTTACTCTTCGGATCTGAGAGATTTTGGAAGTTTGAGAAATTTTATTGTATGTGCGACAACCGTACTTGTTTTTTTATTATTATTCAGGAACACATTTCGTCTTTATAGCTTGAAGATGGTACAATATAGAGCGAAATCTATTGCTGAATATATACATCTACACATATTACTAAATTCGTGTTTTCTCTGTCTGCAAGTGACGGCTAATGTGAGTAACTACTGTAGAGGTTTTGCTACGGTTTTCCCTAGCAGACAGAGTGATTCTCGAGGATGGTTTGCGCATATAATTTATAGTAATAAAGAATATTTAATACTTGTAGTGTTATTTGCTCGAAGTTTAACTGGTATCTGACGTGACATCTCGTGGCAATGGTGGGTGCGAAGGCGATACCTGGCGGGAAAAACATAACGTAAAAAGCCGCCAGAGGGAAGTGCAGAGAGCGGCGAAGCTTGACCTGTTTTCTAAAAGTCTCGAGTTCACTGACATACACAGCCGCAAAAAATAAATTAGTACACCCTTTAAAAGTTTCAAATTCACTCAAGATTTATTATTGCAACAGTGCGTATGAAGTACATCAAATGCTTCCATTTACAGATCAGCGGCACAACTGATTCTGAGGTAGCAGGTATCGAGGCATGTCGAAACACCCATATTAGTATGTGGGTGTCACCTCCTCGGGCGCTTATTCTGGAATCCAGTCGATCGTACCGATTGCGAATACTCGACCTGTTCACGTAGTTCTATAAGAGTTATTGGGCGACGAGCCGAATGAGCCTTTCCTCGACTCATCATATCGCACAAGTGCACGGCTGGAGACAACTGCAGGGACCATGCTGACCAGCGAAGTTGTTGCACGTCTTTCAGAACAGGTTGAGTTTCGTGGGCAGTCTGTGGTGGAGCATAGGCCTGTTGGAACAACACAGCAACTTCCCGTTGCTGCAACGGCAGAAGGAGGCGTCTGACAAAAAATGGTTCAAATGGCTCTGAGCACTATGGGACTTAACAGTTGTGGTCATCAGTCCCCTAGAACTTAGAACTACTTAAACCTAACTAACCTAAGTACATCACACACATACATGCCCGAGGCAAGATTCGAACCTGCGACCGTAGCGGTCACGCGGTTCCAGACTGAAGCGTCTAGAACCGCACGGCCACACCGGCCGGCGGCGTCTAACATTCTGCACGTACCGAACGCTGGTTAGCTTCCTCTGCAGAAACACCAAAAGTGAACGAGATTTGTGGCTTATGGCATCCCATGTTATAAGGCCTACGAGACAGCGCTCACCAGGCGTAAGTCACACGTTTGTGTGCAGGCAGAATCTGCTTTCATCGCTTGGGACAACGGAGCGGCATTCCATCTTCCAAGTGATCCTTTGACGGCACCAGTCGATTCGTACACATCGATGCCGTGATGTGAGTGGAAGACGGCCTAGAGGTATGTTTGCCCTAGTCCCTCTTCTAATAACCGGTTCGCAACAATTCGTATTGACACGTCTGCGAATACAAGCCCTGTTACCTGTGCTATGGTAACTGTACGATCTGCCACTGCTGCCCTTAGGATAGGACAATGCTAGAGGCCGTCTATGCTGCGTGGACGCCTAGAACGTCAACAACTGGTGTGAGAATGTTCACCTTAACACTGGTACCAGCATAATTGCACAACTGACGCAGCACGTGCTAATCGTGTGACAATACTCCGAAAGGACCATCCCGCCACTAGCATCGTCCTTTCAAATCTGCTCAGTTGGCTGTAGGAAGAACGAAAGAAGGGCTCTAAAATGCATACATTACGAAGTCTGAGCATTTGTTCATCTTCGATACCATGAAACAGATCTCCTCCATTTTAAGGTCTTTGCTTTCCATATCTTGGGAGGAGGAAGCATTGACAAAAACAAGAAAAAATGTCCAGTGAACATGGGGTCTAAAATACATACTTTACGAGCTATGAGCACTTGTTATCTTCGCTAGTGTGAAACACACCTCTTCCACTGAATAAGTGCTCATAGCTGTAAAGTATGCACTTTAGGGCCCATGTTTATCAGTAATCTTTTTCCTGTTTTGGTCCATACACTCCAAAATATGAAAAGCAAAGAGCTTCTTGCAGCAGAGGTGTGTTTCATAGTATCGAAAAAGATCAATTGCTCATTCCCTTAAGATATGAGCTTTAGAGCCATTGTTTACTTCTTTTGGTGTAAGGCACCTTCCCCTTAACTTTTTCTGTGTTTCTTGGGACACCCCATATATGCGAGGGCGCGGTGGAAAGTAATGCCACCGAATTTATTATGTGAAATTTCTTAAAGCTTTTTAAATAAAACAAACGTTAATAACATTGTAAATCTTTAATTTTCATATTTACACTCTCGTATTTATTTGTCAATACATTCACCCCGCCGACGAACACATTTCTCCCAACGTGAGACCAGTTTGTTGCTACGGTTACAGAAGAATGTTTGACTTTATTGACGGTGCCACTACCTTAGCTCCACTTGAACCGCATCAACATATCAAGGTAAATTACTCGAAAGTTTTCTTTAAGTTTTGGAAACAGATGTAGATCAGATGGAGCCAAGTCGGGACCGTATGGAGAATGATCGATGGCAGAGAACCTAAGGCTCTGGATTGTTGCAGATTTCGCAGCGCTTGTGTGCGTTCTGGCATTGTGAGGCTGAAGGTGAGGGTGCACCGTGTGTTGACGAACTCTTCAGGTTCGTGATTTCAGTTTTCTGAGGGTCGCGCAGTACACCGAGATAGCTACATTTCACGCCCCCGCCGGCTGGAGTGGTCGAGCGGTTCTAGGCGCTACAGTCTGGAACGGCGTTACCGCTACGGTCGCAGGTTCGAATCCTGCCTCGGGCATGGATGTGTGTGATGTCCTCAGGTTAGTTAGGTTTAAGTAGTTCTAAGTTCTAGGGGACTGATGACCTCAAAAGTTAAGTCCCATAGTGGTCAGAGCCATTTGAACCATTTTTTCACGCCCCCACGTTACATGTTACAATTCGGAGTCCTCTGGCGGCAGAGAACTGCAATTTGCTTCAGCGAAGCGGCAAACACGACCGATTAATATATCTTATATCTTACCGTACTTTTCATGTGGGAGAAGTGTATAATAAAGATTTGGGACTGTCATACTTTGTATCTAACCAGTCATTTTATTTAAGAACAAGGAATCATCGTAAAATAAGTGAACAAGAGTCTGTTTGTATTTGGATGAAAGGTGCAGGAAGATGTGCAAAAGTTCAACTTACTGGAGATGTAACACATTATTATAGAAATTGAAATAAATAATATTTTTGTCATTACTAAAGTCTTTTATTTCAAAACCATATTTCATATTTATTCTGATCTGTTGATACATTGAACGCAAGACGTACGCTACATTGACCGGAGGCCATAGAGTTGGAACAATGTGATGCAATATACTCTGAGCTGTGACGCATCACTAGGCATCTTGCTCTGGCGCTTTGCCAAGGCCTTATGCCGGCAGCGCGCGGTCTAGAGCTCCTACCGCGCGCCGCCGGGATAAGCCGCCTCCGGCACCGCCGCCGCTCGAGGTCACGAGCTTCGCGTGTATATAAGTAGTTGCAGTCAAAGCCGACGTCAGTCGGCGAGCAGCTGCGCGTGCAACTGCATGTTCCGAGATGCCTCGCTACAGCAGAAGATATCGACGTTCCCGTCAAACTGTTTACAAGGCTATAGAAGATCTGGAAGTGAGAGTTGCTAACAAGGGATCACAAGTTATTTTGCAAGGTCCATCAGTGTTTTGTGTTACATGTAATACATCAACTGATTCTGAGAACAGAATGAAAACTCGGAGGCATTTCTTTTCAGCACGCGCTCGTAATTTATTACCTCTACGCTAGCCGAGTCTTCCGGCGTCGATGCTTAGAGCTACCCATAGAAGC
Organism: Schistocerca nitens; assembly: GCF_023898315.1. Lineage (NCBI taxonomy): Eukaryota > Metazoa > Arthropoda > Insecta > Orthoptera > Acrididae > Schistocerca > Schistocerca nitens. Next base: position 604,199,278 of record NC_064618.1, read on the forward strand.
TTGGTCATGAGGTTAGTAATGAATAAACAAGTCCAGCTTTCGGACATACAACGAAATTTGTTAAATATCTTGTGGACGAGCCCTGTCATGAAATATTCCGTTTGTAAGTAATTATATCTATTGTTGTGTAGGGGTAGTGACAATCTTAAATCTGTCTCGCGATTCAAGGCTTCTTTTAGTGAACTGTCGGGTGCCACTTTAGGACCAGGTTTATCCAGAATTATATTATGGGGCAGAATTTGACACTTAGTTGGAGGCTTTTTGAACCAGAGCATTCCATTTCCTTCCAGTGATATAATCTTCCATAAAGTTGTCATTAGTTACTATTGCATCATCACTACGAATGACGTCATCTTCATTACTTACGTCTTCCATTACGTCACTGCCTTTCTCCTCTTCACTACCTAAGGGCACGTATTCATCATCATTCGGGTCAGAAATACTTTCATTATAGACATGAGTATCATCCCATATTTAAAGAAGAATCTTATTAGCCTCTTCAGCCAGAACACGTTTTCGATCAAGAACGGTATGTTATGAAGTGCAAAAAGTGGTATGGGGTCTCAATTGACTTCACGCTTCCAGGAGAGGATTAAAACGTGCATTTAGTTCTTGATCTTAACCAAGGCTGATTTAATTGCTTGCGAATGCAGTGGATTAATGGAGGCCCACGAAGAAACGTTTCTGAGTAAATCTGCGGAGCGATCTGTCGCGTAATTTGATTCACGTGCTGCACACCGGCGCGTGGTTCTGGCCGCTGCCGCGAATAGGACTTCGAGCGCCACCGCAGGAGCTCGGAGGGTGATACAAAAGCAACGGTTTCAAATTTTCTCGGTAGCTAACATGCGCAACAGCTCCAAGAGGTGCGAAAGACCTACTAAGGTGAGCCGTTCGTGGAGAAGGTACTTAGGCACCTCGTGAGCAGCTGTGAGGCCAGCGTCCTGTTGGTCTTGACGGCTGGACACAGCGTGACGGCGGGGAAGGGCAGGCTGCCGACGGGCAGGTGCCTCGCCTGGAGCAGGGTGCTCGTCGGGCTGCGCGAGAACTCGGCCAGCTGGTCGGCCGCCAGCACCGCCGCGCCCGCCGCCGCCGCCAGCACCAGCAGCGCCCAGCAAGTCCTGCGGGAAGAAGACACACACCTGTCTCTCACCGTTTACTTCGTGGGAGAACTGCTACTTTCTGCCCTAGCCTCTACTACAGCAGTGAGAGAGTGTTCATATTCTCGTTGCCTCTATAGCTGTGTGCTACTGAAACTGTGGCTGTGATTCAAATTCTACTGGAAAAGTATGTTTAAAGTTTAAATAAGTAACGCAGTCCTACGATACCCTTGAGAATAATACCCACGTCACCTGTGTTCGAGTCTGTGCTAACAAAGATCATCTACTTTACACCTTCAGCCCCCGTTTTCAATAAAGTATCCTACAAGTACCATTATTTACTACTGTCAGTCTCCTTTGTTTTAGCAGAATATTTCTCTGTGGTACTGCCTCCCCTACCATTAACAAATGTCTCACTAGAGACGGCAGTCTTCTACAGCGTTTACACACCCTCCTGATTTTGAAATACAATTTGAGGAATACCAAGTACTCCAGTAGAACAATGGGATCAGATGTGCAACTTAGATTTCTATCAAGAGAAAGTCTACAGTACGCCACTCAGTTCTAGTTTTTAATGGAGTATTGCTGTTCGATACTGCGTAATGCCACTAATAAATGTTAAAAAAAACTACAATCCTCTATGGCATATACGCCCCATCCAAATTTTATATGCAATTTACTTACAAAGGATTGCCAGTATCCAGTAGAGCAATGAAATCAGATGAGCAACATCCGTATCGTTTACATACAAATAACTAAAACTGCGGGCAGGTAGAGTGTAATTTATAAACTTTACATGGTCATGATTATCTGAAGGTGTACTTTTACAACAGCCAACTTTCTTTTTTTCTTACTACCGCAACAGACAAACGGCAAAATGTCTCTAGAGCTACATATGTTTTATACTCTAAAACAGCGAATCCTAATTCGCCATAAAGATATAACAGGAGTAGAACAATGGAGTCTCTCTATAGCGTCGGAAATGTAATGTTTTTAGCTGTGGAAACATAAGGCTAGGCTATAAAATGGGCAGAGACACCACACTCCGCCTCATTCAATACTCAGGCTTGTGTCATTCGTTTTTCATGAAGCAGTTGCTCATTAGTTCTTTGTTAACATGTAAATTGGCGCATTCTGCGATGTTCATTACCTTGAAGTAAGACTAGCTGAGTCCAGGCTTGCTATTCATTCAGTCGCATCATGAAAATGTCGCACTGACGACGCCAGAGTTGAGGGCACGTATGCGTGTGGTCGACGCCACGAGTTCCTGACAATGTACATGCAGTCGCCAACCCAGTATGCGCTACCGTCTACGCTATCCCTTGTAACGAATCTCTAGGACCCTGGTGGCTAGTCAATAACTTCCATTATCTCTCTTTGTGTAACTTTCTCGTGAGTACATTTCAAATTCGATTAATTTCCTTCGTTTTCTTTGTCTGCTGGAATTTTGTCATTCCGCGTCAACATGCTACGGACTACAATAAGCGAAGTACTCCTTCTTTTTGAACCTTTTCTGTTTAAATATTCTCTTGTGTCTAAAGGGGTTAGTTCTGTGGATAATTCAGCATTGTGGATTAGTGGCTCCCATAATGAAAAGGCTGCCTCAAATTTCACTTCCGTTGAAAAATATGTGGGCTGGGGCAATGTTAGTCGCAGCGGATGGTCTGAAGCCTTACCTGACGGCAACACTCATCCAGGGGTGGAATCAGTGTACCCCATTTGTCTGCGTCATGAGTACATCTCATGTTAAATTACGAAGACGCTTTCTAAACGTCTGCGTAGCGTCTGCCTGAGGAGAAGCATTTGACACTGCACACTGTTAACGAAAGTACGAGCATACAGAATAGGTTCCCATGTGCGTGAGTGGCCCAAAGGTTCATTAACGCTTTGCATGACACGTAGGCTTTTGTGGTTCATGGGAGAAGTTGAAGAGGTTCTGATGTCAACACTGGAGGTCATAAGAACCCGAAGCACCAATGTAAATACGTTTCAGTTAGTTGTAGAGTGTCTGATGTAGTGGATGCGGTCTCAACTGTTTCAAGGTAAAGTATAACTCTGTTTTTCCTATAATACTGTGGCCCATTCAGACGGTTAAGTACGGTTAAGTACGAGGGTGAGTCAAATGAAAACCTTAAATGGTTCAAATGGCTCTGAGCACTATGGGACTCAACTGCTGAGGTCATTAGTCCCCTAGAACTTAGAACTAGTTAAACCTAACTAACCTAAGGACATCACAAACATCCATGCCCGAGGCAGGATTCGAACCTGCGACCGTAGCGGTCTTGCGGTTCCAGACTGCAGCGCCTTTAACCGCACGGCCACTTCGGCCGGCTAAAACCTTAAATATTTTTTAAACATATTATTTATTGTGCAGAAGTGGTACACAGCTGTATCACTTTTCAACATAATCTCCCCCACGCTCAATGTAAGCCCTCTAGCGCTTGCAAAGTGCATAAATTCCTTTAGAAAAAAATTCTTTTGGTAGTCCGCGTAACCACTCATGCACCGCGTGGGGTACCTCTTAAACAGAACGGAAATTCTTTCCTCCCATTGCGTCTTTGAGTGGTCCAAACACATTGAAATGACTTGGGGCAAGGTCTGGTGAATATGGTGGATGAGGAAGACACTCAAAATGCAGGTCTGTGATTGTTGCAACTGTTGTACGGGCAGTGTGGGGCCTTGCATTGTCATGTTGCAAAAGGATACCTCCTGACAGAAATCAACGTCGCTTTGATTTGATTGCAGGCCGCAGATGATTTTTTAGGATATCTGTGAATGATGCACTGGTGACAGTGGTTCACTGGTGACAGTGGTTCCTCCAGGCATGTAATGCTCCAAATTGACGCCTTTTTCGTCCCAAAAGAGAGTCAGCATAACCTTCCCTGCTGATGGTTCTGTTCGTAACTTATTTGGTTTTGGTGATGAGAAATGGCGCCATTCCTTGCTCGCTCTCTTCGTTTCCGGTTGGTGGAAGTGAACCCAGTGTAACGTTCCCTGGCCGCACACACACTATTAATAAACTAAAATTTAATTGTACTATATACGCCGCTATGAAGCAATTTGTATATAGTGTAATTATTTAACAAAAAATATTATTTAATTTTGTGTAAAGGACATTCGTTATTATTGTAATATTTTCTGTAGTAATATTCTCGATGTATTTATGATTGTAATATTTCTATACTCATAATGTAATTACGAAATGTGTCAATATCTGCGATAAGAAAAATGTAAAATACAGCCGCAGATTGCAAAGAGACAATAACGGTTGATAGTCGTATAAATAGGAATACATAGTGTGCATTCTTTGTCTTCTTCCTCGAGAGCTGAGAGAGAGAGGAACCTGTGACGTAGCATTTTATGAATGGGTAGACTTCATCTGTCTGTATCTAGATTTAGCCGCCATTAGAGGAGAAATTACAAACTAATGTAAGTTGAATTATTGTTGTGGTCTAAATACATTATAATTTATCAAAAGTGTGTATTACTAATGTAAATTAGCTTTCCCATGTCATCTATAATATTTCTTTAAAGAATTTTCAGCATTTTTAGCGGTGTTGCTGGGCTGTGCCGCGACCGAACGATTTGCAGCGGCGGCACATTTAAAAAATTGTTCCGCTAAGAAAAATTAACCAAACCCGTAGATCGGGAGCAGATAAAAATTAGCAGTGAATTAAGAAAATGTTTTTCTTTTACAGCGATCCTGAGACTGACGGAATTTATTACTAGTTTCACATTTGTGCATTCATAGGCGGATAGTTAACGTTGAAATTTAACAATTTGTTGGTTCTTTCAAATAACTTAAATGTATAGTGAAGTGTGTTTTATCAATGATAATTAAACGTTCAGGTCGGCTTGGCAATATTTAACCATTTTCTGCTAATAGAGACAGTCTTGTGTTCCATAGCTAACGCCGGGAAAGAATTCAGTAAATATTTAAAAAAACCCACTGCATTTAGAAAATGTGTGCCAAGGCCGAATTATGTAAAAGATATAATTCTCAACTAAATATTCTTAATCAGTTAATATGAATTTATCAGCATGAGAGGGTTGACTAAGTTCACGTAATTTTAAATGTACTTAATTCTGTCTAAATGAATTTTTATTACCACACGTAAATAAGGGGTTCTACAACAAAGTTCGTATGTACAGAAAGAAAGAAAGAGCAAATAACAAAAACAATTTAAAAAAGGTAACATTTGAAAACAAAATCATTTCATTAACTGATTTTTTTAATTTTTTTTTTTAATTTCATTAAACAAAGTTTCGTCCCCAGTAACGATTCTTGCAAGGAAGCCATCACCTTCTCCTTCAAAACGCCGAAGAAGTTCTTCACAAGCATCAACACGTCTTTCTCTCATTTCAGGAGTCAGCTGCCGTGGCACCCACCTTGCAGACACTTTGTGAAACTGGAGCACATCATGCACAATGTGGTGTGCTTACCCATGACTAATCTGTAAGCATGCTGCAATGTCATTCAGTGTCCCTCGGCGGTTTTCCTTCACTATGGCATCAACTGCTGCAATGTTCCGTGGAGTCACAACTCGTTGTGCCTGACCTGGACGAGGAGCATCTTCCACTGAAGTCACAGCATTTGCGAACTTCCTACTCCATTCGTAGACTTGCTGCTGAGACTAAAATGCATCACCGTACTGAAACTTCATTCGTAGATGAATTTCAATAGGTTTAGGCAAAAACCTAATAACAGAACGCTGTTCTTGCCTGGTGCAAGTCGCAAGTGGGGCGGTCATCTTTATACTGATACTGCGACGGCATATGTGCATCTGCACTATGCTACCACCTACAGGCCATTCTGCACGCTGTTTGTAGCACGCTTACCAACTTACAGGATAACGGCGCGAAATTTCTATTTGTTATTACAAATTTAAGGTTTTCATTTGGCTCACCCTCGTAACAGTATATTGTCCTCGACGGCGTACTTGAGTGAGAGACAGGGGTCTCGTCAAGACTCCCCTTGAAAGTGAAATAGGAACACTGTTATTTTCTTATGATAGGCGTTTTCTAAAACTATTGTCCGGTGACTAGTATTTAACTGACGGTGGCCTGAATGAAGTTTCTCGCATGCAACGCTCTCTACAGACTCTGTAGGTAACTACTGCAGTGTTAGTTTGATTCAGTAACCGTTATTCAGTCGCTGAGAGTAAATTTTTGCTGGCAAAAGAATTTTCAGCTCCTCAAATCCATTGTAAGTTATGCCTAGTCTATCGACTTGAAATAATGACTGACGAACAAGTTCGAAAATGGCCTCGAGAATTTCAAAATAACCGTACAAATGTGTAGTTAATGAATTCCGAAATGTTGCTAAAACCTCAGTTTACAGAATTGTCACTGAACAGCTTGCATATCAAAAACTGTGTGCGAGTTGAGTACCAAAAATACTCACTGATCAGCACAAACAGCAAAGAACGCGAAGTGCACGACAGTTTTTGGAGCGCTACAGAGAATATGGAGATGATCAGTTTAGCCCCATCATTACAGTCGACGAGACGACACCAAAGCACAATCTAAACAACAGCCAATGCAGAGGCGCCATTCAAGTTTAGCCAAACAAAAATTTTTTAAACAATCTCCGTTCTCTAATCGATAAACAATGGCTACCGGTCTTTGGCACGAAAAGGGCGTCCATTCGATTCATTTCATGGACCGTGGGACAACAATTACAGCTGTGGAACGCTGACCAAACTGAGATGTGCGGTCCAAGACCGACGACGTGGGAAGCTGTCGTGTGGCATAATCCTCATTCACGATAACGCACCCCCTCATGCCGCTGCCAAAACCAAGGAGAAGATTCAATATTTTCGTTGGGAACTTTTGAGCACTGTCCCTGCAGTCCCAACCTTTCACTAAGCGACTATTTCCTGTTCTTGCATTTGAAAAAGTGGCTGGATGGACAACGATTTCAAAACGACAATAAACTCAACACTGGCTTTACTAACTGGTTCAATCATCAGGCGGCAGACTTTCATACAGAAGGATTAAAAAAGCTGGTGCAGCTTTGCAGAAAAAGTATAGTTGTGAACAACGGTTATGTGGAAAACTAGCGCAAGTATGTACTAAAACATCAGTGCCAATAAAAACCTGTTCTCATGAGCTTACTTTTTTATGACCAAACGGACCTTCGTTTCGGAATATGCCTCGTACATAAATTATGTCGGGAGAAGGTGAGAGCAATTTGCGGCTCTTTGCTGGTGAGGCTGTGGTGTACGGCAAGGTGTCGAAATTGAGTGACTGTAGGAGGATACAAGACGACATACACACAATTTCTAGTTGGATGTGATGAATGGCAGTTAACTATAAATATAAAAAGCAGAAAAAGTAAATTTATGCGGACGAATAGGAAAAAACAAATCCGTAATTTTCGAATACAGCATTAGTAATGCTTCGATTAAATATCCAAGCGTAACTGTAGGGAAGACGAATGGTCGACTTCGGTTATTGGAAAAGTTTTAGGGAAGTTTGGTTCGTCTGTAAAGGAGATCGCTTATAGGGCTAGGTCGACCAATTCTTGGGTACTTCTCGACTGTTTGTAATCTGTACCAGTAGGAAAAAACGAAGACATAGAACGAGTTCAAATGCTGGCTGCTAGGTTTGTTACCGGTAGGGTCGAGCGACGCGCAAGTATTACGGAGATGCTTTGGGAACTCAAATGGGAATCCCTGGAAGGAAGACGACGTTCCTTCGGAGGAACACCACTGAGAAAATTTAGAGAACCGGCGTTTGAAGCTGACTGCAGAACTATTCTACTGCCGCCAACGTACATTTCGCGTAAGGACCAAGAAGATAAAATACAATAAATTAAAGCTGGTATAGAGGTGTATAGACAGTCGTTATTCCCTCACTCTATTTGCGAGTGGAACAGTAAAGGAAATGACTGGTATGATACCACCACGCACCGTGCACTTGCATGGAGAGCATGTATGTAAATGTAGAAGTAGATGTATAAGTCCGGTATTTTCCAACTCGGTCGTGGGAAACCGCCTAAAAACTACATCCAGGCAGGCCGGATCACCAGCTATCGTCGGTAAAGCGCGAGGCGGATTCCATCTGGGAAAGCCTCGCCAGTCTGATACTGGGCACAACCATGCAAGTTATGTTTCACCACTTGAGGTAATGAGATGCAAAACAAAAAGAAGAACCGGATGGAACAATGCGGCTATGGAAGATTTTATTTGGTTGGTAGCTGAAAATGGGAAGAGCGCAAAGGACAATGTTCCTCGACATTATATTCTGCACCAAGAAAAGCTGGAAGAGACTGATAACTAAAAACTGATGACACAAACTAAGTGCGACAGTGAAGCTGTGTACATGAAGGCGATGAAGAAGTTGCAGGTTAAGACGAAGAAGATAAGGAGGATGAGACTGCAATCGGGCAACCAGGAAACTATTGAAGTAGTCTTGGCGAAAACCCAAAATAATTGTATACATATGCGTGTTCGTGTGTCTGTGTGCCTTAAGTGACGAGATATAACTAACAACATAAAGTTTTCGTTGTTTAGACACAAAATTAAGACTAAGTCCATTGTACAAAACGATAAAAGAAGTAATAAACATTATTATTTTAAAAAAATTCCCGTAAGCGGCGCCTTAAAGCACTTCGCTATCCAGGCGGGTTTTCACACTCCATTTGAACACTAGTACTAATATATAACCACATACAAAAATTACATCCTCAATAAAGATTATTATTTATTTACACTCTCTTGTTTCGCAACATGAGTGGTCTGCAGCGATCTGTTAGTACAATACTTCAACCGTAGTGAATTTAATCTATAAACCAGTACCATTTGCGTTTATGGCTTACATAGGCAGAGGCTGTTACTACTGACTGACTGACAGATAAATTACTTTTCATATCCGGCGCCACAGCCACAAATTCATTGGCAGACAATTCGATTTGTTGCGTTCGCTGTATTATGATCATTCATATGTTTTACATGTGAGCCGTGGCGGGGTTGCTGGCGTCGCCTTCCGAATTTCTGGTGCCACTAGCCCGATCCGTCGTGTGATGTCCTGTTATTATCTCTTTTGTCAGTCTGTACCCAACGAAAAGAGCCTTAGAAGACCGGTCCCCTCGTTGTAACCTTTCTTGTGTAAGTGGGCTGCTTCTGTGTTGGCAACGCTGTGTAGCGCTTTGCATTGTATCTCTGATTGCGCTTTCTTCGTAAGCGACTCTGTGGCTGGTTGGACTCGTTGGAAGTTAATCGCCAGTAGTGTTGGGCAGCTGGAAGTTAGTCACCAGCAGTGATGGAAGTACTGTTGAGTAGTTGGAGGTGAACAGCCAGTGGTGATGGATGTTAGAGGTGAGAAGTTAGCATTCATGGAGGTTAGAGGTCTGAAGTGTTAGCGCAGGTTAACGATCTGTACATGTACAGTTGTGCTCAAAAGTATCCGAACTACCTGAATTGCATTTCGCCTGATTCGAATGCAACCCAATAGCGCAGCTGTCTAGCAGGTCCTCTAATCGCCCCTCGGTACAGTCGTTTGACTATTGAAAATGGTTCCAACAAGTCACCACTAGAAAACACTGCTCTGTATCGCAATAACTCAAGATGTTAAGTAATATCAAGGTACTACAAATATCAGGGAACATTTCATCACAGATAAGACGGTTCTTCAGGCTTGTAAGTTCACATTTATTACAGTAAATGACATACATGAAACGTTACCACTCTCATTATTACGTCAGATAGGTAATTCACGTAGTAAGTTCGTCGTATTCATGATTTCCTCTTCAAAATAACATACCGTACTTATTATATAACACAAAATGACATTAAAAATTTAAGTTATTCACGAGCAGCTAGTTGAGAATATGTATGAACAAATGACACGACGAACCGTCTCGTTCTGCATATGGATTCAAACCCAGGTCATGCAGACTAAGCAAAGACTTCGTGACTGACGGGAACTAACAGTCATTCCTGACTAGGCATACAGAGAGTGATATACCTCGATTTTAGACAGTATCAGTTAGCAAATATCAGCTTTAAATTACATAACGTAAACATTGTTAAGGGACGCGAATTCCTACCCAGCATCTATTGTCCTTGTTAACGAACTACGAGAGATGTTAAATATTGCTTCTTCACAAGTAGCTTACTTGAAATGCAGTGAGGTAAAGCTTTGTGTTGGACAGGGATTCGAACCCAGAACCTAATTGGATTGTCATCGAAGCACAATCAACTGTGACATATCGGATTTTCTCGGCAGTAGCTAGATGTTTTAACTGGAATTACGAGACGAAACATTAATTTTTTCTTTCCCAGAACTCCAACCTGGCACCTATCGCTGTTATATTCTAGAGAAAACGAACGTTAAAAATGGGTTTGTTACACCAGCAGCGACATGTGAGCATGTTCGAACTAGAAATAATATGACGAAGAGTTCAGTGCTGACTGGGAATCGAGCCCCACACATATCGTTGTTGACTGCACACAAAGAGACGTCAGCTACCGAATTTTTCTCCACCAGCAGCTCGGAGTAACATCCTTGAATTTTCAATGAATTCGCAAACAGTTCTGTGTCTCATTGGGGCTCAAAACGTCAGATACCGTTAGTGTTGACAACGAATGAAAATACATTAAAAATCAAAATTATTACCCACCAGCAGATAGCTGTTCTCATGCTAGAGCTTGATAATGCATAATGAAAGCTTTAGTACCGGGCCAGGATACGAATCCTTTCACGCGCAATATGTGGAGATGTTGAGGAATCTGCAGTTTTGAACAAACAACAAATTGCAGTCGAGCTGTATTGTCATGAAGGGATCAAATTCCACGTTAAGGGCGATCTGAGTTGCATTCCCAGATCTGAACCAATTTTATCGACATACAAAAGCTCAAATAAAAGATGGAATAAGTGTCCTGTGACCCTACATTGCGTTTGTTTCGTCACTAGAAATAAATAACTAGTATAAGAAAGGTTACTGTTGATAGGGTTTCTAAGTGTCGCGACTCCTGACTTTATTGTGGTTCAACCCAATGTCCACTTGGTAGAGAAGGAATATCATGTTTAATATGAATGTCAGACCACAATGCCATTATACCTTCTTCATTCGGCGTAGCCAGAAGAGAACAGAATCTGTCTCTCCTTATCAAAAATCATCAGCAGAAGTTGGAATCGAACCCAGAGCGCAAGTATATGAACATAGCATCAATCCAAGAAACCACCAAATTCTCTCCTTTGTAACTCATTTTTCTATCATAACAATGTTGCGCCACACTGGATGAGAATTCTGACACACAGACTCCCTGTAGTGGTTTGCAGCATGTTCAGTACATTCATTTACTTGGTTGCCTCGGCTACCCAGTGCATACATTCGACTCTATTTTGTAATCACCGAAATAAAATCACGTAACTTCCACCTACAGAGAACTGCCAACAGTGTAGGATGCATAAATTTAAACAGGAGGTGTTCCTTTCGACTTGAGCTACTCTATTGCGCTATCTGTTTGTTAAAAAAGTCGTGCAGTGCAAAAGAAATGCTGTAACTGTCTGTCTCTCAGAAGTCTAGATCCGGCCACATGCATTATCTCACAGCACTGTGCAATGCGCAAGTTCTGGAGGAAGTTTTGTTGAGTTTTGGAGGTGTAGCTCTGTGTCAGCTAGTAGCGTAACGGTAAGCGTCGCGCACTGTTGATAAGCCGTCGCGAGTTTGGGTACATTTACTGCTACATTTTTTAAAACGCCATACTGCTGTCTGCTGAAGTTATCGACCTAATGGAACTTTGAACATAATTCCCTTCACTTCTCAACCCAAAATAGTCGGATGTGGAAAAAGGGCTAACTTCTGCGAGATTTTGTTCTTTTCAGGTTTGATAGATGGCCAGGCTGCAGATGCACCTCGAAACTTTTGTATTATGTATGGGGAGAGCGCATCGCGCCAAAATACGTCAGAAAAGTATTTTCTACATTAGTTGTCGTGTGGCAGTGGCATTTTATTCTTTATAAAACCATGTTTGACAGCTTTAACCCAGAACAAGTTTTCTACATGCATGTAATCAATAAACTGCATGTGCATTGTCAGACTGTTACAGATAACATCAGAGAATTCGCATATATCGTTGATGATTAATTTCTCTCTCATGTTAACTAATGTTTTAACAACACTAAAAGAAACCGTACGAAAATTGTGCACTGTATTATAAGAAATTAAATAAAACTACCCACGATAACCTGACGACGAAAGTCTGTTTCAATAAAACTGAGTATCTGTACACAAGCGTACCTCTATCGGAACGAATCACTTAGATTTCGATTGGGTCTGTGTTTGATTGGTATGCTGTGTCATACTCAAGTGGTATGTAAATGTGGAATTTCATAAATAAAGTTATGTATTCCAAGAAACCCAAAATTTGTTTGTCAGCAGCGGAAAGAGGCGTTACCTGTTGTGCAGCATTGTAAGTTTTTCATCACTGCACTATGAGCCGAAAGTATTTTCTTGCGATTTCCTTATCGATTGTGATCTGACTGCTTGTAGCTCTTTCACAGAAGGGATAAAAACGTTACAGTCGGCAAGACTGGAACCGCAAACCATAACAGACGCTTTCTCTCAAGTTAGCACGTTTCCACAGAGCTAGGGAAGAAGCATGCGTCTACTTTTCCTCTTACGAGACCGGTAGTGGCTAGAACTCGTAAACCGCTATTTAAAGGACGAGATTAGATGCGATTTTCACGTGCAACGACTTTCCTGGTCTGAAAACCGTATATTTACAATCTTTTGTTACAGCTCAAGCGTTAATAATAACTCAGATTATTCAATGGAAATGACAGGAAAAATCAAGTGAACTTTGAGGCTTAATTCCGTGCATACCAGGAAGTAACTCGTCGATCACAGAGTTGCCAAATATACCTTGCCTTGTTGCCAAATCTCAGTTACATTACCAGCAGGAAGAAGACGAACCGATGTGATTCTACAGTGGGCTGGGAAGTGACCATAGCTGACGTCTCAAAGACGCGACTGCTACGGCCTGGAATACGTAATCCGTCTGATTCACATTTCTGTAACTGGGTTTAGGGACTGGAGCGTAGTTACCAATAATACTCAGAACTGACTGCAAACTAAGCTTCATAAATCAGTAACTCTCATAGTTGTTTTTATAAATCTTTCGTAAGTGTACTCAAAACTAAGAAAATCATTGACGAACGTTTTCGTTCCTCGTCGATAGTCGAGCACAACAAACAAATAAAAATAAAAAAAAGACTGTGTGCGTATGTGTGTGTGTGTGTGTGTGAGAGAGAGAGAGAGAGAGAAGAGAGAGAGAGGGTGAGGGAGAGAGATAAAAATAAAAAAGAATGAGAGTGAGAGTAAAAAATTGTTGCAAAGAAACTGAATCATGGTATGTAAAAAAATCTTTCATTAAAATGACATGTTCTACATCATTACGAAATGTCGTATTCATGATCTATGGAACAAGTATTAATCTAATCTAATCTAACCATATCATATTGCTGACTAGTCATGAAGAGGCACGAATTACAGAAATTTTCGCCAATATCAGCAACTAAATCTAAACTTGAAACAAAAATGCAAGACGACAGTTTTTGTAATAAACTCTGGCTCCTTCAAAGACCCTTTCGTCCCTGTTAACTAACCACGAAATATGTGTGATATACCTCCATTCAGAAGGAACAAAGTGTTCATGCATTTAAAGATGAAGCGCATGATATGAAGTTCTGTGACGGAGATACGAACCCAGCACGCAATCGGATTGTTAACTAAGTAAAATCAAATGTTACGTATCGGCTTTTCTTACCAGCTGCTAGATGTTTGAATCTAAAATAAGGATACAAATTTTTGTGCCTGAGCGACAATCGAACCGCACACCTACCGTCCTTCTTTATCATGCACGAACATAGCTTAAGTAACACTTGCTTACTCACCAAGAGTAAGATGTATGCGTGTTTGACCAGAAATAACGACACCTATTGCGATTGTTGGCAACACATGAACAGACATTAAAAATGCACGTTAATTTCCACTAGCAGACTGGTATGCACGTGATAGGGCTTGAAATGAAATTATGAATATTTTTGTACTGGATCAGAATTCGAATCCACATACTTACCTTTGGAGGAGACCTAGAGAAGATGGCAGTCTTGGGAAAAGGAACGAAATGATTGAACTATCCTGTTCCGAGAGATTCAGATCCTCGAAAGATGAGATATGAATTCGAATCACAGTCCAGCACCAAATATTTCAAGGAAAATAGGAGCCCTGTTTCTTTAAATGGCTATCGTTTCATCAAATAAAATAAAATAAAATTTTCTAATGTAAGTAAGTTTACTGGAGACAGTATTTCTGTTTACCATGACTTCCGCCTACGTTATTTCCCAACGTAAACCGGCTCTGCCCAATTGGTAATGAAGGAACGTGATGTTTATTGCAGATTCTGGATTATAACGTCTTTCTCTTGAGGTTACCAGAGGTAAAGTAAATCTGTTTGTGCCTCTTAAAAGTAAATGCCTGAACCCACGCATTGCACCTGTGATAGTTCGTTACTCCAGACCATTGTAGCCACACTTCCCAGCCACAGGAGTGTGCTGTAACGGATGATATGCTTAGCTTACAAAATTATTCACGGTGGGTGGAAAAAATGCGAGTCTATTAAATGGTTAAGTAGAAGCAGTCTTCTAACGTGGAGATTATGCTATTCTCATGTCAGCAGGATGTAAAGACTCTTCTAGGCATCATAGCCTCGATGTAAAGCCATTTTGAAATATTCATTAATTCAGCAAATTTCTTAGTTCGAGAAACTCCAATGTGAAGTGTGAAGTTACCGGATAATTCGATTATTACCGTCATTGTTACTATCATTTTGTTCATACCGTTGCTGGAACACATGTGCTTGAAGATCATTTAATGCCGTTTGGTCATTATAGAAATAGTTGCCCAAGCAGAGGTTCTTTCCCTGTCTACGGAGTCCTTTTCATGTTAATGTCAAACATCAGCAATTACTCGCAGATACATTAAAACTAAAGTAATTGATGAAGACGTTACTTGATAACAAAAACGCGCTGCCTTTCTTAATTTACTTGCGCCTAGAAATGGCTGTCGAATACTGCCAAACCAAAAGCCAAGGGATCTTACTGCCTTCCGTTGTACGTCGCTATCAGTTCTTCCACAAGATTTGGTCGACGTAACCTGTTTCAAGTTGTGTATGGCAGAGAATGTTTTAGAAAATCAATTGTTTTCCTTTGCAATAAACAGAAAGATTTTCATTGTAAGCTATCCAAGTTCAAAATTTTCGCATTGTTAGTTCAAATTTAATATTCATTTCTATAATGAAGGAAAGTATCTCACAGTTGCAAAACCCGCATCCGACTCATTGACCGTCGCTGACCATGAATTCTAGCTCAGAATGACACCAGTTTAAGTGACCTAATGTAGCGAAGACTGTTTGCCAGTGCTCTTTTTCACCGGAAAATAAGCAATTCACTCATTGGACTCCAATAGTAGACTGTAACAGTAATTTCTGTCTGTATGCAATGCATGCGGATTGTGGAATTTAGTGGTGCTCTCTCTTCCACTTCTGTATACAATATGCCTGACCTAAACGGGCCCTTTATCATTACAGGACCTGGGCAGTGCAACATCATACTGACAACAGCAATGTGCTTATACTGACAGCCTCACTGTTCGTTTCAGGTGATTTTGTAATCATTTAAATAGAACAACATGACCTTCCAGTGGGAGACATTTCGTCCCCCTTTTCCTTGTGTGAAATTTGTCAGTAAGCTTTTGTCCTTCCAACCAGCGAAATGCGGCAGAGTACAGCCAGTAAACGATTCACGTAACACGATTTAGTGCCGTTAAGACGATTTCTTTAAACATTGTCGTAGTTGAAGGAATTTAGTTTCTTCTTAAATCGTCTTATGCAGCAACGTTCACAGATATCTCAGACAGGAAAAGCTCTTTATCCAGGTACGAAGGTTGTGAGACAAACTTCCCACAGTTTGTGTCAGGTTGATCTTTTCGTCTGGTATCACTGCATAAGTATTTTGTCTAAGAGGTATCACAAGTAGTGTTCCTGTAGCTGTGGGAATCATTGGTTGAAAACGAGTTTAACACCAATGGGTACAGTACTGCCAAATATTAAAAATGGTTATCAACCTGTCTGAGTTCATCCACAAACTGAGGCGTATTTATAATACGGTAGCTAGACTGTGTATCTTTGTCTTCCTTGAGTGGGCATTACACACACGTAAACAATACTATGAATACTTCGAACGCTGTAACTAACGTTGCTCTCATAAAATAATTTTGTTTTGTTAATTTTTCTGGGTGTTTAGCGTGCAATATGTGTTGTAAATACAGTCTTAAACTAAAAAATTGTCCGCAAGATGGACAATACAATCGCGCTGCCATCAGAATTCTATGTTCGGCAATATGCTCGATGTGGCTACATTGTAGACTGCGTCACTTCCTGAAGGAAGTCTTGAGTGCAGTCTGAGTGCATCGTTTTTCACTGCGACTGTAGTCTTGAGGTAAAACGCAGGACTAGCTAGTACGATATCTGGCAACCGAGAGCACGCGTCGACATAATCTTTATCACCCCTTTCCTCTCGGTGCTGAAGCTATGAGTGTATTGCAAGCGAAACCACAAAATATTTCGCTTTCTGTAACATTGGTAATAACAGTTTGGTTCAACAATATTTCAGCGAGAGATTTCTTGGCCGACCATCCGCCTCTGAACACCGCATGCGTCTGAGTTCTCTGGGACCCGTTTGCTGCCTACCGGCGGGGGCTGAGGCACTGTGCTGCCTTCCGAGGCAACGTCTGCTCCACTCCTCACTCTCGACGATGTGAAATGCTTTAATGTTGTTGAGTGGTGACCCATAAAATCTGTCTACAATTTGTGTTTCACACTCTATTGCAACGGAGGCACAAAACCGTTTTTATTTGGTGAGTATTTTATTACACTAGTACGCAATACATCAATGTGGCACAGATTTAATTTCATTGTGATCTAGTGCGCTATAACTAAAGTGTAATATCCTTTTCTTTTTCCTTTCACAAGAGATTCTTCAAATAATATATTTTTTTCATGGATTCATATGTGTTAGTCAAGGCACAGTGTGTAAATGCAGTGTATTGTGTTTGATTCCTTCCTTTGATTCCCTCTGGTAAATGGATGCAAAACATGGTGTCAATACCTTTCAGAACCTGCTACATAGCTACTCAGGCATATTGCTTGTTTTGAGGTCTATACATTAATTAATGGAGAAGTGAGCGCTGTTCAGAAGTGATATTTAAAATATTCAATTGGATTTAAGGCGACAATGTTGCCCATATTTGAAGCTACCCAGAGAAAAAGTAAGTCGCTAGAGCCGCTGTTAGTAAATGTCTGCAGAGAGTTCCTAACTGCTACTGTGGAAAGTTAGCATAGAGGCCCTACAGTAATCAAGAGGTTCATTCCCTTCATACTAATCACCCTGGCATGTGAGTCTTATGTGAAGAACAAGATTGAAATTCGTATCGTTGACGGTCGATTCGAATTTCTTCAGAGACGCTTGTATTGTGAAGCAGCTTAACAGTCAGAAAGCCAAGATCTATGACCATTAACACAACTTACTGGGTCGAGCTACCAAGAGGACTTGAAGTGTAAAGGGTTTTCTTCCGATTTCGTTACAGAATTTTCCTGGAAATTCGTAGCTCCATAAAATAAATCAGAAAAAAAAGCTCACACACTCTGGCTCCTGCCACGGTTAGAACTGACGATTCATTGAGCCACTGCGACACGAGACACGGGCTGTACCACGGGGCTACGGACACACTGCTGCGAGAACACCACTCTCATCATGGTATTGGTCGCTCAGCCTCATAACACATCGTGAAAGATAATAAAAGTTGTCACTTATGTGAAGAACAGCATTTCTTTAGCCAAAAAATTGAATTTTCAGTCTCAGTGTCTTAGTTTACATGATGGTTATATAGCACGAGTCATTCAAATGGAAAGGGAATATCAAGCGTATTTAGCGACTCAATTCAGTACCATACGTGGAAGTGATTGCACTGTCACAGTGTTGCCAAATGTTTGTGACGGTGTTGCCAATTCTCAGCTGTGATAGGAACAGCTCTGTAGCGGTATGTGAGGAGAATCCCATGCTCATGTCATAGCTGGATACGGAGAGGAGGCGTGTGGTTTGGTTAATATGCAGCGTTTTCTCCTACCAGTTGTGTCAAACATTCAGGTGTATACACTCCTGGAAATTGAAATAAGAACACCGTGAATTCATTGTCCCAGGAAGGGGAAACTTTATTGACACATTCCTGGGGTCAGATACATCACATGATCACACTGACAGAACCACAGGCACATAGACACAGGCAACAGAGCATGCACAATGTCGGCACTAGTACAGTGTATATCCACCTTTCGCAGCAATGCAGGCTGCTATTCTCCCATGGAGACGATCGTAGAGATGCTGGATGTAGTCCTGTGGAACGGCTTGTCATGCCATTTCCACCTGGCGCCTCAGTTGGACCAGCGTTCGTGCTGGACGTGCAGACCGCGTGAGACGACGCTTCATCCAGTCCCAAACATGCTCAATGGGGGACAGATCCGGAGATCTTGCTGGCCAGGGTAGTTGACTTACACCTTCTAGAGCACGTTGGGTGGCACGGGATACATGCGGACGTGCATTGTCCTGTTGGAACAGCAAGTTCCCTTGCCGGTCTAGGAATGGTAGAACGATGGGTTCGATGACGGTTTGGATGTACCGTGCACTATTCAGTGTCCCCTCGACGATCACCAGTGGTGTACGGCCAGTGTAGGAGATCGCTCCCCACACCATGATGCCGGGTGTTGGCCCTGTGTGCCTCGGTCGTATGCAGTCCTGATTGTGGCGCTCACCTGCACGGCGCCAAACACGCATACGACCATCATTGGCACCAAGGCAGAAGCGATTCTCATCGCTGAAGACGACACGTCTCCATTCGTCCCTCCATTCACGCCTGTCGCGACACCACTGGAGGCGGGCTGCACGATGATGGGGCGTGAGCGGAAGACGGCCTAACGGTGTGCGGGACCGTAGCCCAGCTTCATGGAGACGGTTGCGAATGGTCCTCGCCGATACCCCAGGAGCAACAGTGTCCCTAATTTGCTGGGAAGTGGCGGTGCGGTCCCCTACGGCACTGCGTAGGATCCTACGGTCTTGGCGTGCATCCGTGCGTCGCTGCGGTCCGGTCCCAGGTCGACGGGCACGTGCACCTTCCGCCGACCACTGGCGACAACATCGATGTACTGTGGAGACCTCACGCCCCACGTGTTGAGCAATTCGGCGGTACGTCCACCCGGCCTCCCGCATGCCCACTATACGCCCTCGCTCAAAGTCCGTCAACTGCACATACGGTTCACGTCCACGCTGTCGCGGCATGCTACCAGTGTTCAAGACTGCGATGGAGCTCCGTATGCCACGGCAAACTGGCTGACACTGACGGCGGCGGTGCACAAATGCTGCGCAGCTAGCGCCATTCGACGGCCAACACCGCGGTTCCTGGTGTGTCCGCTGTGCCGTGCGTGTGATCATTGCTTGTACAGCCCTCTCGCAGTGTCCGGAGCAAGTATGGTGGGTCTGACACACCGGTGTCAATGTGTTCTTTTTTCCATTTCCAGGAGTGTAATCTTCCATAACGATTACAGTTTCCCGCAAAATATATACAAATAAAACACTTACCTTGTTACTTTATGACAAAAGATTCTTTCAGTATAATAAAAAGTTTTTGGAAATAAACTTTGCCCACCTGTCACAAAAAGTAAGATAACAAACACTATGCACCTTGAAATCGATTGCATCTATGTGCAGTCTTGTGATCATACAGGTAGAATTTCATGAATTGACCGAGAATGTAAAAAATCTTGGTGCGAATGGAAGCTGTAAGAAACACTGTTAACTAATTATTCTGTGCTATGTAATAATCAATTCATTTGAAAATTCAGAAGAGAAGAAACCAAAAATCATGTCCATTAAGACAGAAAGTAAAGTGCAGATCTGCGCTTTTTCATCTTCCGATCCATACAAATAATGTATACTAACCAGCGTACTCATTGCTTTCGTAATGTTTCCCTCTTGTTTAGTCTTCTAATGATGAACTGGATCGACACCCATGAGTCTGATAGTTTCTTTGTATCCTTCCATCTACTATCTTTGTGTGTTACTGCTCGGTGTTCAAAAAGCAAAATATTATACCTGCTCCCACGAGGTATTAGAACGAGGTCGCAAGAAGGCGAACGAATTATAATCAAAATACACCGAGACGCCAATTTGTCTGTCGTCATGGTGTTAAGTCGACAGAAATAGTTGGATATTATTGCCTGTATCACCGGCATCCCGTTGTCGTCTGCTCTTACTGAGATTTTCATATTATCCTGAACATAAGACGCCGAGAGAAATGTGTATATTCTCCGTGAGGAAATATCCCACATTCCATTCATCCTGATCCATTCGTAACGTGCATCGGCAGCAGTGCGTGATAGGAAATCCGTTGTGAGGTGACGAATAACAATGACAAGGTAGTAACAAAAAATCAGTAATCAAAGATGTTTACTGCATTACAGGCGATCGCTAAGGATTAACAAAATAACCAAGAAAGACTGAGTGTTTAATTGTCGCACTGCATAGGTCTTCTTACCTCTTTGTTACTGAATTCTGTTCTGGTTGTTTGCAGAGAGAAAAGAAAGACTCCTGTAGCCATACATATCGCTAGTACAACGAGATACTACCTATCAACTGTCCTTGCTTTATATCACGAGACGAACATGGCGTCGCCGAGCTGATATTTGAAATACATTTCTGTTTTCTCTCTCTGTCTCTCTCCCTCTCTTTATTTTTCTTTTTATTTTCTGAGGAAAGCATCGAGAAGTGCGAGTAATAAGCAAGTAGGCATATAATCTATTTACAGTTATTTTCATCGGGCTACATAATGCAAAAATACACATTTTAAGTGTATTATTGCGTAATTCCAATTATTGACAGTCTATTCGTGAGCTTGCTCGCATTCGGTGGGCTGAAACCCGTCACAGAAACAAGCAAAACACAAATATTTCTTGCACCATGCGCAACACACAAACGAAAGACAAGACGGCAATAGGATGCCGGTGATGCAGGCAACAATACACAACTATTTCTACCGACTATAATTCGTTAGCCTTCTTGCGACCTCGTTCTAATACCTCGTGGGAGCAGGCATAATTTATTGCTTTTTGAACACCGAGCAGTAACACACAAAGTTAGTAGATGGAAGGTTACAAAGAAACAATCAGACGCATGGGCGCGGATCCACTTCATCATTAGAAGACTAATCAAGTGGGAAACATTATGAAAGCAATGCATACGCTGATTTGTATACATTATTTGTATAGATCGGAAGAAGAAAAAGCGCAGATCTGCACAGTGCCCGCATCTGCCCTTTAGTTTCTGTCCACACCCATGAGTCTGATTGTTTCTTTGTATCCTCCCATCTACTAAAATTAGATTTGAGAGCAACGATAGCTACAGCATTCGAAGTATTCATAGTACTGTATACGTGTGTGTAAATGACTTCCAATGCCCACTCAAAGAATACAAGGATACACAGTCTAGCTACCGTATTATAAATACGCCTCAGTTTGCGGATGAACTCAGACAGGTTGATAATCATTTTTAATATTTGGCAGTACTGTACCCATTGGTACATGCTCACATGTCGCTGCTGGTGTAACAAACCCATTTTTAACGTTCGTTTTCTCTAGAAAATAACAACGATAGGTGCCAGGTTGGAGTTCTGGGAAAGAAAACATTAATGTTTCGTCTCGTAATTCCAGTTAAAACATCTAGCTACTGCCGAGAAAATCCGATATGTCACAGTTGATTGTGCTTCGATGACAATCCAATTAGGTTCTGGGTTCGAATCCCTGTCCAACACAAAGCTTTACCTCACTGCATTTCAAGTAAGCTACTTGTGAAGAAGCAATATTTAACATCTCTCGTAGTTCGTTAACAAGGACAATAGATGCTGGGTAGGAATTCGCGTCCCTTAACAATGTTTACGTTATGTAATTTAAAGCTGATATTTGCTAACTGATACTGTCTAAAATTGAGGTATATCACTCTCTGTATGCCTAGTCAGGAATGACTGTTAGTTCCCGTCAGTCACGAAGTCTTTGCTTAGTCTGCATGACCTGGGTTTGAATCCATATGCAGAACGAGACGGTTCGTCGTGTCATTTGTTCATACATATTCTCAACTAGCTGCTCGTGAATAACTTCAATTTTTAATGTCATTTTGTGTTATATAATAAGTACGGTATGTTATTTTGAAGAGGAAATCATGAATACGACGAACTTGCTACGTGAATTACCTATCTGACGTAATAATGAGAGTGGTAACGTTTCATGTATGTCATTTATTGTAATAAATGTGAACTTACAAGCCTGAAGAACCGTCTTATCTGTGATGAAATGTTCCCTGATATTTGTAGTACCTTGATATTACTTAACATCTTGAGTTATTGCGATACAGAGCAGTGTTTTCTAGTGGTGACTTGTTGGAACCATTTTCAATAGTCAAACGACTGTACCGAGGGGCGATTAGAGGATCTGCTAGACAGCTGCGCTATTGGGTTGCATTCGAATCAGGCGAAATGCAATTCAGGTCGTTCTTACACTTTTGAGCACGACTGTACATGTTGAATATTATTGATGATTATATACCTTCGTACTAGATGTAAATGACGATTTATATTCGTGTTTGAACTGGATGTAACATTATTAAGGTAAAAAAAAATACATTGTTTGCTTTGCAACAAAATCTTTCCTTTGCTAACCACATACCTATTAGTAGTTTGTTGCTTTAGTAGTTAGGATCTTTTATTTAGCTGGCAGTATTGACGGTCGCTGTATTGCAGTAGTTCACGTAATGAAGATTTTTGTGAGGTAAGTGCTTGATGAAATGTATAGGTTATTGTTCAGATTTCTTTTTAGTCAGGGCCATGCTTTTGAATTAATTATTTGAAGTCGATTGTAATTTTTTTGAGCTGTCAGAATGCGTTACGCTAGAATATTGTCGGTCAGTGTTGACATGTTAAGAATAAGTAAAGAGAAAGTGGGATCAGTACGTTCAGTTTTACTTAGCTGTCGCAGAATCAAATAATGTAGAAGTTACATCTTTTCAGTCACTCAGCAGTTTAAGTACAGACACACAAATTTAAATAAAGAAATCAAAATATCCACGGGTGTACTGCCGGTCTACAGTGTCCAACGGGCACAATATTTCGGCGATCATACATGTCGCCATCATCAGGTGAACTGACGGACTGAGCTCCTGTGAACGTGCCGGCACGGAGATCCGTACACTATGGCTGCTCATGGGGAACTAGGTTCGGTCGCGGCGGCGGCCGATTTAAATACCCTCCGCCCGCGGCGCGCTCACTCCGCCGTCCGCGCCCCGCGCCACGATCGCGTGGTGAAACAAATTGCGACGGCGTCTGAGATGACGTCGGTGTGATGGCTCTGTCCGCCGTGGTCGTCACAACTATACATTTGCTCGATTTACTCTTGATTAACCCAATCGCTGGTTCCCAAGCCTTGCTAAGATTATAGCCACAGTCACGGTTTATGAGGTCGTCATTGGTGCGAATTTCGATGGCCTCTCTAACAACGCTGTCCCAGTATCTCGACGTCTGTACCAGAATCCTCGTGCGTTCATACTCCATAGCGTGATTTTCCGACAAACAATGTTCAGCGACCGCCGACTTGCTCGGATACATCAGTCGAGTGTGCCTCTGGTGTTCACGGCATCGATCCTCGACGGTACGCATCGTCTGACCAATATACGACTTGCCACATTGACACGGAATCTGGTACACGCCGGCCTTCCTCAATCCGAGGTCATCTTTGGCGCTCCCCACCAGTGCACGAGTTTTATTCGGAGGATAAAACACAGTTCCGACCTGGTGTTTCTTCAAAATGCGGGCGATTTTCCCCGAGAGTGCGCCTGTATATGGGATAAACGCAGTGCCTACCTCCTCCCTCGTGATTTCATCCATCTCCACAAGTTGTGCTGTAGTGGGTGGGCGGAGAGCACGTTGAATCTGCTACTCTGAGTACCCATTTTTTCGAAATACAGTTCTCAGATGTTCCAATTCCTGGGGTAGACTCTGTGCGTCAGAGATAGTGCGCGCCCTATGTACTAGAGTTTTAAGCACCCCATTCCTCTGTGAAGGGTGGTGGCAGCTTTCTGCGTGCAAATACAGATCAGTGTGCGTTGTCTTCCGATACACCCCATGGCCTAGGGTGCCGTCAGGCCTTCTCTTGACCAAGAAGTCAAGGAAAGGTAGTTTACCCTCCGTTTCAGTCTCCATAGTGAATTTGATGTTGGGGTGTATGGAGTTTAGATGTGTAAGGAAGTCAAGGAGTTTATCCATACCATGTGGCCAGATGACGAACGTGTCGTCCACGTAACGGAAAAAGCAAGTAGGTTTCCATTCGGATGACGACAGGGCTTCCTCGTCGAAGTTCTCCATGTACAAATTCGCTACCACAGATGAGAGTGGGCTACCCATGGCGACTCCCACCGTTTGTTCGCGGGGCGCGGACGGCGGAGTGAGCGCGCCGCGGGCGGAGGGTATTTAAATCGGCCGCCGCCGCGACCGAACCCAGTTCCCCCTGAGCAGCCATAGTGTACGGATCTCCGTGCTGGCACGTTCACAGGAGCTCAGTCCGTCAGTTCACCTGATGATGGCGACATGTATGATCGCCGAAATATTGTGCCCGTTGGACACTGTAGACCGGCAGTACACCCGTGGATATTTTGACTATCAAATACGCCGGGAGAAACTCAAGAATCACTTAAATAAAGAAGTTTCGCTTGGCCTTCCTATTTGGTGTAGTCTTGTCCTTGCGTATAAGCCTTCTGGTGCAGCCCTTGTGAGGAGACAATTTCAACTCTTGGTTACTTACTTGAAGCAGTTATTCTTGAACATCTACCTGTTTTCTATTTGGTAATCTTATATTTAACTGAAGCTACACTACTGACCATTAAAACTGCTACAGCAAGAAGAAATGCAGATGATAAACGGGTATTCATTGGACAAATATATTATACTAGAACTGACATGAGATTACATTTTCACGTAATTTGGATGCATAGATACTGAGAAATCAGTACCCAAATCAATCACCTCTGGCCGTAATAACGGTCTTGATACGCCTGGACATTGAGTCAAACAGAGCTTGGATGGCGTGTACAGGTACAGCTGCCCGTGCAGCTTCAAGACGATACCGCAGTTCATCAAGAGTAGTTGGTTGGGTTGATTGCGGGGGAAGACACCAAACTGCGAGGTCATCAGTCTCATCAGATTAGCGAAGAATGGGGAAGGAAGTCGGTCGTGCCCTTTCAAAGGAACCATCCCGACATTTGCCTGAAGCGATTTAGGGAAATCACGGAAAACCTAAATCAGGATGGACGGACGCGGAATTGAACCGTCGTCCTCCAGAATGCGAGTCCAGTGTGCTAACCACTGCGCCACCTCGCTCGGTATCAAGAGTAGTGACTGGCGTCTTGTGTCGAGCTAGTTGCTAGACCACCATTGACCAGACGTTTTCAGTTGGTGAGAGATCTGGAGAATGTGCTGGCCAGGGCAGCAGTCGAACATTTTCTGTATCCAGAAAGGCCCATATAGGACCTGCAACATGCGATCGTGCATTATCCTGCTGAAATGTAGGGTTTCGCAGGGATCGAATGAAGGGTAGAGCCACGGGTCGTAACACATCTGAAATGTAACATCCACTGTTCAAAGTGCCGTCAGTGCGAACAAAAGCTTAGCGAGACGTGTAACATATGGCACCCCATACCATGACACCAGGTGATACGCCAGTATGGCGATGACGAATACAAGCTTCCAATGTGCGTTCACCGCGATGTCGCCAATCACGGATGCGAGCATCATGACGCTGTAAACAGAACCTGGATTCATCCGAAAAATGACGTTTTGCCATTCGTGCACCCAGGATCGTCGTTGAGTACACCATCGCAGGCGCTCCTGTCTGTGCTGCAGCGTCAAAGGTAACCGCAACCATGGTCTCCGAGCTGATAGTCCACGCTGCTGCAAACGTCGTCGAACTGTTCGTGCTGATGGTTGTTGTCTCGTAAACGTCCCCATTTGTTGACTCAGGGATCGAGACGTGGCTGCACGATACGTTACAGCCATGCGGATAAGATGCCTGTCATCTCGACTGCTAGTGATACGAGGCCGTTGGGATCCAGCATCGCGTTCCGTATTACCCTCCTGAACCCACCGATGCCATATTCTGTTAACAGTCATTGGATCTCGACCAACGCGAGCAGCAAAGTCACGATG
Source organism: Schistocerca nitens (assembly GCF_023898315.1). NCBI lineage: Eukaryota > Metazoa > Arthropoda > Insecta > Orthoptera > Acrididae > Schistocerca > Schistocerca nitens. The sequence goes on from NC_064618.1 coordinate 604,225,735, forward strand.
TGATAAACCGCAATCGCGAAAGGCTACGATCCGACCTTTGTCAAAGTCGGAAACGTGATGGTACGGATTTCTCCTCCGTACACGAGGCATCACAAAAACGTTGTCCGCAGCTCGTGGTCGTGCGGTAGCGTTCTCGCTTCCCGCACCCGGGTTCCCGGGTTCGATTCCCAGCGGGGTCAGGGATTTTCTCTGCCTCGTGATGACTGGGTGTTGTTTGATGTCCTTAGGTTAGTTAGGTTTAAGTAGCTCTAAGTTCTAGGGGACTGATGACCATAGATGTTAAGTCCCATAGTGCTCAGAGCCGTTTTTTGAACAAAAACGTTTCACCAGGAAACGCCGGTCAATTGGTTTTTGTGTATGAGAAATCGGTTGGAAACTTTCCTCACGTCAGCACGTTGTAGGTGTCGCTACCGGCTCCAACCTTGTGTGAATGCACTGAAAAGCTAATCATTTGCATATTACAGCATCTTCTTCCTGTCGGTTAAATTTCGCGTCTGTAGCACGTCATTTTCGTGGTGTAGTAATTTAAATGTCCAATGGTGTATTAGCATTGAAGGCCTGCCTGTTTTTTGTTTGCTAGTCTTACTTAATTGACAGTGTTATTAGAGAAGGCCTGTCTGCTTTCTACTTGGTAATTTCACTTAACTGACACTGTTATCATTGGAGGCCTGCCTGGTTTCCTATTGGTAAGTTTACTTAACTGAAGGTGTTGTCATCTGTGATGTAACGGGCGAGTTGTGGCGCCCTGGAAATATTCTAAGTTCGGTGTTGGCGTGGCCTCACGGGCCGCTCAGCAAGCCGGGGCCCGGCAGCAACTACGAGGTGCCGAACGTTAGCTGAGCAAGAGGGGCAGCCCCAGCACGTTGTTCAGCCGACGCATGGCTGGGAATTCCATGGTGACGCAGTGTCGATGAAGGAGACATGCCGGGAGTGCCAAAGATGGCGGACTTTGTGAAACCTCAATGACAGACATTTCACAGTTCATATATAAATTAATAGTAGCCAGATGAATCATGATATCTCAAAAAGAAACATGTACATTACCATTATTTGCAGGACGATTCTTTGGTATTATCAGATTTTTTATATCTTTATTATTTTTAAGTTTCGTGTCTGACGATAAATTATAGAAGTAACACACAGCAACGAGTTCCTAAAATCTAAACGGTTCATCCGATTTTGTCGATCGATGTGTCTTTAGAAAGCTATTAGTGTAAACCTAAATTGGTATAAATTACACGTATGTAACTTGAACAGTACATGAGTTATTGGAGGTCAAAGTGACCAATTACTATCGATGGGGTCAGGCCATAAGTACTCTGTAGTTACATGATAAAACGGTAGCAGCATGATTATAAATATATTTATTCATCTATGTCTTTGTTTATATCCCATTTATACTATTCATGAAGAAATTTGTCAATTATTTACTGCGTTTTAGAAAGCTCAGAGACATTAGGCTACTGGCTTACATCTGTTATATACCTTTGATACATATTTAATTTGTTTATGTATTTAATAATGTATGTTAGTGTAGTGTCGGCAGACTTGCCAACACTACGTACACTAATTGAAAGAGGCGGCCAAGATGCACGCGCTAACTCACGAAGGATGGAGTGAGGTCTGAAACAGGATACGTAGTGAATGCTATAAAGAAAAGTACGTAGCTTCTCGAATACTTAACTTTAATCCATCCTTTGTATACATCGTTCTTGATGAGACATCTGGAGATTGTGGCGATACAAGTGAGACTCTTTAGATACAAGCTATCTAAGGCTAATGGCGCCTTGCTAGGTCGTAGACATGGACTTAGCTGAAGGCTATTCTAACTGTCTCTCGGCAAATGAGAGAAAGGCTTCGTAAGTGTAGTCGCTAGCAAAGTCGTCATACAAATGGGGCGAGTGCTAGTCCGTCTCTCGAGACCTGCCGTGTGGTGGCGCTCGGTCTGCGATCACTGCCAGTGGCGACACGCAGGTCCGACATGTACTAATGGACCGCGGCCGATTTAAAGCTACCACCTAGCAAGTGTGGTGTCTGGCGGTGACACCACAGTTAGAGCATGTTTATGGTCCAGCCATAGAAATATTTATTTAATTTCAAGTTATTTAAAGGTAAATCCAGTATTTCGAATGTGTTTCATTATGTTTGTGAATATGCGTTGGCTTGAAGACTTGGCGGGAGTGCTCTAGCCAGTCACAGCGCTCGTTATTAAAGCAGACGACTACCAAAGTGCGGGAGGTGTATCGTTCAGAGAGAGGACGGGAGAGTTCTGAACAGGGTGGCGCGAGGGACAGTCGCACAGGACACGGAGAGTTCTGGAGAGTACGGGAGAGGACACAGAGAGTGCTAGACAGTACGGCGCGACGAACGGACAGTTGCGGGAAAGACTTGGAGAGTGGAGCAGTTTTCGTGTGGTCGTGAGAGATAGTAATATTTCGTAGTACCGACTTGTGCACTTGTGAGATTCCTGTGGCTTCTGCAGTGAAGATGTAGTATGCGTTTAGAAGCGAATATCTCGCGAGCTATGTTGTTGCTCATAACTATCATTCAACTTATCTTTAATTGCTGGACCATCGACACCAGTAAGTGTTTTACAGTAATAAAGGATGTTCTGAAAGGTACTTCTGCTATCGTACTCATCTTTTGAAGTCGTTAAAAAGTACCTGCAGAATTTATTTAATTGTAATCTTTCATGTTTAAATGTTTATGTTACGTTCAAAATTCGCAATCCCCGAGTGATAGGAACCTTCGATCATTCGATTCTTGTGTATGTTCATATTGTATACAGTAGACTCAGTAGTATTTGGCTTGTAATGTGGCAACTACGTATCCCAGTCCCTAGACAACGAAACCAGCCAAAACTTTAAATATTTCAACGCTGAGTCCCTGGGTACGTTGTGGAGGGCCACCACATTATTTCGTTTATTTTTGAAAGCCCGCACATTGAAGGCCTGCTCGGTTTCTGTTTGGTAATTTTACTTAACTGAAGGTGTCATTAAAGAAGGCCTGATTGTTTCTATTTGGTAATTTCACTTAACTGAAGCTGTTATCATTGGAGGCCTACCTGTTTTCTATTTGGTAATTTTACTTAGTGGAAGGTGCCATTAAAAAAAGTCTGTCTGCTCTCTATTTTGTAATTTTACTTAACTGAAGCTGTTGTCATTAGAGGCCTGCCTTTTTCCTATTTGGTAATTTTACTTAACTGAAGCTGTCATTAAAGAAGGCTTATCTGCTTTCTATTTGGTAATTTTACTTAACTGAAGCTGTTGTTATCGAAGGCCTGCCCGTTTTCTGTTTGGTAATTTTACTTACCTGAAGGTATCATTAAAAAAGGCCTATCTGCTTTCTATTTAATAATTTTGCTTAACTGAAGTTTTTATCATGGAAGGTCTACCCGTTCCCTTTTAATTAAATTGAGATATATTTCACAATTTAGGTTAGCTGAAACTCTTATTAATCAAGGCCTGCCTGTTTTTATTGCCCTATTACTGAAATCTGATATCTTACTCAATCTGTGTTACAATTAACAGGAATTGTGATCGCCAAAGACCTACCTGTTTCAAAGGTATTTATATCAATAAAGTAGTAACCAGAAATGGCACATGATGGTACATGGGGCCTAATCTTTAGCCTTACATCCCTTCATCCATAATTGTAGGTTTCAATATGGTAAGCTAATTTTTTCAGTATGCTACTGTTCAGTGCCTACTCATAATCTGGCATTTTTACACAGACACCCCGTGCGAATGTAAAATATGTAGGTCTGTTATTTAAATATGCTGACGCAAAAAAAAAATTGCAATACGAAGAAGAAGTTGAGTGGCATAAACGGAAGCTGGTTGGCGTGTTTCTACATCTGGGAGATATCTATTCAACCTTCGCGCCAGTCGCACCATTGGTGCGTATCAGTTTTCCTTTAAATACATGCTGCAACGGTCGAGAACGTTAGTTGCCTTTGAGGCTGGACATGGTGAGCTGATGTTAGTCAAGAATGCCCCTAAATGTGACAAAGACGCCATTATCAACACCTCGCCGAATTTTAACGAAGTCATGTAATGGGTTCACGAGAAGCTAGATGTTCCTTCTGCAGTACTACAGAAAGACTTGGCAGGAGTGTAGCCACTGTGTATGATTACATGATTGTTGGCAGCGGTGGTCACGAAATGTACGTCGCAAGAAGACCGGCCTCAGGACGGCCACGTGGCACTACCGAGAGAGAAGACAATCGTGTCGGCTCTGGTGCAACGTACTGCATCTGAAGGAGCAGTATGAGCAGCCGTTGGCACTACAGTGGCACAGCTAACTGTTACAGATTCATCACTTGTAGGACACTTCTGGGTCAGACGCCCAGTAGCAAGCATTCTACTGATCCCTAACCACCGCCGTTTGCGACTACAGTGGTATCACATGAGAGCTCATTGGAGGTCCGTTGTGTCTTCCTGAAGAAAGCTGGTTCTGCCTCGGTACCACTGATGGCAGGGTTTAGGTAGAATGAGGCCAGCTGGGGCGCTGTCTGCCTGCTAGCCTCCGTGGACCTACACCTGGAGTTATAGCCTTGGGTGCGATTTCATATAACAGCAGGAGCACTCTCGTAGTTGTCTCAAACATCCTGACTGCAAATTTGTACGGCAATTACTTGATTTGACCTGTTGTATTGCCATTCATAAACAGCGTTCCAGGGGTTTTTCCTACAGGATAACGCTCGTTCTTATAGCGCTGCTGTAGCTCAGTATGCCCTGCAGAGGTCAACTTGTTGCCCTGGCCTGGTCAATCAGCAGATCTGTCTCCAATCGAGCACGTATTGGACATCATCAGACGACAACTGTAGCATCATCCACAAGCAGCATCAGCCATCCCTATATTGACCGACTAAGTGCAACAGGCATGGAACTTCATCCCACAAACTGACATCCGGCGCCTGAACAACACAACGCATGCACGTTCGCATACTTCCATTTTACATTCTGGCCGTTACACCGGTTGTTAATGTACCACCACTTCACATTTTAAATGGCTTATCTCGCTCTTATACTAATCTTTGATCTTTCAGTGTTAATCACTTAAACATATTACCTGCACAAAAGTATTCTCGATATTTCATTAATCTATATCAATGATTTTTTGGTGTGAGATTTTTTGTCAGTGTATATGACTGCTGTCGTAGTAGACTGGAACGAAAACAATTTCCCTTACTCGTCAACGATTTAAATACCACGACTGCAGTAGGGACATGTGTACGTAAACATAAAGCCGAGCGGGGTAGCCGCGCAGTTTAGGGCGTTTCGGCATGGTTCGTGCGGCTGCCCCCGTCGGAGGTTCGAGTCCTCCCTCAGGCATGGGTATGTGTGTTGTCCTTAGCGTAATCCGGCCGCGGTGGTCTAGCGGTTCTGGCGCTGCAGTCCGGAACCGCGGGACTGCTACGGTCGCAGGTTCGAATCCTGCCTCGGGCATGGGTGTGTGTGATGTCCTTAGGTTAGTTAGGTTTAAGTAGTTCTAAGTTCTAGGGGACTTATGACCTAAGATGTTGAGTCCCATAGTGCTCAGAGCCATTTGAACCATTTGAACCTTAGCGTAAGTTAGTTAGATTAAGTAGCGTGTAAACCTAGGGACCGATGACCTCAGCAGGTTGGTCCCACAGGAACTTACCAAGAATTTCCAAATTTCCAGTAAACATAAGACTCAAGATATATCAGATAAAACATTATTCTCCAAGGATTCTTTTGAATCGAATAAACCCGTGGAGACCGATGTTTTCTGTGATACTTCTGGAGTCTTTATGTTCACATGCGTGTGCCAGTACGGCAGTAGTGTTGTTTAAATCGTTGACGAGTATGGAACGTTGTTCTCTTTCGAGTCTATTACTACACGTGTTATACACAGTATAAGGGGCGATCAAAAGGTTCCCGACCAATCAACAAAATCGCCATGAGCATTGAGGAAAGCATCCTACCATACCGATGCACGAGGTTAAAGATATTAGTTTGGTAAACATCGTGTCCTGCTGCGTGATGAAGTCCATAACTGCAAATGGTTCAAATGGCTCTAAGCACTATGGGACTTAACATCTGAGGTCATCAGTCCCCTAGACTTAGAACTACTTAAACCTAACTAACCTAAGGACATCTCACATATCCACGCCCGAGGCAGGATTCGAACCTGCGACCGTAGCAGCAGCGCGGTTCCAGACTAAAGCGCATAGACCCGCTCGGCCACAGCGGCCGGCCATAACTGCATGCTGAACATCCTTGTCCAACTAGATTCATTGTCCCTTCAAGGCGTATTTTTTAAGGGGCCGAAGGCGTGGTAATCGCATGGGGAGGAATCAGGACTAGAGGGAGGGTGCTCGAGTGTCTGCCACTTCAGTCGGCGTAACTGCTGCGTTTCGTCATTTGCTGTACGGGGACGTGTGTTATCACGAAGCAGCAGCACGCCTTGACGCACCATTCCACGACGGTGGTTTTCAACAGACATGCAGCCCCATACACGTTATTGATTCTCCAATGGATGTCTACTGGCGTTTGACCTCCGGCGCGCATTTTGTAATAACGTCGCCGAAGTTCATGTTTTCGCTTTTACTGCACGCACGCCGCAAGACACGAGTGCCATGCCTTGCCTACATGTCTGTGCTTATACTCCTACAACCGCATTAGAGTCGCGCTACGTTACGTATGCGCTGCACCAACGCGTACAAACGGAAGTTTTTTGATCGCCTCTTATATTTAAATTACAGATGTGCAACGTATAGACCCGATTAGACCGGAAAGCAGAGGGCGTTTACGGGTCACTTTTGTAGTTCGAGAAGGTGAAGCCGCCCAGGATCAAATCCGCCTCGCGGATTAACGACGAGGAGTGACGAGGGACCCAGTCTGGATGTCGTTTTTAGGCTGTTTCCCACATCCCAGTAGGTGTATACCGGACTGGTACCCACGTCCCGCCAGGGACCACGCCATGCAAACACATAGAAAACGTCCTCACATTTGAAAATGATATTTACTGTAGACACATCATATGGCGTACACAGATTCCGTCCCGGGAGTAGTGACGGCGTCAGAAAGGGTATCCGGCCACGCACTCTTCTTAACACTGCCACAACCCCTATAATAGTGCGGACCCCACTGAAAAACGGGAAAAAGCAAGGAAGAATACGAATAAGAAGAAAAAGAAACAGTATACTATATACATCCACGCGGAGTGAGCGTGAATAACTGCAAGGTTATGAGTAAGTGATTGATAACGGCACATCGCCGAAATCACCTGATTGTGTGAAGTAAATGTGATCGCATAACAACCAGGGTGGGAAATGGAATTGTCCTTCAGTGATTTACACAAGGGGCTAACTACGCTAAATGTTTTAACTGTTGATTCGAGACTGCAAAACGTTTCTAGACTGTGTTCAAACTGTTTACAAAATTACAGAAAAATCCGGCAGATCAAACTTACTAAGTCTTGTACATACAAATAGCTTAACAAAATGGCTACAAACAATTCCTGTCATCAAAAAGTGTTTATGTATGCTCTATTGCCTTTTTTAATGATAGTATCCTTCAAGATGAAATAAGTTTCATTCTAAAGACACAGCCAAGCAGGGAGTGGACTACCGACGACAGCAAGACATCTATCCAGAATGAGATTTTCACTCTGCAGCGGAGTGTGCGCTGGTATGAAACTTCTTGACAGATTAAAACTGTATGCCGGACCGAGACTCGAGCTCGGGACCTTTGCCTTTCGCGGGCAAGTGCTCTACCAACTGAGCTACCTAAGAGCGACTCACGACCTCCCCTCACAGCTTAAAGTCTGCCAGTACTTCGTCTCCTATCTTCCAAACTTCGCAGACGTTGCAAGACATGCAGTTCCTCGGCCATCTGTGACTGTCAGACTGACTGCGAGCAGAGCTATGAGTTCCAATTTTCAAATGAAATTCCTGCAGCATCAGCTGCTGCGCAGTAGACGTGGCCTGTAATTTTGTTTCTGGACGAGCTTCTGCAACTATTAACGCTCCTTTTGAGAAGTGAAAGAAGTTCATTAATACTAAAAGAGAGCACTGCGAAAATTTTCACCGTCTTTTTCAAGTAATTTGGTCGCGTGAAAACAAGTTTTTAGTAACTTATGTTATCCTCGTGCGCATTTCAAAACGATACGCGCAATTATGGGAATTGGTATCCCAAGCAATAAGCGAGTCAGAGAAATTTTATTTGATCAGAAAAAAGAATGTATCTTCGGTGAGCATATTATTCACAAACATCATTCAATCTATTTTGTGTTTTATTGCAAATTGGTTTTGTATCCTCGTCAGACCGGTGTATTGAGTTCCAAACTATTTACACAGTCCGCCTCGGTAGCTGCATGCTCAGCACGGTGGACTGCTTCGAAATGGGGGCCCAGGTGCGATTCCTGGCCGGGTTGGATATTTTCTTCGCTCGGAGCTAGGTGTTCTGTTGTCTTTACGTACGTATCGTCATAATTGAGATTAAACTACTGACATGCTTGAAAGGGTAGGGACCGAAAGGAAACAAATTACAGAAAAACAAACCTATTCGCGCATCACCGACGACGCTGTCTGTGTGCGAGACAACAGACACCGTCTTAAGCACCGATCACATCCCATCTCATGGATGTCTCCTCCGTAGGCGGTCTGTACATAAAGAGGCCAGCTTGTACTGCCTTTATATAGTCTGCTTGTAACTCAGGTATTGATACTAGTGCTACAGACTGCTCTTGATTGAACGATCCTTCCTTCTTTCTTTCCTCTCTTATATGTGTCATTAGTCTTCTGGCTGGTTTCATGCAGCTCGCCACGAATTCCTCTCCTGTGCTAACCCCTTCACCATAGATTAGTAGTACTTCCAAGCCACGTCCTCAATGACTTGCCGATGTATTCCGATCTCTCTCTTCCCCTGCATTTTTTACCCTCTACAACTCTCTATAGTACCATGGTGATTACTCCCTGATGTCTTAACAAACGTCCTATCATAATGTCCCTTCGCGAGTTCTGCGAAGAAAGTTCTAATTCCTTATAAGTCAACCTAATTTTCAACATGCTTCTGTAGCACGACATCTGAAATGCTTCGGTTCTCTTCTGCTCCAGTTTTCTCACTGTCCGCGATCCACTACCATACGATGCTGCGTTCTAAAAGTATAGTCTCAGAAATTTCTTCCTAAAATTAAGACCAATGTTTAATAGTAGATTTATCTTGAGTATGAATGCCCTTTTTCTTAGTGCTAGCCTGCTTTTTATATCATTGCTTCGTCAGTTTTTGGTTATTTTGCTGAAAAGGTAACAGAATTCCTTGCATTCGACTACTTTGTGGTTACCAGTTTGTGTGTTCAATTTCTCTGTATTCTCATTTCTGCTGTTTCTAATTATTTTAGTCTTTTTCCAGGTTACTATCAATCCATATTCTACACTTATTAGACTGTTCATTCCATTCAACAGTTCCTGTAATTCTCCTTCACTTTTACTAAGGATAGCAATGTCATCAGCATATCTAATCATTGATATCCATTCACCCTGAATTTTAATCCCACTCTTCAACCTTCGTTTTATTTCCTTCATTGCTTCTTCAATGTATAGATTGAACAATAGGGGCGAAAGAATGCATCCCTGTCTTGCACTCTTTTTAATCTAAGCACTTCGTTCTTGGTCTTGTACATATTATATGCTACTCGTTTTTTCGTATAGCCTATTTTCCTCAGAATTTCGAGGATTTTCCACCATTTGACACTGCTGACCGCATTTTTATGAGTTGACAAATCCTATGAGCGTGTCTTCATATTTCTTCACTCTTGCTTTCTCTACAAAGTGCAACGTCAGAACCATATCTCTGTTGCCGTAGGAAAGCCAAACTTATAATCATCTAACATACCCTTAGTTTTCTTTTCCATCCTTCTGCATACTATTCTTGGCAGTAGCTTGGATGCATGAGCTGTTTAGTTGACTGTGCAGTGGTTCTAGCACTTATCTGCCCCTGCTATCTTCGGAATCGTATGGATGAAATTTTCCCGGGAGTCTGACAGTACGTTGCCAGATTCCACACACCATCTTGAATAGTCGCTTTTTTCCACTCTCTCCATTGATTTTTAGAAATTGCAATGGAATGTTATCCATCCCTTCTGTCTTATTTGATCTGAAGTCGCCCACGGTTCTTTTTAATTGTCATTCTAATACTGGATCCCATAACTCTTCCCTTTTTACTCCTTTTTCTGCTTCTGTCACGTCATCAGACGAGTTCTCGCCCTCACAGAGGCCTCCAGTGCTCCTTTCCCAATTATCTGCTCTCCTCTGCGTTTAACATTGAAATTTCCATTGCATTCTTAATGTTATCACCCTTGATTTTGACTTCACCGAAGGTTGGTTTGAATTTTATATATATGCATTAGTCCTCCAGACGATAATTTCATTTTCGATTTCTTCCCATCTTTCGTGCAGCAATTTCGCGTTGGCTGCCCCGTATTTTCTATTTATTTCATTCCTAAGGGATTTATATTCTTGTATTCAATGACTTTCCCTGAATATTTTTGCACTGCTTCCTTCTTCGATCAATTGAAGTATTTTTTCTGTTGTCCAAGCTTCTTCGTGGTTACGGCACGTGTGCCTCCTTTTGTCTGTGCAACGTCTGTTATTGCCTGTTTTAGAAATGTCCACTCCATTTCAAATGAATTGTTTATTTTGCTGTTCCTTGTCACTGTATCCATATCCTTCTCGAAATTCAAACTTTCTCATCCTTCCTCAGTACTTCGGTATCCCACTTCCATCCATCATGATTCTTCCGGGCGATTCTCGTAAACTTCAGTCTCGTCTTCATCATTACTAAATTGTAATCTGAATCTAAGCTGCACGTGGGTACGTTTTACAATCCTTTATTTGAATTCTGAATCTATGTCCGAGCTTGAAGTAATCCAGGTGGAATCTTCCCGTGGCTCTATGTCTTTTCCAAGTATACCTCCTTCTTTCATGATTCTTGAACAGAGTATTCGCTATTACCATCTGACATTTATTGCAGAACTGAGTCTTTCTTCTCTCTCATTCCTACGAACAAACCCATATTCACCTGAAACCCCTCCTTCTACTCCTTCCTCTATAGCCTCATTCTAATCGTCGATGATCAGTAGATTTTTGTCTACTGAATAACCCATTCAGTATCCTCATATACTTTCTCTATCTCATCTACTGCTTGTGACCTCGGTACGTATATGTGAACTATTGTTGTCGGCATTGGTCTGCTGTCTAATCTGATGGGAACAACCATATCGCTGGAGCGTTCGTAATAACTCGCTGCATGCCCTACCTTCCTATTCATAACGAATCCTACTCGCATTATACCACTGTCTTTTCGTATCTCATTTCTTAATCTAATTCTTTCAGCATCGCCTGTTCAAATTCGAATAAATTCCATTCCCCCCTTGTTTTACTTTTGTTTATAGAAGTTTTTATTTCTTCGCCATATTTTTTAAATCTTTTTTACATATTTATCTTAGGTTTCTTTTACTGCCTGTTCAATATACATTGTATCACTCCTTCATGCGCTTCGACTCTTACAACTGGAGTCTGGTTTCTGTATAAGCTGTAAATAACGTTTCGCTCTCTGTATTTTATCACTAATACTTACAGAATTTAAAAGAGTTTATTCCAGTCAGCATTGTCAAAAGCTATTTATAAATCTACAAAAGCTAGAAATGTAAGATTGTCTTTCTTCAGTCTGTCTGCTAAGAAATGCCTTAGAGCCAGTGTGCCCTTGTGGGCTCCTACATTTCTCAGAATCCAAATGAACTTCTTCGAGGTCAGTTTCTACCAATCTATTATTTTCAATTAAACATTATCGAAATATTAGGCTTTAGAGGAAGTAAAGATTATATGGCGTGTTACAGCCTTAGGTAGACGCACCAGACTACAGGTTTTCTCTTGTGCAATAATGAATGTAAATCATATGGAAACGACAGTAAAAATCCGATGAAGCTATGCACAGATGAGTTGGACAGTGTCTCTAGTAAGCTTGTAGATCGAATCATGTAGCTCTTTCCAGTTATGATCACTCAGTGAGCAAGTAAAGATGCCTAGAACAATAGTGTCACCCGCTAAGTGTGGGTGTTGGCTGAGAGGTTTCGCTTGATTTCATATTCCATGCAACCCCACATAACGAAACAATCATGCATTACCTACTTCATAATAGTTCTTGGCCGCAAACTGCAGCGTTATCGATAGCAAGGTCACCAACCCTACAGCCCGGACTTGGTTCCCTCTGATGTTCATCTCTGCTCACATGAACCGCTGCCTATAAAGACAACATTTTGACGCAGACAACGAACTGCAGAGCAGCGTAGAGACTCGGCGGAAAGCACAGGAGTCCATCTTCTATGAGGAGGGTATTGGATAGTTGGTACAACGTTATGACAGATTTATGTGTCGGAGAGGCGATTGTTTAGAGAAGTAGTTGGTATGTGTAACTAAATGTTGCAAATGAAACATTTTTGATTTTCACTGTTCTCTTTTGGGGACCGATCGGACCTTACTTTCTGAATAGCCCTTGTATAAATGCGTAGACTTCCACAGACAGTGTCAGACTACATGACATTGTTCTGAGTACTAGGTAACGTTATTTTAAAAGACAAAAATAGCTAAAAGGAAACCGATCTGTTGACTTCTTTGTCGTCGTTCTCTTTAGGGCGAGGAAACTGATGGGAACCGACGATGGTCTTCTCTAAGTACTGCGCCATGTCCAACGCCACGTTCGATTTCCCTGCCTCCACAGGTTCCTGCAACTGATGTTTCGCGATAGTGCCACGAGATGGCAGACGGAGTGAGTCGTAGGGTAAAGCTCTGTATAAGGAAGTACGTCCATCCAAAAGCATACGTTTGCCGCCGTCCACCGTTCAGGATTGGCTGAAACCGCGTCACGTGACAATGGAAGACATTGTGGGCCCAAGCGTTAATAGTATAGGAAGTGTTGTGTATTTTAGAATTTTTAAGTACAGTAATGCCTCAGTGCTGTGCTTTTGGCTGTTCGTTTCGAGACGAAAAGCGAGGAAAACTGTACAGAATTCCTTCAGAAGGGAGAGATGCAACAAGAAGGAGAATATGGCTGATGAAAATCAGCAAAGCCAACTGGCAGCCCACAATAGACTCTCGCTCGTGTGCGGTAATGACAGTTTTTAATCATTAGTGCAAATCATCTTAAGGTTTGAAATTCGCTGTGTAACAGACTTGCTGTATTTTGACTCACTTCGTGATCAGATTTGGTGCATCATTATACGTGATTAGCCTAAAGCCAGTCAAGTTTGTTTTTAAAAAGTACATCGTTTTCAAGCCTATTTTTTTGGACAAACCCTGGTAAAAATGATGTGTTTCTAGTAAATCTGTAATGTACCGAATCCTATAAAGGCGTATTTTTTGCAGCACCAAAGATGAAATAGGTAAACATTGTTTTGTTTGGTAGTTAGTGTCTAGGTCTAACTGTTAAAGATGAAAAGTGCGGTATTGAATGTTTTAGTGTAGCGTCGTCCGAAAAATACGCTATTATGGCTATCTCCACTTTAATGAGTGATTAACAAATCGTTGTTATCAGTAAGTTTAGCGAAAATAATTGGTGTGATGATGACTTGCCTCTTTAAAGTACCTATTACTTACATGTAATAGTGTAGGCCTACCGTTTCGACAAACACTGAAATAAATGAAAAGAAAAGCATAGTTGAATTGCAACTTTATACTTAACAGTACAGTATAATTTTAATTACTTCTTTTAATACAGCTTGTTGTACACTCAGCAGTCTCAGACGCAAATATGCCTAGAATATGTGCTTCATACAACATTTGTTGTTACACAGGAAACAGTCATTGAGTTAATTTTATTCATTTCCGGCCGTTTGTCTTTGCCTCCTTTTTAAATTTCTGGTACTTAGTTTCCAATCCATTCTAACAGCAAAAAAAAAAAAGTCAGAATAGCTAATAGGGTGGTTTAATAGTAATTTAACTACAACATATAAATTTTAGAGATAAAACTGCCACTGTTAGCACACAAAACGAAAAATAGTGAGTGGTCCCATACAAAGTTATCATGATTGGTAAAAATATTGATCCCATTGACTGTACAGTATGATTCAAACTTATAGTTAGGATGCTCGCAATAATAAATTGTACTTTGTTCCATACAATATAATGTACAAAAAGAAAAAAAAAATTGCTCCATGCAAGTTCCGAATCTACTACCTTTCACTCAGTAACCACTAATGTTACCAGAAAACTATTATTACTGTGGCAATGTGGTTGATACTGTACATTGTATTCAGACAAATACAGTTGTTACTGTTTCCTACAGCTTAGTTTCTATCGTAGGCCTAATTTTATTTCAACACATTTTAAAAATATTGTATTCTCTTGTACTTTCGTAATCATTCTCCTATTGTCATAAAACAATTTGCAGACGAAATTTTATTGGCTGGATCTGACAAAAATATGAAGCATGCATAATCATATAGACACGTTTATCAATTCTGTTTACTAAGGTAGCTCGCATATATATTTGAATCAAATAATTTATTTCGTATAACAAAGGAGACATTGGGCGAAATTTCGTAGTACCGAGTATCAGGAACAAGAAGTAAGTCCATATAGAACTTTAAATTAGCGATGGATTTTTCTTTGCAGTTGCGAACTAATATTGGTTCCCTTTCGTCTGGCTGACTATTGGATCGGGCCAATTTAGCGCTAATTACGAAAACAGGTTTTCTAACTCAATACTGCAGAAAGAACTGCGAAATCTGCTTTCGCTATTAATAAAGGATATCACGAAAAAAAAAAACTATGTTTCATGGTCGCCACAACAAATGATTTTCGACTAATTCAGCTTAAATTTGTTGAGATTTTTTGTTGTTAAATATCCGACATGTTCCGTTAGAAGCCACTGACCAGTCTTAGCAGTTCATTAGATGTCTGAGTACACTTCTTTAATATACACTGCTAAATATGCTGCGGAAGTCAACGTATCACCGGCAGTGCAGTGGGCCCAAAATGGCGGCCACTGGCAAGTTGGCTGTACTTTCCCTATACAAAGCTTTAGTAGTAGGGTGGATGCCAGCGCCACCGCGGCCGAGCTGGTGATAGGGGCGGGCGGCAGTGCAGGAATCAGCTGGACCCGCCGTAACGAGCGGTATCTCCGAGAAACAGTGCTGTGTCCACGACCAGCGGGAAGGTTGTGAAGGCGGCCGAGGCTATTAGTTCAGGCTGTGCTTGGAGGTGGACGGACGGTGACAAAGTCATTTCCAGGAGTGAGACGGGAAAAGACAGTTTTGGGTAGAGCTACATCCGAAGGCTTCAAGGAGCTGATGTGCGGGACTGTACCAGGCGAGATGACAGTCAGGATGGGCGAGGCTCTCATGTGGAGTGGTTGCTGTCTTCTGTGGCCGGACATACAGCACTGCATTGGAGGCAAAGAGGCGGCTTCGCCGATCATTAAGTGTAGCCACTTTCAAGTCACTTGCTGAACAGAAGTCTGTGAATGCTGAGTAATGGCGTGCTTGTGTTTACACGGAGAGGATAAGAGTTACGGGATAGCGGTACGTACTGTCAGAGAACAACCGTCATGCAGCTACTTCCTTGTTTCCTGTAGCATTACGAGTGACACACATGCTTGATGATGCCTGGCTCCTGATACACATGGAAACAACACGGCGTCGACAGAGACTTCTGAGGACAGCTAGGCCACGTGTACTACGAACAAGGACTCCACAATAAATGCGCCAAGTAAATCTAGTACTCTTTTGGCACTGGTGAGGCGGAGGATGGCGGTAATGTGCCGCCGAAACTAGTAGTGTGAGACAATAGACATTCTCAAGATACAGCTGCAGTGATATTTTTTCTCATAAGTAATGAAAGTTTTACTGATCTGAAGATGGCTTTTCAATAAGCTGATAATTGTCATCAAATGAAGGAATTTTAGCGATTCTGGCCTAGGATTTTTATCCAGATATTCTATTTGAATTAATTCACACTGTCGGTGTGATTAAGCAAAACCAGTTGTTCGTCAGTGTTAGGAGCTAAATGTGTATCGAAATTCTTGTGATTGAACCGGTGATTCACTCATGTGCATTTATATCTTTTTTTACTGCCTTATGTGAATGAATTGTCATATAAATAATTGGACAACTATTTAGTTAGACATAAGCAGGGCTATATCGGTAATGTTGTTGGTAGGTAGGGTCCTAGTTTCCGGGTGTCTGTTGTAATAGTAGACGAATGTGTTGTTAGAGGTTGTATCTCTGACCCTAAATGAGGGTACGTATTATCTGGTTTGTATGTTTTTTTAATTGTCATGCGTGATGACTGCAGAGTGCCCACCATTATGGACTGTTATGTCATTACCTGGTTGTCCTCGTAGGGACGGACTGAATTGGTTCTATATTTGACCTCGTTCTGTTGTCGTAAAACATGTCCGATAAGCAAGTGCCGTGTGCGCGGTCAACACGGGGCGTTGACGGTTGTGGCGGCGGCCAGGGCTGTTGTTCAGGCTGTACTTGGAGGTGGACCGGCGGTGGTAAAGTCATTTTCTGGGGTGACTCTGGAAAAGACAGTTCTGGGTAGAGCCACATCCGAGGGCCTCAAGGAGCTGGTGTGCGGGGCAGTGATATTTGGCATTTGATTATTCTAGCCCTACCTAAGTACCTTGCTACTGTACAGTTTTATTGCAGTTGTCACAAAGCAATCGAATTTGCTATTCTGGAACGTCATTGGACAGTTGAAAGGTTATATCATGCACTGTCCTAGTAGGTGATTGACAGTAATTGACAGGCAACAGTGAACCGGCAGCTTGTACGCAAGTGTTTTCTGCAGCAAGACATCGATGCTGCACATCAGTTCTCTGACTTCGCTTGTTTGTACTACAGGACCTGGGTCTCGAGGTGCCGCAGTGTGGCGAACGCGTGTGGTCTGGTGGACGGGTGTCGCTAGCAGTCAAGCAGCTGGGGACCTGTAGCCGCTCTAATTTACATACTGGCAAAGTGGTTTTCCATCACACCACAATATTATTGACATCTCATGGGAATATAGCCGGATCGGACAGCTGAAAAACAACCTGTACTCGAAGAGTAACGTGTAGTATATTAGACATAAGTAATTCACATTATACTGAACAGTACATGCCGTCACCTCAGCGTCCTTGCAACCAACAATGATCCGACGCACTACCCAGTTCGACTCCACAATGCATCGAGAAAGAGAGAGAGAGAGAGAGAGAGAGAGAGAGAGAGAGAGAGAAAGAAACTTAAAGATCGGATCCTCCGAGGAAAGGCAGCTGAAGCAACCTGCTAATAGATTTAGCAGACTACCGGACAGTGCCTACTTGAGAAACCGCTTTGTCCATCTATACCTCTCCATTGTGGTGGCGAGGGGGGGGGGGGGGTAGAAGGAAGGAGGTTAGTTTCGAATTTAAGACACATAGGACAAGAATCGTAAATCTTCAGTAACTAAAGCGACGCCATTGGAAGCTTTAGACTTCTAATTGATAAACCAAAGCCAGAAACCCAGTACGGCCACCGCGGTCACGGTAGACAATAATGAGAAACTGCTTAATATCTTCAGATTTATTCATTATGTAAATGAACTGCCCGTATTTCGATTTAGGTTGACAACGATTTATCTAGGTAACTTCGTCAAAAAACAGGGATGGCTCTTGTTTCTTTTTGTAGAACTGAACTCTAATTCATCATCAATATCGACTGCACTGAGATCCAAAACTTTGTTGGTATGTTTTGAAGAGAGAATTCCTAACTTACTGGTTTACTTTGTTCTTTTAATGTTTATTTTCCTGTACTAGGAGAAAGACTGAAAGACACTTATTCTAGAGAAACTAATTGCTCAAAAATTAATCTGAAAATAGACGAAAATACTTCACCTCTCAACTATGTTTGCCCCAGGCTGGACGATGTAACGGACCCCATGCAATGACGATACGTTCAAATATTCTTTCAAAACATCCAGCGCAGTTTCATTCTCCGTGGCTTCTCCTAAAACCAGAAATATTAAACAGACAGTTTAAGATACAAAATATTGTATGGCACATGTTATATTGTCAATACCTATAGACACATATGAGAAGGGATAATTATGAAGTATGTTACTATATAGCCCTCGTCAGCAACAGCAGAATATTATTGTTGTTACTGAAGAAGTTGCAACTGGTGTGAACAAAATGTACGTGTTCTAACATTCTGCGTGGTGTCTGTTTGTTCTATATCGTGTCTCCTTACCACTTTCGCGCAACGACGCTCTGAGCGTGTTTTTTAGGGAATTGACTAGTTTGAACCTGGGACCTGTTGCTGGTAAGAAGACGCCAGACCACATATGACATGTAGAATTCAGAAGAGTTCAGTGAGACTAGCGATGATATAACCAAATACTTGATGATTTCAGCGTCAGCTCCACTGCACTCCCTGTAAAAGAATCTTAATACTAACTAAATTTAGTGGAAGGGGTTCAAGGCTTTCCTATTTTTAGTTAGCTGGTAAAATAATGTCGAAAAAGCAGTTAAGTTTACCATTGGAAATTTTATTCCACTCACAAAACATTGTTTATAAATTGCACTATTGATAAAAGGAAATGTTTTAATACAGGATGGTAAAAACCAACTGCGTTCAACAAAAATGTGAACGAATATTTCCTGAGTGGGTTTCCAAGTTCTCCAATGGATCGAAGAATGACCTATGCCATATCACATCTATAATCTAGGTTTAAATTAAGTTTCACAAGAGAGAAAACTATCAAAATGGTCTACAGTGACCCTCAATTACCTTTAATTACTTATCTAACTTGTCGTAAATTACAGTGGCTGCTGTGGCTTCTCAATAACTATATAACAGAAAAATCATCGCGTTTCAGATTTTTACTTCAAGTGGCAAATGTGAACACCATGAGCTTTAATTGACGATCGACACTAGTATTACGCAAAAAGGGGGTGTAACAGATGAGACTTCTGCAGTTCTGAGTGAAGCTTTATGCGCTGTTATGCGGCATCGCGTGCGTTCATTACCTTGTCGGTGTTCGTCAGGGGGCGGCGAGCAGGACAGCTCCGCTCACCTCGCCGTCTCGGAAGCAACTCTCTTCTAACTTCTCCTTACTACAATTTACCGAAGTTGGTTTAAAAAACTATCTGGCTGTGTTTTCATCTGACCAATCAGGGTCTCAATGTTAACCTTAAGCTCCGCCTACAATAATTCTGTCCATCCAATGAGAAACGTTATACTTTTCGTGGTGGGGCAATGTTTTTAAAGTTTGCAATGTAACAGAGACGCGAAAAAGTCTAACGCTAAAACTTGCGGCTGGGGTGTGGTCCTAGCGGTTAGCTGGCGACGTGGATGTCCGTCCCTTATCGTAGGGCCTTCCAGCTTAACACGGTTCTGCTCTCGGCTTCTGTTCTCGTTTCACCCCTCGGAACTGCGTCTGTCTCACGGTGGGAAGGTATGACATGCATTTAGGCATTCTTGTGTTAGTCTGTGGTATTCCATTTGCTCAATCGTTACTCGTATTACTTTGGTTAATTTAGTGTCACGATTTATTCGGAGCTATGTGACATACTACTGGATTTGCTTATCATGTCAGGGTTTTCATGGGAGGTGTTGGATTTGCCTGACACCTTACAGTGTGAGTGTAGAAAGGTGAATTGCGTCTAGGCGACATCGAGGTATTGATGATCCAGCTCAGTAGACAAGGAGGCGTGAGGATATCAGCCACGACTCTGTTGAAGAGATCATGCGGGCATTCATCTGAAACAACATGGGGAAAAGTAAGTTCAGAACACCAGTTAGGTTTACGGCCAGTCTGCTCCCAAATCAAGTCCCAATGCCTTGAAAATGTTTGTGACATATCACTCTGAAACTGTGATATATTTAATGATGGAGGGTGTAGTATATGGTTGAAGTAATGTTGGTTAGTAATACTTAACGATACCAGCTGATGGTTGTCTATGTACTGTAGACAACAAAGGCTCAATAATATTGAAATCTGTTGACTGTGGTGGCCAGGGAAGATGCGAGAGTTCACTCTGTT
Source organism: Schistocerca nitens (assembly GCF_023898315.1). NCBI lineage: Eukaryota > Metazoa > Arthropoda > Insecta > Orthoptera > Acrididae > Schistocerca > Schistocerca nitens. The sequence continues at coordinate 604,245,764 of NC_064618.1, forward strand.
GCTCACAAAACCAGTCCTGGACGATGCGAACTGTGCAAACGGGGCCCTGTCGTCCTGGACCACAGCTTCACCATTGGGTAACAAATACTGCTTCATGGGATGGACCTGACCAGCCAGTGTGATCTCATATTCCTTGTTAATTAAGCGGCCTTGCAGAGATACCAAGGAGCCCATGTAATATCGCGATATGGTTGTCCAAATCATTATCGAACCCCTGCCAAGTTTCATTATTGCGACTTAAACTCTGCCAGAAGTTGGCAACAATGTGAAATAAGACTCATGCGACCAAAATACTTTCTTAAATTTCTCCGTAGTACAGATTTTATGGCTTCGGCATGACGTTTTCCTGTTACAGACATGTGCATCACTGATGAAAGATTTTGGAATTCGAGCTCACCCTACAATTCCCAGCTTATGGAACTCCCTTCGTGTTGTTTTAGTGGCGACAGGGTTCACAAGTGTGACATTCAGTTCTGCTGTGACTTTTGCAGCTGGCGTTCTCTTGTTTTTCGTCACAGTCCTCTTCAATGAGCATCTGTCACGATCACTCAACACACTCCGCTTCGTGAGATGCACAGCGAACATGCACCGTTCTCTCCACAGTAGTCCACAAAGGCTCAATAATACTGAGATCTGGTGATAGAAGATATTTTACATCTTTTCCTGTATGCGGTATGAATCTTCGATACGGTGCCTCTTGAAACACCAAGCACTTAGGCTACCTTGGTTACGGAAGCAGCCAACATACGAGCCCCAGCAATTTGCCCACGTTCGTAATCAATTAGCTCCGACTTAATGCACTCACAACTACACAGAACACTCTTGCAACGTGTCGAGAATGTTGTGCAAGTGCCGTTTCTAGTCAAATACGAGAGCGCAAGCTGTGGAGCTAGCATCTGCATTTGTGTTGAAGCAAGTATTTCTCATGGTCTTTCCATATTTTTGTGCAACCCTTGCAAATGAGTAAGGAGTTAGTCCAGTTGGCTGGTTCAATGGACCTTAAAAAAGGTCTGAATGTTATGAACTTTTGTATGTTGTATGTAGATGGTGCGTAGAGTAGAATCTAAGTTTCCATCTTCGAGAGCCCTGTGCCAACATAGGGGAGCCAAAAACCGCGAAATTCTGGCACTTTTTTCCGTGCATTCTCTATAATGTTTTTCCGTTACATCCTAATACAAAAAGTACTAAGAGTTCTTTGTGGAACATAGAATTTTATACAACGTAAACTGCTTAAATATATTTTATATCATATACTTACCTCTCATTAACCATGGAGTTGGGGTGACGCATGCCTCAATGATACATTTGGTTGTACCGTAGGCGCATGAACAACGGAGAGCTATCTCTGGAGAAACCAGACCAACATTTATTTTTTGAAGAGGGACAGTAACCTTTTCAGTTGACTGAGCTGATATTGTAATGTTACCTAAAATGGTGCTGTTACTGCGTACAGCTGAAAGCAAGGGGAAACTATAGCCGTTATATTTCTTGAGGCCTGTACCTCTACTGTGTTGTTAAATAATAAGGGAATGCTTTTGATAAATATTCTGGAGATAAAATAGTTTCCTATTCGACTTCCCGTGTGGGAATTATTCAAGATGATGTCGTCATAAGCAAAAACAAAACTTGCATTCAATAGGTCAGAGCACGGAAAATTAGACCCTTAATCCGGTAGGTAAGCTAGAAAATTTGGAAAGGGACTAGTTGAAGTTAGATATTGTGGGAATTAGTAAAGTTGCGTCGAGAAGAAAGGATCTTCTGGACATAATTACTGTATAAACACAGAATTATATAGGGGTACTGCAGGAGTAGGCCTACTGATGAATAATAAAATAGGAATGCGGGTAAGCATCTATGAACAACACAGTGAACGCATTATAGTAGCCAAGACAGACATAATGGCTACACCCACCACAACAGCACAAGTTTATGTCAGTTAGCTCTACAGATGTGCCTAAAGTGAAAGAACGTGTGATGAGACAAAATAAATTATTCAGATAACTAAGACGAAAATTTAATTATGACAGGGGGCTGGAATTCGATAGTAGAAAAAGGAAGAGAGGGAAAAATTGTAGGTGAACATGGACTAAGGGAAAGTAATGAAACAGGAAGCCGGTTGGAAGACTTTTGCAGAAATTTAATCATCGCTAATACTTGGTTTAAAAATCATATAAGTAGACTGAATGTGTGGAAGAGACCTGGAGACACAGGAAAGTTTCAAATACAACACATAATGGTGAAACAGAGATTTCGAAACCAGATTTTAAGCTGGTGATCATAATTTTTTGGTTACGAACTGAAGGTTAAAACTCAAGAGACTGTAAAAGGGTAGGAATTTAAGGAGATGGGACCTGCACAAATAGAAAGAACTAGAGTTAGTTGAGAGTTTCTTAAGGAGCATTAGACAATGATTAACTAAATAATGGGAAAAAGCCGGCCGGTGTTGCCCAGCGGTTCTAGGCACTTCGGTCTGGAACCGCACGACCGTCACAGGCTCGAATCCTGCCTCGGGCGTGGATGTGTGTGATGTCCTTAGGTTAGTTAGGTTTAAGTAGTTCTAAGTTGTAGGGGACTGATGACCTCATATGTTAAGTCCCATAGTGCTCAGAGCCATTTGAACCAAGGGGAAAAATGCAACAGAAGTCAAATGGTTAGTTTTGAAAGGCGAAATAGTGAAGGCAGCAGACAGACAAAGCCCACTAAAAATTTCGGATAACTCACGAAATACTGAATGTAACTGATGAAAGGAGAAAATATAAAAATGCGCAAGTGCTGCAGGCAACAGGGAATAGAGTCGTCTAAAAAAGGATGTTGACAGGAAGTGCAAAATGGCAAAGCAGGAATGGCTAGACGAGAAATATAAGAATGTAGAGGCATGCCTTACTAGGGCAAGACAGTTACATATAACTGGAAAATTAAAGAAACTTTTGGAAAAAACAGAAGCAGCTGTATGAATATCAAGAGCTAAAATGGAAAGTCAGTATAATCAAAGAAGGGAAAGCTGAAATAAATATGTATCATGTCGTCCAAAGAACGAGCATCCGTGGTTCCTCGCGGTGGAACCACAAGTAAGCTCAGTCGCTGCCACGCGTAACCACGAATGAGAGACGTCAGCGTAGACGCGCCAGAGTTCCATACGTCACCGCTGCGGAAGGCGTACTTAGCACGTCAGAGTAGAGTGCCGCTCAGCCCCGTCTGCAATCATCGACGCAGACGACAGCATCGCCTCATTACAGAACTGGCAGTACGAGAGTTGTATTAGACAGAACTATGTACAAAGTTGTACTTTGAGAGACTGTATCAAATGCTAAGATCAACTCGACCTCCTCCAGAAGCAAATCCGAGAACCCACCACAGTGCCGACGACTGTTCTTCGTTCGGCACAACAACGTCTACAAGGGCTATTAAAGCAAACGAATTTGAAGGCAATATTATATAAACGGAAGAGAAAGTAGATGAAGACAAGTTGGAAAATATGATATTGAGAAAGAATTTTGACAGAGCACTGAAAGACTTCATTCGAAATGAGGCTGTTGGAGTCCTAGGCAGATCCAGCCACGACAAAACTATTCCACCTGGTGTACAACACATGAGACAGCCGAAAAATCCATGAGACCTCAAGAAGAATGTAATAACCCTAATTTCGAAGGCGGGAATTGACAAGTGTGAATAGGATCGAAAACCAGTGTAATACATCATGATTGCTAAATAATGACGCGATATATTTATAGAAGAATAGAAAAAATGGAAGAAGCCGACATCGCGAAAGATCAGTTTGGGTTCCGGAGAAATGCAGGAAAATGCGTGCAGTACTGATCCTACAAGGATAGGTATCCGCTATGGTACTTTTTCTGTGTGACGAGTTTATATCTGGCGAACGGTATGTCAGAAACCAGCAGTAAAAGTGTGCAGAAATCCTATAAGCTGTCATGAGTCACCAGTCAACCTTAGCACTGCACATTAACGGCGAGCATGCGAACGTATTCGACAGAAAGCCGCACAACTGTTGCTGCCAAAACCATTTTACGCGCGAAGTAACGAAGATCTGTCAACATCGCTCCCTAACACACCCAAGTTTGCACAAGCGTGTCACTTTGTTATTCATATCCAAGTACAGCCCATCTGGTATGAGTAGTAATGTCTGTGGTGGTGGTGGTGGTTAGTGTTTAACGTCCCGTCGACAACGAGGTCATTAGAGACGGAGCGCAAGCTCGGGTTAGGGAAGGATTGGGAAGGAAATCGGCCGTGCCCTTTCAAAGGAACCATCCCGGCATTTGCCTGAAACGATTTAGGGAAATCACGGAAAACCTAAATCAGGATGGCCGGAGACGGGATTGAACCGTCGTCCTCCCGAATGCGAGTCCAGTGTGCTAACCACTGCGCCACCTCGCTCGGTAGTAATGTCTGTAACGGAGTTTCGAGCAGTTAGGTGCGAGATATATTTTTGAATGGAAACATTTCTGCGTTTGCAGAGGAGAAGACTAGTATCCTCAAAGTGAACTTTAGTTTGTGGTTCAGCACGATTGTCAGCGCAGAGCTGTGACGATCCTCCTACCACGCCGCAAGTAAATATACGTCCTGCTGAACAGCTGCACCTTGTTTGCAATAAATCTTAGACAAATTTTACGCCCCTCTGATTGGTTGCCTTGTCTTGGAGAATTTTATTGCAACAATTTCAATGTCCGATTACTGTAAGGTGTCTTGAGATGTTTATATTATTAGCATCTTGTTTCGTACGAAATATTGCTGTAGTTTTCGGTCCGATGGTAGTTTATCCAGTTTTCTTTTCATCTCAGCATACATAGCTACTGTATTTAAGTTGGTTATTGTATTTAAGCTTAGGTTTTCTTCTGCAATCCTCGCCCCCCCCCCCCCCCCCCCAACATCCACACACACACACAAACACACACACAAGCACGCACATACGCGCGCGCGCACATACATACTTCCCTGGCTATAACCCAATTAACTAATCATTAGTGCCTCAGCATGTATCCTACCAACCGATCCATTCCTTTAGTCAAGGTGTGCAACAAATTTCTTTCCTCTTTGATGTGTTTCAGTACTTTCTCATTTGTTATCGATTCCGCTTATTTAAACATTAACACTCTTCTGCTCCCTTTCCTTTCAAAACCTATTTTCTTCTTGTGTGTGCCCATGATCCTCCATGCTTCGCTTTGGCATAAGGGGCTTCATTCTAATATACTTGGTTACGGCTGTTAATTTTTCACGTCCTCTTTTCGAGGCATCAGTAATTCCGTTAAACTGAACGTTCCAAATCTTTTGCCATCCCAGACGGAATTTGTTATCTCTGAACTTAAACTCTTCTAAAAATTTCTTCTTTTTCTATTCGCAGATTGATTAACAAGAACTTACGATCCATACTTAGGTTACATTCTGAACATGATTGTACGGTGTAAATTGGCATGAACTGTGACTTCCATCAATGGTTTTGGTAAGCTGAAGGCGTCCTAAAGATGAGCTATGAAGGCAAACACGAATATAGGAACTTTAGAAGGAATTAGAAGCAGAAATAGGCAGCCGTACTCAAGAGAAAACAAGTATCTCACCACTGTCTGCTGCGGCTTCAGACACGTCTTCACTGCTCATCGGAGCTCAATTCGTAGCGGGCCTCATCAGTGAAGACAAGTCTACTCCAGTCAATGAGATACCAGACCGAAGGTTCCGGAAAGTCTCCGGAAGTTGGTGGGAAACCAGCCGGGCTGTCGCCCACCGTACGACCCGATAACCGGGAGTGATGGTCTGGGGTGCCATTTCTTTTCATAGCAGGACCCCTTCAGTTGTCATCTGCGACACCCTCACAGCACAGTGGGACGTCTACGATATTTTGCACCCCGTTTTCTTGCCTTTCATCATGGCAAGCCGTCCTGGGGTAACATTTCAGCAAGATAATTTCCCCCCCCCCCCCCCCCCCCGTTTAGGACGAGAGTTTCTACAGTTTGTCATTCGTGCTCGCTAAAGCCTACCCTGGCTAGCAAGGTCATCGGATCTCTCCGCAATTGGGATTGTTCTGAGCACTATGTGCAGGGCCCCCTAACCGACTCCGGATTTTGACGGTCTAACGCGCCAATTGACAGAGTTTGGGGTGATATCCGTGAGGAGAACATCTAGCAATACCAAGCCTAGTAACTGCTTAGATAAGGGCCACAGGTGGATAAACTTGTTCTTTTTGTGAAGCCCTTTCTCTTGAATGAATCATCTAGTTTTTCTGAAACTATAGTCATTGGTTTGTACACGTACAACATATCTAACGATTTCCGTTGGCTCCAGATAATTCTTTCGTGATGGTGAGCCAACTCTGCGCAGCCAGAAGTTCGCAATGTGATTCCTAGAAAACCGTTTGTTTGGATCTTCATAGGTCAGTCTTTATTCACCATTTTTTATTACCGGTACTTCTCTGTCGTCAGAAATCTGTGGCATACATCCGTGCAAACAATGTGCAATAATCTGTCAAATGTTAGTAGAAATTTTCTGTCTTCAATCCTCAAATAGAGAATATGGGCACAGTAATCATAAGACACAGATCCTCAAGCACTAAAGCACTTTTAATTTTGCACCTCTTTCACACTATGTTTATGACATTTATTATTGCATTTTCACTAAATAGTACGAGTTTACGAACTTGAAGTTTGCCCAAAATTTCCAGAATATGCCTCAAATAATCGCAAATCCGCATACGCATTATTACTAAAATATGGTGTCAAAAAGTGCAATCAGTTGCGGTTTCACTCAATAGGTGCTACAAGTCCTGTTTTCGATTACAGCCACCACTTTACAACAGAACTTTTCCCTAAAACTATTATTTACGCCGAACATTAAGTTTCTTGCTCATTCAGAGTACATATGTGATTGGACCTAAAAAGAAAAGAGTAGGATAGACGGAAAAAAAAGTCTGATTTCAGTCCGAATCGGCTGAGCTGTGGTCTGTTGCGTGCGCCGTTAACCATTGCGACGCAGCTGTGCCAATGAAAAAGGTACGAACAATTTCTGATGTGGGTTACGCTTACTGCATGCAAATAGTGACATGAAAGGTAAAATCATTCAGATTTCAAGAAATGTATGTTCTTATTCTTTGGGGCCCTAGGTACTTGTTTAAAAATGCATTTGAACTCTGTTATTGAGAAGTTTTTCCACTTGAGTTACGTTCCACATATGAGTTACAATATTTTACGCTGAAGCATGCTAATATGTTGTTACGAAAAATTCTGTCACATCAAAACTGTGTGTTGAATCGCAGCTCCAGTGACGTATTCAGGGTAGTTCGTGAGGAGTTTAGGAAGTAGTCTACAGATACTGGCAAACTAAGACCCCCAAGATGTACTTTTTAACCCGGATTGGTTGAAACAATGTACTCCTTTTTTTTGCAAAGGATACAGCGCTATATAAACTTCAATACGAGATATTTTATCTCAGAAGAAAGTACGAGAGATGAATCTGTACGGTGGGCACTTTGGCTGCAGACGTGATTTATGGAAATACAAAATAGAAACGCTGTTTTGTAGCTACACAGAAATTTTCTAAACTAAAATGTGAATCTTAAATTAAATCGGACTACTCTAACGTCTGATAAATATTAATTTTGTTGATATATTGAAAACTGTGTTTTACAGTGAAGAAACAGCACAGTGTTTCAATAGATATCGAGTCAGAACAAAAATTATGCAACCAGATGTCGAAAACTGGCAGAACATACTCTTGTGATGTTTCTGTGTTAGACTGGGATTACAGGACTTTGTTTTTATTTTTACTCCGTTGTGTGGATCAGCTGCATGAGCGTAATGCCACAGATCATTACTTATTGACAGAACGTTCTTCAGAATCTGTAAATATTATTGTCTGAGTAGAATTTACAGTTTTTGTGCAAAAGAACTGAAATTAACATTGACAGAAAGAATCACCGGGTATTTAATCATTCTTTTCAATTATATTCAGAACACAGTGCAGATAAAAGAAGTAAATCTATATATAGCCACTTCCAACTTTCACACAATATTAAAAGGGCAACATTGATCTGGGCGGTATGACACTGTCTTCTTCGCAAATGTCTCGAAGCGTATAGTGTAATTAAAGGAAAGACGGAAATTCTAATTGATCGGTACAGTGGAACTTCCAATTTTTCCGCATAAGGGAAAAAATTGATATTAAGCGATTATAGAAGCTTGCTCCAAGATATGTAGAAACCAATTCATCCAACAAAAAAAAAAAAAAAAAGAAAAACTAACTAATTCACTGTTAATGGACCTTACGAAAGCCGTCAAGAGAAGCGATAATCTCGGGAAGAAGGTAAAATTTACATGGCTCAAGGGAAATGCTAACGTTAAGTATAATGAAACAGACAGTGACTCAGCGAAGACTTCCGCTCAAAACGGCACTCGTAAGTACATCGAAATACCGTGCCATCAGACGTGAAGACTACATTGTACGGGAGAACAGGGTACCAAAGACAGACGAATATCAGTAAAGAGGGATATTGCGGACAATTACAGCCAAACATTCCCTCGAAGCCCTGGTTCCACACAATTATGGAGAAGTTATAACTTCCACAGTTCCCATAACGTTAAATCATGAATCACTCACAGCTGTCTACATCGAATACTAATTGGAGATAATCCTTATTGTGAGATGTTGATTTCATACAAAAGTTAGTCAGTTTTCATTAACCACTGCCGAATAATTCAGCAGCTGCCCTTCATTAAAATAATATATTAATTTTAAAATGAATTATGAAATTGTTAAATGAATGTAACGTAACCCCGTAAAATCCTAGAAAATTCCTAAAACACCAACAGATGACTGTGTGTGTCCTTCCGGCAAAAAAGGGTGATCAGCAGTATATTTCAGTCTATATCTGATTTTTTTTTCAATTGCCTACCAGTAGGGACACATTGTTCTTCAACGAACGGTTTACCAATACGTGAAATATCAAAGTCCATTTGTTTTTGTGGGTTTTAGTACTATGTGCGAAAGTTAGATCATTGTCACAGTCTCTGTAGACTCATAACTGTTTTGTCTCATATGTAACGAACTACGCACGTGTTAGATTACCTATAGGGTTTATTATTTATATGAATAACTGCTTTGGAGCCTACAATAAATCATCTTTGACTATGTCTGCTTGTTTTTAATTTTCTTAGCTCCCAGACATTTTGTATCTTTGGAGACTGTCGTTCATTTTCGTTCTACGTCCACTTCCTTGCATTTGCTGACCTATTGCTTTCCTGAACTCCTGCATGTCCGTTCTAATACCAATGTTTCCCATGTCTTTGTCAATTTCATTGAACCATATAGGCTTGGATTTGTAGCTGTTTAGTAAGATGAAGATCTGCTTGGTTTGTTATTATCCATACGGTAAATGTATCCATACAGCTCTACTTTTCTTTTTCTCGTCGCATCAGCTAGATTTTCCATTTTCAAATGGAGCTGTCTATTTGATTCTAATTTATTTTCAGCGTTACTATATCTTTTAGCTCTCAGTATTTTCCAATTTTTCTAAGATCTCAAAATTTTGTTAGTTTATATCGCATTCAGTGTTTGAGTTCTTGCCATTGTTTGATAATAGCATCAAATTTCCGTCCAATTTAGCTTTTGCAAGCATTCTCAAAAATTTAGAAAAAGTAATGTACAATCGGCTTTATAACCATCTTATCTTAAATAACATACTGTCAAAGTCGCAGTTCGGATTTCTAAAGGGTTCTGATATTGAGAAAGCTATCTTCATTTACAATGAAAATGTGCTTAATTCAACAGACAAAAAATTGCAGGCAACTGGTATATTTTGTGATCTGTCAAAGGCATTTGACTGTGTAAATCACAAATCCCTTTAAGTAAATTAGAATATTATGGTGTAACAGGAAATGCTGCAAAATGGTTCAAATCTTATATCTCTGACAGAAAACAAAGGGTGTAATTAGGAAAGAGACATGTATTAAGCTATCAGGCATCATCCAACTGGGAACTAGTTAGATGTGGGGTCCCACAAGGTTCCATTTTAAGGTCCTTACTTTTTCTTGAGTATATCACTGACCTTTCATCAGTAACATTACCATATGCCAAGTTCGTTTTGTTTGCCGATGATAAAAACATTGCAATAAATAGCAAATCAAGTGTAGTCTTAGAAAGATCGGCTAGTAAAATATTTGTAGACCTTAATCACTGGTTCGTAGTCAATTCTTTGTCACTAAACTTTGAGAAAACACACTACATGCAGTTCAGATCTTGTAAGTGGTGTCCCACGAGTAAATGCCTAACATACGATGACAAGCAGATAGAAGAAGTGGACAGTGTTAAATTCTTGGGATTACAGCTTGATAATAAATTCAACTAAGAGGAGCACACTACAGAACTGCTGAAGCATCTTAACAAATCTCTATTTGCAATGTGAATTGTGTCAGAGAAAGGGGATATAAAAATGAAAAAGCTGGCATACTATGCTTACTTTCATTTCACAATGTCATATGGGACTATTTTTTGGGGTAATTCATCAAGCCAAGCTAAAGTTTTCCAGACACAAAAACATGCTGTAAGAGCTATATGTGGTGTGAACTGAAGAACATCCTGCAGAAGCCTGTATAGGGAACTAGAGATACTAACTACTGCTTCCGAATATATTTATTCCTTAATGAAATTTGTCATTAAAATATATCACTTTTTCAGACCAACAGCTCAATTCATGGAATCAATACTAGAAATAAGAATAATCTTCACAAGTATTTAAAGTCACTTACTCTTGTACAAAAAGGTGTGCATTATTCAGGAACACACATTTTCAATAACTTGCCAGCAGCCATAAAAAGCTTAACAACCAATGAAATTCAGTTCAAGAGAAGCCTAAAGGATTTATTGGTGGCCAACTCCTACTACTCCATTGATGAATTTCTCAGTAAAACCAACAGATTTGTATATATATATATATATAACTTCTGCACAATTTCAGTGCAGTAATGTGTTCATTGTAAATATGTGTGTTTGTATGTGTGTGTGTGTGTGTAAGTACAATCTAACTTCTGCACCATTTCAGTGCAGTAATGTGTTCATTCTAAATAATTATTATAGTAGTTCTATTACATGTTCATTACCTTATAAACAAAAAACCTTTTTATTCTAAATTCAGTGCATTAGTGTTTGTAAAATGACTCTTTCATATAGCGTTCATTAAAAAAATATGACGATCATTCCACTTGGGACCTGTGGAATGGTACATTAGCTTATTTATTTGAGTTGTAAGTATTTGTGATGTAACATTGTTTTTCTCACATGTTGTACATCCTGGGGGACCTCCTCACTAGGGATCAATTGGAATGAAAGTAAATCTAATCAAAACTAATCTAAACAAACCTAATGTCTTAGTTTTGTGTTTCAAGACAAAGTATTTGGCTAGATGTGTTTTTGTGATTTGGAATGTCCTATCCGTTTCATGTGCTCTATTTTCTATTGTTACGCTTTCTTTTGTATTGCTCTTGATCTATTCTTCTAGGAATTTAATATTTTTTTAAAAAATTGTATTGTCATGATTTTTAAAATTTTTGGATCATCACTGATGTTCGTCGTAAACTGCGATTTCTTTTTAAATGATATTTTTAAGCTACTCAGGTGCTTGTTTACGTAGTTTTGCGAATTCTTCAGTGGGGTTATCCACTACGTCAGTAATTAACGCCGTGTTTTCTGCAAAATATAGACGATCTATAACGGTTTCATTTGGACTCTTCCCATTTGAACATCCTTAGTATTGAGAGACTTCTTCCACTCTCCAGCAACTTTCTCTAAGGCACAGTTAAAAGGTAGAGATGATAAATCATGTCCTTGTATTACACATGATTGTATTTCTAAAGCTTTTTACGTTGCATGCGAATTTTACTTTTGATGTTGTATTTGTTAAAGTTTCTGTAATTATTCCTGTTGTTTTATTGTCGATCCCTAATCCATTTGTAATTATGATTGGAGCATTTCTGATGATTGAGTATTAGGTCCATTAAAAATCTGCAAAAGTTGTCACGTATTTCAACTTTCTGATTTTTCTCATTTTAGTTATTGTCTTTAGATTTAATATTGGCTCTGTGCAAGATCTTCCATTCCCAGAACCTCCTAGATATTCTCCTAGTTGTTGGTCGAGAACTCCTACAGCTCTCTTCAGAAGTGCTTTCCGTGGACGAGATCTTACGCATCACTGGCAAGACAAAGAGATTTCTCCACAATTTTTGAGCTCTATTTTCTTTCCCTTTTTTGTAATGGATATATTAATATCTATGTCTATTTTCCTGGTAAGCTACTTTTTGCTCAGATTTCATTAACTATTTCATCTACATCTACATCTACATCTATACTCCGCGAGCCACCTTACGGTGTGTGGCGGAGGGTACTTATTGTACCACTATCTGATCCCCCCTTCCCTGTTCCATTCACGAATTGTGCGTGGGAAGAACGACTGCTTGTAAGTCTCCGTATTTGCTCTAATTTCTCGGATCTTTTCGTTGTGATCATTACGCGAGATATATGTGGGCGGTAGTAATATGTTGCCCATCTCTTCCCGGAATGTGCTCTCTCGTAATTTCGATAATAAACCTCTCCGTATTGCGTAACGCCTTTCTTGAAGTGTCTGCCACTGGAGCTTGTTCAGCATCTCCGTAACGCTCTCGCGCTGACTAAATGTCCCCATGACGAATCGCGCTGCTTTTCGCTGGATCATGTCTATCTCTTCTATTAATCCAACCTGGTAAGGGTCCCATACTGATGAGCAATACTCAAGAATCGGACGAACAAGCGTTTTGTAAGCTACTTCTTTCGTCGATGAGTCACATTTTCTTAGAATTCTTCCTATGAATCTCAACCTGGCGCCTGCTTTTCCCACTATTTGTTTTATGTGATCATTCCACTTCAGATCGCTCCGGATAGTAACTCCTAAGTATTTTACGGTCGTTACCGCTTCCAATGATTTACCACCTATGGCATAATCGTACTGGAATGGATTTCTGCCCCTATGTATGCGCATTATATTACATTTATCTACATTTAGGGAAAGCTGCCAGCTGTCGCACCATTCATTAATCCTCTGCAGGTCTTCCTGGAGTACGTACGAGTCTTCTGATGTTGCTACTTTCTTGTAGACAACCGTGTCATCTGCAAATAGCCTCACGGAGCTACCGATGTTGTCAACTAAGTCATTTATGTATATTGTAAACAATAAAGGTCCTATCACGCTTCCTTGCGGTACTCCCGAAATTACCTCTACATCTGCAGATTTTGAACCGTTAAGAATGACATGTTGTGTTCTTTCTTCTAGGAAATCCTGAATCCAATCACAAACCTGGTCCGATATTCCGTAAGCACGTATTTTTTTCACTAAACGTAAGTGCGGAACCGTATCAAATGCCTTCCTGAAGTCCAGGAATACGGCATCAATCTGCTCGCCAGTGTCTACGGCACTGTGAATTTCTTGGGCAAATAGGGCGAGCTGGGTTTCACATGATCTCTGTTTGCGGAATCCATGTTGGTTATGATGAAGGAGATTTGTATTATCTAAGAACGTCATAATACGAGAACACAAAACATGTTCCATTATTCTACAACAGATTGACGTAAGTGAAATAGGCCTATAATTATTCGCATCTGATTTATGACCCTTCTTGAAAATGGGAACGACCTGTGCTTTCTTCCAGTCGCTAGGTACTTTACGTTCTTCCAGAGATCTACGATAAATTGCTGATAGAAAGGGGGCAAGTTCTTTAGCATAATCACTGTAGAATCTTAAGGGTATCTCGTCTGGTCCGGATGCTTTTCCGCTACTAAGTGATAGCAGTTGTTTTTCAATTCCGATATCGTTTATTTCAATATTTTCCATTTTGGCGTCCGTGCGACGGCTGAAGTCAGGGACCGTGTTACGATTTTCCGCAGTGAAACAGTTTCGGAACACTGAATTCAGTATTTCTGCCTTTCTTCGGTCGTCCTCTGTTTCGGTGCCATCGTGGTCAACGAGTGACTGAATAGGGGATTTAGATCCGCTTACCGATTTTACATATGACCAAAACTTTTTAGGGTTCTTGTTTAGATTGTTTGCCAATGTTTTATGTTCGAATTCGTTGAATGCTTCTCTCATTGCTCTCTTTACGCTCTTTTTCGCTTCGTTCAGCTTTTCCTTATCAGCTATGATTCGACTACTCTTAAACCTATGGTGAAGCTTTCTTTGTTTCCGTAGTACCTTTCGTACATGATTGTTATACCACGGTGGATCTTTCCCCTCGCTTTGGACCTTAGTCGGTACGAACTTATCTAAGGCGTACTGGACGATGTTTCTGAATTTTTTCCATTTTTGTTCCACATCCTCTTCCTCAGAAATGAACGTTTGATGGTGGTCACTCAGATATTCTGCGATTTGTGCCCTATCACTCTTGTTAAGCAAATAGATTTTCCTTCCTTTCTTGGCATTTCTTATTACACTTGTAGTCATTGATGCAACCACTGACTTATGATCACTGATACCCTCTTCTACATTCACGGAGTCGAAAAGTTCCGGTCTATTTGTTGCTATGAGGTCTAAAACGTTAGCTTCACGAGTTGGTTCTCTAACTATCTGCTCGAAGTAATTCTCGGACAAGGCAGTCAGGATAATGTCACAAGAGTCTCTGTCCATGGCTCCAGTTCTGATTGTGTGACTATCCCATTCTATACCTGGTAGATTGAAGTCTCCCCCTATTACAATAGTATGATCACGAAACTTCTTCACGACGTTCTGCAGGTTCTCTCTGAGGCGCTCAACTACTACGGTTGCTGATGCAGGTGGCCTATAGAAGCATCCGACTATCATATCTGACCCACCTTTGATACTTAACTTAACCCAGATTATTTCACATTCGCATTCGCTAATAACTTCACTGGATATTATTGAATTCTTTACTGCTATAAATACTCCTCCACCATTGGCGTTTATCCTATCCTTGCGGTATATATTCCATTCTGTGTCTAGGATTTCGTTACTGTTCACTTCCGGTTTTAACCAACTTTCCGTTCCTAATACTATATGCGCACTATTTCCTTCAATAAGAGATACTAATTCAGGAACCTTGCCCTGGATACTCCTGCAGTTTACCAATATTACGTTAACTTTTCCTGTTTTTGGTCTCTGAGGACGGACGTTCTTTATCTTCCGTTGAACACAGAATAATGTTACCCCTAGAATGTAGCCATGATAACAGCAACCACTCTAAACAAATAGTCTAGGGAAGGCGTCTTTCATTAGTCATCAAAATGTTCTGTTCCCCATGTTCCAAATTAGCCACAGCAACCGGAGACTTCCGGTTCTGCCAACGACCTTATCAAAGAGATCGGAGGAGAGAAAAGAGTTTCAGCGGAATCTCTTCTCCTTGGGGCGAGAAACTACACATGAAAGGAGAAAGTAATGACCAACGATATGAGGGTGAAGAAGGCAATGGCAACCGCAGTATTAAACACACCCACAGGACATGTGGTCTGTAACAGAAAAAGTCTCATGATGATCTCTCCATTGACAAAAGATTCCGCATTAGTTCCCCATTCAGATATCCAGGAGGGGACTGCCAAATGGGATATGATCAAGATGAAAAGACTGAATAACCAACGAATGGGTGAGGTTGGGCCTGCAATGTCAGATGTCTAAATGTGGTAGGGAAGCTAGAAAGCCCAAAAAGCAAAGGCAATGGCACAGTCTAGATATAGTGATAGTTGAACGAAATGCAAAAAAAGGTAAGGATTTATGACCAGATGAATATAGTGTAATATCAGTAGCAGTAGAAAACGGAATAACGGGAGCAGTATTCTTTATGAATACAAATGTAACGTAGAGAATGAGTTACTGTGAACAGTTCAGTGATATTGTTGTTCTAATCAGAATCGACAGGAAACCATCAATAACAAAAGTTCAGGTATACATTCCGACGTCACAAGCAGAAGATGACGAGGTAAAGAAAGTATATGAGGACACTGAACATGTGTTACAGTATATAAAGGGAGACGATTACGTAATAATCATTGGGGCTAGGGACGCGGTAGTAAAGGACTGAGTAGAAGAAAGTGTTAGAGCGAATGTGGGATTGGTAGTAGGAACGACAGAGGAGAAAAACTAATTTAGTTCTGCAACAAATTTCAGCTCTTGATGGCGAATAATCACAAGAGGTGGAGGTGTACTTGCAAAAGGCCCGAAGGCATAGAACGATTCCAGATGGATAACATCAAGGTCAGGCGGAGATTCTGAAATCAGAAATTTGATTGTAGGTCGTACCCAGGAGCAAATATAGATCACAATTTAATAACGATTAATAGACTGAAATTAAAGAGAATCGTGTGGAGCAATCAGTGAAAGAAGCGGGATACTGAAGTACCGACGAAAGATGAAATGCCTTTTTCTGTTCTCTAACGGCGTACGTACTGCGATAATGAATACCACAGCATAATGATAAGTTGGCGAGAAGTAGAAGCTGGAGCAGAGGAACATAAGTACAGTACAAGGAATATAGCTTCAATTGATCGAAGAATAAAGGAAGTAAATAATACAGCAACATAAGTCACTTAGGAATAAAACGAAAAGGACTTAGAGGAAGGCAACTTGAAATGGCTGCAGGAAAAGAATGAAGAAATCAAGAAAGTAGTGGTAGCCGGAAAGCTGATTCAGAATAAAGAAAAGTCAGAATAACTTTCGGTGATATTAATATAGGTGGAAAGAGTACACTGAAGGCCTCACTCACGCTATCTCGAAGTTAGCAAGAGCAGATGAGTGCAAGAACAAGTACACATCAACCTCACAGCTCATGCATCATAATTGCAAGCAGGAATAGTATACAGAAGAAAGGCAAATAAAACTGAGGATATGTTAGATGACCATCAGTTTGGTTTTCGGAAATATAGTGGCACCAGAGAAGCGGGTCTGACGTTGAACTTGATTATGGAAGCAAGACTTAAGAAAAATCGAGAAATCTTCACAGGGTTTGTCGACCTACAGAAAGCGTTCGATAATATCAAATAGTACAGGATGTTCGAATTTCTGATGAAAATAGGAGTATGCTATAGGAAAAGAATGATAACTTACAATACACTATGTGATCAAAAGTATCTGGAAACCCTCAAAAACATACGTTCTTCATATTAGGTGCATTGTGCTGCCACCTGCTGCCAGGTACTCCATATCAGCGACCTCACTAATCATTAGACATCGTGAGAGAGCAGAATGGGGTGCTCTCCTAACTCACGGACTTCGAGCTTGGTCAGGTGATTGGGTGTCACTTGTGTCATATGTCTGAACCCGAGATTTCCACGCTCCTAAACATCCCTAGGTCCTCCGTTACCGATGTAATAGTGAAGTGGAAACGTGAAAGGACACATACAGCACAAAAGCGTACAGGCCGACCTCGTCTGTTGACTGACAGAGAGTGCCACCAGTTGAAAAGAAAGAGGGTCGTAATGTGTAATAGGCAGACATCTATCCAGACCACCACAATGGAATTCCAAACTGCATTAGGATCCACTGCAAATACTATGACAGTTAGGCGGCAGGTGAGAAAAGTTAGATTTCATGGTCGAGCAGCTGCTCATAAGCCACAATTCATCCGGTAAATGCCAAATGACGCCTCGCTTGGTGAAAGGAGCGTAAACATTGTACGAGTGAACAGTGGAAAAACCATGTGTGGCGTGACAAACCATGGTACACAATGTAGCGATCCGATGACAGGGTGTGGGTATGGCGAATGCCCGGTGAACGTCAACTGCCAGTGTGTGTAGTGCCAACAGTAAAATTCGGAGGCGGTGGTGTTATGGTGTGGTCGTGTTTTTCATGGAGGGAGCTTGCATCCCTTGTTGTTTTATGTAGCACTATCACAGCACAGGCCTACATTGAATTGAAGAGCAATTCGGGGATGGCTACTGCATCGTCAACACGATCGAGTACCTGTTCATAATGCACGGCCTGTGGCGAAGTGGTTACGTCACAATAGCATCCCTGTATTGGACTGCCCTGCATAGAGTCTTGACCTGAATCCTACAGAACACCTTATTGATTTTTTGGAACGCCGACTTCGTGCCAGGCCTCACCGACTGACATAGATACCTCTCCTCAGTGAAGCACTCCGTGAAGAATGGCACCCCATTCCGCAAGAAACCTTCTAGCACCTGACTGAACGTATGTCTGAGAGAGCAGAGGCTGTCATAAAGGCTAAGGGTGGGCCAACACCATACTGTATTCCAGCATTACTGATGGAGGGCGCTATGAATTTGTAAGTCATTTACAGCCAGGTATCCAGATACTTTTGATCACATAGTGAATGTACAAGAATCAGGAAGGATCAACAAGATTGGAAGACCAACAACGGAATGCTCGATTAAGAAACGTGTAAGCCAGGGAAGCAGTCTATTGCTCCTACTGTTCCGTCTATATATCAAAGATACAATGACGGAAATAAAAGAAAGATTCAAGAGTGAAATTAAAGTTCAGGGTCAAAGGGTATCAATGATACAGTTCTCTGTTGACATTGCTGTCCTCAGTGAATTTGAAGAACAAGCAGTTCTGATGAATGTATTAACGGTCTAATGAGCACACACTAAAGATTAAGAGTAAACCAAATAAAAATGAAAGTAACACATGAGGACATAAAAACACACTAGTGCAGGCAGTGTGGGCAGTGACGAGGAATCGTCATGCGAAGTGTCATACATATGCCTTAATTTGAGGAAGACATTTTTGAGAATGTAGATTTGGAGCACAGTATTGTAAGACAGTCAATCATGGGGAGTGAGAAAACGAGAACAGAACAGAATTGAACCGTTTGAAATGTGTTGCTACAGAAGAATGTTGAATATCAGGTGAACTGATAAAGATAAGGAATGAAAATGTGAAAATGTTCTCTGCAGATTCTGCTAAGATAAGAACGTGTGGGAAATACTCGTATGACGAAGGGACGGGATGACATACTATGTCTTAAAACATCAGAAAATGACTTATTTGGTACTACAGGGAAATGCAGGAGGTAAAATCTGTAGGGGAGGACATAGGCGTCCACAAGGAGGAGGGCAGAATTGGGTACTTTCCAACTCTATGGAATCTAGAGTACATTACAGAAGTGATTTCCCGTGATACCCTTTCACCTCTCGTTTAGCCGTTTGTAGCATTACGTGGCTGATCGCAGTGGGAAAGTAATACAGCTTCAGCAATTGCTGTATAAGTTAAGTTTATTTGGCGGTTTTAGTATTTCCCTCCCCCCTCCCCCCTCCTTATCCGGATAATTTTCCGAGGACGCCCATGTGAGAAGACAGAGACAAGAATACATGCAACGAAAAGACTATCTGGCAAAAAAATTGAAGCATCCCGACACGGTCGGATGTGAATGTAACTTCATACGCGCCTACGAAATCGGCAGGTACGTAAATGGTTAGAGTTGCAGTTCTCTGTGGCAGATAGAACTGCCACCCGTGTTCATTGGTTCAAAAATGTTCAAATGTGTGTGAAATCTTGTGGGACTTAACTGCTAAAGTCATCAGTCCCTAAGCTTACATACTACTTAACCTAAACTATCCTAAGGACAAACACACACACCCATGCCCGAGGGAGGACTCGAACTTCCGCCGGGACCAGCCGTACAGTTCACGACTGCAGCGCCTTAGACCGCTCGGCTAATCCCACACGGCGTGTTCATTGGTACTGATAGTGTTTAGTATTGCAGTCAGATCTTTCAAGGTTTATGAAGGATGTTTATAAGGGGTAGTCAGATGTCGAGCCACCACGGTGAAGGACGTGGCGATGCCACGTACTCACTTGGGGTAGCGTTATCATCACCTGACCTAGTTTCAAAAGGGGCCTCACTATTCATCTCCCTTTGGCCTTCTGGTCGAAACGTGCATCGTTCAGATTTGTGGAGAATCTGGATTAGACAGCTGCCCGATGTTAGATTGCATGGCAGTGTGGGGGCAGGCACACTCGTCGTGGGCTTTCCAGTCGACTACGTTTGACAAACACAGTGGAGGAATGCCGGGTTGTGCATCAAGCAAACCGTGACCCCGCAGTTCGAGTCCCTGAAACATTCTGTGTCATCCCGAACTATTGGTTGGAGGCTGTCTACAACCAGACTAGTGAATTACTGTCCCACGCTTAGGCTGCTATGATCACTAGAACATAAACGCCTGCGGTTGGAGTGGTGCCATGATTGGGAAACATGAAATGCTGATGAATGGTGTCGCACTGTTTTCAGTAGTGAATCGCGGTTCTGCACTAGTTGTATGACCATCAACGGTGAATGTGGCAGCGACCTCGGGATAAGTACCATTATCCCAGGGTTTTGCAGGGGCACAGCGATATTACTCTTGGCGTCATGGTGAGGAGAGCCATCAGGTTTGAATCCAGGTCATGGCGGATAGTGACTGAGGGAACTGTAACGGCACAGCGGTACGTTACAGGCATCCTGCCTGCTCTTGTGTTACTTATCATGCGACAAATTCCTGGTACCACTTTTCAACAGGACAATGCTCGCCCACACTTGAGACGTGTCTCTATGAACTGTCTTTGAGGTGTTAAGCTACTTGAATGGGTTGCAAGATCCCCAGATATGTGGAGCAGCTCGGGCAACAACTCCATCCACGTATCAGTAACCAGGATATCAGTGAACAGCTACAACTGCTGGCCATCTTGCCTCAGGAGAGGGTACAATGGTATTATGACAACCTTCTGAATCGAATCAGTGCATACACGCAGACCAGAGGCAGTGCAACATCTTACTGATAAGTGGGCTCTTACTGTCAAGACCTTTGTAAATCTGACTCGATATTCTAGTAAGTGAAAAAACATCACATACCCTTTCAACCCTTGGAGGGTGCTTTTCGTTTCCCCGTCCCCTTGTGGGTGACTCACACTTTTTGTCAGGCAATTGAACTGAGGATGCAGAATCCAAGCCGGCCGAAGTGGCCGTGCGGTTAAAGGCGCTGCAGTCTGGAACCGCAAGACCGCTACGGTCGCAGGTTCGAATCCTGCCTCGGGCATGGATGTTTGTGATGTCCTTAGGTTAGTTAGGTTTAACTAGTTCTAAGTTCTAGGGGACTAATAACCTCAGCAGTTGAGTCCCATAGTGCTCAGAGCCATTTTTAAGCAGAATCCAAGTGCCATTCTGAGGTGAAGAAGTTGCCACAAGAGAAGAGATCGTGGTGCCAAACATCGAAACCAGTCAGTAGTCTGAAGACTTTAAAAAGAAGAGATCGTGGTGACAAACATCGAAACCAGTCAGTAGTCTGAAGACTTTAAAGAGAGATTTTGTTAAGTTTTTTTTATAAGTGTGGGTGTATTTGGATTGTGTTACCAAAATTATATTCTTCTTTTTGTGAATCGCAATTGTGTAATACCCTATGGTTCTGCATTCTGTTCTATATACTGTAATTTTGGTGGTGTGTACTTATTTAAATGATTTTTGTATGTCTTATAAAATTTCATTGTGTTGTTCTGCTTAAAATGTGAACCATCTGACGTTAACTGACACTTATATATATTTATATTATACAAAGGCAAATGTTTCCTTAGACGTTTGGGAAACCGCATCTGTTCCATCGACTGGTCATATGCAGTTTAAACTTATTGAACATACACAAAATACAATGTTTTATTAGTCCTCTAAAATAACTTACTCCGCAGCCTTCGTTGTCGCAATAGAAAGCGCATGTTGATTCACAGTATAGGAAGGAGTGCACTCTAGACTGTGAAACAAGCTGTTGCGAAGCTTGTATACTTATAGCCGTGTGAATGCGAAGGCCCTTAAGTTTGTTTACGCAGAAAGAAAACTGTGCACGCAGTACGCCGTGGCCGACCTGCTTTCGCAGCCTGAGGAATAAAAACGAAGCGAGAGTTCCTTCATAAAAGAGCCTGCCTCCCCTTGAATACGAATCAAAGCCAGCGCCACACAAAGGCTCTGTCATTTGTCGGGACTGGCTGACTTCGACAGTAAATGAAACAGCTATTGATTGCGGCGCCGGCAAGGCGTGCGACAAACACGAAGAACGACGCCTTAATGTCGTCGGCTTTGACATGTCAGCCGTCGTATCTACTCGACATCGACAGTAAAACATGTATCTAAGTCTCGAAACCTACCTTCTGACAGTCATAAATACGTTCACGATATCAGTGATTCACGGGAGATGTGGGAAATTTCACAGAAAACGTAGTCATGCACTGAAAATTTAATCTTTTCAGAGCAGGTCATCGTAGAACATAAAAAACTACATTTGAAGTTTTCACTTGATTTGCGAAGTCAAAGGTACGAAAGTTGCCCGAATATTTTACTGAATTTTGGCAGACAGATCTCCAAAGACAACACGTAGCTGTTTGTAATTGTACGACGTAATAACAATACGAGAAAAAAGCTAATCATCGTGCTTCATAGTTTTCACGAACAGCACTTTCGATTTCGTCATTAACGCTAAGCGTCGGAAAATATTTTACTATCCAGTAATTTAATTAACAACAACAATCGTGTTTGATCGATGAGTTTCCTTAGGTACGCCACAAAACAATTTCCTTGATGTATGAACGTGAAATTTATACATGTTAAACGCCCATAAGATATTGCTTAATATCCTATTTGTTATTATCATTAATCTACGTATCTTAATACTGAGAATCCGCTGTTCAAATGAAGAGTTATTCATCATTACTTCTACTGACTCCACCTATTGCCCGCAACGATGTTGTCGATGAAGCTACATAAAACACTAGAAACCTAGTCACACAGCTTAGTTTACAACACAGGAAACAAATCATGGAGACTCTACTAATGGTGTGATTGTGGGCGTTACATTGTATATGCGTAGACATTTGTACAAGACATAATGTAAGCACAAAATATTACTGCATTAACCAGTAAATGAGTAGTATGTTAAAATTAATCCACAGTGGCGGTCGTAAAGTCTTGCTTGGATAGAAAATAAAAAGGTCACAAAGGCGTCACTATTTCAGACAGTTAAATTCTTTTATATAGTACATTGTGTAACGCGAGTAGGATTCATTATGGACAGGAAGGTAGTGCAGTGACTCAGTTACTGTGAACAGCTCAGTGTTAAGGTTGCTCTCATCAGAATCGACAGCAAACCAACAGTGACAACGATAGTTCAGATATGCATGCCGACTATATGTGTATACGTCGTGTCTATCATTTTGGACATGTGTGAAAGAACAGACACCACACATTCATATATACGAGGGCGGTTCAGAAAGTAACCTCCGATTGGTCACAGTGCGGGTTGTGGGGAGAGTAGCGACGCCATCTGTGCGTTCAAGCACTCAACAGGTCAGTCGGCATCAAGCCGTGGTCGAGTGAACGTCGTACCTGCGCTAGTTTAGTTTTTGTGGCAGTTTGAAATGTGTGCTGCAATAGAAAACCCCGCCAAATGTGAAGTGCGTGCTGTCATAAGGTTTTTTACAGCCAAAGGATATTCTGCAGCAGCTATTCATCGTGAGCTTTGTGCCGTGTACGGACCAAGAGTTATGAGTGAAGGAGTTGTCCGTGAATGGGTACGTTTATTTAAAAGTGGACGAGAAAACGTTCATGATGAAGAGAGGAGTGGTAGACCATCATTGGTGACTGACGAACTCGTTCAGACAGTTGATGCAAAAGTTCGTGAAAATCGACGTTTCTCAATGTCGGAGTTGTCTACTGGTTTTCCACAGATTTCTAAGACTCTCTTGTACGAGATAGTGACAGCAAGATTGGGTTACCGTAAGTTCTGTGCACGATGGGTGCCCAAAATTCTTACCGACCACCACAAAACTCAAAGAATGGCCTCTGCATTAGACTTTCTGTCACGTTATGAGGACGAAGGAGAACCATTGTTAAACAGAATCGTGACCGGTGACGAAACCTGGATTAAGTACGTGAACCCTGAGACAAAAGAACAATCAAAGATGTGGGCACATACAAATTCGCCTACCAAACCTAGAAAAGCCTCGCAAGATTTTTCTGCCAGAAAACTGATGGCAACGGTGTTTTGGGATGCCAAAGGGGTGTTGTTGGTTGAATTCACGGAACGTGGTACGACCATTAATCAAGACGTGTACTGTGAAACAATAAGAAAGTTACGACGGGCTATACAGAACAAACGCCGTGGTATGCTGACTTCCGGTATCGTTTTTTTGCACGATAACGCCCGTCCTCACTCTGCTCGCAGAACAACGGCCCTTCTTGAGTCCTTCAAGTGGGACGTTATCAACCATCCACCTTACAGCCCAGACCTGGCGCCAAGTGATTATCACCTCTTCATGCATTTGAAGAAATGGCTCGGGTCACAGCGGTTTGATGACGACGAAGAGCTCAAAGATGCGGTCACAGGCTGGCTCCAGGCACAAGCGGGTGATTTTTATGCAGAAGGAATTTCAAAGCTTGTGAAGAGATACGATAAGTGCCTCAATCGCTATGGAGACTATGTAGAAAAATAGTGCAAAGATGTAGTTGTAAGATGTATATATTAAAATATTTTTATTTAACTTGGTGTATTTTTTTAAATCAACCGGAGGTTACTTTCTGAACGGCCCTCGTAGCTGATTATTCTCGATGGGCAATCGATCCACCACATTCGGTACGGATGCACAATTATGTCCGATCTCCTGCAAGAATCTCTAAGTAGCGAGCACGGAGAACATGGACAGGGACTGCGGGTAAGTGGCACTAAGTGGGAACGTGGGTTAGTCGAAAGACGCGCCGAGATAGTCCACGCATGTGCGATAAAGGCTATGTTCTGGTGGCGCAGTAGTTAACGCAACCACATAGGAAGCAAGAGATGCTGGGTTCGAATCTCGGTTCGGCACACATTTTCACTCATCGCCCCTGATGCCATAAAAAGTCCTCATGCAGCTGATTTCAATAATCCCTTTCCCCTTCTTTCTCTCCCCTCTGCCTTCAATTTACATACAGGATGACATTTATTGCACTATATGAAATAAAATCGTCATAACTTCTGAAGAGTTTTCGTTAGAACGTTCAAACTGCACGGTAAGCCATGGGCGTGATGGGAATTAGTATGTGTTGTTGTTTGGTTTAGCTACGAAGCCTCCTTTCATTTGGATAGGTTCATCAAAAAGCAAAATTGGCGCATTTGGGGGGACTGAGAATCCACTTTTCGCGATCGAGGAGTCTCTTCACCTTCAACGGGTGAATGTGTGGTGTGCAATGTCCAGTCACAGAATAATCGGTGCGATGTTCTGTGATGGCACAGTGACTATCGAACGGTACGAGAAGGTTTCGGAAGATGATTTCATCCCTAATATCTAAAGTTACTCTGAAATCGATAAGATGTGGTTCATGCAAGACGGAGCTCGACCCCATCGAAGCAGGAGATTGTTTGATGTCCTGGAGGAGCACTCTGGGGACCGCATTCTGGCTGTGCGGTACCCAGAGGCCCCTGGCATGGGTCTCGATTGGCAGCTATATTCTCCGGATCTGAACACATGAGCCTCCTTTTGGTGGGACTATATTGAAAACAAGGTGTACAGCAATAACCTCAAAACCATTGCTGAGCTGAAAACAGACACTCTGGAGGTCATAAACAGCATTGATGTTCTGATACTTCAGCGGGTCAAGCAGAATTTTGCTGTTCGTCTGCGTCACATCATCGCCATTGATGGCAGGCATGTCGGACAGGTCACAGCCTAAATACGAATATCTGTAGTGACGTTTTCATGTTGAATAAAGTGTGTGCACGCCGCAGTTTTCAACTAATTTACGTGTTTTTCGTATAGTTCAACAATTGTCACCCTGTGCATGCCGACGTCGAAAGCCCAAGATGAGATAAAGTATACGAGGATACTGAACGGGTAATTAAGTACATAAAGGGAGATGAAAATCTAACAGTCAAGGGGGATTGGAATGCGGTTGTAGGGGAGGGAGTGGAAGAAAGATTTGGGGAAATATGTCGATTTGGTAGTAGAAATCAGAGCCGACAAAAAGTTCTGCAATAAATTTCAACAAGTATTAGCGAATACTCAGTTCAAGAATCACAAGAGGAGAAGATATACTCGGAGAAGGCCGAGAGGTATGGGAAGATTTCAGTTACATAAGATCATGGTCAGGCAGAGATTCTGAATCAGATATTGGATTGTAAGGAGTACCCTTGAGCAGATATAGAATCAGATCACGACTTAGTAGTGATGAAGACTAGGCAAAAGTTTAAGAGAGCGGACAGGAACAATCAGCATGTCAAGAAGTAGGATACCGGGGTGCTAAGGAATGAAGAGATGGACTTTACGTTCTCTGAGGCTGTAGATACTACGATAAGGAATAGTTCAGAAGACAGTTCAGTTGAAGAGGTGTGGACATCTTTAATAAGGCAATCTCAGAAACTGTAAGGAAAAACATAGGTACAAAGAAGGTAACTGTGAAGAAACCAAGGGTAACAGAAGAAATACTTCAGGTGATCAATAATAAAGGGAAGTAGAAAAATATTCAGGGAAATTGAGAAACGCAGAAATACGAGTCACTAAGGAATGAAATAAAAAGGAAATGCAAGGAAGCTAAGGCGAATTGGCTGTGTGAAAGAAGTTAAGAAATTGAAAAGGAAATGATTGTTCGAAGGAAGGACTCAGCATATAGAAAAGTCAAAACAGCCTCTGACGAAATTAAAAGCAAGGGCGGTAACATTAAGCGTTGCATGGGGGCTTAATTAAAATAGAAATGCAAATAATTTTTTAATTTTTTGTTTAGTAGCTGTCTGTCCGATTACGAAGTCTCGTAAACGGTTGGCCCTGACTAGTATTATTACGCTATCTGACTGCATAGAACAACAACAAAGAATGAAATGGAAATTTTCATTAACACAATTAATTAATTAAGTCCCCAGCAACTATAAAACCTACGAAACCAAAGCACAAGTGTAACTGTTCTGTGTGTGGAAGTATGACTCAACGTACGCATCTGGCACGGTTCTTCTTCAATAACACAAGAAATTTTAAATATCATTTATACTGAATTAATTAAAGGAAATAAAAATACCATAATTACTGAAGAAAACCAGAATTACACTCTAATACAAGAACACAAGCCAGATGCTTTGTTGACTGAACCTGTAATGACGCATTATTTAAAACATGGAAATAATGAAAAATAAATCAAGTTTCGTTACCTTCATATATTGACCGAAATCACTCTAATCATTACAATATATCTCCACACCGACTCGCTATTACCACATCTCAACAAGAACTTTTCAGTATCACATCTCAGCAAGCACTCTCTACTAGTACATCTCAACAAACACTCTCTGCTACGAGTTCTTAACAAGCACTGACTACCACGAGCTCTCAATAATCACTGCCCACTACGAGTTCTCAATAATCACTGCCAGTGGAGGCGGCGGAACAATGCTCTCTAGCGCGATCTCTGGCGCTGTGGCTCAGTGTAGCCACCTTTCATATGCCCTTCCTCCACGGCTAGAATTTGATGGTATTTTTGCCAGCATTGGTGGTGAAAATACCACCAAATTCGCCAAAAAAATACAGACAAAAATAAAAGATAATATTAATACGTAAATATCATATAACTAGATAAAATTTTGGCTTTGCACTGACCTTTCAATAACCTAATATATAAAATACAGTAAGCAATACAAATTCTTTCATACATGTGACTTTACATAACAGTTTACACAAGTATTATGTGGTTAAACAGTTCAATCAATAGCGTCAGCAATGACGAATATGTGCAGGTAAGAGTCTCATAACTTTTTACAAACAGTAATACACAAAAAATCAGTTTATACAAATATTCACATAAATGTTTTCCATAGCTCAAGAATCAAGTAGTTGACAGTTCCAGCAGTAGCACCCAGCAATGGTCAACAGGTGCAAAAACCAACAAGTGACATTTTTTCAGTAGAAACAGTCCATCAGTGGCACCCAGTAATGTTGAATAGGTGCAGACACCAACAAGTAACACCATTTCAGTATAAGCAGTTCCATTAGTGGCACCAGCAATGTTGAGCAGGTGCAGACATCAACAAGTAACACCATTTCAGTATAAGCAGTTCCATCAGTGGCACCAGCAATGTTGAGCAGGTGCCGATATCAACAGGTGACATCTTTTCAGTAGAAGCAGTCCATCAGTGGCACCCAGTAATGTTGAATAGGTGCAGACACCAACAAGTAACACCATTTCAGTATAAGCAGTTCCATTAGTGGCACCAGCAATGTTGAACAGGTGCAGACACCCACAAGTAACACCTTTTCAGTATAAGCAGTTCAATTAGTGGCACCAGCAATGTTGAACAGGTGCAGACACCAACAAGTAACACCATTTCAGTATAAGCAGTTCCATTAGTGGCACCAGCAATGTTGAGCAGGTGCAGACATCAACAAGTAACACCATTTCAGTATAAGCAGTTCCATCAGTGGCACCAGCAATGTTGAACAGGTGCCGATATCAACAGGTGACATCTTTTCAGTAGAAGCAGTCCATCAGTGGCACCCAGTAATGTTGAATAGGTGCAGACACCAACAAGTACCACCATTTCAGTATAAGCAGTTCCATTAGTGGCACCAGCAATGTTGAACAGGTGCAGACACCCACAAGTAACACCTTTTCAGTAGAAGCAGTCCATCAGTGGCACCCAGCAATTTTGAACAGGTGCTGACCGCAATTCATAATATTCACTTTCACTAATCACACTGTTCATCAGCAGAATTAAACATGACTAAATGTAACACATCATGTTGAAAAGTGCAGCACCATCACTAATCAGACAGTTCAGGCATGAACAATAGTTTGAATACACATACAATGCTTTTACACTAAACATACAAATCATAATAAACACACAAATGATATCAGATAATTGTCATATTAAATATTACAGTACACAATAACAGTAAACCTATAATATTTATGGGTGTCAGTGCAAGCCACAACAAACAAGTAAAATAATATCTAGGAGATAGGTTGGGATCACTTCTCCGATTATAAAAGGAAAACACACAAAACACACTCACTCATCTTTCATCCACATTTAGTGCTACTGTGTAATTGAATAGTGTTAACTGTGTAAATGCAATTCTGTCAAAATTTTATGTTCATCATGTGTATCAAGGAGTAGTGGCAGCAATGTATAACAGTCAATAATAGTTAGTCAGCGTCATAGTCATCATGTCAAGACCAATGTTTGCCAAGCCAGATC
The DNA here is from genome assembly GCF_023898315.1 of Schistocerca nitens. NCBI lineage: Eukaryota > Metazoa > Arthropoda > Insecta > Orthoptera > Acrididae > Schistocerca > Schistocerca nitens. The sequence goes on from NC_064618.1 coordinate 604,274,927, forward strand.
AAATTGTACGGTTGCTGAACAACTGTCAGTGAGCCAAGATATGTAATTACTTCCTCTCTCCAAAAAAAAAGTATATACTGCTTACTGATTTAACAAAGTGTGTGTGTAGACAATATTTCTTCTACTTAAGTGTTCTAGTCTGCCATCTTCATCCTCCTTGTTCCATATAGACCAAAAAAAAAAAAAATGCTCCTCACTTACTTTACCTCTTATCCACCAAAACTCCAATAATCATCAGCATCAATACATCGATACATATAAACCTTTGTCCACGAAAACTCCAATAATCATCATCATTACTTTACCTCTTATCCACCAAAACCCCAATAATCATCAGCATCAATACATCGATACATATAAACCTTAGCACCAATATCATTTCACTTCCATAACAACTCTTTCCTCTAGTCAGTCTCCTCGAACAAGTACAGACAAAATCATAGTGCAACTTCAATTCAGCATCCCATACAATCCGAAGACACAGTGTCCACACACACCTCTGTATAATCCATCTCACCCAATCTTCTACTCATTATAAATTATAAGATACATTTTGGTTCCTTGTCCATCATTAAATAAAAGAAATGCATACATGACCTCTAACAGACTTAGTTCGAATAACTCTCAATAATTAAGTACAATTACGAAGTGTTAATGATCATAATATTTCACAGTGTGTACACCACTTCAAGAATTATGGCAAACAGAAGCAAACATGTGGAGTATTTCTTGTGTCAAGTGTCACTTCCTATTTCAATTACTCACGAAAAATGCAGTGTAATAACTGTCAATGGTCTAACCTAGTGTTGGTATGTCATGTCGTTAGCTTCCTTCCTATTAGCATAAATTTATACAGCTTCCATGAAACCTCCATCTCATGTGACTTCTATGAAGTTTCTTGTACTAATGTCGTTCGTCGAATTATAGCAGTTCATTTTCTTATCTTAAAAATATAAGGCACTGAGCGTAAGCAAAACATGCAATAGCGAGCAAATATACCAGTAGAGAACAGAATGTCAACAAGTGGATGCAGCACAATCCTTACAACGAGGCTCTGCCAAGCGAACAATCTACAATTATTACCACAGTGTAACCTAAACTCTATGTTCGTACACTGTACATCAGCATTGCTATATTCTAAATTGAAGAGTAGTTATAACAACAAAACAGAAATGTGTAAATATGCAATCCATACGCACAGCAGCAAACATATGTCTTACACAATAAACAGGTCATTAGTATCATATCAGCATAAGCAAATAAATGTTCATATGTTCCTTAATAAGTAAACATGAAGGCGCAAGCAGATAAATCACAAAGTATAACTTACATACCTAACCACAGTCAGCACAATTAATCAGTTGACAATTACAATTTAAATAAATAAGCACAGCAGGCACATAATAAAAAAAATATGACATCAGTGAAAAAGCATAGCAGCCAAGCGATGCATAATATACACAAGTAATAACACTGTTCATTAATAAAACATTGTCAAAATCAGTAAATGTACACAAGCACCTCGCTTCACAAGTAAATCCATAGAACATGAAATTTAGCACAAAGTATGAGTCACGTAATCGCAAGCAGCAAATTACGTCTAAAGTACGTACCTAAGTGGAAATATGTTACCTGAAAAATAAACTCAATTAATAGTTACCCTTTTTAGTTTATTACTTTTTTTTCTTCGAAATTACATTCTTCCTGAAATTTTCTCCATAGCAAGTCGTCTTAACGTCGGACACGCACAGAATTTACCTAAAGGTCTTAAATATTTTACACAACCGTATCCTGAAAAATACTGAACGTTAATAACATAATTTATAAAGTCACCATAGCTTTATACAGAATTTAGTCGGAAAAATTAGACTGTGTATTTGTTTACGGCTGTCAGTGCATTCACACTGTGCGCTCGATCAGCTGTAGGCGCGTGACGTAGGAAGTAATTGTTTGCGGTCAACGACTGCCTTTTGCGGCGCGCAGACTTCACTGTTGCTTTGAGTATCTGCTGCCGCCGGAACACGGCGCGGTATCCTTGCATTCTCCACCTGTTTACGTATAACTGTTGGTTTCTCAAAAGTATGTCATTCCACAAAAATTTTTACGTTCGATATATGATGTATTCCCTTAGAGCGCCGATATTTAAGAGTTTCTACTTCCACAGTATTACCATGTATAATTTTGCGAATCCTATATGGACCGTTATAAAGCAGAAAAAATTTGCGACACAAGCCTTTTCCTTTATGAGACAAACGATGAGACTTAATTAATACCTTCTGACCAACTGACAAAGTTTTTAAACGACCAGGACGCTTCGCTGATTTTTCTCTTCTAGCAGCCGCAGATGCAATATTTCGTAGAGCCAGGTTGACAACTTCAGAATGCCGCAGTTTCCGTGAAGGCGGAAAAGGAACAATTTCAGAAATGCGATTTGTTGGTACTTTATTTTTCAATATCAATAGCGGCGGTAAAGAAGTTGAGTCATTAGGAAGTTCATTCAGAATATTTTGAAAAATATGAAGATACTGATCCCACGTTCTGTGATTCTGATGACAATAAAGACGACACAATTTATTGATTTCCTTCATCCATCTTTCTGAAGCGTTAGATTGAGGGTGAAAAAGTGAAATAAAAATTGGTTTAATCTTACGACGCCGTAGAGTACGAAGCCAAATTTTAGAGCGAAACTGTGATCCATTATCTGATATAACCTAATCAACATGACCCACTTCTTTAAGAAAATGTTTGATGAAAGCGTTAGAGATACTGAACGAGCTGTTGCTTTGCGTAAAGGTGTAAAACACACATATTTTGATGTCAATTCCACTGCTACAAAAATGTACGCAAAACCATTAGTAGATCGAACCACTGGACCGAACAAATCAACTGCAGCCATCTCCTTTAATTTCGCTGGAATGATAGGAAACAACGGTGCTCTGTGAGAAATTGTTGGCGGCTTAGCCTTTTGACATAATTTGCATTTGGCAAGAACAGATCGAATACGTTTTTCCATATTACTGAAGTAGCAATTTTCTCGTAATTTATGAAAGCATTTTCTGGGACCAAAGTGCGCATAACTAAATGTGTAAACGAGGTGTGGCCAAATCATCCAATCTAACAAAGCGTCTAAGAAAATTACATACACCAAGGAAACTACGAACATCACGTTTTGTGGTAGGTACAGCATAATTACGAATAGCGTCTAGCTTCTCTGGATCGGGAAGAATACCTTCTGTAGAAATAATGTGACCGAGAAATTTCACCTTAGAACGACCAAATTCAGATTTTTCCAAGTTCTGTGTAATGCCAACTCTTGCAAAAATACTTAATAATGAATCCAAAATTTTGTTATGCTCACTCCAAGAACGTTTAGCAATAAGAATATCGTCAGCATAAGAAGTAATATTGCCACGAAGATAAACAGGTAAAATTTCATTTAAATTACGAATAAATGCTGCAGAAAATATAGTAAGTCCAAACGGTAATTTCCAAAGTCACTTTTGGGTAAAACAGTCAAATCCGGTTATTTTTTTTTCTACTGTCTAAATAGATGGATAGTAGAAGAATTGTTTTTTATAGATGCAAAGAATAGTGAAAGAGTAAGCAGCGGTGCAGAAAACTAAAAGGGAAATAGCACCACTACAGCTCGGGGCCCTGTGAACGCTACGGCACATATTCACTTAGTATAGTGAATCCCCTGAGGACCTTAATAGCTGCCCATAAATTTCAGTTTGTGACTTAGTGGCAAATTTGGCGTAAGTGCGTACGTAAATTGATCTAACCATGAACATGGATGTATCTCATTGTTAGAATTACGGAAGATTTTAAATTTCCGAACAGTCAAAAAGTGTTTATAGTCAAAGTTTTCGCCTCGTGGCGACAAAGACCTACCGCGTCTGTCCCAGTTTGAATGTCGATTATTGTCAAGTTCGCGCGCCTGGCGCTCTCTTGTTGCGTCCCGTAAATGAAACAAATTATTTTCTTCAAAGCCCTCTGCTATATGTGATTCTAAATTTCTTCTGCTGTCTTTTTCTATAATTTCGCCTTCGATTTGTTTGACTTGCTTTCGTAATGCCTCAAATTCCCTTTTAACGTGAACATTAAATTTTCCCGGAATTTCAACATGCTTATTTATGTTCTGGTACTCTTCGGTTTCAGCAAATGGTAATGGAGCTGTATCACCTGAATCTCTGTCCCCATGTAAACTAAGACTTGTCAATTTATCTGAAATCTCCTCAACTCTTTCCGCTAAGTCACCTATATTTTCTTTCTGTTTACTTACGTCTTCCGTAAGTGTCACGACTCGGGTTTCAGTATTGTCACATTTAGTAGTTAACTGTTCACACTGTTGCGTTAAATTATTTATTCTGTCATTTGGTACGGATTCCTCGATTCTCTCCATTATTTCTTCCTTATCGTGTGCACGTTGTAAATTTAATTCTGAAAATTTTTGTACTATCACGCGATCTCTTTCTTCCTGTTCTCTATCTTGTTCCCTTTGTCTAATCTCTACTGCAATTAATCTATTATTGTGAGAATTCAAAATCGGTTGTACTTCTTCTCTGATTTCTTTCTTTAACTCATCTTTCATATTTTTGAAATATGTCCCTATTCGTGAGTCTAACCGTGTTTCCATTGTTCCCATCTCAGTTTTAATTGTTCCTATCTCTGTTTTAAGTTCAGATCGTAACTGTGATCCCATCGTTCCCATCTCAGTTTTAATTGTTCCTATTTGTGTTTCCATTGTTCCCATCTGTGTTTTTAATTCAGATCCAAACCGTGTTTCCATTTTTAATATAGCACTCATCAACTGCTCCATAGTAACTGATTCGAAACTCCTTTCGCCCCTAACATTTCCCACAAAACCAGTTTCCTTCGTCATAGCTGTAAAGCTATCTGTGTTCGATACTATTTCAGAATCTTCTATCGTTAATCTCGTATTCTGTGAATTTCCTGATTGAGAAAAATTTTGAAATGGTTCCGGACTATTTTCCCGACTTATTAAATTGTTTTCAACTCCATTATTCATCATACTGTTGTCCTGTGTTGGCGAGTTCGCCATGTCGACAATTTCGTCATTCTCACTATTCATCATTTTCGCCTTTTTCATTGATCGCGTAATCATTTACAAAACATACAAAACTCGTTACTGTACGAAAATTACACACAATGCCTCTTTATTTCCAACTATACCATTCACACCAAATGCTTCCCTCAACCACGATTAACGAACAATTGAAATCTTCCTAACTGCACAAAATTGTCAAACCCGTATACAAGATAACAAAATTAAATTCTGCAAAAAAAAAAAATACCATTAGAAGAGTGACAATTACCAAATCTACACATGCAAAATAGACTACAATTACTAAACTACAAAGTACTACAACAATACTACTGTCTACTATTTTTACAATCAAGAATTCCAAGGGACGATCCTGGCAGGGTCGCCACGTGCATGGGGGCTTAATTAAAATAGAAATGCAAATAATTTTTTAATTTTTTGTTTAGTAGCTGTCTGTCCGATTACGAAGTCTCGTAAACGGTTGGCCCTGACTAGTATTATTACGCTATCTGACTGCATAGAACAACAACAAAGAATGAAATGGAAATTTTCATTAACACAATTAATTAATTAAGTCCCCAGCAACTATAAAACCTACGAAACCAAAGCACAAGTGTAACTGTTCTGTGTGTGGAAGTATGACTCAACGTACGCATCTGGCACGGTTCTTCTTCAATAACACAAGAAATTTTAAATATCATTTATACTGAATTAATTAAAGGAAATAAAAATACCATAATTACTGAAGAAAACCAGAATTACACTCTAATACAAGAACACAAGCCAGATGCTTTGTTGACTGAACCTGTAATGACGCATTATTTAAAACATGGAAATAATGAAAAATAAATCAAGTTTCGTTACCTTCATATATTGACCGAAATCACTCTAATCATTACAATATATCTCCACACCGACTCGCTATTACCACATCTCAACAAGAACTTTTCAGTATCACATCTCAGCAAGCACTCTCTACTAGTACATCTCAACAAACACTCTCTGCTACGAGTTCTTAACAAGCACTGACTACCACAAGCTCTCAATAATCACTGCCCACTACGAGTTCTCAATAATCACTGCCAGTGGAGGCGGCGGAAAAATGCTCTCTAGCGCGATCTCTGGCGCTGTGGCTCAGTGTAGCCACCTTTCAGCGTGCAGTGGGAATTTCACTGTAAATGCGGAGGAGACAGTCAGTGGTTGAAAAGAGTACACTGAAGGCCTATGTGAGGGGAAAGACTTTTCTGATGACGTGATAGGAGCAGAAACAGGAGTCGTTACAGAAGAGATAAGGGATCCAGTCTTAGAGTCCGAATGTAAAAGAGCTTTGGAAGATTTAAGATCGAATAACGCAGAATGTATAGATATCATTCCATCACAAATTTTAAAATAATTGCGGGAATTGGCAATAAAACAACTATTCACGTGGTGTGTAGAATGTGTGAGTCCGGCGATGTACCCTCTGACTTTCGGGAAAAAAAAAAATCATCCACACAGTTCCGAAGATAGCTAGAGGTGACAAGTGCAAGAATTACCACAAAATCAGCTTAACAGCTTATGCGTCCAAGTTACTGACAAAAATAAAATTCAGAAGAATGAAAAAGAAAATCAAGGATCTGTCAAATGACGAAGGCTTTAAGAAAGATGCAGGCACCAGAGAGGCAATTGTGACGTTGCGGTTAATAATGGAAGCAAAACTAAAGAAAAATTAGACACGTTCGTAGGATTCGTGGCCTGGAAATAGCGCCCGACGATGTGAAATGGTGCAAGATATTCGAAAGTCTGAGAAAAATAGAGTTAAGCTACAGGGAAACACGGGTCATAATAACACAGGCCAACGAAATTTATTTTGAAAAACTTTTTTTACTTTAGTAGCTGATCTTTATAGATTTTTATGAACTGAATCCAAATCTAGCCTTAGTTTTTTTATATCACCCATAATTTTCGAGAAATTTGCTTTTTATTATATAGTATAAAAATCCTATGCTATACGGTAAACGGGGAAATTAATGAAACGCTTTGTTACAACATAAGCATGGTTTGTACGTACAGTAAGCTACTTAAAACAACAATATGTGTTAATAGCGGTTTTACTTGTCAGCTGGAATTGGTTTGTATTCTCTTTCTCTTTTTTCTTTGAAGCTTCTTGTGTAGCTTTTTCTACGATGAGTCGCTTGCTTCTCGGTGAAGTGGCCAAGAGTAGTCCCCCCTTCATGTTGGTGTTCCAGCGGCTTGGTAGCCTTTCTCCATCACTTTAATGTCCTTATGAAAACGCTCTCCGTGCTTCTAACTAACATCTCCCATATTGTGTGGGAAGTAATCAAGAGGACTGTTCAAAAAGTGAACTTTCAGGCTCATTAAACATCCTAAAGTTTTGAACTTCTTTAACATTGGAGTTATAATAGAAACAAATTACGAGTCTTTTTCATATCATAAGAACTTTGTAACGACGTGCTTTAATGATGCTGTAACCTCCCCACAAAATTTCGAAAGACAATATTTAAATGTTAATGGGAATCGTGCTAAGTCTAACGTCCCAGCAATAAAAAAATGTAAATCAATGACAATAAATGTGAGAACTAGCAATCTGAGCCAAGTGTAAGTTCCCCACAAAAAAATGAAACTCAATTCAATAAAAAAATGAAATCTCAGTGACAATGAAAACGCAAATAGACCGAAATGTCGATCTTAGGCCCTAATTAAACTCAAATTCTTACCTCAGTAAAACTGCATCTGCTCTTATTTTCGCCATAGCTTGGTGGAAATGCATCGCAAAAATTCTTTGAACTTAAGTAAATTATTTTCTTTAAGGAAATGCATGGGAAATTTTCTTTCAATAAAATGTTTGTTTTGTTAAAATGCTTGGTTTGAAAACAAAATTATTATTGGGGCGATTCTTGAACAAATTAATTACAGTTAATATACATTACATTCTCAGATGTGCGCAATGCTGCTTCATTACCTTATTTAAAAAATATACCTCGTCCTGAATCTTGACCAGGGGGCCATGTCGACGCCCGCCGACTCCTCACACACAACTCCAACTGTCTCGCGCGCGCTACTAGCACTGACAGAGTGCAACTAGGAACTACTGACTCCCTACATGCAACTGAACTGTCGCGCGGTCAAGCGCAGACTAGCAACGATAAATAACTCTCTGGTCAGAGATTCTGTCATGCCTCGCCATCGCTGTACTGAATACATACGCGTTTCAATACCCATGCTTGTTTCTCATTTAATGTCATTGTGGATTCAAAGTTAACATCAAACATCAATTTTCTAATGTTAGGTCCGACAAAGACGCCATCTTTTAGCTTCTGAAAGGTGTGGAAACTTGTGGCGGAGATATTTAAAACATCGTCCATCTTTAGGCAAAGGCTTTAGAAACGGTTTCATCAGGCCTAACTTTATATGTAGAGGTGGTAGGAGTACGTTTTTTGAATCTAAAAGGTTTTTGCGTAGAATGTTCTCACCAGGTTTTAAAGACTCCATCACAGGCCAGTTCTTTCTGCACCATTGTTGATCCCTAGCCCTGCTGACCCATTCACACAAGAAACATGGAAATTTGGTAAAGCCACCTTGCTGACCAAGGAGCATGAATGTTACTTTTAGATCTCCACATATCATCCAACCATGAGCAGAATAGCCTACTTTATTTAGCACTATTTATAGGTTTTCATAGCTTTCTTTCATATGTACAGAATGTCCAGCAGGTATAGATGCATACATATTTACCATTGTGTAATAAAACAGCCTTTAAACTAATTTTGGATGAATCAATAAACAGCCTCCAGTCTCCCTTTTGGTATTCAATACCAAACTCATTCATCATACTGGGAATGTCTGAGCAGTACACTGAATCACCTTCTTGTTGAAAAAACTGCTGCTGTCTCTATACATGTATATGCTGGTTCCAACTGCCAATAAGTTCTTTTTTTTTAGTCTAGAGCCAAGGAATTCAGCTTTTTCCTTCGATAAGCCCAGATCCCTAACCAAATCGTTAAGCTCGGTCTGAGTAAACAATTTGAGCTCTAGACTTTCTACATAACAATGGAGTTCATCACCATCTGGTTCATTAAATCACATTGTACATCAGAAAATACTTCTGTTGGAATTGAATTTAAATCACCTGATGGTTCAGGAACCTGCAAATCTAAACCATGCCCTACTGGTCGGATGGCGGACGGAAGGTTAGGGTAGATTATTACCTTCTTGTTTTTCGAATTATGACCAGTAATATCAACATTGCTAAAGTAGCAATCATCAGAATGATTTCTCGGGTCCCTCAACATCATAGGAACAGCAAATTTAAAGGCTTTTTTCTCCTTTTTGGACCATTTTCTCACATCTTCAACACACATAACATACTTTATGCAGCGCCCAAGATTTATCTTGATCACCAAGTTTAGATCCAAAGTATGACAGATAAACCTTTTCCACAAAGACTGTAATGTGTTTTGGTGTTTTTTAATCACAAATTCACCACACATGTAACAAAAACTGTCAGCAGAGTTTTTACAACCACGATTAGACATTGTACTGAGCACATGTACAGGAAATGGGAAAGTTAGGTTTGGTTGACAGGAAACAAAACACCATCTGTTAACACGAAAACAGAATCGACCTTTTTGCCAGCAAATGTTTTTCAGCAGTGCTACCAACGTCATCTACATTCATTACACCTCCTTTTTAAATTGTTTAAACTGTGTAAAAGCTGTTAAATTCTTTAAAACATTGAGTAATTTAATAAATTTAACTGTAAAATTTGAAGCAATGGTGGGTGATACAGCTTTTTAAGTATCATACTTGGATTTCCCCCCTTAAAAACATAGGAATAACGTATTTTCAGCAAAAAAGTTTTTCTATCGTTGGCCTGTGTACTATACAATACTTACAAGAGCGAAGAGGGAACAATAAGACTGGAAAACCTAGAACGAATTGTTCAGATTAAAAAGGGTGTAGAACAGCGATGTAGTCTTTCGCCCCCTCTGTTCAGTCTACACATCGAAGAAGCAATGACGGAAATAAAATGAAGGTTCAAGAGTGGAGTTAAAATTCAGGAAAGGATATCGGTGATAAGATTCGCTGGTGACACTAGTATCCTCAGTGAAAGTGAGGAAGAATTATAGGATTTGCTCTATAACAGACAACGCCTCAAGTTTCTTAAGGCCTTGATCGAGACAGGAATTCCTCAACCTATATCTGTGACAGACCTGTTTCGACAGCTGATCACAACGGATTATGTCAGTGTTGCCCAGTTTCTCCGGATATCCAGTTATGTCAGACGCAAAGGTTCCAGTGTAAGAAGTTGTGGTGTATGGGCTTCATTGATTGTGTAAATGTACAGAGTGTACCATGATGTTTACCTGGAATTAACAGGATATGGATTGAGAGTACCGAAGACAACGACAGTATTGACAAGTAGCAGAAATAAGAACAGCGAGAAACTTAACATCAGGATTGATAACAAGAAAATAGCCGAAGATATGGAATTCTGCTTCCTAGGCAAGAAAATAACCCATATAGACGGAGGACATGAGAAGCGGATTTGCACTGGTAGCAAAGGCATTCCTAGCCAAGAGAAGTCTGCTAGTATCATGCATAGGCCAGAAACTGAGGAAGAAATTTCAGAGAAAGTACATTTGGAGTACAGCATTGTATGGTTGTGAAACATGGATTATGGGAAAACCGATAAAGTAGAGAAGCCAAGCGTTTGAGATTTTCTGCTACAGAAGAACGTTGAAAATTAGGTCGACTGATTCCGGAGAATCAACAAAGAAAGGAATGTAAGAAATACACTGACAAGAAGAAGGGACAGGATGGTGGGACACCTATCAGGTAATAACTTCCATGTTACTAAAGGGAGCTGTAGAAAAATATTAGACTATGTTGATATTTTTGAGGTTACACTGTGGAGTGCCACTTTGTCATTGTTGTTCCACACAACGCTGCTGCTTTGAACTGAACAATGAATAACAGGGTATTTCTTCCACTGTGGCCGGATGGGAAATGCAGCTTGCTCTAACCAGACCATCGACTGTGCAGTTGCGGAAACTCACCATGACTCTCCGCCAACAATGGTTTCTTCAGTCACGGATGCCGTTGTTACGATGGCACTTGGAATCCACTTTCACATAGGAACCGCGCATAGCCATTATGATCATGTTTGACACAATTGCTCTTGCACGTAGTACCCACTACAAAAGATTACAGACACCAGAATAATTCCATCTTTCATTATCAAAAATTTGTAGCGTACCCTTACATGGCACACATTATACACATGAGATAAAATATTATGACCAATTGATTGGTAGCTGGTCCACTTTTGGAACGTAATACAGCAGCGATTCTGCGAGGCAATTATTCAACAAATAATCGTGGGTTTGTGGAGGTATGTGGCACTAGATGTCTGAGCACAGGTCACACAATTCCTGTAAATTATGCGCTGGTTCTTCGTGAGTGAGGAGGTAGCGCCCTATAGTGTTCCAGATATATTCCACTGGGTTCAGATAGGCGATTTTGGTGGGCAAGACATCAATGCGAGTTCGCTATGACGCTCACAAAATCACGACTGATTCTGGCCTTGTGATAACAATCCTGAGGAAATTTCCCATCGCCGTCGGGGACATATAGCATAAAGATACGCAGAAAGTCTGCAGTAATGTTCACGTAGTCCACAGCTGTTATGGTACCTTTTATCGCTACTACAGGTCCCAGCAAAGTCCACATTTATGTGCCACAAAGCATAGCATTGGCCCCATCAGCTTGCGTCCCTGGGGCGATGGATGTTCGGAGCAGCCTTTAGCCCAGATGATGGCATGTCCGGACACGAGCAACGACCTGGTGTAACAAGAAATGTGATTCGTCAGACCAGGCGACGTGTTTCCATCGATCCACACTCCAATATCGACGATGCCAAAGGTCAACATGGGAACACCTAGCTGTCGCCTTCTGCGGTGTACCCATTTGTGAATCCGGCCGTGGCTACAATGATTCCCCGTTCGTCTCTGCTCCGTTTATATACTTTCATTACTGCGTCACATGCCCACCATTCCAACAGGCAGAATTCGGACTCGCTGTGGGCAGTGATCGTAATGTTTAGGCTCAACAGTGTTTATTAACGTCTAGGCTGTGTTGGCTCTGGATTATTACAACGTCTGATCACGGGCCTTCCTTAGTGTTTGATCTCAACAGATATGCCGGAGACCCGCAATCACTTTTGGCGATGAGATAGAAAGAGGTAGCGGTGACCATCGTTGTGGTCTGCCTTGCAGCGGGTTTTCCAAAATGCCTTTTAGATATTCAGCAGCGAATGAAGGTGGATTCTGAACTGACTATTACACGATAGTTACCTTGCGGTATTTGACGGCCGACAGTAACGAACAAGTAATGAGACCGACAATGAAAATATCTTGTTGATACTAACATGTACCGTAAAAAAAAAAAGGTTCAAATGGCTCTGAGCGCTATGTGACTTAACTTCTGAGGTCATCAGTCCCCTAGGACTTAGAACTACTTAAACCTAAATAACCTAAGGACATCACACACATCCATGCCAGAGGCAGGATTCGAACCTGCGACCGTAGCGGTCGCGCGGTTCCAGACTGTAGCTCTTAGAACCGCTCGGCCACACCGGCCGGCAGCAGAGAACAGTCGACAAGAAGTGTTTCGAATGGTGCCAACTTTCAAAGATCCGCTACGGTCGCAGGATCGAATCCTGCCTCGGGCATGGATGTATGTGATGTCCATAGGTTAGTTAGGTTTAAGTAGTTCTAAGTTCTAGGGGATTGATGGCCACAGCAGTTAAATCCCATAGTGCTCAGAGCCATTTGAACCATTTTTTTTTTTTTTCAAAGATCAGTACTTGGTGGCCGGTGGCCAAGTTAAAGCGCACTTACTATAGATGGTCTATTGGAGGCTCATAATGTACTAATTTACTTAGGTTACCACGGTAATAAAAGATTAAACCAATCCCCAACACAAAGAAACAATAATATTTTAAATTTACTTCATGTTTCAGTACAAGCTCTATTTGGGCCACAGCTTATAGATGTGTGAGCATTTGCCAAACACACAGTGTTTATTGTGAACCCCAATAGAAATAGATAGTGAAACTGTTAACAGAATTAGGTAAAAATGGTTAAAACCATTGTTTTACCATGTTCTCCGTGGTTTTTCTAAGTCATTTCGATTGAATGTGGAGATGGTTCATTCAAAAAGAACAGACTCCGCGGTTTGCCCAACAAAGCTACTCATTCCCCTCTAAAGACAAACTATAATATTACCCCTCTAGCGGCCATTTCAGTAATTTGTCGTATCACATCTCTTTCCACTGTCATATACAGCAATGACATGGCCCTGTTCACCAGCCCGGCCGGAGTGGCCGAGTGGTTAAAGGCGCTACGGTCTGGAACCGCACGACCGCTACGGTCGCAGGTTCGAATCCTGCCTCGGGCATGGATGTGTGTGATGTCCTTAGGTTAGTTAGGTTTAAGTAGTTCTAAGTTCTAGGGGACTTATGACCACAGCAGTTGAGTCCCATAGTGCTCAGAGCCATTTGCACCTGTTCACCACACGAGCGGCGCATAGCATTTATCGATCTGACGTGAGTTTTTTCAGTGTAAAGTTTCGGCACCAGAAGGCGAGCTGTGATGATTGTAGTAGTACATGTGAAAGCTCTTAAGAAATCCGTTGTGAAATTGATGGTGGTAGAATAAATTTTCAAGAGTTAACAATCGTCCAAAGTCGATGGTATCCGCAACATGTTTCCATTTCACCGTAATATCAAATAAATGATATGGATGTTTATCTAGACTGAAATCTTTGAGGCGCGCAGTGACTTGATGATGCGTGCAGTGAAACACCTCTTTCATTCTCACATGTGTTGCATATACACGGCCCAGTCACATTAATGTGAGCACTGCTTACGTTCGACGTCAACGTGCAATAACCACTCACAGACGGTAGGTCGACGCAGTAGCAGTGGAAAGTATATAATGTATGTTGGGTGGGTGGGGGCGGGGGGAGGCTGAAAGAGTGCAGTCGTCGTAATGCGGAAACGTATCCATTTCTCTGACATCCAAAAGGGCGTGATCATTGGCTTTCGGGACAAAGGTGGAAGCATTTCCGATATCGCTAAGTTTGTAAACTGTTCGCATGTAGCCATGGTTAAAGGGTATCGTGCATGGCAAAATGGCGCTATCCAAAATCGGCGCCGAGGCAGTTGTGGCTCACCACGGGTCATAGATGACGGGGATCAGCGGGGGCTGCTGAGATGTATACAGGCGATCACACGTGCAAATGTCGAGCAGCTGACCGCCCAGATGAACCAAGGAGCTGTCAGAAGTGTCTCCACAATGACTGTTCAGCGAAATTTGCTGCGAATGGGCCGACTGCTGTTTGTCGCCGTGAAGGCTGGAATTCGCACGCCATTGCCGATAATGGATGTCCGCTGGGTGGCGACAGGTGGCCTTTTCAGATGAATCACGTTTTATGCTCCATTGGACAGACGGCCATTGCCGTGTATCGTGTGAAATACTTGAAAGCAAGCGCTCTGCAACCATCGTCAGAAAGGTCCTGGTCGGAGGAGGGAGCATTATGGTTTGGGGAATGTTTTCGGGGCATTCCCAAGGTGATCTCTTCATTCTCCAACATCTTCAGTTATCCTTTGAGACTGTCGTGCAGCTTCTACTAGACACCTGGCTTCTACTAGCACAACAACGCGATGTGTCACACATCTCGCAGTATAAATGAGTGGATGGAGCAGCACCATGATGAGATATCGTAATCCCTTATCCACCAAACTCCCTGAAGCTGGTCTAGAATCTGTGGTGCTATCTAGGTTGCACCAAACTCCCTGAAGCTGCACCAAACTCCCTGAAGCTGGTCGAGAATCTGTGGTGCTATCTCGGTTGGGCTGTCTACGCCGTAGATACTCAGGTGAGAAAAAGCGCAGCTGTCCACGGCACAGAGTCGGAATACCTCCACACCTCTGCCGGTACATTCCTGAACCTCACTGACTTTCTTCCTGCACTTCTCGTAGCGGTCTGAGTTGCAAACGATGGTTATTCAGGCTTTCGACAGGTGGTCACATTAACGTGGCTGGACAGAGTAGCAGATAACGTAACAAAGCGTGCATTTGTGTTATTCTTTGGCGTCCTCATTCTTTTGAGTATGCAGGTGTCTTCAGTGGTGTACATAAGATTTACTGAGTGTAGAATATCATCCAACTTGAATGAACGAGATTAGTCACCAGTGGTGTGGCTACGTTTCTATACCAGTTTTGTGTGGAATCTGGAGAACAATATCAATAATTGGACATCAAAAATACACATTCCATTAAATAAAACGCCATTCCGAAAAGAGGAGTCTATGGGAATTTGAATTAACTTGCAGACTGTTCGTAATGACTGTTGGTGGAAACACAACAGCAATCACTTACATCGATCAGGGTAAGTTTACATGTGTGCATGTACTATGAATTAAGGCAGATTTGCTTTCCCATCCGCTGGTGGAAGGTATCGAGCATCATTTGCAGGGTGTCGCGGAGAGGTCGCCCGCAGCCATCACCACCTGCACTACTAGAAGGCTTTGGCGCAGCACGGCGGATGACATCAAATGCCACCACTGGGGAGCGGAATGGAGCCTCTGTGGCGCCAGGCTGATATCAAAAGGGCAAGCAAGAAGTCAACACAGCTAGGAACCTAAGTGGCCTAGTGTATTAAGGCTGAGAATCTACATTTTGTTGTTTGTGTGTTATATGAATTTTTTTTTTGTCTCTCCTTAGCAATGTCGGCTCGTGCAAAATTTTACCAATCTGCTACACTATTACAAAAATAAACAGAAAACAAATTTTTAAAAACGTGTCGGAAAACGAAGTCCATACGAAAGCAAAAATGTGCACCGCATACATCACACCTGCAGATCCAACTGTTTTCATACACTTTCATATTACGAGGGCAGTTCAATAAGTAATGTAACACATTTTTTTTCTCGGCCAATTTTGGTTGAAAAAACCGGAAATTTCTTGTGGAATATTTTCAAACATTCCCGCTTCGTCTCGTATAGTTTCATTGACTTCCGACAGGTGGCAGCGCTGTACGGAGCTGTTAAAATGGCGTCTGTAACGGATGTGCGTTGCAAACAATGGGCAGTGATCGAGTTTCTTTTGGCGGAAAACCAGGGCATCTCAGATATTCATAGGCGCTTGCAGAATATCTACGGTGATCTGGCAGTGGACAAAAGCACGGTGAGTCGTTGGGCAAAGCGTGTGTCATTATCACCACAAGGTCAAGCAAGACTGTCTGATCTCCCGCGTGCGGGCCGGCAGTGCACAGCTGTGACTCCTGCAATGGCGGAGCGTGCGAACACACTCGTTCGAGATGATCGACGGATCACCATCAAACAACTCAGTGCTCAACTTGACATCTCTGTTGGTAGTGCTGTCACAATTGTTCACCAGTTGGGATATTCAAAGGTTTGTTCCCGCTGGGTCCCTCGTTGTCTAACCGAACACCATAAAGAGCAAAGGAGAACCATCTGTGCGGAATTGCTTGCTCGTCATGTGGCTGAGGGTGACAATTTCTTGTCAAAGATTGTTACAGGCGATGAAACATGGGTTCATCACTTCGAACCTGAAACAAAACGGCAATCAATGGAGTGGCGCCACACCCACTCCCCTACCAAGAAAAAGTTTAAAGCCATACCCTCAGCCGGTAAAGTCATGGTTACAGTCTTCTGGGACGCTGAAGGGGTTATTCTGTTCGATGTCCTTCCCCATGGTCAAACGATCAACTCTGAAGTGTATTGTGCTACTCTTCAGAAATTGAAGAAACGACTTCAGTGTGTTCGTAGGCACAAAAATCAGAACGAACTTCTCCTTCTTCATGACAACGCAAGACCTCACACAAGTCTTCGCACCCGAGAGGAGCTCACAAAACTTCAGTGGACTGTTCTTCCTCATACACCCTACAGCCCCGATCTCGCACCGTCGGATTTCCATATGTTTGGCCCAATGAAGGACGCAATCCGTGGGACGCACTACGCGGATGATAAAGAAATTATTGATTCAGTACGACGTTGGCTCCGACATCGACCAGTGGAATGGTACCGTGCAGGCATACAGGCCCTCATTTCAAGGTGGCGTAAGGCCGTAGCATTGAATGGAGATTACGTTGAAAAATAGTGTTGTGTAGCTAAAAGATTGGGGAATAACCTGGTGTATTTCAATGCTGAATAAAACAACCCCTGTTTCAGAAAAAAAATGTGTTGCATTACTTATTGAACTGCCCTCGTACATTTCCTGATTTACTAGCTTTTTTTTCTGCAGCCTTTAGATTTAGATTTAAATTTGAGTTGGTCTAACTACCTATTTAACTCTCACTTTCTCCTCCAAAGATACACTGAAAAAGGGAATCTTTAGCAAATCATGTACAGAATTCGCTGTATTGCTTGAACAATACTTTACGCACAATTTCAGAGAAAAAATACACTGTAAGACACTTCTTTGTCGAACCAACAGCGCTCAACAGTAGTGCTCTACTGACGTGGTGCTACGAAGAGCATAACATCGTTACTGCCTGCAATGATGACGTAACATAAGAGCATGCGCAATCAAAGACAGACACATGCGTCCCTCCTCTGAGTGGATCGTAGCGTTACTGAAATCATTTCAGCACTCGGAAATTCGGTTGCTAGTTGTCGCAAAAAGAGCATCATAAACAATGTTCTAGTTGTTTTGTTTGCATACCAATATGCATTCGAAGAGGAATGGCTTGATTTTAGTACAATTGCCGGCTCCCATTCGAGGAGAAATTGAGTAATTTTAGGGAAATATTTGCTATGTCGTCTAGCACTGCGGCACTTGATATCTGACTAACACTGCTTCTTGCTGCTGAAATTCACTGATTTGCAGTTTATCACGGCCGAGATCAGCAGCTAGTAACCTGGTCTGGTGTATTCTAACATGAACTCTGTTCTCTTGTAATTGCTGCGATGGGTTAGGTGGACAGGGGTACAGCTGGGGATTGTACAGATGTGGGCCCCAGTATCTTTATTACCACTTTATTTACCATGCAAAGATCAAATCAACAAGACAGAAAAGACTATTAAAAACCAAAGATACATTGAGGCCCAGATAAACTTGAACAGGGCTTGAACAAAACAAAATACTTTCTTTAAATAATGACAGAAAGCTAATTAAAATCATTACTAGTTACTCCTTGGCTGTCTGACGCTTAATCACTGAAACACCAATATACTACCCACACTTATGTTTTAGTGATTATTACAACAGTTGCATGCTCATATATAAAGAATCCATTCACATAAGAGAATATATCAACCCAAAATGAACATGAATGAACCACTGCTTCAGAAACAAGATATGACTGAATCAACATAGAAATCACACATCATGCAACAGATCCACAGTTGTAACGAGATTTTAAATTAGTTTTAATCCTTTCACAATCACGTGCACTGTGTGTATTGATATGATCTGGCTTTCTTTATGGCACAGTATTCACTTTAGAACAAAATACAATACACAATAAAATACACAATACTCATTTAACACGGCCCCAACTGCAATACTGACATGAAGATTTAAGTCAACGCACACAACTTCCAGCCGGTGTGAGCTACTCTTAGAATCAATAAAAACCCGCTTTCAAGAACTGTAGCTTTTTAAATTGCCTTTGGCATGTCAAGGGTATTGGAAACAAAGAGGTTCATTGGCTTTCTGTTATTCTGAAAGTTTGAGATCAATGGCATTAGAATAAAGTTTATGTAGCCATTTGATAATGCCACATAATTTTTTATAGTACAACTGGCTGAAGTTGCATAAAAGTAGTTTGAAATCTATTTCATTGACAAAATACAATGATCCCAGACTCGTATTTGATCGGTTGAGATACTTCTAACAAGAAATATGAAATCAAATTAAGGCTGTAGTAATACAATACATGAATAGAAGAAAATGACAATAATAACATTTGTGATAGGTCTCATATTGCCTTATGGATTTAAATATAATTTCATTTAGTGTCGTTAATCAATTAATTACTCGCTCGCACAGACAACACAACACTTCTTCAGGCAATAACAGTGTCAAGACTTTGCTGAAGCTTATGATGGCAGTAATCAGAAGAAGAGCACAAATGGTTTAAATGGCTCTGAGCACTATGGGACTTAACTTCTGAGGTCATCATTCCCCTAGAACTTAGAACTACTTAAACCTAACTAATCTAAGGACTTCACAGACATCCATGCCCAAGGCAGGATTCGAACCTGCGACCGTAGCGGTCGCGCGGTTCCAGACTGTAGCTCTTAGAACCGCTCGGCCACAACGGCCGGCAGCAAAGAACAGTCGACAAGAAGTGTTTCGAATGGTGCCAACTTTCAAAGATCCGCTACGGTCGCAGATTCGAATCCTGCCTCGGGCATGGATGTATGTGAAGTCCTTAGTTAGGTTTAAGTAGTTCTAAGTTCTAGGGGACTGATGACCACAGCAGTTAATTCCCATAGTGCTCAGAGCCATTTGAACCATTTTTTTTTTTTTCAAAGATCAGTACTTGGTGGCCGGTGGCCAAGTTAAAGCGCACTTACTATAGATGGTCTATCGGAGGTTCATAATGTACTAATTTACTTAGGTTACCAATTATTAATAAGTTGGGTACATACACTATGTGATCAAATGTATCTGGACACCCAAATACATTTTAGTGAACTGAGCACTGAATACTCAACTTACTCAATCTTAGCAAGCACTTGGAGTTATTGATCCTGATTAATAAATATGCTTGTCTATTGTTATAGATTTATGCGCACACATTTCCCAGCCACTCCGCTCTAACCGTTTCTTGTGCCACAACAGGTCGCAGAGCATAGTTGGGAATTATGTTGGTGTTAGAATGTGAGGTAGTAATATGCTTCCGTGTCCTTGTGATCTCTGGTGTCGTGTTGCACGGTTATCAACAAGGGACGTACCTGGCATGAACTGGTCGAGGAGGACAACTATGAAGTTGTCATTAGGGAACAGGTCCCTAAAGCTATGGGCCTGAGTTGAACCAGGAGCTACGCCAGGTAGTGGCGTACATCAGGGGAGCAGCAGGACGTAAGCAGCGGATGTGCTCCAGTCCAGCGGCCTTCACGGAAACAGAATTGTTTATCAAGTTTCTGGCAGATGAGGTGGTCTCACGATCGAGGTGGAAAAGGTTGCAGGCTCATTATTTGAATCAGTTGAATGATTTGGCTTTTTAACTAAGGACAGAGCTAACAATAATGTGCTAGAAGGACTGCAGGAAAGAGCGGCTTAAATTGAATTGCCAGTAAATAATATGCTTGCAGCTGCTTCGATTGAAGGCAGCAGGATGAATTTGAATATAATGCAGAAGATTATTATTTTCAGTTGCTGAAGTTAGCGGCTCCAGATCTATAGGCAGGGCAGAGGAGTAAACAGATCGCTAGATTACCTCATCCCCAGTTAAAGATGAGTTTTCGGTGGATTAGATCTTGGAGATGGTGCAGTTATTTTCTCTATGGTTTTCAAGGCCATTTTACTCGGAATTGCCCGCAGAAAATAAGGGACACCTTTCGTGTTTTTGTTTCTGGTGGGTTATGGGACGACGGCTGGTCAGTATACGAGAATTAATGGTGATACCTTCAGCCACGTGTTTAAATCTCTTTTTTCAAATGAGAACAGTTTCAGTGACACACTGTGCCGTCTTCAGGCCAATGTAATGGAAAAAATTGGACCTGTAACCAACTTTTCATACTGCAATGACAGGGGATAAAAATAAAACTCAGCGTTTGCACACCTGCTCATGTATGAATTATCCACCTGCTACTGACATCAAACAACTACTCACAATACTTGTTGTTTGATATGTGCTGCGTGCACTTAATACATGAGCAGGTCTGCAGACACTAAGTTTGACTTTTATCCCGTGTTATGGCAGTGTGGAAAAATTGATTATAGGTCAGTTTTTGCCAATAGAGGGACTTGATGATGATGCAGTGTCTAGGTATGACTCCATTTCTGTGTTGTAAAATTAATAGTGAACCAATACGTGCCCTCCTCGATAGTGGTGGTTTGGTAATCGTTTTAGATGAGACGTGGTTTCTATCTCACCAAGCGTGTTTGGGTGGGCAGATTTGAGTAATATGTCCACTTCATATGTTACAGCTAATTCTAGTTCATTACTAATGTTTGTCTGGGTAAAAGGCCAACCTAAGATTTCTTAAAAGACTGTAAACTGATTTCATTTTGGGATCCGATGTCATTTGAATGACTGGGTTGAACCTTGATTGGGGAGAGGACCATTTTACATTTAGAAAATGGGACCTTCTCATTTTACCAACATAATGTGTTGCTGGTGGCGTCTGAGCATTAGAAGAAAGGCACAGATGATGGGTGGAGTTAGATCATTTACCCGAGGCCAAAGAGTACAACTGAATGGATTGTGCAATGCGTTCACAGATGTGTTGATTGACACAGATTTGGGGTAACTAGCTTTATTAAATACTGATTGGAGGTAACGGATATAGTCCCTGTCAGGTGTTCAATTAATACTTTGTTCCACCTTACAAGAAAAAATGAAAGGGGCTAATGGGGGAAATGCTATATCAAGATGTCATCTGTCCCTAAAAATGTCCATACTCTGCATCCATGTTTTTGGTGTATAAACGATAGTTCATTTTGAGACCAGTGATATTATAGAGTATTGAATAAGAAAGTAATTCCTCTCTTCATAAGATTACCTGATTTACACACTGCTTTCGCTGTTCACTGGCTCCCAAATATTTAGCAAATTCCTTTGGATGTGTCTAAACATATCATGGCCGTCACCACAGATTGGAATCGTTTTGAGTTTAATTTTGTGCCATTTGGGCTGGATGCAGTTGCTGCCGTTCTATATCAGTTGTTAGACCTATTATTTTCAGACAGCTAGTTCAAGTTGTATGGTGGCAGGATAATTTTTACCACATAACATAATTTTTATATCAAGAAATCGATTCTACTTATCAAGCTGATGAATTTGATACGCCACAGGCCATACTTTGGTTAGAATCACGTTATTTGCATAGTATGGAGATTAATTAATTCATGCCTGCCTCACATGAACTCGGTACTAACAAAATAAACCTAATATGCAAGTTGACAGACAAGCTGCACTTCCGTAGCAATGGATTAAAGTGTAAGTGAGGCTTCCCAGCCAACTCGGGCGCAGCAACATGGAACTCAACTTAGGAAAGCCACAAACCAGCCAACCATCGCCGCAGGAGATCAATTAGGGATGCGACGTGCTATCCGCACCTGGCGTTTTCGGCAGAGGTAGCCGCACAACAATGAGTCACCAGTAGTCGAGTCTAGTGGCTCACTCTGTGATAAACATTTTAAAACAGCAGGGGTTCCATTTGGCTGGTATCAAAAGAGATCACTGTCCTTCAATTTACGCGAAAATGCATCATCAGTGTGACATAAACAAAATTCTCATGACAGTCATATGTATAGGGCGTGAGACTTTTATCTTAAGAAAGCACTCAGGACCACAGCAGTCGGCCATTTTGAAGACGCACAAAGGAATACAACAGTGCGGGTCACCGGCATTTTGATAACCACTCGAAAATCACTTGATACTGGCGAGGATGACGCATGATGTTCACGTAGACAGCTCCTGTTATGGCGGAGCTTATTGCTAAATGAAAGAAGGGCAGACGCTCACTGGACCAGGTGAAACTAAGAGACGCCCCAGCTCGTTTCTGAAACACGATTGGGCGAAGAAACGACGAAGTTGCAGCAAAAGCACTCACTGGCCGACACTAGTTGTGGCAGGAGGTGAACCCACATTACGATGAGGGAAGGTTGCTCAATATAGGAAATTACAAGTGAGTAATTCCTAGAAGGGCCGTGTGCTGGACAGAGCACATCCCAGTCTGTAGTGGTTCCGGAAAAGACATTTTGTTGTGGATATTATATTGTGAACACCTGTATATGTTCAAGAGGCTCTGATATTTCATAATATCTCTGGACTGGAGATTACGAGCTTCGAGATGTGCTAGTTAAGTTCTGTGGAAGATTTGAGGGCAACAGTGTACACGTCGCTCAGCCTTAGTGAGTGGACACAGCCAGTTGATTTAGCCAGGGAAATACAGAGTTTTTCGACTGGATATGCAGTCGAGGCTAGAGTAGAATTGTCAGGTCTGCAGTTCCTTGAGGCATCCATGTATCCGCCGCCGACGCATGCCACGGCCGTGGGGCCGTCCTTATCGCCGCAGTCTGCACAAGATAAATACCGCATTGCTCAGACGCTAAGTGTGGCAGTCCCTAGAGTGAGTTCACTTTAGGTCTGCTTTAGATTGGAGTTGATTTGTGTAGTTTTTCTCATTCCCTCATGCCCACATGTCAGCCATGTATAGCGCGATATTTTCTTGGGGCCTAAATTCGAGGAAGGCATTCGGCAGACAGTGTATTAATTTTGGATTAAATTTTCTTGAGTTCAGTGCACTTGAAGTTACGATGGTATTTGTTCTTCTCTTGAGATTACGATAGTGTAAGAACTGCTTTGGTAAATTTTCATGTGGTTATCTTGCTTGAAGTTAGGTTCAATAAGATTTTCTTGTGTTAATTTTTCCTTCATCGCCAAATATGGAACCTGAACACGCTGTGATGATTATAGTAAAAATATTTACTACGTGTAATAGTTCGTTCTTTTGATCTAAAGTAGAGATTACCCCTTCCTCATTGACATATTTTAGGTCATGAATAACAGCTATTATTCTGATGTCCAAACGTAACTGTTTCCAGGATCTCCTTATCTGGCACAGCCTGGTTTCACAGGAACTTTAAACTTGTCAGAGCTGTCCGTGCATGTTAAGTGGTGAGGACACGTGATACCAATCCAGGTGAGTACTTAGAAAGTTTATGTACCATTATCTTGTTGATTTACTCATTTCAGAGTTTTTTAATAATGTAATGATTATATCTTGAGCTGCTGATAAAATCTTTATTTAAACAAACAGTTTCGGTCGACTGACAATCATCAGGCTCTTAAATGCACTTACAGCATCAAATGATTTCAAAAACCTGCTCATCATCAGTCAGCTGAAACTAGTAGTTTAAGTAAAGACATTATCGGCAGCTCAAGGTAGTAATCATGACATTTTTCAAACATCTAAGAGCTGTGGGCTACGACCTCCTGAAAATTTTTCATCGAAATTGGAAAGAACATGTTCAGCATACAAGGGAAGTGTTCGTTCAGCTTAGGAAGGCTGAGTTAAGTATTAAAACTGTCAGAGTGCAAATTGCTTTTCTGTAGATATAGTTTTTGGGGAAAAATTTTGCCCCTGGGAGAGGTTCGAATGGACCCTGCTCACTCTCAGGCTATGACAGAGTGTTTGCTTCCTAGGAATGCTAAGGTAACAGCCAGATTTAGCGATATGGTAATTTTTTTAGAACATTTATCCATTGTTTTGCTCAGATAGCCAGAGTGTTGAATAAACTGCAGAAGAGGAGGTGCAAATTAGATTGGGGGAATCACGACAACTGGTTTTTGAAGAGTTGAAGGATGCTCTAGCAAGTAGTCCCTCGTTGGAATTCCTGATTTTGCGAAGCCGCTCTTTGGTGTGGCAGCTGTAGATGGCTGGTGTCATATGCATCATGGAGATTATCCCCTCTTAAGAAAAAGCAATGGAAGTCCTGGCTGTATTGTCTGCTCTGGGCAAGTTTCGCTTCTATTTAGAGCCAGGGCCATTTCAAACCGAAACCGCCAAGCAGGCTTTAAGCTGGGTCCAGGCAAGACCTAGACTTATGGGGATATCAGCATTTCAGTATGAAGTGAGGGATGTCAGTAGGACTGGTAACATGAATGTGGAGGGACTGAGTCGGATTTTACAGGGAGATTCCGATGATACTACAGAGAAGTTAGAAGAGCAAATTAATGAGGTTGAGGGGGTTAATCCTATTTTGGGAGATTTTCTTGCGTCATTTAAGGGAATTGCTAAGCACCAGAAAGAATATGAGTTGTTAAGTGAAATGAGGGCTAAGCTAAGCAAATGTGAGAAGACCTTATTCACTAAGGAATGGTGTTTTGCAAGACAAAGGGTAGTCACCACTCAAGAATAGTGGTTCACACTGAGTTGATCTCTATGCTGGATTTTCATCATACTGGGTTAATTATTGCAACTTGGGTTAAACAGTTCAATATCTGATGAGCATCCAAGAAGTAATGTAACACTTTTTTTCTGAAAGCTGGTTGGCTTTATTCAGGATTGCAATACACCATATTCTCCCCCAGTCCTGTGGCTAAAAAACCCTGTTTTTCAATATAATCTCCGTTCAATGTGACGGCCTTACACCACATTACTGGAAGGGCCTGTATGCCCACATGCTGTCTCTACTGGTCGACGGTGGAGCCAATGACTTTTGCATCATCCATGTACTCCCTCCCATGGGACGCATCAGTCAGTGGGTTAAGCGAACGGAATTGGGAAGGTGTGAGATCCGGGCTGTTGGGTGGATGAGGAGGAACAGTGCTGTGAAGTTCTGTGGGCTGCTATTGGTGCACACGTGTGAGGCATTGCGTTATCATACAGAAGGAGACATTCGTTCACATTTTTGTGGCGACAAACACGCTGAAGTCATTTCTTCATTTTTCTGAGGGTAGCACAATATAAATTAGAGTTGATAGTTGTATCATGAGGCAGGATATAAAACGGAATAACCCTTCTGAGTCCCAGAAAACCGTCATCATGACTTCACCACCTGAGGGTGTGGCCTTGAACTTTTTCTTTGGAGAAGAGGCTGTGTGGCGCCATTCTATGGACTGCCATTTTGTTTCCAGTTCAAAGTGATGAATCCACATTCCATTGCCTGTGACTGCCTTCGACGAAAAATTGTCACGATCAGCCTCACAATGCGCAAGCAATTGCGCACAGATGGTCCTTCTTTACTCTTTATGGTCTTCTGTAAGGCGACGAGGAACCCAGCGGGTACACATCTTTTAGTACCGCAACTAGTGGACAAGTGTGTCAGTTGAGCAGCGAGGTGTTTCACTGTGACGTGTCGATCACATAGAGAGTGCCCACACGTTCAAACATTGTCAAACATTGTACGAGTCACAGCTGTGTGGGGTCAGCCAGCGCGCAGGATGTCGGACAGATTTGTGTGACCTTGTTGCGATGACGTCAGACACCACGTCCAACGACTGTGAGTTGTGTCGCATTTCGATACCTTACATCACGCTCCAGAAGTGGTTATCTTTCGCCAGAGAGAGCCGGGGTGAGGCATGGCCTGTGACGACAGCAGGAAGGCACTTGGACGTGGATGTGCTTGGAGTGATGAGAGAGGAACGAGGGCGGTTTAACGACGGCAGAGAGCAATGGCTTTGTCAGTCTGTGTTGTATTACATGGGCCTGTTTGGTGGATCCTGAGGTGTGTAGACCGAGCACATGCAGCTTGTTTTGGTGGCTGTTAGTAAAGGCAACATAAATGGACCAAGGTGGAACTGTCTGGCAAGCAGAAGACGTAGGTCATTAATCTCCGAGAGATTCTTCCGTCAGGCATTGCTTTGGGGAGTAGTTCCATTACACACATGCAGGAGGACGCTGGGGGCTGCGGGCTTGTTCACTCTCACCGTCACCTTTCTGATATATGCTGAGTGAGCACCTCTAAGAACTTTCGTCGCTGTTAATGCTTCAAGCTCACCGTGTAAGAGTCCATGGAAATAGCATTGTGTGTGTGTATTCCCGTTTATTTTGAGACTGTTCCTTCAGTCACTCCACCCCATTTCGATTTGTGCTTGGAAGCGTTAACTTTGTACCCTCGAGGATTTGGTAGTAGAAGTATGAAATGAATGTGTCGTGTCTGTTCTTTAAAACATTGAAAGGTGGCTACACTGAGCCACAGCGCCAGCGGTTGCGCCAAAGAGTATTATTCAGCCGCCTCCACTGGCAGTTCTTGTCGAGAAGTCGTAGTAGGCAGTGCTTGTTGAGATGTAGCAGTGGTGATTCGTAGTTGAGAAGTTGCGGTAGTGAGTGCTTGTTCAGAATTTGTAGTATTGTTTTGATGGGCTAGACACCAGATGTTATTGGATTGGGAGGCTGTAATGATCAGAGTGTGCTTTTCGTCAATATATATGAAGGTAAAAAAAATTCCGTTTTTCTTATTATTTCAATGTCTTAAACAATAATGCCTCTTGGTCACAGGTTCAGTCAACAAAGCATCTGGCTCGTGTTCTTGTATTAGACTGCATTTCTGGTTTCTATGTGCAATTATAGTATTTCTGGTTTTTTTAAATTACTTCAGTATAAATGGTGTTTAAAATATCTGGTCTTATTGAGGAAGAACCGTGCCGGATGTGTACGTTGAATCACACTTCCACGTACAGAACAGCGACACTTGTGCCTTATTGTTTCGTAGGTTTTATAGTTGCTGGGGACTTAATTAATTGATTGTGTTAACGGAAGTTTTCTTTCGTTCTTTGTTGTTATTCTATGCAGTCAGATTGCGTACTATACCAGACAGGGCCAACCGGTTACGAGACTGCGTAGCCGGACAGACAGCGACTAAAAAATTAAAAAATATTTGCATTCTAAAATAATTAAGCCCCCATGCAACATGCCTAAAAGAACAGACACCAAGCAGAATTCTTAGCTGTGATACATAATATGTAAATTGAAGGTGTAGTGAGGAGAAAGGAAAGGAAAGAAGTTATTGATGTCAGCTGCAATAGGACTGTATGTGGAATCAGTGACGATGAGTGAAAATGTTTGGCAGAACAAGATTCTAACCCGAGATCTCCTGCTTACTAGGCAGACACGGAGCTTATCGCAACTGCACTGTCTCCGCACTTTCTCAGGCCGACTCACTCTCCCAACTAGCACCACCACTTGTCTGCAGTCTCTGCCCATGTACCTCATGCTCGCTAGTTTTAGATTCTCACAGTAGATTAACCAATTGTACATCCACACTGAAGGCGGTGGAGTTATATAAAAACGTGGTGTCTGTTCTTTCGCTAATGTCTTTTACTTACTACGTTTAGTCTTCTTTGGTTTTTAAAAGGTTACTGTTCCTGGCGTTTTAAGCTAAACATTAGTGTGTGTTGTCTTGTTGTGTGAGAGAGCTTCAAGCTAACCCTATAATGGCAAGCTTCCGTAATGGTTTATCTCAGTAGCTCCCTTGTAAAATTTCATAGTGCACTCAATTGGGTCAGTGAAATCATTGCCGCTTTCCCCGCATTTTCGGCGGTGTTTCCGCCAGTGCGCTTATTGCATGGCTCTGTAATACATTTGAATGCGCCCCAGTTTAATTGTTTCTTCTGACCTGAAATTTAAAGAAGGTTGCAACAGTTCTGGCACTGTGTGCTCTTTAGTCTCTTAAAAATAACTAGACAAGACCCAAAATGTCAGTAAATGTTCATGTGTGTGGGTATCAATTTGTGTCTATTTTCTAGGGAGGTACAGCCCATGTACTTGGGGTGCCCATTTGTAAGTCGTCCCAAATATTCTGGAGACGATGGGGCACGCTGTCAGGCACTGGGAGGCTTTCTCAAGAGCAGAGTTTATCATATGTGTGAATGCTTCCCCCTCCCGTTAAGATAGCCGTTTACTAGTAATTTTCTCTAATCCAAGTCTGATGTTTAATAATTACTTTAGATAAGCAGACTGACGTCTCCGAACAATTTATTCTAAAACCAGAATTAGTTATTTCTGGTAATTTTTCTTACAACAAGCTCTGAAACTGTCTCTTTAAATAATTTGTTTTCAATCAAGGATTAATATTGTTGTAATTTACCGTACAGGTGTTTGTGTGACTCTTTAATGTTCGATCCCAAACAGGATTAAAGTCTTTTATAATTGTTTAAAAGGAATGATCAGTATTCTGCATCAGCTCCCCTGAAAACAATGTTTAATAAATGCGATTAAAAATTGGTTGTGCCACGAATAATGTGCAGTACCCTGTTGTCCCAGTCCTTCTGATCCAAAGGTGACGAGGCATGGAAGCGTGTATCAGATTCACCATGCTATTGTTCATTGCCAAGTCTGCTGAACACTCTGCAAGCGCCCATGAATATCTGCAGTGCTCTGATTTTCCGCCAAAAGAAATTCAATGAAAGATCTCTGCTTGGTACGCACCTCATTTTGAAGGTTAGATGCAGCACCGCTACCTATCGGAACTTCATGAAAGTATAGGGGCTGCAACGGGAATATTTCACGTAGCCCCACAACAAACCAGAATATGATTTCCAAAATTACCTGCAGTCTGAATACCAATTGATAATAACCAGTTTAATCTATAGTAATAACGCTCCTCTACCGCTCTGCATCGGAGCGACAAGTGAGTGAAAGGACTGGGTTGATTATGTGGGTTTCAATTCACAATATTCATTACAAAACAATTCGCGTTTCTTTATGTGTGTGAAGGGCTATATGTAAGTAGCTAAGGACGCAGGTGCGATAAATGACGACCATGTGCAGGACACAAAACCATCATTGTGGGACATAGCATAAACATAAATACTACTATTTGAATTTTGTGCATTCCGTTAATCCAGATGAACAGTTCTGTTTCACGTACAACACCTCCAGGGAACGCAAAAAATGAAGTACACGTTTACCACATTCAGAGACTATGTCACTGGTGATAGTACATCGCGTAAACGGACCAGAAAGTACCAACTGCAGTCTAACCTGGAAAACAAGTCAATATTTACATTTTGTGATAAAATGTACGCCAGTCTTTGTTTCCAAATTGTTCTTTAGTAACTGCAACACGAACCAGTTTATGAAAAATCAAGCTTGACAAAAAACAGAAACTCAGATTCATATATTGATACTGGCTGAGGCTTGTGCATTGTTGCTACTGATCTCTAGCTTGCCTTAATGGTCGGGCATGTCAAAATTTTGCAGTATCACATTTACATTACTTAATGCATGTGCTAGGCTTCACATGTGTTGGATTTTTTTCTCTTTCTAGTGTATTTTTTTCTTTAATCGTTGGTACCACGGAGGAACTCAGATAGGCCTAGTAGGTAAATTATATACAATTTCTGGAGCCATGTGCTCCGAGGTAGACGCTCAAAAGCCACTTTATAAATGAGAGAAAATGATAACAGGGAAATTAACCTTAATATCTGTTAAGGTAAAAATAGCTTCAGAAGAGATCGAAAAATTTAAGACAGTATCCAATAAAGTATTGCTGTGCCACGAATAAGTACAGCCGTTCGCAGTACCAGCACAGCAAGGCCATTTTGGTTAATGTCATAAGGCAAGATCCTCAATCATCCAGACTGTTGCCCGTGCAACCACCGAAAATTTCGCGAGCTATGACTAGGAGGCTACAGTTAAGGGACCGATTGGCACATCGGATGGCAGGTGGGGCAATGTTGATATTTTGTAAACGATTCTGCGAGGCAGGTTTACGACTCCATTTTCAGGCTAGAAGGCACGGCCCGGTGGGCACAGTAAACTAATATGAAGTAATCGGGACAGCACAGGGCACAGAAGTGCCGTGAAGAATCCATACATTGCAGTTATAACAGCGCCTAGTGACCTGTGTGTAGGGGCAGAAGTGGGTTGAGGAAAGCTGACGTTGTAATTATGAAAGAGCTCTCCACTTGTTCCCTCCAGAGGAACTACGTCAGATGCATAGGGAAAAGACGTATAAATAAGCTACCTCAGAGGCTCGAAGCAGGCAGTCGTGTCGCCATTTTTCCCGCATCTAGTACTGGAGCGAATGAAAACCTTCTGATAATGGATATCAGCGGCCAAGTGGCCCGCTGAAACTACGTCGAACTTTCACTTCACGGACACGTCATCGCTGTGGCTGGGGGGGGGGGGGGAGGGGGGGGGGCGCACCTTGGAGCTATATCGACGCGAAGAGCGAGAGGACTGCTAGCCCCAGTCTCTGGTGGCACCATCCGGCGGGCTGCAAGCTGCCGTCTGCAGGGGTGAGGCCAGGGTGTGAACTCGCGACCTCTTGTTGTACGCAGAGCTGTTTGCAGCCACTGAATGAGCTGCCGTGCGTGGATGGCTGGAGCTGCGAAGGTTCAGTACAAAGACGGCTGTCAGCTGCTTCCCTTCGGCACTCTACATGGAATCCACGAGTCGCGTTTGAGGAAGCAGTCAGCTGTGTTCTGGGCCATGGGCACAGTTAATGAACGTGGTGGACACTTAGCCATGAAGTGAGTAGGATCGCTACATCCACAAGGCTGGGCAACCGGACGCCGACGCTCCAGATTCCGGCATTTGCGTGGTGCTGTCCCCCGAATGCTGCGAGGCACTATCGCCGAGTTCAGCGCCACTGCATACCTTCGATACAATGAAGTCAATGACACACTTGCCCATGTTTCTTTGCACGCCTTTGTGTCAGTCCTCCTTCTCTCCTAAACTATACCTCTTGCTCATTCTGATACATCAGAGCACCTACACTTGGAGAGTTCTAACAATATGTTTCTCTTCAAAAGATAGCGACAATGACGGAGAGAGTACTTGTAGCATTGCTGAAAAAGTAGAATAAATATCTACCGAAGTAAATTCCCTGTCAAAGAAACAAGATGAAATTCTAAGTAGCAAATTCATACACATGAAGTGGATAAATAATTCGCTGAATTGAAGACAGGAAAGGCCAGCATTTCGCGGTAATGTTGAGAGATGACAAGTTACTCTTTCATCCATTTTTTGTATACGGAAAATTATTAAAGAGTTTGTTACAACCTGACACACCTTGAGCAAGATTCTAGGAAGTTAATGGCCTCAGCTGATGTTAAACCTGGAACCCGGTACGGCGCTAAAAGCATGAGGTAGTTTTATGGTTCTTAGCTCATAGAAATCGCATGTTGGGAGTTGGAAGCAATTGATGGTGAGCCCATCCCTCAGTAAATCCTGCCATACAGGGCCACAGCCGTACAGGGCAGGCAGAGCAGCACCTTGTCACGACAGGTCTCCAGCAGAACAATGCTGCTATACCTGCATTAGCGCCGCTGAAGGCTGAGCTGGGGGCGATGGACTGAAGGGATGCTTTTACACAGTGGAGTCGTAAAATTGACAGAGCCACGCATAACAAACATTCACAAGTTGTTGTCTTCACCGATACTGAAAATTGGCCTGTGACCCACTTCCATCTTCCACCTTAGTTGTGTATGAAACTCCGGCATGTGAGAAACGTTTAGAGATAGAATCTTTATTACACCTCATTGGTAGGACTAACAAGCTCCAATTCACAGGCGATTTAGATAAAGATATTTAAGATTGTATCTGTTCGCTTGTTGCCATGGGAAGTGACACGACTTCAGAGAAAACCATCTTCCCGCTCTGCAAAAACTTAAAAAAGACGACTCAGGTTTCCTAAATCTTGCCCTGGTTCGACAGGAGTATGTGCTATCATGTGGGAGGGGAGATTTAGCGCCTCTAGAGCACTGGGGTTGTGGCGTGAATGCGGAGTCGTTCATGGACTTTGTGGGAAAACCGATATTCTTCTCGGAAGAGGTGTGAGGCACTGAGGTGCTGGACTTTGGTCTCGTAAGAGATCTTCTGGTCGATGCTCTGGCATGTGTGGTTGGTGCTTGTGACCTGTCCTGAGACTGACTTCACTTGCGAGTAGTTTAGACTGCGGAGCCTGTGATGAAGTTCTTACTGTACCGATAGTGTGACTTCAAACGTCTCGGACTACTCGTTTGCCGAGGGCACACACATTCGTTTTTGGTTTAGCAGGCTTGACGTTTGGTATCCTTGTGCACTCTGTCGTGTAAGTAAGCCAAATTGGTCCTTGGTACAACCAGTGAACCGGTGTGTCACACATTGAAATCTACCGTGATTTCAGGGCTCTGGTAGAGAGTAAATTGCGATCCGTCTGCCTGATCGCATACCGTGAGATTTTTTGCATTTCTTTCGTGGGCGCGATCGATTCATAGGTGCCGCCTCGCGTCGCCTCAGCCGCACACGTCTCGCCAGCTGCAAGGTTCAACGCCGCACGAGGCATACAGGGTAATGTACTGCTGTTCCGGCCTTGTCAGGGGGCACAGATTTCAATCGCCACTTGCTCTCAGCTGCACCTGCATAGAGAAAATTCTGTAGATTAGAACAATCAAATTCTGCTCAGCATCAGATCAATTCAAATTGCGTTATCGACGTTTTTAGGGCCAGAGTACTTGACTCACTTCTGCCACCCAAGATCCTTGTCCATTGTGGTCTTAAACCACCTGTTAGTTGTTTACGGTATTAAAACATAACTTGCTTAGCATAATTTATGTCTGTCTTTGTTTTGGGAAAATAAGGTTGTCAGTAAATTAAATTTTGCATACAGTCACAATCATTTTATATTGTCAGCCCCACAGGTTAACTTTCAGTGTTACTAAACGATAGCTGTCTAGAACAAACTCAGAGTCAACAGTTTGCAGATTGGCTCTAAGTACAAGATAAGGCTTGGTGGGAAAGTCTTGAGACTGCATCCAGTGTTTATAGGTAAGAAATGCCAAAGCCCTGTATTGACAAATTCGCACAGAGCGGTTGCGCACACTCTTTTCTGGCCAGGTAGAAAAAACAGGCGTAAAACAAGGCAAAGTATTGAGAGTGTAAGGATGAGTCACAAGACTTAGGATCGTGAAGAAAGAAATAATTACGTGCAGAAAGTTGAACGTGAGGTACCTGGTAACAGGACAGGTGTAAAAATGAATCAACTTAAACAGCTCGACAGAGGAAAATCGACGGGATTTAATGGGATACCTATACGATTCAACATAGAGTATGCGAAATAACTGCCTCCTCTTCTGGCAGTAGTGTAAGGGCGCAGGAATAGCGAAATATCCCTAGTGATTGGAAAAAATGCATAGTTCATATCCATTTCAAGGAGGGTCTCCGAACAGATGCATAAAACTATAGAACTATACCACTGCTCTCAGTATGTTGTAGAACTGTGGAAACACGTTTTATACTCGTGTATTAGAACTGTTCTGTAGACCGAAATCTCCCCTATAAGAATCAACATGGATTCCGAAAACAACGATCGTCTGAAGCACAGCTAGGTCCACGAAACCCAGAAGATAGTAGATTTCATTGTATTGAACTGGAGACCTAGAAACGACGGAAAGGTCAATCTCCGCCCTAGCCCACAGCGGTACACAACACCACAACAGGCTACAGCAGTCCAATCACCCCACCGCCGCCCCACACCGAACCTAGGATTATTGTGCGGTTCGGCCCACAGTTAACCCGCCCTGGAACGTCTCACACCAGACGATTGTAACCCCAATGTTTGCGAGGTAGAGTAATTATGGAGCAGACGTACGTGGAGAAAGTGTTTGAGTAGCAATCACCGACGTATTGTAACTAAGGCGGAATATGGGAAACCATCCTGCATTCGGCGAGGCGGATGGAAAACCGCCTTAAAACCATCCAGAGAATGGCCGGCACACCGGACCTCGACTCTTAATCCGGCGGGCGGATTCGTGCCGGGGACCGTCACGCCTTCCCGTCCGGAAAGCAGTGCGTTAGACCGCACAGCTAACCTGGCGAGCAGATAGTAGATATTAGCGAACAGGTTGATGTCATGTTTCTTGACTTCAAGAAGGCGTGTGACACAGTTCCAGGCTGCCGCCTAATGAACAAAGCACGAACATACGAAATAACATGACAGCTTTGTGACTGGATTGAAGAGTTCCTAGCAAATGGAACACGCAATGTCATTCATCGAGGAGAGAAATATTCAGGCGCAAAAGTAACTTCAAGAATACCACAAAGAAGTATTATAGGACCAAGTGTTATACGATCATTACTCTTCATAATATATATAAATGACCTAGGTCAAAAACGTTAGATGTTTCTTGTGGCTTTTAGCTGTTGTTTCTGTGATAGCTACAGCGAAATGCAGGAAGAACTGCAGGGGTTCGACGCTTGATGCAAGAATTGGCAGTTGGTATTCACCATAAACAAATATTACTGGGCATAAATAGGCAGAAAGATCTGTTATTGTACGATCACAAGATTGCAGGAGACTCACCCATTAAATATCTGGGAGAATAGTTACAGTATGATTTAAAGTGGAACCACCATATAAAGCCAATCGCAGCAAAGGTACATGCCAGACTGAGATTCACAGGAAGGAACCTCAGGAAATCTAGTCCACCCATAAAGTAAGTAGCTTACAAGACCCTCGTTCGACCAATACTCGAATATTGCTCGTCAGTTTGGGATCCATACCAGATAGGATTGACGGAGGAAATAGAAAAGACCCAAAGAAGAGCAACATACTTCGTAACATGTTCATTTAGTAAGCGCGAAAGCGTGACAGAGATGCCCATTAACTCCAGTGGCAGAAAGGCGTAATGCAACAACTTACGGTCTTTTGTTAAAATTCCGACATCGTTCGTTCCTAGAATAGTCAATCAGTGTATCAGTATATTGCTTCCTGCTACATATATCTCATGAAAAGACCATGAATGTTAAATCAGAGATATTCGAGCTTGCTGGCAGGCTTACCAACAATTGATCCCCTCGTGGCCCATCCGCGACTGGAACAGAGATGTTGAGAAGTGAGAGTGGTACACAAAGTACCCCTTGTCACACGCCATAAGCTAGCTCGTGGAGTGTAAATGTAGACGTAAATTAATCTGAGTTACATCAGTTTCGATTTGAGCTAAGTGGTATACCGATGAATCGACTGTTTATTATTATTGTTATTGTTATTATTATTTTTCGTCATTTGTTTCATTGTGCTCCACTCCCCCCTTTTGTTTATAAAAATAATAATCATGCATCCCACATATTTAATGATTTGACAATGCTGCTTTAAACGCACAGCTCAACAAAAGTTTTGGGTATCATATAGTTTACTACAATGACTTCTTATAATACACCCATTGAGGTTTGAACAATATCTTATTAACAAAATAAGCTCAATTCAATCTAAAAACAAGAATGATTTTGGTTAGCTACAAAAAAATCCTTAAAGAATAAAGCAGGCGCTCTCCTAAAACAAAAATATTGAAAGTCTTTATCTTATGATGATGATTCTCAGTTTTTAGTTGTCGCTATGTGCTCCCTGAACACGGATGAGTACTTCAACTCTGCGAGGCATGCTCTAGATGAGACTGTCGAGTTTATCTTGGGGTATGAAATCCCACTCCTGAATACCAGCTTCTCTGAAGATCAAAAAATGTTCAAATGTGTGTGAAATCTTATGGGACTTAACTGCTAAGTCATCAGTCCCTAAGCTTACACACTACTTAACCTAAATTATCCTATGGACAAACACACACACCCATGCCCAAGGGAGGACTCGAACCTCCGCCAGGGCCAGCCGCACAGTCCATGACTGCAGCTCCTTAGACCGCTCAGCTAATCCCGCGCGGCCCTCTGAAGATTGTCAGGTGGAATCAGACGCTATGCAATGACCACCTTCAACAGGTCCCATGCATGCTCAATTTCCTTCATGCCTGGGGACTGTGCTGGCTAATGCATTCAGTCGATGCTGCGTCTTTGAAGATACCGAAACACTGCTAGAGTACGGAGCAGTCTTGTATTGTCATCGACTAGGATGAGGTTGCCTCCGACTTTACGTCTGTAGGGCCTTACAGTCGTTTGTAATACCTCTTAGAGGTACCGGGGGCCAGTCAAATTGTCGTAGATGGGAATTAGAGGGGTCAGCCGTTCCATTATTACACTTCCACCTGCAAATGGATGAATTTCTTGAGCGCATCGGCGTTCCTGCTGCCGTCTAGAGCTTTACCAAACCCTAAGAAGTCTAGTGTCTGGTCGCAAACCAATCCTGGTGTCGTTAGCAAGCATGTCATTACTCCAATCTGCAGTAGTCCAATGCTGATGTGCAAGAGCTCAGGTCCTTCTATTCTGTCGATTCCGTTCAGTGCAAAACCTCTTACTGGTCTTCTGGACTGACGACCACCATTATGCAATCTTATAAGCACTGTTTGGTGTGAGATACTAATCCCTGTTACCCGGGAGAAGACATTTACAGTGTTCCTGGCAATTGATGTTGGGCGTCTGCGAGCCAACAGTTGGACGAAACGATCATTTATTGGTGTAGTCATACGAGGACGACCGCTGCGAGGTCTGTCGTTCACATTTCCTGTCCCTCTGTACTGTTTCATCTATCCACTGGAGCGCACATGACGACCTGTGTGGTAGTGACCACTTCCCCATCTTACTGTCACTGCCCCAGCGTCAGGCCCACGGACGCCTGCCCAGATGGGCTTCAAACAAGGCGGACTGGGAAACTTTCACTTTTGCTGTCACCGTTAAATCTTCCCCACATGGTAACATCGATGGGATGGTTTAGCAGGTGACTACAACAATCGTTTCTGTGGAATAATACACGATTCCTCGCTCTTTAGGGTGCCCCCGGTGAATGGCAGTCCTTTGGTGATCGCCGGAAGTAGCTGAAGCAATTAAGGAGCGTCGACGAGGTCTACAGCGGCATAACCGGCACCCTTCCATGGTGCACCTCATAGCCTTTA
Source organism: Schistocerca nitens (assembly GCF_023898315.1). Classification (NCBI taxonomy): domain Eukaryota; kingdom Metazoa; phylum Arthropoda; class Insecta; order Orthoptera; family Acrididae; genus Schistocerca; species Schistocerca nitens. The sequence continues at coordinate 604,312,463 of NC_064618.1, forward strand.
AACGGCTCTGTGCCCGCGTTCGCCAGCTTATCAAACGACTGAAGCAGGAGTGTTGGGAGAGATATGTCTCGACCATTGGGTGCCATACGTCACCTTCGCAAGTCTGGGAAAAAATCAAAAGTGTTTTCGGGTACCAGACCCCAACAGGAGTTCGTGGTGTTAACATAAATGGCGTGTTATCTATCGACGCATGCGCGATTGCCAAGCACTGTGCTGAGCACTATGCTCTAGCCTCTGTGTTGGAGAATTACCCCCCAGCCTTCCGCACTCTCAAACGGCGGCTGGAAGGGAAAGTCCTCTCGTTTACTACACGCCACAGTGTATCCTATAATGCCCCATTTACGGAGTGGGACCTCCTCAGTGCCCTTGCACATTGCCCCGACACAGCTCCTGGGCCAGATCGGATCCACAGTCAGATGATAAAACATCTCTCATCTGACTACAAGCGACATCTCCTCGTGATCTTCAACCGGATCTGGTGTGATGGCATCTTTCCATCACAATGGCGGGAGAGCGCCATCGTTCCAGTGCTCAAACCAGGCAAAAACCCTTTTGATGTGGATAGCTATCGGCCCATCAGTCTCGCCAACGTTCTTTGTAGGATGCTGGAACGTATGGTGTGTCGGCGGTTGGGTTGGTTCCTAGAGTCACGTGATCTACTGGCTCCATATCAGGGCAGCTTCCACCAGGGTCGCTCTACCACTTGTCTCCCTCGAGTCTGCCATCTGAACCTACTTTTCCAGACGCCAACGACTTGTTGCCATCTTTTTGATTTACAGAAAGCGTATTACACCACCTGGTGACATCATATACTTGGCTCATTATATAAGTGGGGTATCCGAGGCCCGCTCCTGATTTTTATTCATAATTTCCTGTCGCTTCGTACTTTCCATGTCTAAATTATTGCCTCCCATAGTTCCCCCTATATCCAGGAGAATGGGGTCATGCAGGGCTCTGTATTGAGTGTCTATTTTTAGTGGCCGTTAATGGTCTAGCAGCAGCTAGCGTACGACACCACCTTGCGATGTCATATCCTTGGGTCATTATACGAGTGGGGTAACCGAGGCCCGCTCCAGATTTTTATCCAAAATTTTCTGTCGCTTCGTTCTTTCCATGTCCAAATTGGTGACTCCCACAGCTCCCCCTATATCCAGGAGAACATGGTTATGCTGGCCTCTGTATTGAGTGTCTCTATTTCTAGTGGTCATTAATGGTCTAGCAGCAGCTTTAGGGCCGTCTGTCTCACCTTCTCTGTATGCAGACGACTTCTGCATTTCGTACTGCTCCACCATTACTGGTGTTACTTAGGGGTGCCTACAGGGAGCCATCCACAAGGCGCAGTCACGGGCTCTAGCCCATGGTTTCCAGTTTTCGGCCGCAAAGTCGTGTGTTATGCACTTCTGTCGGTGTCGTACTGTTCATCCAGAACCAGAACTTCACCTTAATGACGACCCACTCACTGTAGTGGAGACATATCGATTCTTAGGACTGGTTTTCGACGCCCGATTGACTCGGCTACCTCACCTTTGTTAGCTTAAGCGGGAGTGCTGGAAGCACCTCAGTGCTCTCCACTGCTTGAGCAACACCGACTGGGGTGCAGATCGCTCTACACTGCTGTAGCTCTACAGAGCCCTTGTTCAATCCCGCCTTGAGTATAGAAGTCTGGTTTATGGTTTGGCGGCGCCCTCAGCATTGCTTTTACTCAACCCAGTGCATCACTGTGGCGTTCGCCTAGCTGCAGGAGCTTTTAGGATGAGTTCGGTGACCAGCGTCCTTGTGGAGGCCGGAGTCCCTCCATTGCAGGCTAGGCGTGCACAACTGCTGGCCAGTTGCGTTGCACACGTTCGTAGCTCTCCTGCGCATCCGAATCACCGTCTCCTTTTTCCCACCCACGGCGGTTCATCTCCCACATCGGCGGCCCAGGTCAGTGCTTCCAGTTGCAGTTCGTGTCCGATACCTTCTTTCCAAATGGAGTCCTTGCCTTTACGACCTATACTTGAGGTCCATTCACGTACACCTCCATGGTGTACACCTAGGCCACGGCTTTTACATGGCCCTCAGCTAACTCAATGGCTCTCCGCTGCCAGTTTCTCTCGATTTTTGACATGTACCAAGGCCACGAAGTGGTTTGCACCAACGGCTCGATGGCTGCTGCTCACGTCCGCTTCGGATATGTCCATGGAGGACATATTGAACAGCATTCCTTGCCGGATGGCTGCAGTGTTTTCACGGCCGAGCTGGTGGCTATATCTCATGCTCTTGAGCACATCTGATTATGCCCTGGGGAGTCGTTTCTTCTGTGTACTGGCTGCTTGAGCAGCCTACAAGCCGACCGGTGCTAGCTTGTCATCCTTTGGTAGCGACCATCCAGGAGTCCATCTATGCCCTGGAACGGTCCAGTCGTTCAGTGGTGCTTGTCTGTGAACCCAGGTCACATTGGAATCCCAGGCAACGAACTTGCTGACAGGCTGGCCAAACAGGCTATACGGAAACCGCTTATCCTCTGCAAATGACCTGCGTTCATTACTACACCACAAGGTTTCTCGGCTATGGGAGACGAAATGGCATAACCTCAGCATGCACAACAAACTGCGTGCCATTAAGGAGACAATGAACGTGTGGCAGTCCTCCATGCGGGCCTCTCGCAGGGACTCTGTGGTTCTCTGACGGCTCTTCATTGGCCGCGCTTGGGTGACAAACGGCTACCTCCTGCGCCGTGATGGCTCAAATGGTTCAGATGGCTCTGAGCACTATGGGACTTAACATCTGAGGTCATGAGTCTTAAACCTAACTAACCTGAGGACATCACACACATCCATGCCCGAGGCAGGATTCGAACCTGCAACCGTAGCAGCAGCGCGGTTCCGGACTGCAGCGCCTAGAACCGCTCGGCCACAACGGCTGCGCCGTGATGACCGACCTCAGTGTCGGTGCGGCACCCGGCTGACAGTGGGCCTTATCTTGGTTAGCTGCCCTTCTTTGGCTGCTCTGCGACGGACTCTTCAGTTACCGGACTTGTTGCCATTAATTTTAGCTGACAACGCCTCATTAGCTAACTTATTTTTACGTCTTATCCGTGACGGTCGGTTTTATCATTCTATATAAGTTTTAGCGTGTTCTGGACTTTAATGCTTTTAGAGTGGATGTTTTAATGTGTCGCAGAGTGGCTGGCTTTTCCTTTTTATTCTCGAGGTCGGCCAGTCACGGTCATCTGCTCTCTTGTTTTTACCCCTTCTACCTGTTTCTTGCTTCTCTCTGAGGTTTTCTTTTCCTGTTTTGTCGATAGCAGTGTCGGTTGTCCTACTATCGTTCTTCTGGTTCTTCCTTTCTCCTGTTATTGTGCTGTACGTCTCCTTTCCTTTTTTCCGTTGTGTAATTATTGTACCGGAAATAATACCGGAAACAGGGGACCGATGACCTCGCAGTTTGGTCCCTTCCCCCCTTCTTTTAACCAACCAACCAACTGTAAGTTCCTGATGAGCTGACAAGAGTAAACAAGACTGACAAAGAATTAAGTAAATGTAAGAAAATGAATTAGAAAAGGTCTTCGTTAGTCGTGGCGGCTTTAATATTAGCGGTATAGCTTTCCACTGGCGCCACTAACTTCTTGGGTGCCAATGTCGAGTCGATCGTGTGTCGCGAGCTAAGGTGTTTGATCGAGGTGTGTATGTTGTTGGCTTGGCGGGGCCTGGAGAGGTGAAGCGGTTGAGGGGCACGTGGCTGGCAACTGGTGGCTTTTCGGGGACTCCCGCTGTCCGGCGCGGGTCTCGAGAAGCCGCCATAGGTTAGATCGGTCGGCGGTGTGCTTACCCGGCTCGCTTATGAATTGGTAGCGGCGGACAGAGCAAAGAGACACGGACGTCTCGTGCTACCTGGTCGATACGTTCCTGGCCTGCTCTGCAAATTTAACGTTCACTCTAACTCGAAGGTCGCCTGTGTGGACTGGAGGCAATAACGCCCTGGCTGCTATCCTGCAAGATGCGGCTCTTTCTCACCTAAGTGGAGGTCTGTGTTGTTTTCTTGTTCTGAGTACTTGATATTGTAAGGGCATGCCTGTATTATTAACGTGTCTACCAGTGTCTGAGCGCATGACCAGCGGTCGGTCCTTCTTAATTCCAGTTTGTGTTCTAGGCCATATCCCGTGCAAGTGTAAGAGTATTCCCTGTGATAGGTTTCGTGAAGGGAAAAAATAGTGGATCAATCTATGTGGGAGGCAAGGCGGTACATGCGTTTGTTTGCGTTATTGAATCAGTAGGCATTGATGTCACCGGTATGAATACTAGTAATTTTAAGGAGTGTTAAATTTAACCGGTTGGAACCCACTTGCCATTAATATATATATATTTGTTTTGTTATCTCCCGGCCATTGCTGTGTGAAGCGTTATTTGCGCAGATAAGTGTTCCCTTTTCATGTGTGTCGGCAGGGTTGCTTTGGCGGCAAACGGCGTGTTCCTGTTCCCTTGGCCCGGAGCAGACGCGTGTTTTGTTTGTTGGCGCGGCATCTGCCAGCCGCGTTGTGGTGGCTCAAGTAAAGGTTATCGTTTCATGTGCGCCACGGCGGAGCGTCGCCGATCGTGCGGGAACCAGTAGTTAGATGTGTTTAGTGGATTTAAAGAGCTCACGAGGTAATGGTGTGTTTGCCAAGCCTGAGGTTTTCATCATTACACCTCTGCAACTGTTCTTTTAAGGCTGGCATCATTTTTACTACTTCTCAGCATGTTACGTCTAAGATCTGTTACTAACCAAGGTAAACTGCTGAACATTACCTTGATCCACAGTCATTAGCTACTACACTTTCTGCGAAATTTGGCTACTCGTTCGTTGTTGGCTGTGATAGCCGTCTGCATTAGCTCTCAGCTTACTTTGAATTTTGGGCAATTGTATAATTATTAAGGATTGCCTCCAAGTTTCTGCTGGTGTTTACCAGTTCAAATACATTTCAGGTGCATCTGCTTCGACTTATCTTGAAATTCGGGCAACTATATATGTTGCTAATGTTTAGTAGCGATAAATGTGTGGCCATTTTTGTTTATATTTTATACCTTTCCAGTTGCTCTTTTTGAGCGACAGTGTATTTTATTGTTGAGGGGATTTTTATTAAGGGTTACGCATTGCAAAGCGGCCTTCCAGTAGCTACAATCAGTGGCATGTCTTGTGAGCAACCGGTATTTGGATGAATGTAGTCCAACTGTGTAACGGTCAGCTAGTCTTGCAATTTGTTAGTACATATAACAGCTGTTATTGTAATTCATTTCGTTGGTAAAACTATCTGTTTAACCTGGTTGCAGCCACGCTGATTTGTAGTAACTTTTCTTGTTTCCGGGAACTCTGTACTTCCGACTTTAATTTCCTGATTTTGATGGTATCATTGTTAAAGTTTTTTTTTTTTTTATTTAAGAAATATTTGAGCTTGTTCAACTTTTGCTCAGATTTCTGTTTCCTTTAATGAGTTTGTAATTTACAATGTTAATATTGTCATTGAGTAATAAAATGTATTACATTAAACAACAAATGACAACTGTGTGGGTCTACCTACCATTTTTTTCCCTTAAGCTATCCCAAGACTAGTTCTGAGGTGTTAATTCCAGTAAGAAAAAATTGTAAACTTATTGAAATGTAGTTGTAGATTCTAATGTTGGGTACAATACTCACAAACCTGCAAGTGTATCCATTTGAAAACAAGCATCTTCAGAAATTTTCCTTCGTGTTTGTGAACAATTAAGATACATTAATTTCCGTAATAAGTAATCTAATGATTATTTTTAATAATATTACACTTCTACACAGCAACCAGTACTAAAAGCTGAACTATTTTATGTATTCTGACTCCTTACAAGCATGAAACGACACCCTCCACACGATTTCGCTGAGAGATTTTGTATTTGTTGTTGGTGGATTTTGCTATTCTTACAAGATTTTATTTTAAAATACACATGTGCGACATGAAAAAGTTTACTCATAAAACGAAGTACCAATCTATAGTATTACATTGCTCTAACATGTCCTTCTAATCCGTTAATGCTTTGTGTCACGCATTATAGAGAAAAGTAGCAATTACGATTGATCCTCAAAGACAGTTCCTGTAACGCTGTCGTTATATCAAGTCACAGTTTTGCTCAAGTAATCGGTTTAACACGTTATTGTTGTCAAACGCTGATGTCAAAGTTTCAGCAATCAAAAGTATTAAGCATCAGCACCATTCTGGCAACTTGTTTTTACTTCGTATCTTACAGTTGGTCCCAATAGCTACTTTACAACTTCACAACGTAATAACACGACCTCCAAAAAATGCAGAGGTGACTGTGCTTGATTTGGTGGGCCGAAGCAGTGAGGTTTTGCATATCGATTGTTCCTAACTGGAGTGGAGTATAAAGGCGACAACAGAAGAAAAACAGATAAGTTTAAATTATATATTGAAACCAGTTCAATGCAAAGGAATAGAGCCACTTTAAAAGGCGGTATGGTCAATATGTAAGTGCTACAAAAATCTACTGAATTATTTTCAAAAGAATGGAAAACCCAACAGAGGCCGGTGCTGGACAAGATTGGAAATAGTTTGGGTTCTGGAGAAATGTGGGAACACGGAAACAAATACTGAATCTAGAACTTATTTTGGAAGACAGATTGAAGAAAGGCAAAGCTAAGTTTATAGCACTTATGCATTTAGGGAAAGTCCTTGACGATGTTGGCTGGAATGTTCTATTTGTAATTTTAAAGGTAGTAGGCAAACAGATAAGGAAGTGGAAGATTTTGGAATTTCGTACTACTGAAGAATGCTGAACATCAGATGGGTAGGTCGGATAACTAATGATTTGGCAGTGGCTAAAAAGGAAATTTATGGAACAACTTGACTAAAAGAAGCGATCAATTGATATGAAAGAGTTGAATTGCGAAGTATGGCCATGCCTGACTAAAATAAACAGGTTCACATGAAAGTAGGTTGCAATAGTTACGTAGACACGAAGAGGCTAGCATGGGACAGTCTCGAAGAGTAGCATCAAAGCAGTGTTCAGACTGATGGCCACGACAACAAAAAGAACAACAGGTAATGTTGATGTGAAGTACCATACTAAGGGGTTGAGAAGAACTGGAGAAGACACTGAACAAGTAAGAGTGGTTTTCCAGAGTTCACCACCGAATTATTTGCTGAGTAACTCATAGGATCAGTGAATCTCTAGTACGTCAGTACATCTTTAACAGGGCCGCAGGGCCAATACGAAGTTCGACTACTACATGCAATTAAATTGGATAATATACAGAAACGTTGAGAACATTCTTAGACATTTGGAGGTGAATGAACATTTCGTTAATAATGTAGCATGTTCGACTGAATTAAATGTTGACGCCAGCAGGACACTGAAATAACGCCACACTTCATTTGCGATGTCCAGATGTTTACCCCAGAAGGGCACAGAAGGGACACAGCGCCCCATGGGTGATACGCTTGACGATATAAAGAATGCAGTTACTTTATCGATATAGGAAAGTTTGCTCAATAAACAGAAGTTTATGAGCGGTCGTTCTTCCCATGAACCATACGCGAGAGGAAAAGGAGGAAGTGATAGTGGTACACATACCATAAGGTGACATGCTGAGAATAAATGCAGATGTAAATGTAATGTAGACAGATGTGAAATAGAAAAGACATATGGGGGACCCTATATTTAATAAAACCCCTTCTTAAGTAGTGAGCGGAGGAACTCGGCCACGGTGGGGTTGATTCAGCGCAGCCAGCTCTGCAGTGTGGGTGCCCAGTTCGGCCTCCTGTTCTCCCGACGTGTTGCGTTGCCGCTGCCGGTGGCGCGTGCGCTGCTCCGCGGTACCGTAGGCAGTGCACTGCACATGCGCGCCGAGTACTGCGCGCCTACCGCGGCGATCAGTAGGCCAGCGTGGTAGAGCAGTTCGAACAGCGACAGCACACTCAGGCCCAAGCACAGACTCAGAACGCCGCCAATGGACACTGTACACACAAACACACACATCACGTGTAAGCACATTCATGTGGGGAAGACAGCAAACGTGGCCGTCACGAAAACACCTCAAGGTCACACCCGCTCCCACCAGCCCTCCGGCGCTAAGCGCTGTGATTCGCTCGACACATAGCTTTGTTGCCGCATTTACACTGTTAACAGTACAGTTGGTCAAGAGCCTACGTTGACGCTTACAGTCGATGTTCGTAAACAGCGAAAAGATACTCGAACACAATCTAAAATTGTAGAAGAAAATTGGGGAATTTGGCGCTCAAAAGGCATTTTAACTATAACTTTTATAACACTTAGAGTTCAGTTTTCGTATAGCGTTAGCCGCAAGCATGGAATGTATCTTAACACCATAAATATACAGCTATACATTTTAGAATGAAACTGACAATTATGACTTCATTACACTGCGTCATTTTACCCGACGTACCGGGTGAAATGAGGAAGGAAGTCGGATATAAATTGGCGCAAGGGATGGCATAAGATATTTAATTCGACACATAATACAAAATATATGTATTGACTATTATGTTTATTAAACAAAACACTAAATAACATAGCTTACAAAAAATAGCGAAAATATGAGTTTAAATAACTATGGAACAGATACAAACCAATAATAATAGTTTCCTTATAAAATAGCGACAAAAATGAAGAAGACTCGATTATAGGCATACTCTGTAGTTGGTATATTGTATATCTGTAAAACCCGCCTGGTTAGCCGTGTGGCCTAATGCACTGCTTTCCGGGCAGGAAGGCATGCCGGTCCCCAGCACGAATCCGCCTGGCGGATTAGTGTCGAGGTCTGGTGTGCCTCGGCGAATGCAGACTGGTTCCCGTTATTCCGCCTCAGTTACACTATGTTGGCGATTGCTGCGCAAACACTGTCTCCACGTACGCGTACATCATAACTACTCTACCACGCAAACATTTGGTGTTACACTCGTCTGGTATGAGAAGTTCCCGGGGGGAGGAGGGGGGGGGGCTCCACTGGGGGGGGGGGGGGGGGCGAACCGCACAATAACCCTGGATTCGGTGCGGGGTGGTTGTCGGTTAGTGGACTGCTGTAGCCTGTTGTGGGGTTGTGTGAACCACTGAAGACTACGGCGGGGACGAAGCTTCTCCGTCGTTTCCAGGTCCCCAGTTCAACACAATACGATACAATACAATATCTGTGAAACAACTAATGCTTCTTCAGACAGGAGTAGCATATAGTCTTCATGAGTGTCCCACCTACTGCATTCAGAATGAAACAGAAAAGCAGAGAAATACAGCAGTAACATTTCTCGCCATGCTGGCCAAATTCACTGCAGACTGCGCACAAATCTTTGCATCTGGTATGTTGTGCTGGATGACGCTCTGTTTAATAGAAGTCACATTATGAACAGCACTGATGACATTTCTTAATTCACCCACCGTCGAATAAGCTCTTGAACGAAGGAACCCATTCTTATGAAAATGATGCACCATGTTATATTGGTTTCCATTAAATATTCATAATCATATATCACTTAGCTACCTATTCCCATTAGCTAAAATGACGTAATCAGGCTTTGTGCGTCAAATTACCCGAACAAACATGGCTTATAGAAAAACTATCGTTCCACACTCGCGCATATGTTAATGTGTAGAGATAGGCATAAAAACAAAACAAAAAAGATGTTTTAGCAAAACGAGAAATGTCTTACCTCTTAGAAACTAGAGATCAAATACCACAAGAAACAAAGACGATACGTACTCTTACTTCTTGCGCCTACAACTTTTCAAGTAGCTGTTTCTGCGCTCTGTATGCTTATTTGTATAACTGAGCAGCGCAGATCAGATAAGACAAGCGCTCAGAGTGACAAGACATATTACCGTGCCTCATCTTACCCGCTACGCCAAATTCCCCCACTCTCCCCTACTGAATATTTTTGTACTGACTTAGCCAACAATGGAGAAGCCAGGAATAATATAAATTTGGCACAAGTTCATAGAATGACGACAAAACGTTGTGGTATATCCGAACAGACTATATTCCGTATTAACAGTGCAGATATGAGCACGTGTTTTGATTCTGCAGAGAAGGGAGACAAATAAAAAGTGAAATTACGGGATTTGAGCACTCTGACTAGAAGTTAATAGGTAGAACTGTACTTCGATACTGCGAAAGAGGAGAGTATCCGACGGCTAGAAAAATAGTGAGTGATCTCAGTGAAAGAAATTAATTCTTCTGGCTCAGAAATCTCCGTCCTCGATCTTCTCTGCTCACTTGGTACTTGATACAGAAAAAATAATAGACACAAAATTTTAATTAAATGCTGAGACTTTGCAATAGCATGAACGATACTTTGTGTAACATGCACTTACTGTGTGCTGAGGACAATAGTCTTGTAGTGTACTTCGATAAAACTTCGATTTCGCGAAACAACACGCGAAAATATATTTTGCTCGACTTGAACGGAAATATGTGCTTGAAACTACCTACAGTTTCTTCTGTATAGCGTTTATCGGCGATTCGGGTGAAGGATGCAGTGACGAAGGGTCAGTAAGAGATCCAAATAAAAAATTTTCGGGAGGTAGGAACATTCTCGTTAGTAAGGAACCAAAATCCTGGCGACGGCGTACAGGTACTCGCTCGCTGTCGCGCACGGCGTCTCCCACAAATAAAATACATTCATACGTGACACGACCCAGCAATAACGACTCAGGTGTTACCAAAATTAACTTCATAGTTTTCTTGGTAGTTTTTTTCATGGAAATTTCAACAATGTCTAACACAACACAACTTCGTCAGCGACATTTCTTACACAGGCGGAACAGTTTCACGTCTCTTAGGGAATTTTATTTTTTACCTCGGAATATTTTTATTTTTTCGCAATAAAATATGTATAACATCCATCTATGAAATTTGAGATTGTTCATATATTATTTTCAGCCCAAATATGTTAGTGGTTCTATTTTCCACACCATGAAGTAAAAAAAATTTGTCCCCAAACTTTCCTGTAACGTTAGTTTTTTTCCCCTTCTTTTTCGTAGCATCTGGAAAGAATCTGCTTTTGGAAAGTGCTCCATCACATTTTAGAATGAACACAGAGATGTCTAACATATTTTAGGAATTTTTACTAACATTTGAAATTATCACTAACTGGCAATGCTACAGGACGGTGAGACAACCCTGAGAGGCCTATTTTTTTGACGGCCGCTGTAGTGAGCGACAGGCATACATCGCGATATCGCTCCGAAGACCATTTTGTAATGCACTGGTTCCCTAGCACCTTCCCGTTAACACATACTACTGGCATCAGTAGGGTGCTTATTAAGCACATTCTGCAGATTAGAGGCACACTTTAGAGTTAACTCACTTATGGAACACATCCTGTAATACAGTATTCCTGGAATGGAATGCTCTGCCATCTCTTAGGACACTGTTCACGCAGACACAGTGATACTGTGAACCAGTGACGAATACCAACGGAGTCGTTCCACACAAAGGAGCAAAAGCCGGAGCAAGAGAAAAGTATACAACAAAAAACCGTTAAAATAAGCTAGCTAATACAACATTTTAAACTGTAGAAAACTTAATTATTCAGAGCAGAGGAGCTGATTTTAAAATTGTTAGGGGTCAAATATAGAGACTGAGGAGCTTTGTACGAACATACACTGAGGTGGCAAAAGTTACGACACAGTGACATGACGTGCATACATACAGTAGTGGCAGGTCCGCGTACACAAGGTACACTACTGGCCATTAAAATTTCTACACCAAGAAGAAATGCAGATGATGAACGGGTATTCATTGGACAAATATATTATACTAGAACTGACATGTGATTACATTTTCACGCAATTTGGGTGCATAGATTCTGAGATATCAGTATCCAGAACAACCACCTCTGGCCGTAATAACGGCCTTGATACGCCTGGGCATTGAGTCAAACAGAGCTTGGATGGCGTGTATAGGTACAGCTGCCCATGCAGCTTCAACACGATACCACAGTTCAACAAGAGTAGTGATTGGCTTATTGTGACGAGCCAGTTGCTCGGCCACCATTGACCAGACGTTTTCAGTTGGTGAGAGATCTGGAGAATGCGCTGGCCAGGGCAGCAGTCGAACATTTTCTGTATCCAGAAAGGCCCGTACAGGATCTGCAACATGCGGTCGTGCATGATCCTGCTGAAATGTAGGGTTTCGCAGGGATCGAATGAAGGGTAGAGCCACGGGTCGTAACACATCTGAAATGTAACATCCACTGTTCAAAGTGCCGTCAATGCGAACAAGAGGTGACCGAGGCGTGTAACCAATGGCACCTCATACCATCACGCCGGGTGATACACCAGTATGGCGATGACGAATACATGCTTCCAATGTGCGTTCACTGCGATGTCGCCAAACACGGATGCGACCATCATGATGCTGTAAACAGAACCTGGATTCATCCGAAAAAATGACGTTTTGCCATTCGTGCACCCAGGTTCGTCGTTGAGTACACCATCGCAGGCGCTCCTGTCTGTGATGCAACGTCAAGGGTAACCGCAGCCATTGTCTCTGAGCTGATAGTCCATGCTGCTGCAAACGTCGTCGAACTATTCGTGCAGATAGTTGTCTTGCAAACGTCCCCATCTGTTGACTCAGGGATCGAGACGTGGCTGCACGATCCGTTACAGCCATGCGGATAAAATGCCTGTGATCTCGACTGCTAGTGATACGAGGCCGTTGGGATCCAGCACGGCGTTTCGTATTACCCTCCTGAACCCACGATTCCATATTCTGCTAACAGTCATTGGATCTCGACCAACGCGAGCAGCAATGTCGCGATACGATAAACCGCAATCACGACAGGCTACGATCCGACCTTTATCAAAGTCAGAAACGTGATGGTACGCATTTCTCCTCCTTACACGAGGCATCACAACAAGGTTTCACCAGGCAACGCCGGTCAACTGCTGTTTGTGTATGAGAAATCGGTTAGAAACTTTCCTCATGTCAGCACGTTGTAGGTGTCGCCACTGGCGCCAACCTTGTGCGAATGCTCTGAAAAGCTAATCATTTGCATATCACATCATCTTCTTCTTGTCGGCTAAATTTCGCGTCTGTAGCACGTCATCTTCGTGGTGTAGCAATTTTAATGGCCGGTAGTGTATAAAAGGGCAGTGCATTGGCGGAGTTGTCATTTGTACTCGGGTGACTCATTTCAAAAGGTTTCCGCCTTATTATGACCACGCGACGGGAATTAACAGGCTTTGAAGACTAAATGGTAGCGACAGTTGGTTGCATGGGACAGTCTGTTTCGGAAATCGCTAGATAATTCAATATTCCGATATTCACGATGTCAAGATAGTGCCGAGAATACCAAATTTCAGGCATTGCCTCTCACCACGGACAACTCAGTGGCCGAGGGCCTTCGCTTAACGGCTGAGAGCAGCTGTCAGTGTTAATAGAGAAGCAATACTACGTGAAATAACCGCAAACACCAACGTGGGACGTACGACGAACGTATCCGTTAGGACAACACGGCAAAATTTTGTGTTAAAGTGTTATGGCAGCAGACGATCGACGCGAGTGCCTTTGTTAAGAGCACGACATCGCCTGCAGTGCCTTTCCTGGGCTCATGACAGTATTGCTTGTACCCCAGACGACTGGAAAACCATAGCTTGGTCAGATGAATCCCGATGTCAGTTGTTAAGGGCTGATGGTAGGGTTCGGGTGTGGCGCAGACGCCACGAAGCCATTGAATTGAGCCCACGAAGCCAGCCCATCTGTGAAAGCTGGTGGTGGGCAGTGGCAGGTACAGAAGAACCTCAAGGAGGGGTGCTAAAGATGTCTTGAGCTACCTTTACTTTTACCGTAATAAAAAATAATCAAGTCATATGCAAGGTTTAAGAAAGTTTTATTTAAACTTATTACACACATATGCAAGGCAATATCTTATGACGTAAAAAAGTACTGTTGTGGTTCTCTTCCATAAGTGATGAATTCTATGCACCTATTCTTCCTGGCAGATTGGTTAATTACGTCGTCAATAGGACAATCAATGTCAGGGTGAGTGTTCAACAGAGCTAAGCCATTAAGTCGATCCTGCATCTACATTTACATTTATACTCCGCAAGCCACACAACGGTGTATGGCGGAGGGCACTTTACGTGCCACTGTCATTACCTCCCTTTCCTGTTCCACTCGCGTATGGTTCGCGGGAAGAACGACTGCTGGAAAGCCTCCATGCGCGCTCGAATCTCTCTAATTTTACATTCGTGATCTCCTCGGGAGATATAAGTAGGGGGAAGCAATATATTCGATACCTCATCCAGAAACGCACCCTCTCGAATCCTGGCGATCAAGCTACACCGCGATGCACAGCACCTCTCTTGCAGAGTCTGCCACTTGAGTTTGCTAAACATCTCCGAAACGCTATCACGCTTACCAAATAACCCTGTGACGAAACGCGGCGCTCTTCTTTGGATCTTCTCTATCTCCTCCGTCAACCTGATCTGGTACGGATCCCACACTGATGAGCAATACTCAAGTATAGGTCGAACGAGTGTTTTGTAAGCCACCTCCTTTGTTGATGGACTACATTTTCTAAGGACTCTCCCAATGAATCTCAACCTGGTACCCACCTTACCAACAATTAATTTTATATGATCATTCCACTTCAAATCGTTCCGCACGCATACTCCTTCACAGTCGTCCTCAGCCATGTCTTCCTACGCCGCAAAGTTGAAAAAATTCTTTCGACTGTAGCATTAGATGCAGGTAGAGAAGCAAACATTTTGTACAGCGTGTGCAAAGTAGGATAGTCAGATCTAGGGAAAATAGACAACGCTTGCATAACGGAATCACGATCTATAAGGGCGTTTACATTTGTTTGCTGTTATTGAAGAATCTCTCCCATTAGTCCTTTTTTAATCGCAAAGAGTGAATCTTCTTCAAAGAAATGGTGTTCAGTTAAGAACTAATTCAATTTATGTGCCAAATCAGTCATGTCTTGTTTCAGCAGTTGTGAGGGCAAAAATATGTTGAATTTTAATTGATAGATATTGTCTTCAGCAAAACGTTCTCTCATATCAGTCGTAACATGGTCCAGTGTTGGAATAAAAACAGTTCTTTTCCAATATGTCATAGCATCATAATTATGATTGCAGTTTTCCCTGTGTCTTCGAGCCGCGCGGGATTAGCCGAGCGGTCAGGGGCGCTGCAGTCATGGACTGTGCGGCTGGTCCCGGGGGAGGTTCGAGTTCTCCCTCGGGCATGGGAGTGTGTGTTTGTCCTAAGGATAATTTAGGTTAAGTAGTGTGTAAGCTTAGGGACTGATGACCTTAGCAGTTAAGTCCCATAAGATTTCATCCACATTTGAACATTTGTGTCTTCATCTGCTTGAAAGAGGAGGAACACTCATCTCCACGTCTAACTCTTCCATAACTGCCTTCGCCTCTTCAACAATACGAGAAAAGTGGCTATCAGCATTAGCATTATGCCATCGTATACCTTGACCGTCGAATATAATTATGCTTTTGCCATCGCGAGGTCTAAGCTCGGATCGTGTGAGATTTTGCACCGTACACCCCTCCCCCAGACACCCATATGTATCTGCCACTGGTAGTAGCTCCATAAGGGTGTGGGCTGTGTTTAAATGGAAAAGACTGGATCGTTACGTTCGGCTACTTGGAGACCATTTGCAGCCATTCATGGACTTGTTACGTTCGGCTACTTGGAGACCATTTGGAGCCATTCATGGACTTTATGTTCCCAACCACGATGGAATTTCTATGGATGACAATACGCCATGTTACTGGGCTACAACTGTTCACGATTTGTTTGAAGAAAATTCTACGCACTTCGAATGAAAGGTTTGGCTACCCAGATCGCCCGACTTGAATCCCATAGAACATTTATCGGACACGATCGAGAGGTCAGTTGGAGTAAAAATCCTACAACGGCAACTGTTTCGAGATTATGTACGGCTGTAGAGCAGCATGGTCCAGTGTTTCTGCAGGGGACTTCAAAATGGTTCAAATGGCTCTGAGCACTATGGGACTTAACTTCCGAGGTGATAAGTCCCCTAGAACTTAGAACTACTTAAACCTAACTAACCTAAGGACATCACACACATCCATGACCAAGGCAGGATTCGAACCTGCGACCGTAGCGGTCGCGCGGTTCCAGACTGTAACGCCTAGATCCGCTCGGCCACCCACTTCAGACGACTTGTTGAGTGGATGCCACGTGGAGTTGCTGCGCTATGTCTGGCAGAAGGAGATCCGACACGATATTAGGAGGTGTCAAATGGCTCTGAGCACTATGGGACTCAACATCTTAGGTCATAAGTCCCCTTAGGAGGTGTCCCATGACTTTTGTCACCTCAGTATAGTAGTGCGGTCTATGTTGTTCTTCAGTTATCTACAATTTGTGTGATTTGTCCCTGACGGGAGCAGTATGAATAACCCAACTGTTACCGACTTAACCGTCTTCGCGGGATGACTGCACTGCACAGAAGAAAAGAATTTTTTAAAAAAGAACCACGCCAGCAGAAGGTCCCTCAGTGGTCGCTGGGCGTGGAGGTTGCACAACGCCATCCCTTTTGCTGTCCAGTCTTGCGCACAAGCTTGCTTAGGGTTTACTATAAATGCAGCATGGCCTACTATAAATGCAGAATGAGCCACAATGTCACACATCCAGATCCAATGAAGCTGTAATGAAGCTAACTTGTTTAGAGGATATTTCGCGAAAGGAAAAAGGTTCAAATGGCTCTGAGCACTATGGGACTCAACTGATGTGGTCATTAGTCCCCTAGAACTTAGAACTACTTAAACCTAACTAACCTAAGGACATCACACACATCCATGCCCGAGGCAGGATTCGAACCTGCGACCGTAGCAGTCGCACGGTTCCGGACTGCGCGCCTAGAACCGCCAGACCACCGCGGCCGGCTAAGGAAAAAGGTATTAGTGTGACGAACACACTTTAATCACGTAGGTCTGAATTATTTAGCATTATCTCAGGTTGTTTATCCGATGGATAAATAATTATCACTTGTTAGTGAGCAGCCTGCACCGAGTTGTCATAAAGTAGCAGACACACACAAAGAGAAGAATCCAGATAGTTTGTAATTAGATAACTCCATCTACATCTGAGTATTGGCAGTCCAAAGAGTTGTCGAAGGCAAATCCAGTAAGCATTCCAGTAATATATTCACATCACCAGAAAGGCAAATTCTACCACGTCAGTTCATCCTGGAAGGCAGCCGGTTTTTTTCTGCATGACATCAGAGGGCGGGCCGATGTGATTACTTGCGGGCGCCTGTTACGCACATAGGAGAAGCCTTTGACAACATATACCTCAAACCGTCAACCTTGCTGGGTCAATAGTGTCCTTGTTGGTAGGAGGATAAGGCCAGCTTGGGATTTGACGAGCTTCTTGATGATGGCTGGTATCTGTCGTTATGCTGCGTCCTCTGTAGTGGCAGCATCATCATCCTGATGCAGATGCTGGCTCGTAATAGCTTCCGACAAGCTTTAAACATAATTTTAAAGCTCTATGAAACTTTATCTCGCTGATCCCCCAGCCCCCTTTCAGAAAATGACGGAAGGAGGAAAGTTTATCGGTTACTGCACATTTGTTGTTCACAGATTAAATCTACCACATCATGTATGACGTTTTAATTTGTTACTTTTTTGCCACTAACTCTGTGAACAGCACATTATCCTGACAGTATCTAAATATACGACGTCATGAACATTGAGATGTGTGAAAAGCTAGATTTTGCTTAAAACAGATCGCAAATTACCCAGGCTATTACTAATTCAGTTCTTGATAGTGACAGCATTTAATGACTTCCAACAAACTTTAAATATAATTTCAAACATTTTCTAAACTTTTCCCGCTGTCATCCTCAACGTCAAATATTTAACACATTTACTGATTTGTAATCAGAAGTTTGAAGCTGTTTTATACGTGGCAGGTCAATTTTTAAAGACTCTCGGTTCACTGATTTATAATAAAAACTGACGAACCAATATCAATAAGGACTTTTGTTAACTGATTGCTGATCGTTAGTTAGAGAGAAAACGTTCTGATTGTGCTGGTTGCGAGAATGGGTTCAGCTGCGTCTGTAGTGTGTTTTCGCTGAGGCAGCGTTGTTGGTCCAACGCGGTGCGGCCTTTGTAAACTTCCGCCATATGCCCTTTTTCACAGCACAACGCGTTTCCTTATGCAAGAACTGAGCACATGTACGTTAAAAACGACCGGGCATCAATGATACCGTGTGCAGATGTTATAAGCGAAGATGAGCCCTAGAAGAATTGAGTCGAATAAATTCCGCTGCTGATTTGTTCTTGGACTTTGTTATTAAATGAGCGTACGAATTTGAATACCCATGAGTTCCTATTACGCTTACTGCAAACTGAATGGGAACGCCATCTGGCCCAAGATACAACACTTTCATCAAAATATTGCTGTTTTGCATCTCACATTTCAAAGGTTTCTGGTTTTGTTAACATGTCCTCGACAATAGGATTAGTTAATTTCAGTCCATTTGCACACTTCTTTGTCAGGTTCATATACAAATATTATATTGGGCACTAACGATTTGGCGTAAGACTGTCAACAGTTTTGTTTTCCACGCAAAAATCAACAGTTTCGGGTCAGCATTTTGAGATAGCTGCCTCTGCAACGTATTACTGATATGACTTCTCACGACAACGAAAAAATGCAGGCCTAGCTGCTATGACATTTGTTTGCAGCTCGTAACGATTGGTGAGTAAACTGTGGATTTCTGACAATTCCAAACACCCAGGTCTAGTGAGAGGTGGTAACTTTTGTAGAAGACGCATTACATAGGGTTAAAAGATAGCATTAAAGCACGCCGTTTAGTAACATAGCCTTATCTTGCTCGCTTGGAGTAGCAGAAGTCTGTAGTATGAGTCCCAGTTTTCAAGTTCTGGATGAAATGGCGCGAATGGTGATGGTGGACGTCGTTCTGCCCTAATGAGCTGCTGCAGTATAAGCTACTACTGTTCCATAATCTGCGCTTTTTGACCATGTTGTTGTTCGAGGAATTGCTTTTGCAATTGTTCTTGTTGCTCCTGCTGTTTCATTTGAAGTTGCAGTTGTTGTTGTTACTATTTCAAGAAACCTGGATCCATGATCACTGAACTTAGTTCTATCCCTCGTCGCCAAAGTCCCACCTGCTAATGAGAAACAAATACTCATTATTACTGGGTCATGTCTAGTGCCAACCAACCCACCAACCTCAATTTTTCCGAGAGCTATTGTTTATTTTACTGGAAGAGGTGTCGTTATGAGTTCGACTGACATCGGAGCTCTGGCTCCTTCTGATGCAAACATGCAGCACCACCTGGACACCACGTGATTGATAGAGTGGAATCTATTCCATGATCAAGAAGCTCACTTTCTTGATTATTTGCGATAGAGTACTATGACTGTGGTGCTAATGCTTTAGCATTTGAGGATGACCTCATCACGTGAATCCACACAGAAACTGAACACTGAAGGCACAACCACACTTATTTTACCGTGTGCAGTCACTTTGGAGGTGAAAATTTCGAACCGCATTTGTAATATACTGCACGGTGTTGCTACCCGTTCTCTAGTTTTGATGCCCAACAACACCTGTATCGTGAATTTATGGACATGGATTTCGAATTTAAAGATGATGTTTACTTCAACCGCTCCTTTCTCCCATGTAGTGGAGATTACGTAGCGTCACACGAAATCCAGCTTGGGGCATTGCACGCAATCGACACCTTTTAACGGCGTACGGTGTGTGGGAGACTAGCTGAAGCAGTCGGAAGAAAACATTAAGCCAAAAGAGCATTTTTTTCGGACATATTATATGTTTAATTAAATTCGAAAACCAGAAAAAAGAAACAATAAGACAGCCCTATTTATAAAGTAGATAGTTAATTCAAACTTTACATATGGAACTACCTGTTGCCACCATGTGAAACACTAGAAAATACAACAGATTAAGTGAACGGTGTAATGCTAACAAACAGAGAGTTAGCATTTTATTCCGTAAATCCCTTCCATTGCGCAAAATTTTACTCCACATGTTGACTTAGAAAACTGTTGTGCGGCCTCGAATTGATTGTCTGCACTTTAAAATCGTTGAAATCGTACTAATTAATGATCTCCAGCTCGCTTTGACATGTGCGACGGAGTTCAAGTTCCCGCTATTACGAAGGCAACAATGAAAAGCCCTGCAACTGTCTAATAACTGTCAAGAGTATTCCGAGATCCCACCACAGGATTGAAGTCAGTACACCGCTAACAAGTCGTAGATCGCCTCCAGCATACTCCTAGAATCTTCAATTATTAATATCCGCAACAACAAAACTACAAATAACTATTGGCCACACGATAACAACACTCTCCCCAGTTTCACGAAAAAAGTAATTTATTGGATTTAATGAAACATTGGCAAGTCCGTTTCTTTAATAAACATTACTACCACGTATCTACAGATTCCACGCTCTTGAATGAGGCTTCTTCCTGCTGACACATTCATCATCACTCTACCGTAAAACTTGCCCAGAATTTCCGTAAAATGACTAAACAGAATTCAAATTTCGCGACAGGAAACGCATTTTAGATTTAAAACTCCTTCCATATTTGAAAGACAACTTGGCTGCTAATGAGAGAACAGTTACTCCTGACTTCCGAAATTTTAACCATTTTAAAACACAACTTCAGCTTCGGAGGGCACACGATTTCCGTTGACAGCCCGCGAGGGCCGTCGGCTGTCTCCTCGATTTCGTGAGCTCCAAAACTATTCAACGAAAGTATTTGAACATCCACATCTTTGTGCTAGGTAGACTCAGTAGCCGAAAGCAAAAATTTGATTGGGCGTTTCACTGTCGCATTAACGACATTCCACTACTATATCCTGTTTCCTTTTAACGCTTTTCAAAAGTTTATTCCCAATTTGTGCTGGAACGTACCTGCCTCCTGGGAGTGTCACTCGTTCTTGAATCTCCCTCGTAGGACTCCACCGCAGCTAATTTAGGTGCACTAAGGAGACGGCGATGACAAACAGCTCAAGAGGCAATTCAGTTGAAGAGGAATGGATATCTCCAAAAGGGCAATCACAGAAGTTGGAAAGAAAAACATAGACATAAGGAAGGTAACTGCGAAGAAATCATGGATAACAGAAGAAATACTTCAGTTGATCGACAGAAGACGACAGTACAAAAATGTTCAGTGAAATCCACGAATACAGAAATGCAAGTCCCTTACAAATCAAATAAATAGGAAGTGCAGGAAAGACGAGGTGAAATGCCTGCATGAAGAAATGTGAAGAAATCGAAGAAGAAATGATTGTCGGAAGGACTGATTCAGCAAACAGAAAAGTCAAAAGAACATTAGATGAAATTAAAAGCGAGGGCGATAACATTAAGAGTGCAACGGGAATTCCAGTGTTAAATGCAGAGGAGAGAGCGTGTGGTGTCACCGCCAGACACCACACTTGCTAGGTGGTAGCTTAAATCGGCCGCGGTCCATTAGTACATGTCGGACCCGCGTGTCGCCACTGTCAGGATCGCAGACCGAGCGCCACCACAAGGCAGGTCTCGAGAGACGGACTAGCACTCGCCCAGTTGTACGACGACGTTGCTAGCGACTACACTGACGAAGCCTTTCTCTCATTTGCCGAGAGACAGAATAGCCTTCAGCTAAGTTAATGGCTACGACCTAGCAAGGCGCCATTAACCATTTGTAAAGTTGCATGTACCTCAAGATAGAGTCTCACTTGTATCATCCAGAATGCTGTATACCAAAGGACAATATAAAAGTTAAGTGTTCTAGTAGCTACGTTCTTTTCTTTATCACATTCATTACGAATCCTGTTCCAGACTTAACGCCAGACGGCGTGAGTTGACGCGTGCCCTTTCGGCTACTTCACTGTGGACTGGCTGCCTTGTCAGTCCACTACATTGGCGACGAGTCTCAAAAGGGACTTTAGCGTTCGTATTGTATTAATTTGCTTGTGTCATGGCTTCGCCACATTCTCCAGATGTACTGTCCGAATTTTATCGCTTGCAGAATCAGCAGACGCAGGCGTTATTGGATGCCCTTGGACAGCTCGTCCAGGGTCAACGTGCGCTGCAAAACGATGCGGCCGCCGCCGCTTCATCGCTACCGCAGCCACAAAACGCAGTTGCACCGTCCTTCCGTAATTTTGATTCAACCCAAGAAACGTGGACTGAATGGTCCCGAAAATTTGGATTTCATCTCGCCGCCTACAGAATTCAAGGTAATGAGCGGCAGCCGTTTTTGCTTTCGCGTGTGTAGGTGTGTCCACCTACCGTGTGATAGTGAACTTGTTTCCCCGACGCGACGTAGCAACTCTGTCCTACGAAGAAATTTTGTCAGCGTTAGATGCCTATTTCAAAGAAACAGTTAATGTCGTTGCAAAAAGGAATACGTTCTTTCGTACAAAACGTACGGCCGGTCAGACTAATAGCGAGTGGGTTGCAACTTTGCAAGGACTTACTAGGGAGTGTGCATTTGAATGTGACTGTGGCCTCCCTTATTCAGATACTATGGTGCGTGATGCAATAGCACAGAACGTTTCTGATGTTCGCATAAGGGAACAGATTTTGAAACTGGTAAATCCCTCCCTTCAACAAGTGATAGACATATTGGATAGGCAAGACACACTTGACTTTGCTCAGGACTCATTTGCAACTTCGCCAGCCGTGTGTCACATTAACCGGCCCGCCGGGCTCGCTGCACAGAACGCTAACCTGCCCTCGCGCACGTCCGCGCTGCCACGTGTCCCGCGCAAGCAAGCAAATGCAGTGAAATCATGCCTGCGGTGTGCAACTAGACATTCGCGTGAGAATTGCCCGTCACGCCAAGCTATTTGCTTTTACTGTCATAAGAAAGGACATGTTCAAAGTGTTTGCCAGAAAAAGCTCAGATCAGACAATCACAGCCATTCCAGGCCCTTTGCTTCGCGCCGGAATAGAACCAAGGACAATCGGGCTCGTGAACCTTCGCCCATGGACATTCATGTAGTTAATTCCACCCCGTCCAGTGCCACTATCTCAAACAGTGACTGTGTTCGTCCCACACAAAGTGTGCGTCGACGTCGCCGGAAATCCCGTAAAGTCGCACGTGATTCTGTTCCAGTGTCTGTTCAAGTTGCACAAAACAGTCGCTCTTGTCGTCAGCAGGACAATAAACTTTTTGTAGATTTGGACTTTGCCGGACAAGTGATACCATTCCAGCTCGATACCGGAGCTGCAGTTTCATTGCTCAATCACGCCACATACCAACAACTGGGCGCACCTCCGTTGCGTGCCGCAAATGTTCAGCTCAAGAGTTATTCCGGACAAGCTATCCCTGTGTTAGGACAGTGCACTCTTCTTGCTACATACAAGGAACAAACGAAACTTGTGTCATTTTACGTTCTTCGTTCTTCTACTGCAGTGAACTTGTTTGGGTTAGATTTATTTCAGTTGTTTAACTTGTCTATCGTCAATCAGGTCCTCTCAGTGAATCAGACTGTGCCTTCAGCCAGTGTTTCTAGTCTATGTGAAGAATTTGCAGACATTTTTGCACCGGGCCTTGGTTGCGCTAAGAACTATGAAGCTCATTTGGAACTGAAAGTAAACGCGCAACCGAAATTTTTCCGAGCGCGCAATGTTCCCCACGCATTGCGTGATGAGGTCGCCAGAACCTTAAACGATTTAGAATCACAAGGTGTCATTGAAAGTGTGCAGGCTTCTCTCTGGGCATCACCCTTAGTTATTTTGCAAAAACCTTCCGGAAAATTGAGACTTTGCGTGGACTTCAAGGCAACTATGAATCCACAACTTGTGACTGCTACTTTTCCTTTGCCCCGCCCGGAAGATCTTTTTGACAAACTGTGCCCGGGAACATATTTTTCCAAGTTGGACCTAGCCGTTGCGTGCTTGCAAATACCGGTGGACGAAGAATCCCAGCGCGTGTTGGTGGTTAACACGCATCTTGGATTGTATCGCTTCAAAAGACTGCCATTCGGGTGTGCATCCGCCCCTGCATTGTTTCAGCAATATTTACAAACTGTTTGTGCGTCGGTCCCTACTGCTGCGAACTATCTGGACGATATTGTGATCTCCGGAAAGACAGAAGCCGAACATTTAGCAAACCTCCGCACTTTATTTCAGGTCTTGCGACAAAATGGTCTTCGCTTGCGGAAGGACAAATGTGTGTTTTTTGCTCGTGACTTACCATATTTGGGACATGTAATCAATGCCCAAGGCATACATCCGAGTCCAGAGCACCTCCGTGCCATACAGGACTTGCCTTCGCCACACAATGTGAAGCAGCTACAGAGTGTGTTGGGAAAAATTACCTATTATCATCGCTTTCTGCGCAATGCCTCTTCCATTTCAGCTCCGCTTCATCGCTTACGCCGTAAAGGTGTTCCGTTTGTCTGGACGACGGAATGCGAACGCGCCTTTCGCCAGTTGAAATCGGCGTTGCTTTCTAATACTTGCCTTACGCCATTCGATCCCCAGAAACCACTTTTGTTGATGGTAGATGCATCGGATTTCGGGATCGGTGCTGTGCTTGCGCACAAAGATGGATCGCATGATCGCCCTATTGCCTTTGCGTCCAAATTGCTTTCGTCTGCGCAAAGGAATTATTCACAGATCGAGAAAGAAGCTTTAGCTCTCGTATTTGGTGTTACTAAGTTCCATGATTTCTTGTATGGTCGTCACTTTACAATCATCACGGACCACAAACCTTTGACTTCGCTTTTTCATCCGAACAAACCCGTACCTCCACGTACGGCGCAGAAATTCATTCGCTGGTCTATTTTTCTCTCGCAGTACCGCTACGAGATCTTGTATCGGTCCACTGCTAAGCACGGCAACGCTGATGCGTTGTCCCGTTTGCCTGTTGCTGAGGATCAAGCATTCGATTCTTCCGAACTTGCTTGCATGTTCATTGATGCGGAAACCGATGACGTGGTCGAATCGTTTCCGATTGATTTTCGTCGTGTAGCTACAGCCACAGCTTCTGACCCTGTCCTTGCTACTGTTTTGCGTTTTGTTGCTACGCAATGGCCCTTGTCAAAATCACGGATCGAGGATCCGTTGGTTCGCCGATTTCTTGCTCACAAGGAGAGACTTTTTGTACGACGTGGTGTTTTGTTGTTGCGTTCTGATAATGATCAGTCCAGAGTAGTGGTCCCACGTTCGTTACAGCCCTCTGTCTTACGGCTCCTTCACCAAGGACTTTGGGGTATAGTGCGCACGAAACAACTTGCTCGTCAGCACTGTACTTGGTTCGGAATCGATGCTGCGATTACGAATAGGTGCTCTTCTAGCATGGCGTGTGCCGAACAACAATCCGCACCGCCGCGGAAATTCTTTGCGTGGCCGAAAGCCGCTTCCCCTTGGCAACGCTTGCACGTCGATTTTGCTGGTCCATTCTGGAATGCTCGATGGTTGGTTGTGGTCGATGCTTTCAGTAATTTTCCTTTTGTTGTCCGGATGTCTTCCACGACGTCATCTGCCACCATCCAAGCGTTCTCTGCTATTTTTTGCATTGAAGGTCTTCCGCAGACTATTGTTTACGACAATGGCCCACAATTCATGTCCGCAGAATTTCAGTCATTCTGCAAGGCCAATGGTATTCAACATCTGACATCCGCGCCGTTTTCGCCTCAGTCAAACGGTGCCGCTGAACGATTGGTCCGGACTTTCAAGTCACAGATGTTGAAGTTGAAAGAGTCGTATTCTCGGGAGGACGCGTTATTGCTCTTTTTGTCCTCGTATCGCTCTCAGCCCCGCGATGGTCGCTCGCCAGCTGCGTTGCTCCACGGTCGTCCTCATCGAACATTGATGTCTTTGCTGCATCCGCCGCATCAGGTTCCTGTGCAGCGGCAGACTCCTGCTTTTGCTCCTGGCGACGTTGTCTTTTATCGCACCTGTCGAGGTTCACGGCGTTGGCTCGCAGGGCGCATTCTTCGCTGCCTCGGCCGCGCGATGTATTTGGTTTTGGGGGCCTCTGGTGAGGTGCGTCGGCATCTCAATCAGCTGCGCCTCTGTCGTCGCACGGGTTCTGCCGCTCCCCGTCTGCTTTCAGCGACGGTGCCGTCCGGTCAGCGCCCTGGGGACCCATCTACTGGCTCGCCTCATCCCCAGGTGTTACCGACGATGCCTTCCATATTGCCTCATGGCGTCGCGCCGCCGCCGCAGCCGCCGCAGCCGCCGCCGGCGCCGCCCGCAGGGGACGCTTCGCTGCAGCCGCCCAGCGCCTCCCTCGGTCACGCGCCGCCGATCGCTTCCCGTGACCAGCTGTCCTCCGCCATGGAACTCTTGCCCGCTCCGGCCCAGATGTCGTCGTCGCGCGTCGGATCCCCCGACGCAATGGAGGTCGACCCTTCGGCCCCTCCTGTCTCATTACGGGCGCATACACCGCATGTTGACGTGCACCCTGGACTAGGTTTTCAGGCGTTTCCTAGCTCCCCTCGGACCGAATGGCAGGGTGACGGGTGGCACAGCCTCGCCTGTTGTTAGGCTCCCCACCCCATCGCATACGTCAACATGGGGTCCTCCCCACGGCGGGCGGAAGCCTTATCACACGACCGTTCGCCGACTTGCGGGGGAGGAATGTGGTGTCACCGCCAGACACCACACTTGCTAGGTGGTAGCTTAAATCGGCCGCGGTCCATTAGTACACGTCGGACCCGCGTGTCGCCACTATCAGGATCGCAGACCGAGCGCCACCACAAGGCAGGTCTCGAGAGACGGACTAGCACTCGCCCAGTTGTACGACGACGTTGCTAGCGACTACACTGACGAAGCCTTTCTCTCATTTGCCGAGAGACAGTTAGAATAGCCTTCAGCTAAGTTAATGGCTACGACCTAGCAAGGCGCCATTAACCATTTGTAAAGTTGCATGTACCTCAAGATAGAGTCTCACTTGTATCATCCAGAATGCTGTATACCAAAGGACAATATAAAAGTTAAGTGTTCTAGTAGCTACGTTCTTTTCTTTATCACATTCATTACGAATCCTGTTCCAGACTTAACGCCAGACGGCGTGAGTTGACGCGTGCCCTTTCGGCTACTTCACTGTGGACTGGCTGCCTTGTCAGTCCACTACAGAGCGGATAGGCGGAATGAGTACATTGCAGGCTTCTATAATGGGGAGGACATGTCTGATGACGTGATGGAAGAAGAGATAGGAGTATGCAGTGAAAAAGGTAGGTGGACGATTTAAGTTCAAATAAGACATAAGGGATAGACAATATTCCGTCGGAATTTCTAAAACTTTTGGGGGAAGTGGCAACAAAAGGACTATTCACGGTGGCGTGTAGAACGTATAAGATATACTATGAAGCTTTCGGAAAAAAAACATCATCCACACAATTATGAAGATAGCAAGAGCCGGAAAGTGCGACAATTGTGGCCCAATCAGCCTACAGCTGATGTATCCAAGGTGTTGAAAAAAATAATATACATGAGAATGAAAAAGAAACATTGAGGATTTGTTACATGACGATCAGTTTGGCTTTCGAAAAGGTCAGGGTACCAGAGACACATTGCTGACGCCGTGGTTGATAAGGGAAGCAAGACCTGAAGAAAAATCAAGACGACTTCTTATGATTTGTCGACCTGGAAAAGGCGTTCGACAATGTGAATGGAGCTAGATCTTCGAATTTCGGAGAAAAGTAAGGTTTAGCTATAGAGAGAGACGGGTAATATACAATACACATGAAATGTATTCGCAGTTACAAATACGAACAATCAGCAGCTGTATAAGGGAATGACAACAATGAAAATTTATGCCAGACAGGGACTCGAATCCGGATTCTCCGCTTTACGCGAGCGGTCGCCATAACCACTTCGGATATCCGTGAACGACTCACGGCCAGACTGAAGCTTCCATAAGACATCGTTCCTGTGACACAGCCTATAGTCGTACACACACTACATACTTCCCGTACAGGGGAAGGCATTTTAATTGAAGGTCGCTGCCTGGTATCAGCGGATAAATAGGATGTTGCAGTGCCTGTCCATACATGTCCGAAGGAACAATGCATCGTGCCTCTTAAATACACATGGACTGTGATACCGTAATAAACAATACGTACAAGAACCATGAGGAAACAACAAAACGAGAAAACCAAGACAAGGTGCTCGGATTAAAAAAGATGTAAGACAGGGATGAAGTCCTTCGCCCCTGCTGTCCAGTCTATACATTGAGTAATGAATGACGGATATAAAAGAATGATTCAAGAGTGGGACTAAAATTTTAAGATGAAAGGATATCAATCACATTGTTATCCTCATTTAAGGTGAATTAGAATACAGGATCTGTTGGATGTGTACAGATCGTGCATTGAGAATAAACGAAGAAAGACGAAAGTAATGAGAAGTAGCACAAAGGATAACAGCAAGAAACTGAATATCAGAACTGGGGACCACGGAGAAAACGCTGTTAAGGAATTATGCTACCTAGGCATCAAAATAATCCATGACGGACGGAGCAGAGGTGTTGACATTCCGCTTGCCCAAGCTTGCCTATTAGCCAGGCAGGCAAGCTGTTGCACGTTATCAGCCGAACGGGCAGGCTCCGTTACTTCAATCGAAGGCAGGCTACGCCAATTCCAATCAAGCTAAAGCAAGCTTGCTTGTTTGCCTGCCTTTCCGCAGTGCTACGATACATAGCTGTTTATATTTTGTACACTTTCATTGTAGTGTTACGGATAGGGTTGGGATGTTTTTATTCCAGTGTCGCAAGACGAGGTCCAATGTAATACATATACTCACTCTGGGTCATTGTAGTCCAAAAAATTGTGAATTTTCTTTGTCCGTTTTTTTCCTTTTCGGTGTATTTCCGGTTTATTTCTTTCTTTCGATATGAACAGTTTTCTCTGTAAGTTCACCTTCTTTCTACTAGTAATGGCTATTCTCAATATGAGCAATCATCAGATCACCTCTAACACGTGTTTTCTATAGCAAGCAGAACCGTCCCTGAAAGTCGAGATCCTTTGTATTTAAGAACACGAAGACATCTGTTTCACTGCAATGCTAACTAAACTAAAGTTTTGATAGTCTAGTTTCTATAACCTTAGTGTGTTTCAGCCAAATAAGAATCCAGTTATAAGAATTTAATTAGTTTTTCTAGGATGTGTAGTCCCTGTTCTCTGAATTCATTTTAAGTGACCAAAACAGTTCAGTGTAAATTCCCCAAACCTATTTTAGCGAACATGAACTTCGTCTTTAATATTACAGGTTGTATAAAAAAAATCATACTATTTAAAAAATTATTACTATTACTAATATATTACTATTACTATTATATTACAATGTCGACATACCTGCATGAACAACGTACTGTTGGAAAGAGCAAACTCTCGAGCTTTGCGTGCTTCCTGCTAGATTTCAGCAGTGAGCTCCCAGTTCAGTTCTAGTAAAAAATGGTGTCTGGACAACAGAAAACGGTTTGTGTTCTACGTTTTGCGCAAAGCAGGTCAACAGTAACTGTTCAGCGTGACTTTAGTACTAGGTATGGAGTAGATCCTCTTACAGCACAGAGCATTAGGCGATGGCATGAACAATTCCTAGAAACAGGTTGTTTGTGTAAAGGCAAATCGTCGGGCTGTCACCGAGCGTCTGACACAGACGTCGAAAGCATCTGCTATATTTTCACAAAAAGTCCGTAGAAATCCCTTCGCCGTGCAGCTCGACAGCTCAACATACCCCCGATGTCCGTCTGGCGTGTGTTGCGTTGACGTTCATACATGAAACCATACAAAATTCAGCTACTGCAAGCTCTTCGTGAAGGTGACAAACAACAACTCGTGGAGTTCTCTAATTTCGTTCTTGGCAATATGGAGAATGACAGTTTTCTTCCACGCTTAGTGTTTAGTGACGAGGCAACATTCCATTTCATCTGAAAGGAGAACCGTCATAATATGAGAACACGGGGTACGGAACAACCACATGAAGCTGTACAACATGAGAGGGACTCTCCAAAATTTAGTGTGTTTTGTGCAGTTTCAAGGGAAAAGGTGTATGGTCCATTTTTCTTTGGCGAGGAGACTGTTACAGCCAACGGCCTTGCCGCAGTGGTAACACCGGTTCCCGTCAGATCACCGAAGTTAAGCGGTGTCGGGCTGGGCTAGCACTTGGATAGGTGACCATCCGGTCTGCCGAGTGCTGTTGGCAAGCGCGGTGCACTCAGCCCTTCTGAGGCAAACTGAGGAGCTACTTGATTGAGAAGTAGCGGCTCCGGTCTCGGAAACTGACATACGGCCGGGAGAGCGGTGTGCTGACCACATGCCCCTCCATATCCGCATCCAGTGACGCCTATGGGCTGAGGATGACACGGCTGCCGGTTAATAGCGTTGGGCCTTCATGACCTGTTCGGGAGGAGTTTAGTTTAGATTAGAGGAGACTGTTACAAGAAGCACATATCTCGAAATGCTTGAGAACTGCCTTTTCCCACAGTAGGAGACTGATTCGAACGACTTGATTTACCAACATGATGGGGCACCGCCACACTGGCATCTGGAAGTGATCGGTCGCTCTGGACCAAATGATTCAGCCTTACATTACTGGGCTCCAAGATCACCGGACTTGACAGTGTGTTATTATTCTTGTGCGGTTTATAAAAGACTCCGTTTATGTGCCTCCGTTACCAACAACAATGAATGAACTGAGACATCGCATAACAGCAACTGTGGAAGCAACTCAAGACATGCTTGCTGTAATGTTGGAACAATTTGAATATCGCATTCACGTACGCTGTGCATCTCAAGAGGGACATATTGAACACCTATGAAACCGTATGATAAAAAGCTTTTTGAGTTTCCCGTTCATCAAAAAACAAAATTCATCGTATATGTTTATTAGTTTCAGAAATAAAGACTTGCCAAATCGGATGATTCTTTTTGATACACCCTATATGTTAAACTAAAAAGTACATGTCTGAAAGAAGCCGCTTTTCTTTTATAATAAGTTCTCTTTGCACTTTGTTGCCTGCCACTAGAATGTGGTTTTTAATATATTTTGAGCCATACGTTTCTCCAATTTCAAATAAAGTTTGCCAAAAATTAGGAAGCCTATAACGGCTAAATGGCCTCAAGTTCTTTGCACACGGTGCGACACACTTGTCAGCCATTAAGTCTTTGTCCTCTTTAAAAACGTGATGGAATGTGGAAACTGCTGGCCAGCTTTACAAGCATGTCGTAACACACTCGAGGCTCTCGAAATTGTTTAGCAACTTTTTACACAATTTTCATAGCGAGACAAATAACAGTTTATTTGAAGCTGATTCATAAACACACGAAAACTTTTCCCATGCTGGACTTGGGCTCTGTTTCGTGAATGGTATATACACACCAATTCTTAATTTCTTCTCAGCCTTCTTTAAGTTAGGTTTGCTCACTTCGCTGCTCCCACCGTTCATCGTTAAGATAGATGAGATGCAGTGAAACTACCTACGCAAACATATAGTTGGCTATCCTGCAGTGACGTTGGACTGACAACGTAGTCAGTTATCAGGTGCAGCAGGCTGAACGTATGGCGCGAACATTGCCAGCCTGCAGGGAACCAAGGTGACCTGCCTTGGCCATTCTGCTTCATCACACATGTACTCTTGTGTTCCCTTTGCGGCAGGTTGAGCTGCTTTAATTGGTACGGCGGAGAGATAGGGTGAGGTAACCTGGAAGGAGAATTTGTAGACCTCTGGAACGGAGCAAGGAGGATTTAAGAAGCAGACTGGTACTGGAAAAAGGGAATTTCTGGCCAAGGGAATTCTGCCAGTATCAAACACAGACCTGAAGAACAAATTTCTGAAAATATACGTATTGGAGCACAGAATTGTGTGCTTGTGTAACATGGGCTCTGGGAAAACCGGAACAAAGGAGAATCGAGCATTTGAGATGTGGTGCTACAGAAGAATGTTGAAAATAAGGTGGACTGATAAGTTAAGGAATGAGGAGGTTCTCTATAAAATCGACGAGAAAACGAATATATGGAAAGCACTGACAAGAAGAAGGGACAAAATGATAGGACACCTGTTAAGCCATCAGGGAATAACTTCCATGGTACTAGGTGGAGCTGTAGAGGGTGAAAACCGTAGAGGAAGGCAGAGACTAGAACGCAACTAGCAAGTAATTGAGAGCGTAGGATGCAATTGTAAAGTGGAAATCAATAACGGAGTAAGTCCCAAAAAGTTTTTTTTGCAGTTAGACCCGAAAAACCAAGATAAGTACTGTTGAGAACAACCTGAAAAGCGGAATAAGCGTTACTATCATTTGTAGTAGTGAATATAAGGCCACCAAGATAGCATGAACCGTATGTGCTGGACAACTGCTGAGGTTAAATCGCTTTGTAATCGCCTGCAGTGTATGACAGAGATTCTGACCAGATTGAACATCGTAAGGGACTTTAAGAATATCATCAAGTACCTAAGAACGTTGTAAAACTTACGAGAATGCGACACATAACAATCCATTTGTGGTTACTATGCTCCAGCCTGCTGACCTTTTTATATTTTAAAAAAGCAGGCGATGCACATTTTAACACAACGTAAATAAATACTTCCAAATATTTCCTAGTGTCGTCAAGATGAGGGCAATGATTAACGAATTTGAAGACTGGGACACCTGCAAGACTTTCAGGAAAGAGATTATCACTGACATAATAAAGTACTTTGTGTCACAGTCACAACAATGTAAAAGCAGCTTGTCAGATGAAAAGAAAAAGCATCTGCAACCGATGCCGCCGTATTTGAAAGTAGCTAAAAGACCGTTTTTCGGATAGTTAATGAATTAAAATTGCTTTGTGCTCTACAAAAATTAAAGAAGAATTAAAAATAATTTAATCAGAGTATATTGTATCTGTAAAACGTATGTAGAAAATGTTTATTATTAACAAAACTAATAAATGCTTGAGATTTCTTTCATTGGCACTTATCTCATTTTTATTGATACCTGTGCGGTATTTGGCACAGCCTACGTTTTTCTGAATAAAATATTTATTTTCATTGACATAAGATGTAGAACTTAAAAAAAGTGCAATAGTTGTGTGGGTCTTATGGCAGACAATAAATAAAAAATATTGTTGATGTTTTTCACTAAAACATTTTTGTCAAAACGAAAACAAAAATATGAATAACTTGGAATTAGTCTTTTGGCACTAAGACCGTTATTGACTTTAACTCTACAATTGTTTCTCTAAGATGAAAACAGAAATTCGTGACGGGCAGTATAAGATTCGCCCGTATTCTCCAGGCTGGAGAAAGCTTCCTTCTACCAGAAAAAGGAAACCAGCCCTGGCGTACGCAAGAGGTACTGGAAGAGCACATAGGCATTGCTAGGAAACAGCCTGTCCTGCTGAACATACAAAGGTTTCCATGACTGCGGGTCAGGGACCCACTTTACGCTGGTAACTAATTAAGATACCAAACACAGTACAAATATGCTTTCACGCCAGCCAGCATCCTCCAACTATGACACACCACAGAGCCGGAACTCTACATTTCCATGCAGCAGTCCCGCACGACGTACTAAGGGTTGTCTCTGTATTCGCAACTTTCGTTGCACTACCTTGGAGATGGAAGCTACGAACATTAATAGGTTTCCTCTGCATAGAGAGAATGTGCTGCATCACGTGCAGATTTCGTAGCACAGAAAGACGTTTTTACTCTTAGTCAAAAAATGATGCACCGTGAAGGAATTACACCACTGAGACGGAAATCGGTAGATGTAATGTTATGTTATGTTATGTAAACCGGGGACCTAGAAACGACGGAGAGGCTCCGTCACCACCGCAGCCGCAGTGATCCGCAACCCCACGACGACAACCGCAGTCCACTTCACCCACCCCCCCTCCCCGCCACCCCACACTGAACCCAGGGTTATTGTGCGGTTCGGACCCCGGTGGACACCCCCCCCCCCCCCCCCCAGGGAACGTCTCACACCAGACGAGTGTAACCCCTAAACCCCTATGTTTGCGTGGTAGAGTTATGGTGGTGTACGTGGAGAACTTGTTTGCGCAGCAATCGCCGACATAGTGTAGCCGAGGCAGAATAAGGGGAACCAGCCCGCATTTACCGAGACAGATGGAAAACCGCCTAAAAACCATCCACAGACTGGTCGGCTCACTGGACCTCGACACAAACCCGCCGGGCGGATTTGTGCCGAGGACCAGCACTCCTTCCCGCCTGGAAAGCCGTGCGTTAGACCGCACGGCCAACAGGGCGGGCAGATGTAATATACATGTACAGACAAACAAATGAATATAATTACAGAAAAAATGGATGATTTATTCAAGGAAAGAGCTCCACAAATTGAACAAGTCAACAATGCGTTGGCCACCTCTGGTAGATCGTCAAAAAGCCGAAATGGTACGAGAGTCCTGAGCACAATGCTGCAAACGTTCTCAACTGATATAGATTCGGCGAACTTGTTGGTGTAGGCAGGATTTGGCAAACGTGAAGACAAACAGTAGAAACTCTCGCCATGTTCTGCCGGCATGAAATATAAGCCCATGGTGGCCTGCCACGAAGGGTAACAAAACGAAGGGTAGAATATCGTCAACGTACCGCTGTGCTGTGAGGGTGCCGGGAATGACCACCAAAGTGGTCCTGCTATGAAAAGAAATGACACCCGACCTTCATATCTGGTTGTCGGCCTGACAAGCAAGAGCGACGCTCTGGGGTGCCATTTCATTTCATTTCATAGCATGAACACTTTGGTTTCCATCTGCGACAACCTTACAACACCGTTTTGGTGCCCTTCCTAGCAAGCCACATTGGACTTACATTTCAGCAAGACAATGCCCGCCAGCCGACGACAAGAGCTTCTACCGCTCGTATTCGTGCTTGTCAAACTCTACCATGGCCAGTAAAGTCACCGGATCTCTCCCCTTGTAACGCTGGAAATGCATATTTTCCTATTTCCAGCTATTGTACTATAATTTTTTTCCTTATTTTGTTACCTGAATATTTGACATTTCTGTGTCTTTATATATTATAATTGTTTCACTATATATCGATGAATAATTGTTTTGTTTTGTAAATATTATTTCTATTTTTACGCTCGGTCTGGCCTAGGGAAAACTATGCTATCGAACGACTACATCGATAGGTCGTGTGGAGAACCAAAGTGTTTAGGATCTTTGGTAGTGTTTACTCTGCCGCGTGGAGCGCGGACAGGGCTGAGTCTGGCCGGAGTAGGGTGGTGGAGCAGGTGTGTTGTGTTACGCTCCCACGAGTTGCCGCGCTTTCGGGGTTTGGCAGCATGTAATTGCGCTCGACTTGCTATGATAGTTTCTGACACGGTGTCGCGGACGGGAAGCATTAGCTGGCGCACGTCAAGAGCCCGTTTCGCCTGGTGACCGTGTCGAGAAGAAGGCGCGCCAACATCCAACTTCTGCAACAGCGACGGCCGACAATGAGTGACTGTCGCCACCTCCTCGATCGACGACTTCAAACCTTCAATTAATCAACAAGGAAAACTGGAAGCACGTAAAGTTTTAGAACTGTATGGCAGACCTCAGATTTTCAAACTGTTCAATTTGCC
This sequence comes from Schistocerca nitens, assembly GCF_023898315.1. NCBI lineage: Eukaryota > Metazoa > Arthropoda > Insecta > Orthoptera > Acrididae > Schistocerca > Schistocerca nitens. Next base: position 604,347,978 of record NC_064618.1, read on the forward strand.
TCATAAAATTACAGCAATGTAGTATGAACCTTTGTTGCTCATTGTCCCAATTGCATTACCAAGCAGGGTCCCTTCCTTTTCCGGAATGAACCCGAGTGTCGTTGAAATTAAAACGCCAGAATTAAAGTAATATCATTCCATTTCACTGCTATAATTTCAAAGTTCAGTTAAAGTATTCATAGCTGGCTACAATATTTAGATTACACAAGCACAAATTAAGAGTGCGAGTTTCGTTACCATATTTTAGCTTACCTGACTGCAGCTCAGCTTGGTACGTACTAAATTTTACTATTGTTAATTATTCAGAATCATTTAATTCAAGTTCAAAGTTAAATCTCTTATTTCTAAATTGCGTAGATTCAAGTAGGTTTTGAAATGATTGTTGAGGTAGCCCAAGACTAACCTTATTTTATTGAATTTCGTAGTGCTTCAGAAACAAAGTTCACTATCAATTTCAGTCACTAAATTAACTTTCAATTTTCCGGTTTTATTAGTTCTTTTGCTAAATTAAGTCAGAGTGTAGCGAAATTTATTACTTCTGACAAACATTCAGTTTTCACACAACACATGTCAACCTTTAGTTGGCAGTGCATTAATCTTTCATTTTCAGTTATTATAGTAGTTGTCCATAGGACTGGCGACTGTAATTTTTCCCAAATCTCAAATATCTAATTAACGCCAATTAATTGTTAACTTAACGACCGCACATTTACTTTATTTGTTAATTTTACCCTTTTCTCAAAATTAATTTCCAACAATTTCATTTGCATTTTTCCTTTCATTTAGATGTAACCCTTTCCTGCCTCTTTACCGACAAATTAACTTCGGTGTCGATTGATTTTCCCAAATTTCCATTAGGTGCACGCGGTTTAATTTTTCACTGTCATTAAGGTCGATAAGTGAGGGAGAGGTTACACCCTGTTGAGGATGTTTGAAGCGTTATGGATAACGCCCTCCATCTCAGTATTTTGACGATCTAAAGCGCCATTTGGATAGAATTTGGCACAATTTCCATCAGGAACACATCCAACAACTGCTCGAATAAGGGCTAGAAGCAGACCAACGCATTATTGACTTGTTCAATTTGTGAAGCTCTTACTCTTCATAAAGCATCATTTTTTTCTGAAATTGTAATCATGTATTTGTCTGTAAGTGTATATCACATCTACCGATCTCTGCCCCTTCAGACAATTCTTTCGTGGAGCGCTGTTTTTTTTAATTGTTATTTACAGTGTATTCTTTGGCCAGAAGCGAGCTCCGACCGCGATTGCGACGCGGTTCTTGTGACTAGGCCTGCCGTTCAGCACAACTCACCGACGAACTCGGAGGTGCCGAAGGTGAGGTCACGGCGGTACATGACGGCGCCCACGTCGGCGTAGTGCAGGTCGAGGTAGCCGTCGCGCTGGTTGCGGTGCGTGTTGTCCTCCTCGACGGCGCTCACGCTGTACGAGTAGGAGGTGCAGGCGGGCAGGCACTGCGGGCACGCGGGGAAGTCGCCGCTGCCCTGCAGCAGCCCTGCGCCAACACACGTCGCACCCGCTGAGGGGCGTTCACTCGGGAGAACCGTCGGGTGGTGCTTCTTTTAACCAGTAAGCACATGCGTGGGGTAAAATGTACCCCGCTGTATCTTTGATACGTTGATAGTATTGTTAAGGGGGGTAGGACGTCAAACGGGCCGTCTTCGAGCAGAAGAGACACCACAGGACATTTTAATTTCCACTGTCTATACTTTTACGAATAAATTCATAAAACTTTGTCAGCATGACCAGGAAGGATTCAGGATTCATAACCATAGCAGTGAAAGTTCAAAAAAAATAACAAAATAATTGTTTTTACATGTGAAAGTTCATCATCTTTTCACTTATATTGGCTGTGTTTGTTGCTATAGGTACACGTTTCTTCATAAGTAAGAGAGATTCTTCAATGAATTTTGCACAGCATACAAACCATGCTTACAGGTGTATGAAACTCTAGAGATTATTTAATTTAAGAAAAAATGAATGTGCTGTTCCATTTTAAACTTCATGTTTAGAAAAAACTCAAATATTATAGTTAATTACCTCAGTTTTTAACACAGTTTTTAATAGATTTGGAAAATTCTAGAGTTTCATACACCTGTAAGTACGGTTTGTATGCTGTGCAAAATTCATCGAAGAATCTCCCTTACTTATGAAGAAAAGTGTACCTATAGCAACAAATGCAGCCAATGGTAAGTGAAAAAAAAGATGAAATCCAAATGTAAAATAATAAATTATTTTCTTATATTTTTGAACTTCCACCACTATAAGTGTAAATCCTGAATCCTTTTTGGTCATTCTGACAAAGTTTTATGAATTTATTTTAAAAGTATAGACACTGGAAATTAAAAATTAATGTGGTGTCTCTCCAGCTCCATGTCGTCCCGTTGGACGTCCTACCCCCCTTAAATAAATTCTACAACTATTACCTTCCGTATTCTTTTCAACCATCTGTCCCTCCGTGCAATAAAGTGTAATTTTCTTTTCGAGTAGAGACGTGTCTTGTACTGCCTGAGTAAAATATACCCCGCAAGTGGGATAATGTGGCAACTGTGCCCATCGAACTTCGGAAATAGATGGCAGATTCGGACATGATGAAGACATGGCATCTCCTATGTAGAACACTGTGCAGACTAAAATGAGATGAATAAAGAGCCTGAGAGCAAACATTACCATATTTCAGATAGTGGCCGTAATACAGATACTGAGCAAGAGGTAGATAGTGACAGTTCAGAGGATGTGGCAACAATATCTCAAGGAAGCTGTAGGGAAAGAATGGCACTGCGGAAAAAATCTGCACCACCATGAAACGCTTGCCCTCACTTACCAAATCTACTGATGGGTCCATCAGTGGAGTGGAAGAGCCAAGGCAGAAGAAAGCTAGATTGTCTTCTAGTAGATGTGAGGAGTGTTTCCATAAAAAAGATCAGAAAATCAAAACTGCATGCAACACTTGCTCTAGGTTAATATGCATCGAACATTACTTTTCAGTTTACAAAGAATGTGTCGTTTATGATCCTGATGAGACATAAAGGACAAACTGTCCAGCATACAAAATCGAAAGACAAATACTCCAGAATACAATGTCATCCTGAGATTTAATTTTTGTAATCGTGAGAAGTGACTGTTTAGATCTTAAAAGTCATTAAATACACCTTCAAAATACTCTGTTGTTTTGATGTACGCATGCACATTCCAATTACCTCAGTACCTTCATGAAAACGTTTCTTTTACTGACTGGGATGAAAAGTACCTAACCCGTGTAGTAACGTCATAAAAATACGTGCGTATGTTTACGGTTTAAGGAAGTGACAGATGTCTAGTCGTCTAGACCTTGACACCGTTAAAAAGACAGGGCATAATCTCGAACTGCGTAAGTTTGGGGAAGGGAATCAGTCCCGCACATTTTAGGAGAAACATTGCGATTTTCGTCTAAAGTGCTGCGTAAAACCTATACAAGACGGGCAAATTGTCTGGGATCTCCTGAACACTTGTCCAGCGTCTTAACAATTTCGCTCCATATACGTAAATTCTAGCTACGTGCGAAATTTGTTTAGTGTTTCATTATGACACAGCGAATAACGCGTAATATTCTTCTCTCGTCTCATTTTCTGAACTAATGAAAACATCCACTTACGTTGCAGTACACGGAGCAGATTTTTAACTGTCGGGCAGTCTATAGGGAAAAAATACAATTTGAGAAGTACTGGATGAGATGAACCAAAGTTAACTGTGAAACAATTACGTAATCTTTATCAGAGAACTACTAAGAAAAGATCTGTTGGCGACGAACAGACCTGAGATACGGGAGATTACTTGTAAAGGAAATGGAATCAATAAATGGGACATAGTTGCACAAGCAATGATTACCAACCTACAAATAGCTACAGAAACATTCGGTAAAACTTATATTTCCAGTAACAGTGACGATAATCTCTACATAGCAATCATAAGCATTAATTGCAAGAAAGAATACAATTAACAACTCCAGATCATAACTGATAACGTTTTTATAAAAGCAAGTACCTATCAGCACGGTTAAGAAAGGAAGGATGGAATATTAGAGATTAACGTCCCTTCGACGAATGTGTCATTAGTAAGGAAGCACATGTTGCATTGCGAAAGGCTGAGAAAGGAAATTGCTTATCCCTTTACACCATATCAAAAAATGAGCTAATGACGGAAAACTTTAGTCTCGTTGTTCGGGCCGTCCTTCCGACTGCTTGCTCGTTGTCTTACCACTCGCTCGGTCAGAACAATTTAAGGCGACGTTACTGCTCAATATATCGAAGTAGATGACATATTGAAACGTGTTCGGGAGGAACGGAACTCGGATCACGATCCAGCATTCGATATAGGGGTTTACTGTGGTTTACGTAAATCATACGAGAATCTAATTTCTGCCGACTATATTTTACTCAGATGCTTTTGAATCGGTACCCAGGCTTCACTGCCATAAAGCAAAGGCATTGCGTTATAACATTTCTTTTTCATGTCTTTCGTAACTTAACATTTAAAAGTTAATTGAATTGTCCCATATACAACATGAAATATGCTAACATTTTGGTCAGTGTCCTTGTCATTACAGTAAGTTACGCCACAGCCAAGAGATTTAAAATTCTATACTTGTTGTAAAATGTTGTTTTCTAGCAAAATCTTAGATGTGACTGCATTCTTTCCTTAAAAAGTCAGAATTTTCTTTCTATTAACTGAAATTATAAATTGCAAGATTTAAATAGATTATTTACAAGGAATAATGAATTCTGTGACTGTGTCTCAATTACTGGAATCATTACTTCATCGTCTGCAAACGGAAGAGTATTTCAATAGGCACTGTTTGTTAATTTAATTCCTGCCTCTACTTCTGATTTACGTTTGTATGAAACTTCTTAACGTCTTAAACACATATGTTAAAAAGAGAGGGTGATAAGCTACATCCTTGTCTAAGTCCTCCATTTGCTAGATTCCATTCACTTCTTTCAATTCCCGTGTCTTTGATAAAATTAGTGTTTCCGTATATGCTACTTACTATCAAAATTTGGTGTTTGAATAGCCCTCATTTTCTAGTATTTACCACGATTTTATTCGATTACCTCATCAAACGCCACATCAAAGTCTATGAAAGTGAAATGTTTTTTCATACTCTTACCTCTTCTTTGTTCTATTATTTGTCTAATGCTGAATGGTTATCCATGCAGGATCTCCTTTTGTGAGTTAACGAGCATTTCGCTCTAAGTATATGGCCGAAAGAGTCAGCCTTCAGGAATTGAGAAACGAACCCTATCGTCCAGGACCGTGTGCTACAAAGAGCACAGATTCGTCACGAGATGGGGAAATTCACAGGCGTCTATTGTGCTGAATGAGGCCTAACCGCTGTAGTGTACAAGTTATAACGCCGCTTCCTTTGGACGCAAAGATGAAAATATAAAAATAGCACCCAAAACCCAACACAAGCTCCAAACCCAAGATCCAGATTTGTGCTCTTGTGCGTAGGCAATACGACATTGTTTTACATTTTGGAGATTTGCGATTAGTGTACTTATAGATAACTGAGTAGAACAAGTGACCTCAAAGAATACTCCTTGTGAGTACTCTTTGAGGACACCGCGAAATACAGAAGGTAAAGTTATTATTGTTAATGTGCTTCTAGTGCTTGCTTTATCGTGCCGTAACTTAACGTGTGCTCTTGTACGTAGGCAATACCAGATTGTTTTTACATTTTGGAGATGTGCGATCTGCTAGAAATCATTAAGATCGAAATAGGTAGATCAGTAACTTTGAGTATATCATTAGATAAAGTCAAGATAGGAAAAGAACCGAAATTTGTCTTAAATTGATTATTACAATGGAAGACTGAACTTTGTCCCAAAGTGATAGACTGTTAGTAATTTAACGAAAGAGGAAATGAATATTAGTATCGAACTGTAGGAAAATACTTAGATTTCGTTAAAGCTACTGGTGAAATCTGGATCTTATTGCAAATCCTCTGACTGAAATTTACGCAACTAATACCACCCAGCTTAGGAAAAGTTACTTCTTTAAGAAAACGATAGGATGTGCTTGGACTATAATAATCCAGCATAACGTGAATTTACCGTGCTTGACATTTATTTCAAACCAAACAATATTACGTGCTTATGAAACATTTTATCAGTGCAAAGGTACAGATTAATAATAGAGCGCTGCATATATATATCGATTCTTTGTCGATCTAAAAAAGTTATCGTACTGATTCAGACTATTTAGCTTTCGTAAACTGAAAACTTTAGTGGAGAAACTGTTGCTGTACCTAGACTGTAACCATGATTAGTGCAATAATAGCAGTTTGTATGCATTTACGTGTAGCTGTTCTCGTACACGTCGGGGAGCATATGATTATTTGAGCTGGCCGGTACAATTAATACGCACTCGGCGTGAATATAGTGCAGCAGGACAGACTTCTTTTGAAACGTTCCTTATCAGACAGTATACAGACATTCTACCGCTAGCTGGTCGGCGCACGAACTTCATCAACGAACATTTTCAATAGAAGGAGCGGTTACAAAGAAATGACGCCCAACGTGGGGCCCGATCCCATTGAAAAACTAGGATACCACGTTTAGGAAACAAGTTACAAAACTAGTGCCCTTAAAGCGGGACCAGATTCCATTAGGACTTCAAGTAGACGCCACCTTGCGGCACAAAGTGAGACAAACAAGAACCTACACCAGAGGGAAACCCCGCAGAAGTTGTTTGTGGCGAGGGACACGAGGCAGTGTTAATTATGGTGGACCTAAGATCGGCCACAAAGGGAAACATTTATGAAAAGTATTTAATTATGTAGTAATTCACGGGATGAATCCACAGTAATTTTAATCCACCATCCTCCATAAATTTTCATGGTGATCCCAATAAAACTTGAATATTGATCATATCTATAATGTTTTAGGGTTTACTGTTAAAGTGAAATTAAAAAGTTTTGTAACAAAGACCTGAATGCTTAAATCTGAACGCTTTGGTCGATCTTAACGATCGACATGCCATATAGGAGCGCATCATTAAAATCAACTCAGTAATTTTATTTGTTTAAAAGATATAGTAAATTTAAATTATCAATATTTTCAGTTAAGCATCATATCATCATTTCTTCCACACAAAACACATTGAACGATGACAGCATCACACCTTTTTGAATCGTTAGGTAATAGAATATTTGTTGTAAGGTTTACTGCATAATAGTTACTTTTATTCTTTATTTATTTATCATAAAGCACAATGGTGCAAGGCTACTGGCTGTAGCATTCAAAGCTAAGATTTCTATGCATTTACTTTCTTGTAATTATGTTTGTGTTTCCAGTTTCTGTGATTTTTACTTTTTACGGTGCCTAAAGGCATAGAAGCTTGAAGCATTTAATAAACGAGTATCCCCGAAACATTTTGTGGTAAATATATCACACTTTTGAAGCTGGCGCGTAACATTCTCAGTACTAACTCATGAGAGACAGTTGTGCGATGGATTCATAACAGATTATTTTGAACTGCAGTCTCCTTTTCGCTGTTACTAAATTGCGGCATCAGGGGACACCATACAATCCAATACTTGCTTTCAAAACCTGTGTCTCACCATGACGTAATTGAGTTGAAATCTACTCGTCCCTGCGGGCCTGTTCCTAGTAGACCTTCTGTCTCCTGATTTTTAACGGTGTATTCGCCATTACTAGCTGAAATTTATTGCAGAATTCAATTAGCCTTTCTCCTCTCTCATTTCTGCTACCAGACACATATTCTCTCTAACTTTGTCCTCTATTTCTTCCCCTACTACGACGTTCCAGTGCCCTATACTCATTAGATTATTTTTTTCCCTTTACATTCTGAACTATCCGTTTAGTATCCTGAAATAATTTACTTATCTCTTCGCCATCTGCTTGTGACACCGGGCTGTGAACTTGAACAGTTGATGTGAAGTCTGTTTCCATTTGATTCTGATGATAACGAATCCTACTCCCTTTACACCATTTTCTGCTGCAGTTGTTATCACCCAATATTTCTCTGACTAGAAATTATTATCTTCCTTCCATTTCACGTTACTGACTACAATATTAAGGTTCAGCCTTTATATTTCCCTTTTTAGATGTTTCAGATTGTGACATTCCTCGCTGCGATTCGTATTACATTTAAAAAAAGAAAAAAACACCCAACTTCTTTCACGAAAGAGTGTATGGACGTAAAAACTACAATGGCAGTCTTAAACAATACAAATAAAGCATAATTATAAGTCGACGACGCAATCACTAAGGATTATTTACGAGATGGTATTGAACAAGAAAGGGGAAGTAAATAACTAGTGTCGTTTTGGAAGAATCGTTCTAATGCGAGATCTAGGACGTAACAAATTGAGCCATAAAATTATGATCTAATATGACATTCGATCTATTACAGCGAGCCTGGAGGGGCTTTTAATATGCACTTGATGTGTTATACTTTGTGTGATGAGTTCATGTGGTATTGTAACTTTTGTGCCGGTTTCATGTGGTTTGCTGACTATAAATTCGCTAAATAGATCGTGTTGATATTTAATTCCTTACGAATAATGCTGAAATAAGTTTCAGAGCAAATGAAAAGTGTTTCAGTATGTGTATTATAAATTATAGAAGAGAGATAAATGTCCGATGTTATCACAAATATGTGACGGCTACATAGGTGAAGATCAGCCTGACTAATCTAAATAACTGTTACATGAAACCACATAACTTAATTAATGCTTGAATGGATGAAGAAAATAGGTAATATATAATGTACTTGATTTGCAGAAAAGAACTTACTGCTTATGTTGGTTAAGCAAGGAATATCATCTATCTTGCAAATTCGATAATCTGGAAAATAAAACATGCATTGTATGAGACAGTATAACATTTGTATTTATAAAACGTACCTAGACCTTATTTAGTCCTATAAATCATGAAGAAGTAGATGGCCACATGTCATTGATATGTATTACAGTTTTTATACTCATGTGACAACTGACATTGACAGACTCCCTAGCTTCGAATTTCTAAGTTGGTTAGTCGAAGAGAGACATTATAAGCGCCTTCAGCAGTAAATAGAGATAGCCAGTATGTATGTGTTATTAATGACCAAGATTTGGTTCACAAATATGAGTTAAGGCTCACTTTAACACTACAGTAGAACATATGAGTGTTATGAACAAAAGTTTTGATGTTCCAAAATCAAATATTAGACGTCTGTAGTTGTATTGCATAATTATAGAACACATAGTATTCCAGCAGACTCCTTTTGACCGAGCGAGGTGGCGCAGTGGTTAGACACTGGACTCGCATTCGGGAGGACGACGGTTCAATCCCGCGTCCGGCCATCCTGATTTAGGTTTTCCGTGATTTCCCTAAATCGCTCCAGGCAAATGCCGGGATGGTTCCTTTCAAAGGGCACGGCCGACTTCCTTCCCCGTCCTTCCCTAATCCGATGAGACCGATGACCTCACTGTCTAGTCACCTTCCCCAAAAACCAACCAACCAGACTCCTTTTGTTCGGTGATTTTAGAACTTAAAGCCCTCAGCGTTATTGTTGTTCCAGCAAAATATACAGTGATGAGCTGCAACACTGTGAATACCTGCTTAATAGCATGTGAGGAACATTTAGAACACAATACAGCATCGATTGCCCATGGTATGGTTTTGACAAGCCTGTTTGGAGGTGTAGGTGTATATGACACCAGATATTACATAAATCCTGTAAATTATGGGTCAGTGATTTTTGGCCATGGAGCTGGCGCCCGATAGCATTCCAGATTTAATCGCTTGGGTTCAGATCAGGTAAATATGGTGGCCAAGATATCAAAATGAGTTCACTATCGTGTTCCACAGTGTTTGTCGACAAGTGACACAGAGGGCTATTCTCCTAGGATAAATCACAGCCGTTCAGGGAAGACATCATGCATGAAAGAAAGCAGTTGATACACACTGATGTTTACATAGTTGACAGCTGTCGTGGTGGCCTGAATTCGTATCATAGGACTCCCTATAGCATCATACGGTTCCAGTCGACCTGCGTCCATGGTATATTGCTTGTTTTGAGCAACCAGTCACCTGGATGACGTTGTATCTGGACACGCCCATCAACCTGGTGTAACAATATACGTGATTGCGTGATTGATTCCCCAGGCGACACGTTTCCACAGATCCACGGTCCAGTCTCGATGACCTCGTGCCCCTGCGATTGGAACTGACAATATTGTTGTAGCAGCTTGGGAATATTTAGAGGCAGTCTGCTGCAGGTACCACGACGCCACACCATTCGGATCGCCATCATCAGGATTTAAGCCCCACTCTGGAACTGGACTACAGAAACGATTCTGCTTCATGGGACTCTAACCTTGGTGTTATCCATGGACTCTGCTGGCAGAGGCTGCTCTAGATCATTCACTGGTGTATGGTATTATTCTCTTTCGACGTTTGAGGAATCCTGCACGAATATCTGGACAGCTAGTACGAAATTGAGTGATGCTGACTTCTCAGGGAGAAACCATCAGCTGGAGCATGTTCTGTAACAGAAATGTCCACAGGAGGATCGGGGTGTGAGGGCGCAGCTGATTCTGGTGTACGTGAAGACGGCGTCCTGAATAGTCTCAAATAACGTAGGTTGCTCTGTTCACAAATTGAACTACAGTCCCAGGTTACTACGAATGACCACTGTTGAAAATCCAGAACTCCTTATGAGTGGCCTACGAATGACCACTGTTGAAAATCCAGAACTCCTTATGAGTGGCCTGGAATTTCGAGGAGGATGTAGAGAACGAGGAGAATAGAGGAGATGCAGTGTATCCTCTGAAGCCTGCCACGTGGAATTTCAGCTGGTTTATCTCCCTGAGGCGTAGTACAAAAAGTTGATAAGAAAGGGAGAAGAGATTTTTTCTTGTAGTGGGACTGCCTTAATTCTGACATTTGCGTCTTGAAGGTACACGCGAATTGTTCCTCTTCCCCATTGGACCATTAGCTTTACAGAAAGACGCAAATTCTGTTGAAGTTAATTGTTGGTCATTATCAAATACTACGGTAGTTGACAATCTCTCTTGGCAGGATATAGTCACTAAAGATCGAATCATACTGGCCGACTTTGTGAAATTCAGAGGAACCACAAAAGGGATCTTGGAAAAAGCGTCCACTGTAACAATCCACTGTGAACCCCAAAATCGATGTGAATTCGTTGCCAGGGGGCGTCTAGTCGGGACCAGTCCAAAAATGGTTGGTGAGGTGCAGGCAGGTTCTCAGTGCTTTCCTTGCAGTGCGAGATCATGTGTTCAATCTCCTTATGTACTCATAGCCACGTGCAATGCTGTCTGGTCAATTGCTTCCTATGGCTAATATCTAAATGCCCTTCATGAAGTAAAGGCAACACCTGTTGCTGCAAAGATGCAGGGATCATTACCTGGGTTCATTCATCTGATGAGTGTAGAAGCCCAACTCGATTTTGGACTGAAAAGGTGTCCCACTAGTAAAACCGAGAATCATTGGGCAGTAACATACTATCAGACTGAATAAACTGGCGAAACTGGCGCAGGAGCTGAAGTGTGTCATCTTGCACTGAGGGCATGGCGATTTTATAGTGGTCAGTCAGAAATGTAAACACTGTAACTTCCTCAGTCTGGTCAATGTGAAAGCAAGGGTCCTTCGAAGAATCGAATTTCGCATCTGATCCAACAGGAAGACGAAATAACGTATTTGCTTTGGCTTGATGTGTGTTGCTAGGATAAGGGCACAACGATGGGGTGCTATCCAGACAGACACAAGTTTTGCAGAGTGAAGTAAACTGTTGAGAGGCTTGTGATCTGTGAGCTGAAAAAAATTTCCAGCCATAAAGATACTGGTGAAACTTGGAAACAATGCAGACGATTGTCAAGGCCTCCTTCTCTAGTTGACTGTAATTTACCTGAGCTTTGTTAAGCAGTTTTGATGTGAAATCAGTCAGGCAGTCCGTGGCGCCAGTCTTGTGAGACAGCACTGTCCCAGTGCCATAGGAAGAGGCATCTACCATGAGGACCACAGGTTTTGTATGATGAAAGTGGACTAGACATGTCACTAAACGAGACTTTTTTTTATTTTAGGAAAGCCATTTCTTGCTCACACAATCAGACAAAAGGGACGTTTTTTCGCCAAGAGTATACAAGGCTGCCACGATCTGCGCTGAGTTTGGAATTACATGTCAAAGGTGGAATCAGATTCTGGATCCTAAATTACAAACTGAAAATACAGCTGAAAATTAACAAATTCTCATAATACCCAAAGTGAATTCATATCCTATACCCAAAATTTAAAACTGATCAATTGAAAATAAGTCAGTAAATCAGATTATCAAATATAAATTCAGATCATCTATGAAAAGCTGCAGACTGATAATGCTTTTTGTAAACCCTATATTAAAACAATAAATGCTAATGCTAACATCTGCTCTAATGCAGAATGTAGTCCTAAACATAATGTAATGTAGTCCTATGCTTAGGATTTGTGTTAACAATAGAGTTAGCATTTATCAACTTAATATTTGCATATATTCTTGTAACATTTTGGTTATAATCAATTCTAATGTAAGTTTCAACATCAGCATTGGTGTGTATCATTTTAATATTTGTTTGTGTTTTTGTAACATTATGGATAGCTTTATATTTATTGTTAGTGTTAATGTTAGCATTAATGTTTATTTTCAAAATAGCTGTTAATGTTTTTGTAACATTATATTTAGGATTGCTTTTAGTAGTTGTGTTAATGTTAGATTAGCATATAGAATTTTAATGTTTGTTTGTGTTTTCAAATGTTGACTGCAAGATCTGAATTATTCTTTGAAATTTTGACAAAGTCATTGGATGTTAGTTGCATTTTATGTTTGTGATCAGCATGCAGGTTGTGATTTTATTTTTATTTTCTGATAAATTCATTTGCTTTCAATAATATTTTTGGGTTTCAAATTTTCCAGTCTGGAGATAATTTTGTACCTGAGACTCAGATGAATAGAATGATTTAGAGTGGTAGTTTCAGTTTCATATCTGGTGAAAAAAAACCAATAACGTTTCAGGAACAGACTTACTTGACCTAAATATCAAGTTGTATAGTGCTGATTCATTAAAAAATGTAGCATTTGATTACAAGATTGAAGGTGATTGTTTTCAGAGGATAAATTTTCCCCTACACAGTGTCCAGTAAGGAACATAGAAAGCGATTAAGTATGAAACAATTCTTATGGATACAGAGGGAACAAGATACCTTTCAAATATGTTCTTAAATTTTTTAATATGATTCACATTATTTACAGATCAGAGGTAAAACTTCTTCGCAAACTCATCATTGAAAGCGCTTAAATTCTCAACTTCAGAAGTCATAATTAGTAAATACAAACCGTTTTCATTGATAAATAAGACTGATTTACCTCTTAAGGGATTATGAGATAGCCTCTTTAAATTTTCTGAATTTTTTATCTTTGTCACCATGTTCACTCTAATTGCCTGTAAGTATTATCATAATTTAAAAGTTCTACCAGATCTTCAGCTTTAAACCAAATATTTAATTTATTAATCAATAAAATATTTCAGAAATCTCTAATATTTTGAAGAGAAATTTCTTTCTCCCTTAATGTCATATAAGGAGCACAGAATATAAGGAGTTATCAAAATATGCTTTTGGTTAAAGAGATAAAACCAAATCTCTAAATTATTCTGTTAATTAAATCTGTAAATGGATGAACTGTGGGCTTTTTAGATCTTTGATAATTTATGCCTACAATTTATACTTGCAATTTGAACTTGCATTTTCTTACATTGTAGACTTGTATGTAATGCAGGAGATTTCCTTTTTTATATTTTGATTTATAAAAGAATATCCTCTAATATAAAACTTTATTCATTATTACTCAAATTGTGGCTATTACCACACACTATTCGATAAGTGTCTCTATAATGATGTGTTAAATCTATATCTTTCTCCTCTTCTATATCTTCTTCTTCTTCTTCTCTTTGTTCTTCTTCTGTATCTTTGACTTTAGCTAAATAACATTTGTTAACTGCCTTCAGAATGTTGTGATCACACATTAATCTATTTTTGTTATTTTACACCATTTGTTCTACAAATTTATCACTTTCCTTATGTTAAACTATTACTTTTACATCGCCATTTTTGAGAAAACTTACATCTGAGCATTGACATATTTTTCTTGTCTAGAAAATCATTTAACTTTTCCCTAGAACCTGGGTAATGCATTTTATTGCTACAAAACAAATCTTTTATTTTAGGTTTCTGTCGATCTGAATCCATTTATAAGGCATAAAAATTTTTACCTAACATCACAGATTTCATTTTCAAATCAGGATATTCAAGCCTAAATTTAGAAATTCTAATTTTGTGATGAACATTTTGCAACTTGGTTTTGAAATTCTCTTTGAAAATTTTATACTGAAAGTATAATTTTGAACTGTACATTTGGAATCTCCATTTTGATATATTTTCTGACACTCGATTTCAAATGTGTATTTCTAAACATACATTTAGAATATCTGTGTTTGAAATAAGCTTTTAACAACTATAACTGTGGATTCATCATATTTTGTAATGTTCATGTTGAATTCTGTTTTTTATAATTCTCATTTCAAAATCTGTATATTCGAATTCTCATTTGAAATCACTGTTTTGTAATTTTCTTCTAGAAATATGAATTTTGAAATGATTTGTAAGAAATTTACAGTTTAAAATCTGAATTTATAATCTACATTTTGAAATATGTGCTATGAAATCAGCATTTGCAAATCTGAATTTTCAAATCTCATTTCGAAATCTGTATTTTGGAATTTTTTATTTGTAACCTGCAATTTTAAATCTACATTTTGAAATCCCCATTGTGATACTGGTATTTGGATAAATGCAATTTGCAATCTCCATTTGAAATCTAAATATTCTAATAGTAGTTTGAAATTAGCGTTTTTATATCTACAATTTGTAAACTATACTTTCAAACTTAGTGAAGAAGAAGATGAAAAATAGTTAAAAGTTGATGTCTTATAGTGTAATTGGGTGGGAATTACACTCATATAATTTTAAGAGAATTTCATTTTAATTTGTATATTTTTGGATGTATGAGGACTGTCTTTTTAAACATTTTGAATATAGGTATATTTTTGAGTTCTAGAGGCTCCTTTCTTTGGGAAATGGGGATATTCTATGTACACTGATGGCTTTGAAGTTTTTTTTTATGAAACTAAGAAATTCGAAAATGAATCACAATTGAGTCATTAGCCCCTTTTTATATCTACTATTGCTTCTTACTCTGTGTTTTGGATCAATCAGTAATTTCTTACAATAGGCTGCTGGGTCATGTCCTGCATATTGTTATCGTCTTTTATTAAGTTCGAAGAAATTTGGTCTGTGTTGTGTACATAGTTCCGTGTAGTCAGCACGTACACAACTTTCCCACTAGAGCATGCCCCACTAAGCACAGCAGTGCAGGTGCAGCGCTCGTCTGTCTCTGCACTATGAGATGGCGCTGCCATAGAGACGGACCAAATTCTGCTTCTGCCGATCCGCGTATTAATATGTAACGCAGCCAATGAGATTGCTGCTAACGTAGAACCTTTTCTCCTCGCGGATCACACTTCCGCAGTGATACATGAACGCGCGAGGTATTATAACGAGTGTACAGACCTCCGATTAGTCAGTCTGCATTAGTCTGTACCAGTCTGTACGAGTTCTACATTTGTCTGTACCAATCTACAGTCAAGTTTCAGTCTGCGCCTAATAAGATTACCATATTCCTGTACATAGCCATGAAGATAAATGTGTAGACACTTTTGTCAAGTATCAGAGATGTATATGAGAATAAGATTAACGTACCAATACCAAAGGAACTTCAGATTGTCAATTGTAAATAGCATCCAGAACCAACTTAAGTAATTTTAATGCTTCTTATTATTGTAATAAATGTGTGTGAAAATTAATCAAGTTCTGTTTAATGTTGGTCACCATCCATCTGCTACTCTAAGCGTGCAAGTGGCATTTCTATCGTCTGACCTAACGGCAGAAGATAAACACGCCACGATAAGACCACTGACACTCGCCTACTTCGTTAGAGCGACAGGTCAAATAATCTGATGGTGTGTGTACCAAAGATCTTACAGTACGCACACCACAGTCTGCGTCAATGTATATCCCAGAGCAGGTCTGTTGAAGATAATATATGTATTACCATATGTACTGTAAAAGGGTCTCTTTCGGCATTTAGGTGAGAGGGCGACTGACCGGGCACGTAGTTGAAGAAGTAGGGCGCGCAGCGGCAGAGGCGGAGGGCACGCTGCAGGCGGCAGGAGCCGCGGCATGCGGCTTGCGAGTAGGCGGCGGCCAGCCAGTGGCGCGCGCGCTGCTCGCCCACCAGGTGGCAGCGGCGGCGGGGCGCCGGCAGCGCCGCCAGCGGGGCGCCGCCGCGGCTCAGCGACGCGCGCAGCCGTAGCAGCAGCACGCGGCCCGCCGCGCGCCGCAGCCACAGGCCGCGCCGCGACTCGGGCACCTCCGTCACTGGCTGCACCGACACCTGGATGTGGTGCGCGGCTCAGTTAGGAAACTGTGATGAAGTTTCTACTAGTAACGATGCACATACGGTAAGCACCAATTAATTGTGTACACGGATTTCCGCTCAGAGGCAACGTACATTGAAGGGACAAAAATCGTAGGATACATCCTATAATCGTGTCGGACCTTCATTTCCCCGGCATAGTGCAGCAATTCTAAGCTGCGTGGACTCCATAAGTCGTTGGAAATCCCCTGGAGAAATACCGAACCGTGCCACGTCTGTAGCTGTCCATAATTGCGAAAGTGCTGCCGCTTCAGGATTTTGTGCACGAACTGACCTGTCGATAATGTCTCACAAATATTCGATGGAATTTATGTCAGGCGATCTGGATGGTCAAATCAATCGCTCGAATTGTCCAGAATGTGCTTCAACCCGATCGCAAATAACTGTGGCCCAATGATGTAATATCGTTGTTTAGCAACATGAAGTGCTTATATCACTGCAATTAGTCTCCCAAGTAGCAGAACATAATCATTCTCAGTCAATGGTCGATTCAGTTGGACCAGACGACCCTGTCCATTCCATGTAAACACAGCCCCACACCATTAAGAAGCCACCACCACCTAGCACAACACCTGACACAACACCTTTTGGAGGACTCCAGTCCATGGCTTCGTGGGGTCTCCTCCACACTCAAACACTATCATCAGCTCTTACCAACTAAATCGGGACTCATTTGATCATCAGTTTTCCAGTCATCTGGGGTCCAACCGACATGGTCACGAGCCCAGGAGAGACGCAGCAGACGATGTGCTGTTAGCAAAGGCATTCGTGTCAGTCGTCTGCTGCCTTAACCCATTAACGACAAAATTCGCTGACTAGTCCTAACGGATACGTCCCAAATTGATTTCTTCAGTTATTTTACGCAGTGTTGCGAGTCTGTTAGCACTGACAGCTATACGCCAACGCCGCTGCCCTCCGTCGGCCTCTTGAGTAGTTTGTTGTGAGAGGTAATGCCTGAACTCTCGTATTCTCGGCACGCTATTGACACAGTGGATCTCGAAATACAGAATTCCGTAATGATTTCGGAAGTGTAATGTTTCATGTGTCTACCTACAACTACCATTCAGCGTTCAAAGTCTATTAATTCCCATTGTGCGGCCATAATCACGTTAACGTGGGAAGCCTTTTCACATGAATCACTTGAGTACAAATTACAGATCGGGCAGTGTACTGTCTTTTTATACCTTGTGTACGTTATCCTACCACCATTTTCATATCTACATATCGCTATCCAATCACTTTTGACACCTCAGTGTATAATGAGCCCTTACTTTTCTCAGATTCAGTTTGTCCGACCACATCACTGAGGTCACACGAGTATAAGACATGGAATCAAGAGTGGAAGGAAACACGACACAGGGGCCACAAAGACTATAATCTACAGTCTATTCAACCCCGCTAGTGTGTTGTTTGTTCACTGGGCAAGCTGTAGGTGGAACTAAAGGTCCACCAGAGGGATGTGCTTTCATTAAGGCCACTTCCCCAGTCACAGTACTGATGTTGGGAACTCTCCAACTTATTCCTGTGACCTGTTATTTTCGTGAGGACAGTATCACGACATACAAGTCTTTTTGTGAAACAGACTATGTAGACTTAAACAATTACTCACTAGTATCACTCCTATCCTTTTAAGAGATTGCATCCTGCACATACAATCACTGGGTGTCCACACGCAACGTACCATAGACTGTCTATCAGGAGAGAGTACTGTAGCTACATGTTTTACAGCTTATGGTAGTCATAGAGTAACCAGAAACTAAGTTTGAAATATATGATCCTCTTGTATGCATCACCTACATATCTGTGTCTTTTGGAGATTATTTATTGTAACAGAAGCTATGTTTATCTACCTGCATCGTAGTCACTTCAAATGTTCTAGTGACAAGCTGCTTACTCTTTGCTTCGGCTTGATAATGGTCTACTGATCGAAACCGGTAGCACTGAGCATGAAAATAAACAACTGATGGTCATCTAAAGTGAAGTTTCATAACCAGAATACTATGTAGAAAATTTTATTTCAGAATAAATTAGTGTATTTGCGATATTCCTTACGATGCTTCCTCTAAAGGAACTGTGTTTGTTGGTCCTTTCATGGAGCGCTATTATCATCTGTTATCAGTTTTTGTGTGTTCTGTGTCTTCTCACAGAACACAACATTTTTTTTAATTCCTCTCCTGTGTCAGCCTCTTTATCTCAGAGTAGCACTTACAATACGTCCTCAGTTATTTGCTGGATGTACTCTTATCTATGTTATCCCCTACAGTTTTTACCTTCTACAGATCTCTGTAGTACCACGGAAGTTATTCCGTGATGTCTTATCAGATGTCCCAGCATCCTGTCGCTTCTTCCTGTCAGTGTTTTTCATACACTCCTGGAAATTGAAATAAGAACACCGTGAATTCATTGTCCCAGGAAGGGGAAACTTTATTGACACATTCCTGGGGTCAGATACATCACATGATCACACTGACAGAACCACAGGCACATAGACAAAGGCAACAGAGCATGCACAATGTCGGCACTAGTACAGTGTATATCCACCTTTCGCAGCAATGCAGGCTGCTATTCTCCCATGGAGACGATCGTAGAGATGCTGGATGTAGTCCTGTGGAACGGCTTGCCATGCCATTTCCACCTGGCGCCTCAGTTGGACCAGCGTTCGTGCTGGACGTGCAGACCGCGTGAGACGACGCTTCATCCAGTCCCAAACATGCTCAATGGGGGGCAGATCCGGAGATCTTGCTGGCCAGGGTAGTTGACTTACACCTTCTAGAGCACGTTGGGTGGCACGGGATACATGCGGACGTGCATTGTCCTGTTGGAACAGCAAGTTCCCTTGCCGGTCTAGGAATGGTAGAACGATGGGTTCGATGACGGTTTGGATGTACCGTGCACTATTCAGTGTCCCCTCGACGATCACCAGTGTAGGAGATCGCTCCCCACACCATGATGCCGGGTGTTGGCCCTGTGTGCCTCGGTCGTATGCAGTCCTGATTGTGGCGCTCACCTGCACGGCGCCAAACACGCATACGACCATCATTGGCACCAAGGCAGAAGCGACTCTCATCGCTGAAGACGACACGTCTCCATTCGTCCCTCCATTCACGCCTGTCGCGACACCACTGGAGGCGGGCTGCACGATGTTGGGGCGTGAGCGGAAGACGGCCTAACGGTGTGCGGGACCGTAGCCCAGCTTCATGGAGACGGTTGCGAATGGTCCTCGCCGATACCCCAGGAGCAACAGTGTCCCTAATTTGCTGGGAAGTGGCGGTGCGGTCCCCTACGGCACTGCGTAGGATCCTACGGTCTTGGCGTGCATCCGTGCGTCGCTGCGGTCCGGTCCCAGGTCGACGGGCACGTGCACCTTCCGCCGACCACTGGCGACAACATCGATGTACTGTGGAGACCTCACGCTCCACGTGTTGAGCAATTCGGCGGTACGTCCACCCGGCCTCCCGCATGCCCACTATACGCCCTCGCTCAAAGTCCGTCAACTCCACATACGGTTCACGTCCACGCTGTCGCGGCATGCTACCAGTGTTAAAGACTGCGATGGAGCTCCGTATGCCACGGCAAACTGGCTGACACTGACGGCGGCGGTGCACAAATGCTGCGCAGCTAGCGCCATTCGACGGCCAACACCGCGGTTGCTGGTGTGTCCGCTGTGCCGTGCGTGTGATCATTGCTTGTACAGCCCTCTCGCAGTGTCCGGAGCAAGTATGGTGGGTCTGACACACCGGTGTCAATGTGTTCTTTTTTCCATTTCCAGGAGTGTATATTCCTTTCCTCCCCGTTTATGTGGAGAACCGCCTCATTCCTTGTATTATCAGTCCACCTAATTTTCGAGATTCTTTTGTAACACCACATCTCAAATGCTTCGATTCTCTTCTGTTCTAGTTTTCCCACAGTCTGCGATTCACTACCATACAATGATGTACTCCAAACGTACCTTTCTTTAATGATCAGGTATAATACATATACAGGGGGTACCACCGAACTCGGCTGCCTTATACATTTCTGAAAAGAAACTCAATGTGGAAAATGAAAATTGTCAGGGATGCACCTACGTCAGCGGCTCACACAATGGGCAATGAACAATCCATAAATTTTAACGAACAACACTTTCAACACATAGGTTTTTTTAAATGGCAAATGTGTGTTTTTTCCCACAGAAATGCAAATTAGAGGTACAACTATGACGGTAGAATTGGTTTCACTGTTATAAACCTCACACACTCTAAAATATTAGACTTTACAGGATGGGAACGGCTCCGCGGTTTGCGCTGTAATGCGCAGGGCAAGGGTTGCCTGCACTGTCCTGCACACAACTGTAAACAGACCACCACCATTACGTACTTTTTACTTACCCTATTCAGTCTAATAGTGTCTCCTGCGGTACTGCTATCGGTGCCAAACAGGAAAATAAACTGCGACGCATTTCATGTACCTTTCTGACAGTGCTTCCACTGTATGGTGTGGCTTGTGACATTTGCGGTCGTCTCGTCGCTATGTCGGTCTTAATTTACGGCGAACTCCACACAAATGCAACCACAGCTGTAGTAATGTATGCTGAACACTACGCAGATCAACTGCACCTTCGCTGGACGCTGTGGCTGAGCGGTTCTAGGCGCTTCAATCCGGAACCACGCTGCTGCTACGGTCGCAGGTTCGAATCCTGCCTCGGGCATGGATGTGTGTGATGTCCTTAGGTTACTTAGGTTTACGTAGTTCTAAATCTAGGGGACTGATGACCTCAGATGTTAAGTCATATAGTGCTTAGAGCCATTTGAACCATTTTGAACTGCACCTTCACGTCATACCATTTCCAAAATCTGCACAAGTTTCATAGAAACAGGCAGCTGGGTACCCAGACAACGTCAACTTAATAACACAACAACTAACAATGACAGTGAAATTGCTATTCTGGCTCAAAATCCTGAGGTGAATATACGAAAAATTGCACGCGGTTGTGAAAAATGTCGTAGTAACGTGTGGAGAATTTTGATTAGGCATATTTTAATCCGTATCCACCAAGTAATGTAGGGAAATGACGTTTAATCCCATACTGAATTCTGTCGTTTTGCACTTCAGCGCTTGCAAGTTCATCCTGACTTCGTATGCGATACGTTGTTTACGAATGGAGCTTTCAACACAAACCATGGTCACGTGAGTCTATGGAACATGGACTATTGGTCAGTGAAAAATCCCCGCTGGCTTCACACAGCATCTCGTCAAAGATAGTGGGGTCTCAATGTCTGGTGCGGCATCATTTATGTCCGTATTGTAGATCTCTATTTTTATCAGGGACCATTAATTGGAAGGCGATATGCTGCATTTCTGCTAGACACTCTATCAACGTTGTTTCAGGCTGATGGAAGTCCCGCACACTACGCACCTGTTTCGAGAGAAGTTGTGGATGCAATGTGTGGTATGCGTACTGTAAGACCTTCGGTACACACACCATCAGATTATTTGACTTGTCGCTCTGACGAAGTAGGCGAGTGTCAGCAATATGTCTCGTGGTCTTATCGTGGCGTGTTTATCTTCTGCCGTTAGGTCAGACGATAGAAATGCCACTTGCACGCTTAGAGTAGCAGATTGATGGTGACCAACTTTAAACAGAACTTGATTAATTTTCACACACACATTTATTAAAATAATAAAAACCATAGATATTACGTAACTTGATTCTGGATGCTGTTTACAATTGACAATCTGAAGTTCCTTTGGTCTTGGTACGTTAATCTAATTTTCACATATCTCTGATACTTGACAAAGTGTCTATTCATTTATCTTCATGGCTATGTACAGGAATATGATAATCTTATTAGGCGCAGACTGAAACTTGACTATAGACTGGTACAGACAAATGCAGACTAATGCACACTAATACAGATTGGTACAGACTGACTAATCGGAGGTCTGTACACTCGTTATATTACCTCACGCGTTCAGGTATCACTGCGCGAGTGTGATCCGCGAGGAGAAAAGGTTCTACGTTAGCAGCAATCTCATTGGCTGCGTTACATATTAATACGCGGATCGGCGGAAGCAGAATTTAGTCCGTCTTTATGGCAGCGCCATCTCGTAGAGCGGAGACGGACGAGCGCTGCGCCTGTGCTGTTGTGCTTAGCGGGGCGCGCTCTATTGGGAAAGTTGTGTACACGCTGACTATGCGGAACTATGTACACAACACAATGTTTCCAAATAGGTGGAGAGGACGGGAGAGTCCTGTGAGTTAGCCAGTCCATTCTTCCGACGTGACGCCGTTCGATTACCTTCTCTGGGGCGTAGTGAAAGAGTCTGTGTTCCACGAACCGATAACGTCACTAGAGGATAAGAAATAGCGTATTACCGCTGCGTGTGCAGCAAAACCTGTCGAAAGACTATAACTTGCGCAATACTCACTTGTTCACCGTTTCCACAGGTATACTGATGCAAACGGTGCTGAAGTGACGCAGGTTGCTTGGTCGTGATGTCCCTGGTTAGTTGTGAGTGCGTTTTCCATGCTGGGTGTCTTGCAGAAACCTGAAGTTTCTGCGGACTATATGTCGCTAATAATTATGTTTGGGACTCTAGAATCACGTCGTATCACTTCTAGTTTTTATTTCTGTAGAAAAAAAGCATACATGTGCCATTTAAAATGTGCCATTTAAAAAACCTAACTTTGTACGGAAAGTGGTCTTCGTGGCCGTCTTCCATAACGCATTTCTGCCCATCATGTGAGCTCCTGTCATAGGTACATCCCTGGCCAACTGCATTTTTTTACATTTAGTTTTCTTTTTTGGAAGTATATGAGGTGGCATAGTTAGGTGGACAATCTGTATATTAAGGTGCTGTCTGTATAGCATGAACATTAACCGCCAACTATAAAAAGGGGGGGGGGAAATAAAGCGGATATCTACAGGGTGAAAAGCAATTAAACCGACAAACTCTGGAAGGTTGTAGGTGACATCAAAACAAACATTTTCCCTAACGTCGTTTTTTCCTATGAGGGTTATTTAAACCGGTGGAGGCCATATTACGCTCTTCAGTTGTTAGAGGCCGTATTACGATCTTCAGTTGTAGGAAACTGCTGTCCACCAGTGTAGTAGTGCATTGTCTGTGTTTATTAATGGAGCGATACACCTGGAGTGAGTACACTGATATGGTTGGTGCATACTACGTAGCGCGTCACAACGGACGAGCTGCACAGCGGGTTTATCAGCAACAATATCGTAATCGCCGTATCCCGCATCATTCGACCTTTGCTGCTGTGTACCAACGTCTGCGTGAGACCGGGTCATTTAGCAGATTACCCGGACAGGGACGCCGTCGCACGGTAAGAACGCTGCAATTTGAGGAAGCTGCCTTGCAGCATGTGGAGCGCGATCCTTCAATCAGAACTCGTGCAATTGCACGTAACATGGGGACGAATCAGACGAATGTAAGAACAGTCCTTCGAGAGCAATTTTTACGTCCATTTCATTACAGCGTGTCCACAACCTGGAACCAGTTGATTATCCCTCAGAGCACAGTTTCCGCGGTGGTACCTGGAACAGTGTGAAATGCATCCTACATTTCCATCCTCTGTGTTATTTACCAATGAAGCAACGTTCGGGGGTGATGGAGTCTTCAACATGCACAATTAGCATGTTTGGAGTGAGGATAACCCACATGCCACAGTTACTAGCGCTCATCAAGTGCGGTTCTTCGTTAATATGTGGGTCGGTGTTGTTGAGGACTGTTTAATTGGGCCGTATCTGCTACCTAGGCCATTAAATGGCAGGCACTATTACAATTTTCTCCCCAGAGCATTGCCAGAATTGCTGGAAGACGTCCCGCTCCCTACAAGACAACGCATGTGGTTCCAACATGACGGGGCGCCGGCACATTTCAGTCGTCTTGTGCGTCATTTCCTGGACCGACGGTTCCCAGAAACGTGGATTGGCAGAGGTGGTCCTGTACCATGGCCTGCTCGATCCCCAGATGTGTCCCCTCTGCACTGTTTTGTGTGGGGAGAGATGCACAACCTTATTTATGCAACTCCTGTTGCATCAGAAGAGGATCTGGTTGCCCGGATAGTAGCAGCAGCAGGAACAATTTAGGATGCTCCTGGGGTTTTTGCCCGTGTCAGACAGAACATGATCCGACGGTTTAACCTTTGTTTACGTGTCAATGGAGGCATTTTTGAAAATCTACTGTAATTGAAATTGGATTGTGTTAATGTATTGCCTCTTGGTCATAAAAAAATGGAAAAGTGTTTGTTGGTTTAGTTAATTTGCCACCAGAGAAATTTTCCTCTACCGGTTTAAATATTCCTCATAGGAAAAAATGACATTAGGGAAAAATATTTGTTTTGATGTCGCCTACAACCTCCCAGAGTTTGTCGGTTTAAATACTTTTCACCCTGTAAACATGTGATCAGTTAAGTATCTTCCGATTTCAGTCAGTAATACGAAATACTGTATAATTGTTATGTGTGTGTTTCAGCTTACCCTTGCTATGGATGGATCTAGCCTGCCGTCAAGAGTGTCTTCCGGGGGTAATCCTTTGAGAAACAACTCGAGGCCCGTTGTAGGACCAGATGCAATGTTGCGCCTCACTGTGCAAGGGTCTTGCAGCTGCTCCACGGTTGTGGGTACTTTGTACTCGATCAGTGGAGGGCTAAACACAAAAATTTTTAACTTTACTGACATATTACGCTCATGAAACATCGGGTGTAACAAACACTTTGTACAAATTAATCGAATATGTTATTTTCAGATAAAAATTATCTCCATTTTGTTGACTTCAGAAAATTGTTGTTTTAGTGTGAAATATCTGAAGCAAATCACAGATTTACGACAATAGAAAACAGCGTGTCACAGTGTCAATCACAATTCATTACTACATAATTGTGTTCACAGCTTATAAGATAATCATACTTTTTCTCAGAGTTCGTAGATAGCATTATTTTGTGAGCTAGCGGTGGTAATATTGAAGCCCAAGCAAATTTTGCCCATAAAAAGTAAAGTCTAAGAAAATGTTACTCAGTTCATAAGTATGTGCTTGATGATTCGCATCATATATATATATATATATATATATATATATATATATATATATATATATATATATATATATATATAGGGTGAGTCACCTAACGTTACCGCTGGATATATTTCGTAAACCACATCAAATGCTGACGAACCGATTCCACAGACTCAACGTGAGGAGAGGGGCTAGTGTAATTGTTTAATACAAACCATACAAAAATGCACGGAAGTATGTTTTTTAACACAAACCTACATTTTTAAATGGAACCACGTTCCTTTTGTTAGCACATCTGAACATATAAACAAATACGTAATCAGTGCCGTTTGTTGCATTGTAAAATGTTAATTACGTCCGGAGATATTGTAACCAAAGTTGACGCTTGAAACTTCCGACGTTCAGTTGCGTGTTGTAACAAACACGGGCCACGGTCGGCGAGCAGCATCTGCAGGGACTTGTTTACGATGACGACCGTGTTTACGAGTGTGGCTGTAGTGCACTGTTGTGGTTTGCTCTAGCTGTCGCAGTGTCCGCATGTAGCGCTTACTGCTATTGTTATTCTGCATTCGTCTCTGCACGCAGAACCAATGGTAGTACACCGTGTTACCAGACGTCTGTGATAGTGTAGTGTTGTAGGAACTGTGACCATGGTGTATTCGAACTCTGAAAAGGCGGAGATGATACTCATCTATGGCGAGTGTCGACGAAATGCCGCTGAATCCTGCAGTGTGTATGCAGAACGGTACCCGGACAGAGAGCATCCAACGTGCCGCACATTGCAAAACATCTACCGCCAACTGTATGCAACAGGTATGGTCGTAGCACGCAAAAGGGTCCGTAACAGGCCCGTCCCAGGAGAAGCGGGTGCAGTTGGTGTGTTAGCTGCTGTTGCCACGAACCTACACATGAGTACACGGGACATTGCGAGAGCCGGTGGACTGAGTCAAAGTAGTGTCATGCGCATACTGCACCGTCACCGCTTTCACCCGTTTCATGTGTCGCTACGTCAGAAATTACATGGTGATGACTTTAATCATCGAGTGCAATTCTGTCAATGGGCATTAACAGAGAATGCGTTGCAGTTCTAACTGTTTACCGATGAAGCGGGTTTCACAAAGCACGGGGCAGTGAAGCTACGGAACATGCATTACTGGTCCGTGGACAATCCTCGCTGGCTCAGACAGGTAGAGCGACAGCGACCGTGGACTGTAAATGTATGGTGCGGAATCATTGGCGACCACCTCATTGGTCCTCACTTCATTGCAGGGGCCCAAACAGCTGCAACATACATCGCGTTTCTACAGAATGATCTGCCAACGTTGCTCGAAAATGTCCCACTGGAAACGCGTCGACGTATGTGGTATCAACATGATGGTGCACTTGCACATTCCGCAATTAACACTAGGCTGACCCTTGACAGGATGTTCGACGGGCGTTTCATAGGACGTGGAGGACGCATAAATTGGCCAGCCCGTTCTCCTGATCTTACACCTCTGGACTTCTTTCTGTGGGGCACGTTAAAGGAGAATGTGTACCGTGATGTGCCTACAACCCCAGAGGATATGAAACAACGCATTGTGGTAGCCTGCGGCGGCGTTACACCAGATGTACTGCGGCGTGTACGACATTCATTACGCCAGAGATTGCAATTGTGTGTAGCAAATGGTGGCCACCACGTTGAACATCTATTGGCCTGACATGTCGGGACACACTCTATTCCACTTCGTAATTGAAAACGGAAACCACGTGTGTACGTGTACCTCACCCCTCATGGTAATGTACGTGTGCGTCAGTGAAAAAGACCAACAAAAAGGTGTTAGCATGTGGACGTAATGTGCTGTTCTAGTCTCTTCTGTACCTAAGGTCCATCACCGTTCCCTTTGGATCCCTACGTAATACGGTGCTCTCCGATACACACGATCGAACAGCGGAGGAGTGGTACTCAAGCGTCAACTTTAGGTTACAATGTCTCCGGATGTAATTAACATTTTACAATGCAACAAACGGCACTGATTACGTATTTGTTTATATGTTCAGATGTGCTAACAAAACTAACGGGGTTCGATTTAAAAAAACGTAGGTTTGTGTTAAAAAACATACTTCCGTGCATTTTTTGATGGTTTGTATTAACCAATTACACTAGCCCCTCTCCTCACGTTCGGTCTGTGGAATCGATTCGTCAGTATTTGATGTGGTTTACGAAATATATCCAGCGGTAATGTTACGTGACTCACCCTGTATATATATATAAATTTACGAGGTTGAGTTAAATAAGGTTCTGACTGTAAGCCCAAAAGTACATCAGCACAATATCTGTTACTGTCCACAGCCGCTTGGCTGTCCCAAATCTTACACAAGTACTTACCTGCCAACTGTTGGCAGTTAAACAGCTGTTATTGCAATATTAATATAAATTTCAGTATACATATAATTTTTACATGAGAGATACCTTTAAAAATAAAATTTTGCACCTAATACCAATGTAGTAAGAAGTATAAGGCAGACCTGCGTAGAAGTGAGAGCATTTTTGAGAGAGAGGCTTTAGATTCTTTGACATTTATGACCTGCGTGAAACATGAACACACTCGAATCAGCAAGAAGCATTACCATAAAAGGGTTTTGAAGTGGAATGCAAAAGGATCAGCAAATGCAGAGCCGAGCAGATACTGGCGAATTTACCAGCTTCCCCGAGACTGTGATCGTTCGTTTCTGGTTCGTTTGAAGACTGTACGACTCAAATACTGGTCAGTTCTAGCAGCATTTGATATCCCGAATATTTTGAGCTTGTAACACCATCATCGATTGTGAGTAATTGGTACAGAATATGCAATTATGAAGCGTTTATTCTGTATGAGTAAAGTTCTTTGAATTGTTGGAGGGAAATGGAACTTTATGATATATGATTTGTTTAACTTAATAGTGCGCTTAAATAATGGAATTTTATTAAATATGTATGTTTGTAAGAACAAGTTGTATGTAAATAACTGGTTCATACTTAGGGAACCCCCTCCACTACGGAAGGGGCTTGGCACGCAAGAGAAGGTGGAAGTGGTGGTCTGTCTGGGCGGCAAGAGGGAGAGCACGTGAAGCAGTCAGTGGCCAGCAGTCGCATAGTGAACACCGCAGGTGCCACGTCAGGCGTTCTGATACCAAATCTATGTGGTTTCGGCTATAAAATGGTGCCCTCGTACTTGGAACTGCTCTAAAAATGATTAACTCGCCGCCAAGAAGAAATGAAATAGAGTATTAAACCGCCATAGGAGACCAGATAGCCACCACGTGCTTGCCACCAATATTGAGCAACTGTTTCAACAACTTTGGAGTGCAGATATGTATACCAGTATGAACCAGTGTGTTTTTGCAATAATAAGTGTTGCAAAAATTGGTGTTTGACCGTTGAAATTGTTTCCTTCATGGTACCAAGCAGGGTCCTATCCTAAAAGTGCTAAAGACCGAGTATCCTGTTTATCAAGATTTGCTAATTTGTTTCTGATTCAATGTGCCTAAGTTTCAGTTTTAAAGCATATAAAAGTTGCTAGTTAAATCATTGGTTTCACAGATAAAGAGACAGGCACATAATATTAAACTTATGAAAAGCTTTAATTTGCTATGAACAGTTTTTACTTTGAAAGTGCCAAAGTTTTAGTGTTAATGAACATAAATGTGATTAATTAAAATCACTTGTTTCACAAGTGGTGTTATAAGTCACTTAATTTTGATCCTATTTGAAATTTAACGCTAACTTGAAATCATTTTGAAGTTAATTAAGTATATTGTCAGTGCAAATGATTATAAAGTATTGCAAGATTATTAATATCAAGTGGGATTGGAAATCAGTATTATTGTATGAAAAGTGTTTCTGTAAGGTGTGCGTAAATGATGATAAAGGAAGGAACAGCTTAAGGGCCCCACTTTAAATTTTTGCCAGCAATGGAAAGTTAATTTGAATCTGGTTTTTGATCATGAATTGAAACATTACCGCAGTGGAATGAATATGAAAAGTGTTATTTCAGTGTCATAGTATTGCATTTGTGATGTGTATATGTGTGTTAGTCAATCTTGAGCTCTTGTCAGGTGACACTTAGTCTTGTGTTATCTTTGAGAACAAATTTTGTGCTGAATTAGTCAAAGGTTGAAGTGATGATTGTAGTTAACAGGGGTAACGTTTCTTTTATATTTCTGTGATTGCTAATCTATGCTGTTGATAACTACTTCTACCCACTGTGTAGTTCGTCTGGTTGTTGCAGGTGTTCATTGCACTTTACTAAGAAATAAGTTATGAAAGTTCCTTTTTCAAGAGTATATACTAATTCATTGCGAATAATACTTGCACATAATTATGCCTGATTAGGCTGGCGACCGGTTTTTATGTTTCATTTACGTAAATTTTTGTTATTTTCATTATTTTCTAAATTACAGTGCTTTCTACTAATTACCACTATACGAAATTCACGTTCGATACCCTCTATCCGTTTGGTTAATGCACTGTCAAACTTTTCAAAATTCCTCCCAGAGAGTAACGCTTACTGCATGTTAAGGTCATATTTGGCAGTATACATTCCACGGTAGTGTTATACTTGGCTTTCCTGTGACAGGACTAGAAGTTACGTTATTAGGAAACAGGTAGCAAACGCGCGTGCCGCCAGTAGCGTTATAAGCTGACTAATCGACACGAATCGTAAGTGAAAGTCACATGAACTGAAAATACGCCTTCTCTTGACTCTAAAAAAGTATATCTTTTATCCAGTGCGTGGAGTACTAAGTTTACTCTAAGAAGAAGAAAAAGAAGAAGAAGAAGAAGAAGAAGAAAAACAGGCACCACGAAGAAATTATCCATATGGGTCGGAAATCAGTAGATGTTATGTTTACAATTTCACGAGAAATGGATGATTTATTCAAGAGAAAAAGTTTCACAAATTGGGAAAATGCATATTCTGGTCAAGTAGAGCGTTATATGGTCGAAATCACGCGCAGGTTAGGAGACCCTGCCCATAATGCTCCAAACGTCTCAATTGGAGAGAGACTCAGAGACCTTGACGGAGAAGGTAGGTTTTGGCAAACACGAAGACAAGCACCAGAAATTCTCGCCGTGTGCGGGTGGGCATTATCGTCGACGTACCGCTGTGTTGTAAGGGTGCCGCCGCTGACAACCAAAGGAGACCTTCAATGAAGTGAAATGGTACCCCAGAGCATCACTCCTGGCTATTGGGACATACAGCGGGCAACACTCAGGTTGGAATCCCACCTCTGTCCAGCGCGTCTCTGCACACGTCTTTGCTGGTCACTGGAGCTCAGTTCGAAGCGGGACCCACCGCTGACAACAACTCTAATCCAGTCAACGCGATTCCAGGCCGAAGACGTGTCTGGATACGTCTCAGACAGCATTGGTATACCAACCTCACTGTCGTTCGCCATATGACCTGACAACCAGGAGTGATGTTCCAGG
This sequence comes from Schistocerca nitens, assembly GCF_023898315.1. NCBI lineage: Eukaryota > Metazoa > Arthropoda > Insecta > Orthoptera > Acrididae > Schistocerca > Schistocerca nitens. The sequence continues at coordinate 604,379,055 of NC_064618.1, forward strand.
GTGTCGTTTCTGTTCATTACAGGACCCCTATAGTTATCTTCAGCGGCACCCTTACAGCACATTATGGACAGGGCCATCCAACGACCTCGGGATTTTAGCGATCTGACGCGTCCAATGCAAGGAATTTAGCACGCCATCACTCAGGGGGACATCCAACAACGCTGTTAATAATGCCAAGCCGAATCACTGCTTGCGTAAGGGCCGGAGGTGGATCTACGTGTTACTGACTTGCTCACTTTGTGAATCTCTTTCTCTTGAATAAATCATCAAATTTTTCTGAAATTTTAATCATTTGTTTATCTTTATATGTACATCACATATACCAATTTTCGATCCATTCGGATAATTCCTTTCTTTGTCTTTGAGTATATTCCTGTACAATTAAAACAGTGTGAAAATGGCAGCGGGAATGTCACGCTGTATGATCTCCCACGCATCAATGAGATGAAAACGGTCACCAAAGTATGTACACCTGGACATGTTGAGTAGCTGGGAGTCCGATCCTTCGGATGGAGGATACATTTGAAATCGCCCCTATGACGTAACGGTGATATTGCCCCGCGAATAAAGACGCTTTTTCTTCTGCGCTGAACGTAGTTTGTTGACGGTGTGTCGAATCTTATGGGGCATATAAGCTGATGAGCCAGGTATCAGATAGTGCCAGGGCCATGCTCTGTGCAGATGGAAAAGAAACCACATAAGTGACTGAGGCACCTTCCTGGACATAGAGGGCAAACAACTCGAATCCATTAAGAGTCTGAGTGGTAGCGAGACACAACCCTCGTAGAAGGGCGCAGACGACTATTGACGCCCTGAGCATATCGCAGAGGAGTTGCAAATCTGCTGTACTGCTGACCATATTGGTACCGAGCGTTGCAAAGTTGTTTGTGTGTCGTGGTAGTGCTGGGAGCAGGCCTGCCATGGTGAGAAGCAGCGGAGTGTTGGTGCCGTGCGTCCATATTCTCTGAAGGAGGAGAATCATGTGACGACTGCGGGTAGACTGCGGTCTCAACCTGTCCGTGTGATGGGGAAACACCCAGATTTCGATGGCGCCAAGGCAACCGTCGCGCAAAGCTTTCCTTCGCCATCGCCGTCGCCGTCTGCTGACATCATGGTGTGACTGTCTTCCAGCCAGGCAGGATTAGCATCGTTGAGGGAGGCGGAGAGGACACCGGGGCTCCGTGAGTGAACAATGGTGACGTTTGCTTCAGTGTGTTGATCGTCGTTTACTAACGTGTTCTTCCGTATCTAATGACGACAATGAGGTGCGACGTCTCATCTTGAAAGCCGCTATAGTTACAATAAATGGGTCGAGTGGCCGTGTAGTGGAGTGACCGTTGTAGGTCGGAGGCGGCCGTAAGGCGGCCTCCTCGTTATTAGTGACCGCAGCGACGTCCAAGTGACAGTGGGGAGACGTATGGTGCCATACGACGGACTTGGAGTTGTCGTCGTCGCGGTGAGCACTGCCGCATGTCTCCAGGAGGACTCTCGTGATGATCTGGAGTTGCAAGGCCGTAAGGGAAAGTTGCACAACATGTCGTTGAACGCATTCTGACCGTAGATGGCCCTCTTTCCTGTAAACAGAGCGTGTGCATGGTTGACTGTTGGACAAACCCATGACCCTGCAACCTATGACCCGGACATAAGAGTCTCCACGGCTCCGAGGTTCGATGCAAACTAGTTCAAATGGCTCTGAGCGCTGTGGGACTTAACTTCTGAGGTCATCAGACCACTAGAACTTAGAACTACTTAAACCTAACTAACCTAAGGACAGCACGCACACCCATGCTAGAGGCAGGATTCGAACCTGCGACCGTAGCAGTCGCGCGGGTCCAGACTGTAGCGCCTAGAACCGCTCGGCCACCCCGGCCGGCTGCAAACTTGTCGAACACCGTTCAGGACAGGATATGTCCTGAATTGCACCCACTTTTGGGCAACGTGTTGGATGACCGTACCATAGGGTCACAGAGCGTCGAGCACAACGTCTGCAGGGAGCTCGAACGGTAGCAGGGTCTAAGGTGACGGGACCTACGTTGGGGTCGGAGTGGCAGAAGCATAGTCCACGTTGGGTCTCTCGTATAATTTTATCACCTGCCGTGTCGTCAACCATTCTCACATAGACAGTACCACCCACTGTGACAAACTGGACCCTTATGATGTCGGTCGGCGGTACCTCCGCTTCATTGCGCAGGAATCGTTCGACATCGAGCTCCTTGGGACGGGCGAAATAGGAGCAAACAATGAATCATTATGTCGCTTGAAGTGCCCTTAGGAACGATAGCACGCGTTGTGGCCGCGGTAAACACAAACGACGGCTAGATGCGCCTCGCTGCAGAACACAGTCACGTGAGCGCACCGTAGCCGAAGGCAGACTGTACTGACTGAACTACCCAAGGAGACTCACGACCAGCCCTTGCAGCTTGCAGCTTCACCTCTACCAGTACTTCGACCCCCACCTTCCAGACTTCACAGAAGCTGTCCTGCGAAACTTGGCATACTAGCACTCTGGAAGAAAGGATATTGCAGAGACAACTTGGGCGATGTTTCCAGAATGAAATTTTCACTCTGCACTGGAGTGAGCACTGATGTAAAACTTCCTGTTAGAACCTTTCTTCTGTAGGTGTCGCTTTATTGCGCGAGGTTATGAAAGACGTGCAGTGGTCATGCTTTGTAGAGCTTACAGACAATACATAGACTGTTTGGTCGGCAATAAAAGTTTATTTCCTTTCTAGAGAATATTGTAGTGAACGTATTGCCCACAGTCAAGTTAAAGGCAGCCACGCAGTTACTCAGAGGATAAGTACGACATGTGGGCATGCTAACGTCATTTTCGGTGCACCCATAGCGTAAAAGTACAATATCTTCTTCGTATGTGCAGGGTAAATACTGTAGCTATAAATTGAAGCCTAACACACAAAAAAATTATCAACCCATATATACAACAGTGTCTCGGTTTCCTCGACAAATAATTAATGCTAAGACAGGTAGATATTAGTTTGCGTTTGATACAGCAGTTATTTTCTCTTAGTACATACGAAATGACATTGCTTGACGGTATTGTGACGAAAAAAAATGTTACTCCTGCTATATTGTTATGACACTTGTGGCATAGGCTCCGGTTTACACCCGACAGTAGACAGAATGTTTGTCCTGACAAGCTGTGGTTTGCAAATGTGCTGAGTCAATACTTTTAGCAGTCAGCAGGGATAGTAAAAATGCGAGCTGCCTGATAGATATATTACGAAGAACAAATAGTCTGACACACATGATTGCTAACGCGTATTCGCAATGCCGACATATTCAATGTAAATGTGTGAAAAAAATTGGAAATTTGTGATAAGGACTATGGGACCAAACTGCTGAGGTCTTCAGTTCCTAAACTTACGCACTACTTAATCTAAGTTAAACTAACTTACGCTAAACTGGCCGTGGTGGCCGAGTGGTTCTACGCGCTTCAGTCTGGAACCGCGCTGCTGCTACAGTCGCAGGTTCGAATCCTGCCAAGGGCATGGATGTCTGTGATGTCCTTAGGTTCGTTAGGTTTAAGTAGTTCTAAGTTCTAGGGGACTGATGACCTCAGATGTTAAGTCCCATAGTGCTCAGAGCCATTTGAACCATTTGAACTTACGCTAAGGACAACACATACACCCATGCCTAAGGGAGGACTCGAACCTCCGACGGGGGCAGCCACGCGAACCGTGACAAGACGCCTTAGACCTCACGGCTACCCACGCGGCTGTAAAAGTGTGACACAGTCTCAACGTTTGTGGAGTGTTTACAGACTAGACTGTATTTTATCTCAATAATTTGCTGTTACAATCGGATACCATTAATTATGATAAAATGGGCCACCGTTTTTTTAGGTTGAATCACACGCAATTCACCTAGAGGACTAACTCTTTTTTTGTAGAATTCACACATCGGGCAGTGTCAAAGTTATTACGTTAATATTTACCATCTTTTTTGAGGAATATGCTTTGACGTCTTACACACTGCTGTGTCAAAGTATCTCACCTCGCTACTTTTAACTCCACTTCCCTCCACAGCGCATAGGGATACCAGCGGTTCAGCAATGATTAATGCACAGTTATTCGGTCTTCTGAAATTGTTTCACGGCGGAAAATCGTAATACGGTCCCTCCTTATGATTAAATCGAAACAGCGGATACTGAGATAACTGATCAACGAACAGTGAAGCAACTGCAAGCGCTTAGTAGTGGATAGGCATCAGTACCAGATGAGATACCTGTAAGATTCTACAAAGATTATGGGAAAGAACTTGCTCCCCATCTAGCATCAGTTCATCGTAGTTCACTGGAGCAACGAAGGACATCTAGAGACTGGAAAAAGGCGTGGTTCGTTCCCATCTTCAAGAAGGATAGTAGGAGAGATGCACTAAATTATACGTCTATGCGTATGACCTTAATGGAATCTTGAACCATGTTTTACGCTCAATAGTGATGATTTTTTTGAAGAAATAAAATCTCCTCTAAAAAAATCGAGATAGATTCGGCAAACGGAAATGTTGGGATGTTGCGAAATTCACCTCGCTCCTTCCCTCCGTGAGATCCACAGCGCCATAGACAACGGCGCTCAAATTGATGCCGTCTTCCTTGACTTCAGGCAGGCATTTAACACCGTCCCGCGCTGCCGTCTAGTGAAAAAATTACAAGCTTACCGTGATCGGAGCAGATTTGCGACTGGATTGAGGACTTCTTTGGAGACAGAACTCAACACGTCGCACAGGGGACGAAGTCGACAGATGTAATTTCAGGTATACCCAGAAGAAGCGTGACAGGACCGTAACTGTAAACAGTATACATAAATGATACAGTACGTCTATTCACAATGATGCGGTTGTCTGTAACAAAGTAGCAACGTCAGAAGACTGCAACGGTTTGCAAAATTACCTAAAGCATATTGAAGAATGGTGCAGTCTATGGCAGTTGACCCTAAAAGTAAATAAATGTAATATATTTTGTGCACACAGGAAAAGAAATCCACTACTGTACAACTGCACTATTGATGACAAATTGCTGGAAACGCTACCTGCCGCAAAATATTTAGGAGTAACTATCCATAGCGATCTCAAGCGGAATGACCACACAAAGCAAATAGTAGGAAAAGCAGACCCCAGACTGAGATTCATAGTAGGGAAAGGTACTTCATCGACAAAAGAAGCGTCTCACAAGGTGCTTTTTGAACGATTTTTGGTACTGTTACTCAGTATGGGGACTTGACAGGTGTGACTGATAGAAGAGATAGAGAAGATCGTACAAAAAGCGGATCATTTAGTCGGCACGAGAGCGTTACACACATGCTCAACAAACTACAGTGGCTGGCGTTACAAAAGAGACGTTGTACATCTAGGAGAGGATTACTACTGAAATCTCGAGAGAATATTTTCCGGAAAGAGTCGGACAACATATTATTTCCTCCCACAGACATCTCCAGAAATTACCACGATGAAAATGTTCGAAAAGTTGGAGCTAATACAGAGGCTTATTGACAATAATTCTTTCCACACTCCATTCGCGATTGGAACAGGAAACGGGGTAGTAGTTACTGGTACCAGATAAACCATCCGCCACATATCTCCAGGTGTCTTGTGCAGTACTGATGTAGCAATCACATATTTTTTCATGCAAGTGTGCATCTGCAAGAATGTATATATTTATACATCTGTCTATTCTTTTTTAGCTGGTACATCTGCATTTTGGTCGCTTCTGGCAATTTTAAAACTTCGAATTCGATGTCTATCAAACTGCCAAATTTGAAGCCACTTTGGCGTACAAGGAAGCCGTTTTCGAATTTTACCTGTTTCCGATTTCAATACTAACAATTTGAAAACGTGATACAAGTGATGGTCACAAGACTCTGTTACTGTAATGTCTTGAGCAGCATATTATTGATGCCGGGGGGAAAGGTCACGTAAAAAAAAAACAATAGCAATGTAACCGTCTTAAAGTAAAAGTAAATGGAGTCGGCGACAGATCGCAATATGACGGCTATGGTTTGATTTGCACGTTACACCACCTGTACTGTTCAATGTGTGTGACTGCACAAGTTCGGCAGTCAACAATTGAGACAATGTATGTTACGTAAGCCCGTTCATCGCAGCAACCTCGTACCATATCCGATAGAAAATTCGATTCTGCACTGCCACGAGGCCAAAAACAGCATAAAAAGCAAAATGACATCGGTATTTATTGTCCTGGGGCCAAAAACAGCATAAAAAGTAAAAACTCATCGGTTTCAAATGGTCACGAGACTGTTGCAAGACATGTTCAATACGTTGTCTACCGTTTTCTGCCACAAGTAGAAATCGGAAAACACCGTGTTCCTCAACAGGCCTGAGGTCTTGGGGGTGTCACGTTCACAATGCAATGCGTGCCTCCAGTTCAGCTACGTTCGTAACTGGAGCACTAAACACAACATCTTTCAGATAATCCTATATCCAGAAGTCACACGGATTAAGATCAGGTGATCTGGTCGGCCAGGCTGTAGGGAAATAGCGGCTGATAATTGTAGCATTTCCGAAATGCCTTTGTAGCAGCCGCTTCACTGACTGTGCAAAGTGCGTAGGAGTGCCATATTGCATAAAAGCTATTGAAGTGTTGGAATGACGTTGATGCACAAAAGACTCACATATTGTTTATCACTGACGGTACAGTTACAGGACCCACAGGACACCTCTCCTCGAAAAATTACGGCCCTGCGATAAACAATGCCGTCAACTCACACCACACAGTCACCTTTGCAGAATGTAGTGGAGGCGGTGGGGTGCGTGTGGATTTTCCATTGCCTATATTCTGAAATTCTGGGTATTGACACATCCTTGGAGATGGACATGGGCTTCGTATGTTCACATAATGTTCCATGGCCATTCGTTGTCCACTTCCACGCGAGCATCAAATTCCAGAGCGAACGTTTGTCTCGCTGGTAGGTCAGCAGGAAGAAACTCCTGAACGTGGAGGATTTTGTATGGGCAGCAATACAGGATGTTTCCTAGGATTTTACGCTCTGTACTCGCAGGCATGTCCCGTGTTCCTCGAGCAGACCACAGCATGACCCGTCCTGCAATGCTGTGGCCACACATCTTTGACAGACGTCGGATCAACTGATTTCCTGCCTGTGCCACACTGCACTTAGACAGAATACCTTTTTTTAAAAATCATTTCCTCCAGACTCTTATCAGACATCGGACCGATGCTTTTTACATACCCCTGAGTGTCCGAAAGTTCTGCAGGGTTACTGGCACGCAGTCACCGTTCTTGTAAAAGTGAATTACCAGCAGCGCCCGATCCTTCATTGAGACACTCATGTGGGGCGTCTAGTCGCAAACTGTGGGACAGCCGTGTGCCGCACGTACGTCGTTGTGCATATTCTGACGCTTACAGCGACATGTATCTGTCAAAATTTAGTTACTTTTTGATTTCTTTCCAATGATGTTTTCCCCACGCCAGTAATAAGCTTTTCAAATTTTATGTCATTCTGAGAAGCGGTTCTCTTTCTACTGCACTTTGAAACTGGATCTTTAAGTGTAGAAAGAGAGAGAGAGAGATGAATGATTACATTTTCAGAAAAACTGTATTATTTATTCAAGAGAAAAAGCTTCACCAGTTGAGCAAGTCAGTAATGCATTGGTACACTTCTCGCCCTTACGCAAGCATTTATTCGGCTTGGTACTGATCGATAGAATTGTTGGATGTCCTGAGGGATATCGTGCCAAATTATTTCCAATTGGCGAGTTATATGGTCAAACTTACGAGCCTGTTGGAGGGCGGTTTCTATAATGCGTGAAACGTTCTCCCTTGGGGAAAGATCCGGCGACCTTGCTGGACAAGGTAGGGTTTGGTAAGCATGAAGACAAGCAGTAGAGCCTCTATCCGCGTGTAGGCGGGCATTATCTTACTAAACTGTAAGCCCAAAACGACTTATGAAGGGCAGCAAACCAGGGCTTAGAATATCGTCGACGTACCGCTGTTCTGTAAGGGTGCCGCGGATGACAAAAAACAGGTTTGTTCTGTGAAAAGAAATGGCACCCCCTCCATGAATCCTGGTTGTCGGGTCGTATGGCAAGTGACAGTCAATTTGGTATCCCACCGCTGTCCAGGGCTTCTCCAGTCACGTCTTTACTGGTAATCGGGGCTCAGTTCGTAAAAATGGTTCAAATGGCTCTGAGCACTATGGGACTTAACATCTTTGGTCATGAGTCCCCTAGAACTTAGAACTACTTAAACCTAACTAACCTAAGGACAGCACACAACACCCAGCCATCACGAGGCAGAGAAAATCCCTGACCCCGCCGGGAATCGAACCCGGGAACCCGGGCGTGGGAAGCGAGAACGCTACCGCACGACCACGAGATGCGGGCTCAGTTCGTAGAGTGAGCCATCACTGAAGACAATTATACACGAATCAATGAGATTCCAGGCCAACTCTTTCGAGTTTTACAGATAATAAAACTACAGTGAAGGTTTCCTTTAGTTGTAGAACTAGGATGCAGCAGTTTCGTGACGCCTATCAGGTGAGGATGATACGGCGGTCGCTCGTAACCGTTGGAAATTTCGACGGCTGTCCGGACAGAGAATGGGGCAATACAAGAGACTTCTGCTTCATGAGGTTTTCTCTGCCACATGGAGAGTAATTACATTAGGTATCGGTTCTAGTCATTGGTAGTGAGTTTTTATGTTTCACCTTCATCTTACATTTGTTGCCAACTGTTCTACATTAGTATTAGCATGAAGATATTAACACTTCCGTTCTGCTCTTTCCTTTATTTAACGTTATTTCCAATCTAAGATTACCTGTATGCTATATGCATTACTAATGTGTATTTATTCACTGTGTGTTGAATTTTTTGAGGCGCCACAGGAATCGAAGAGGATGGTTTTACAACTGTGAAGCAAAGTAAATGAAGACGTGATCCAAAACTCACCATGGCGAACAACTACACACTAATATATAACTGTGCGAACATTTCCCTGTTGCATAAGTTGCACCACCTTTTCGAGATTTCATCTAACTACTCCAGTAGTCTCCTACAAACATCCTGTTGACAACCGTTTTTTTTCATGTTTACAGTGAGTTCTGTGTGTTTCAGATCGGAACCAGGATTAAACACTTGTCGAGAATAGATTCGTAACTTGACCCCAAACTTAAATTCTAGGCGAAATAAGACATTTCCGTTGTCTGTCTTAGATCTAAAGCTACTCTGACCACAAGCTTAGATGCCAGAGGTAGAGCTCAGAACTACTGACTCCGAAGGGCTTTGATAACTTCGTGTCATTTAGTAAAGTAAGGTACATATCTGTAGAAGGGGAATAATATTTTTCAATTTTGCATTTCAGAACACTCAGCCGAATAAGATGGCACATATTGTAGTGATGTTCATATGTTCGTATGTGTGTGAATTCCTAAGGGACCAAACTGCTGAGGTTATCAGTCCCTAGACTTACACACTACTTAAACTAACTTAAACAAACTTATACTAAGAACAACATGCCCGAGGGAGAACTGGAATCTCCGGCGGGAGGGTCCGCACAGTCCATGACATGGCGCCTGAGACCGTGCGGCCACTCCGCGCAGCTATATTATAGTCATTATAGAGTAATATATATTTATTCTTACAATTAAAGAAAGTGGTCACTTCAACTGTACTGGAACCGTACTTAAATAAAAATGTATCCGAACTTTTTTTTTCTTTTCTCTCTGGTCACGTAACTCAATCGAGGAAAGCATCGACGTAATTCTTTTGCGAAACATTACGTGACCATAAATGGGTGCCTTTCTCCCAAAAGATTGTTTCTTCTGTTGTACTCATCCAAGTTTCATAAGAATTTACTTACTGACTTTATTTATGTTTCCGCTAGATGTAATTTAAAGCTGACCTTCAACATGTTACAAATTACCAGTGCCGTGTTTTTTCTGATGTCAGGGAGTTGAAGCTGTAGCAAAATCCCGTATCGGTTCGTTGAAGCGAAAATATATTGGAGCAGTTTGTCCTGTAACCTTGCCAGTAGCAAACTGCGAATATATCTTCCACTGTTGGAAGGACCTGGAAAAAATGAAAAGCGATACTGGTACTGGGTAAAATATGCGACTGCAAGTTTAAGAGACACCAAATAACACAAATAAATGAACGTGTTTACTAACTATAGAAGAATCTGTATAGAATGACTGTGACATTATATGAAATAAATGGAAGTTTAACTCTGTTCTTCTTACAAAATACTTGATGTTACGGATATGTAGATAGGGAGATTGCTAAAGAAATGTTGCACCTTTGTTTTGACGTGGATATTTTTTGTCCGGAACTATCAGTTTTGACTATCAGGCGGTCATTTTCCAGTTTTTGTGGCCAGTAGTTATTTTCGAAGCTCGTATTTTAATTTGAGGGTGCGCTTGCATTTCAAGTTGTACCATGAACCTTAATACACAGAATGCACACACAGGGGATGGACTTCAACTTGAAAGCACCATCAACACAACACGTTACCATACCTAATACGGTGTAGGAAAACCGCTGACATTCAAAACAGCTGCCAACCGTCTCGGAATGCATAAATACATGTTTTCGAAGGAATCTTACGACATTCTTCGAGGAAAATAGTGGCAGTTTCAGGTAACAATGATGGCCTAAGCGATCAAGCACCCTTATCTCCAAAGCAGACCACAAAAGTTCAATTTTAATATTGAGATATAGGGACTGCGGTGGCCGAGGAAGATACGATTACGCGCCCTCGTCCTCACAAAACCAATCCAGGATGATACGAGCTGTGTGAACAGGGGCCCTGGTGTCTTAAAACACGGAATTCCCAGTTTGGGGCAAACATTGTACCATGGGATGAACGTCATCAACCAAAATGGATACATATCCTTGCAGAGTAGTCATATGGCCCATGGAATACCACGATATGGCTGCCCATAGCATCATCGATGCCCCTTCACATTTCACTCTTAGGACGTAAACTCGACCAGAAAGTGGAAACAGGATGAAACAAGACACATTAGTCTCTGCTGGTCCATCACGGCCGGGGGACATCGGCTGGTAAGTACTTTTCAATGTCAATAAACTTCACCAACAACCGTATACTGTAAGAATTGCTTTCAGAATAAAATAAACTCTTACAGTATACGGCTGTTGGTGAAGTTTATTGACGTTGAAAATATTCAGTAGAGTCATCCGACCGAATGGCATTCTTTCATTTCTCCATAGCCCTGCTTTTATGGCTTCGACACCACCTTTTACCGTTGCGAGCATTTTCCCAACTGATGAGAGGTCTTTGAATTCCTGCTCGCACACCAATTTCCTTCTTCTGGAACTCGCTTCGTGTTAGGTACTGACAGGGTTCTGGAGCGCAACATTCAATTCTACAGCGACTTTTGTAGCTGTCGTACTCTTATTTTTAGTCACAATCTTTTTTAATGACTGTCTGTCACGATCACTCAACATACACCTCCGTCCACGTTGTAACTTAACAGATGATGTTTTCTGCTTTCCCTGTATGTGGTATAAACCTTTGGAAACGCCAAACACTTTGGATGGTTTGGTTGCTGCAGGACCGACTATGCGACAACCAACAATTCGAATTCACTTATCTCCTACATAATGCGTTCATAACTACATAGAACTCTGTTCTGGCCACGACTGTCACTTGCAACATACTGAGGACATTGCACAGCTGCTTTTCGTCGTCAAATACAACAACACAATCTGCAGGCTTAGCTGGCATTCGCATTTATGGCCAAGCATGAATTTATCGTGATGTTTCCACATTTTTGCCCAGTCCCTGTATTAGCTGGAGATGAGACAATCGCAAAGTAAGCCCTGAGTTCTTCCGGTGTATGCTATGTTTAAGTAACTTAAGGATATACAGTCGTAAGCCGTCTTCGAAAACCGGCAATATTTCGACAGGTACACATCCTGTCATTTTCAAGACAAACTGTAGTAAGTAAGCGCTGTGCAAGCGAATTAAAAACGTAGGTTCTCAGAGAAATTCCGGAGAGATAACACACACACACACACACACACACATACACTGTAAATAATAGCGCCATCACACAGCCAAAGATGACGAACGTCAGAAGTTTTCGATAGTGAAAATTGATAATCACGAGTGAGGCAGCATTAACTGTGTCCCTGTTTTTTTACAAGGGAGAGAATGGATTACACGCAGAATTTAAGCAAAAATCTCCATCTACATTCATAAGGTTACTTGGTAATTTAATTTCAACTGCTTCCCTAATGCCACTATTCCAATAGCGGCAAGTGCATCTCAGAATCTCATTGTTACATTTCATGGGATGACCGGTGCCAAGGCAATGTTCCGCAACAGCGTATTTGCTCGGCAGTTGTAAGCACGTGTGCCGCTTTGTGCTCAGTACACCGGCACTCCATTGTCCTGATAGCCTGACCAAATGCATGGAATACGGCATACACCGGCCTTGTGCAAACGGAGATCATCCTTGTCGGAAGCAAGCGGGCCGTAATCTTAGATGGTGGCCTAAAAACTTATTACACTTCATATTGCAGAAAAATGTGACCAATCCTGTTGAAATTGCTCCCTTTATATGGCACAAATGGCGCAGACTTTGGTGCGTCCCGCTATTATCATCATTCACCGCGTGCACGGTTGTTCGATAGCGCAACGCAAATGTGGTCTGTCTTTCATTATAGCCACTGTAACGAAGGCTGACCTCAAGATGGGCTAATTCAGTTGACGAACTCTCAGGGTCCGATATGAAGGGGCCCCTCTGGACTAGAGTACGAAGAACCCCTCCGAGCTGAGCCAGGTGTTGGCAACTATGAGTCTGTAGATACAAGTCAGTGTGAGTTGTCTTATTACAAACGACATGGGTCGAATTACCATCAACGTTTCTCTTGACCAAAACATCAAGGAAGGAAAGTCAGCTTTTCCAACTCCATCGTGAAACAAATATTCATGTGCATTGAATTAACAGGTGTTCTAAAACTTCGTTCAAATTCTCACTGCCATGGGGCCAAATAACAAAAGAATCGTCTGTAACCCAGATTTCAAAGCCTCTGACTCCGAACCACTCACTTGCAGATCTCCGAAAGGCCATATAATCTAGGAGGAGCAGCACAATAAGAATTAGGGCTCCTGATAGTCTATTATGACGAAGAACTTTTCTTCATGAGGTGGTTAATTTTTCTCTTAACACATTTTGAGGAATAACAACGATCCTGCGATACGCTGAATCAGCCAGTAAACACAGCATCTTTTGAACGTACTCCTGCTTGTCGAAAACAATTGTAGCACTACGCTTGTGGGTAATATAACAATATCTGGATCAACTCAAGGTGAACATAAAGCAACCCTCTTTGCTGATGTTATATTGCTCTCAGGTGAATATGTCCCAGTCAACATACGACACGCCTTCTTCCTAACCTCCTCTGCGACTTCAGGAGGTGGTTTAAAAACAGCCTGTACAACAGAAGTAATAAAATTGACCACGAGCAAACACTTAGACGTCACCTGGATTGTTGAGGTGTTGTGACAGAAATATTTTCCCAACGTTTGCCATAATTGTGCAGCATATTAATTCTCCTGCCGCCAGTTACATCAAGCAACGCGCTGACCTAGCTCTTGTTCTTCAAAGGATCGATTGTTCTCGTCGACAGTTAGATTTTATTTCCAACGACTTGATTCGGTTTCATTTAATGATTTCTTCAAGAATTTCGGCTTTATCTTGGATTGGCTGGCCGACCCTTCATTGTCGCAGTCTGACTGGGAATTGAATTCTGTAACTGCTCGGCATTTGGCGAAGTTTGAAGCTTTCCTCGGCTCGGAATCTAATGCCACAGTCTTTCAGTAAGTAATGCAACACTTTTTTTCTCGGCCAGTTTTGATTGAAAAAAAAATGTGGAATTTGTTGTGGTACATCGTGGAATATTCCCGCTTGAGCACTTACAGTTGCATGAAGGTCCGATAGGTGGCGGCGCTGTAAGTAGCCTTCAAAATGGCGTCTGTAACGGAGTAGCGTTCCAAGCAGAGAACTGTCATTGAGTTTCTATTGGCAAATAAAAAAAAAAAGAAAAGAAAAAGAAATCCAGTTCATCACACATATTTATAGGCGCTTGCATGTTGTCTATGGAGACCTGGCAGTGACCAAAAGCTTGGTGAGTCGTTGGGCAAGGTGTGTCATCATTGCAACAATGTCGTGCAAATCCGTACTATCTCCTGCTTCCGGCCACCCTTACACAGCTGAGAGTCCTGCAGTGTTGGAAAGTGCGGACACTCTCATTCGAGATGATCGACGGACCACAATCAAACATCTCGCTGTTGCACTGGAAATCTCTGTTGGTAGTACTGACACACTCGTCCACCAGTGTGTACCCGCTCCGTTCCATGGCTCGTAATGGAACACCACAAAGAGCGACGAAGGACGATCTGTGTTGAATTGTTTGCGCGCTACGAGGCTGATCGTGAACGTTTCTTGTTGAACATCGCCACAGGTGATGAAAAATGGATCCATCACTTCGAACTGGAGACAAAACGGCACTCCTAGCAGTGGAGCCACAATACCTCTTCTCCGAAGAAAAATTTCAAAACAGCATCCTCGGTCGGTAAAGCCATGACGGCGGTCTTCTGGGACTTTGAAGGAGTTGTTCTGTTTGATATCCTACCTTATGATGCAACGATCAGCTCTGGAGTGTGCTACCCTCAGGAAATTGAAGAAACGGCTTCAGCATCTACGTCACGACAAAAATGCAAACGAACTCCGCCATCTCCCTGACAAAGCAAGTCTGCGCACCTGAGAGGAGCTCAAAAAACTTCATTAGACTGTTCTTACTCAGTCACCCTACATCTCGGATCTCGCACCTTCCTACTTCCATCTGTTTGGCCCAGTGAACAATGCATTCCGAGAGAAGCAGTGTGAGCATGTTGGCGGGATTGATGATGCAGCTAGACGTTGGCTCCGATGTTGACCAGTAGAGTGGTACCATAAGGGCCTGCAGGTCCCCCGAGTAAGTCAGCATAAGGCCGTCGCGTTGAACAGAGATTATGTTGAAAAATAGTATTTTTGTGGCCACAAGAGTGGGGAATAACGTGATGCATTGGTCTCCTTTCTTTCAGAAAAAAAGTGTTGCGTTACTTATCGAATGCCCCTCGTTCTGTAACTCAACGTTCTGTGATAAATCTCATGGAGAAAGCTGTTGACGACACACCTTTATCTGTACTAGGGAAAGGTTTAAAATATGCATCGAAACCCAAGCATTTACCATCGGTTGATTTTTATTTCTTCTTTCAAAAGTGCTGTTTTTTAAACTACCTCCTAATGTAACCAGTATGGAGTACTATGCGATGTTATTAGTTTCTCTATGTGCTGATTCCGCAACTGCTTGTTTAAGTAATGAAACTCCGCTATAGTTGCTGTTGAGAACTTTACTGAGGCCACTATCGGTTTCCACCTTTATATTATATCTTCTCCAAGTGCTTCTGAAAACTGCCATAAATTTGATCTGTAAACATTCTGTATAACAGAATATGAAAAAAGAAGAAAGTTTACATACGTTTTATTATTATTATTATTGTTATTATTATTACTACTAAGAAGAGACAGAGCATAAAATTACGTTATTCTGTAGAGAAGCAACCTAAAAATAATAAAAGTGAAGGTGGATGTAAAATGATACGTGCCCAATGATATCATAACAGGTATAATTATTAATTAATACGTATTGTATTGTATAGCCTTTATAATCTCGACACGCCTATGTTGCAAGATAGACTTCAAATGTTGCGAACCCACTGATATCGTGAGAAACAAAATTATAATGTAACGAACTGTATAGTCTTTACAATGTTGGCACGCTCATGTTTCTCACGGTATCATTGGGCACGTAACATTTTAAATCCCCTTTCCATCAAACCAGTCTCTGGACTGAAGACCACAGCTTCTTTACATCATAATGTTTTCAATATAGCTGTACATAAATTGTGCTTATGTAGGCCTTTCATCATCTTCTCAAAAATGGTTCGAATGGCTCTGAGCTCTATGGGACTTAACATCTGAGGTCATCAGTCCCCTAGAACTTAGAACTCCTTAAAACTAACTAACCTAAGGACATCACACACACCCATACCCGAGGCAGGATTCGAACCTGCGACCGTAGCGGTCGCGTGGTTCCAGACTGTAGCGCCTAGAACCGCTCGGCCACCCAGGCCGGCCTATCATCTTCTCTTATAGACACTTGTATACAATATTTGTATATCTATCAGAGCTATGTCAGTTTTCAGAACCACTTGAAAATGGCGTAATATAAAAGCAGGAACCGGTAGCGGACTCAATCAAATTCTCAACAATATCTGGAGCAGCTCTTCATTAACTACGAGATATGCCAAATATATTGACAAATTGATTTGTGATATGTATTCGCACTCGCAACTATCGAAAATTATAGTTTTTCGTCAAATAAAAATATATGTAAGGTGAAGAAGAGCCTGTGGCGAAAAAGACAACGATAGTCTATGACTTGTCGTTGTCTTGTTTCTAAAACCCGCTTGAGAATCACGAGATGTGTGACTGTGGGTAAATGAATTAATAATCTATGAGAAGTAATAGATAGGTCTGTGACGTATGGAAGTTTGGGATGGTCTGGGAGCATGCTCGGCAGCCTAACTGGTAAGGCGACTGCTCGCCATAAGCGGGGAATCTGGGATCAAGTCATGGTCTGTCACAAATGTTCATATTTTGTTTTACGCAGTAAACCTGCACCTATTACAGTTCAGTTGAATTTCAGGAATAAATTTCAATTTTTGAAACTGTAGTTTTTCATCAAACGTAAATATACGCAAGGTGAAGACAAGCCTGTGGCCCAAGTGACAACGATAATGAATGACTTCTCGTTATCTCTGTTCTAAAACCCGCAAGGAATCACGAGACGTGCAAATGTGGCCAAATGAATTAATAACCTATGAGAAGAAAGAGATAGGCGCGCGTAGTACGAAATTTTGGCTCGGTGTGGGAAACGTGCTCGGTTAGAGTCAGTGGTACCTGCGGGAAAGGTGGATCATCTATCTTCCCCTGCCCCTCTCCCCCGCCCCACCGTAGCTCTCAGGGAAAGTAAAAAATACAGTGTAGTCTTTTGTTTTTCTTTGAATAAAATGATTTATAAGTCGATATTACGCAGGGACGGAAGTGGAACTTTTCATGGCTACTTACAAGCTGCCATTCGTCTTCTAAAATATTAAAAATATTCCCAGCCTCCAGTTTTAGCCCCCCCCCCCCCCTACAAATTATCGTATGGGCGCTCTTGGTCCCAAGTGTAGCATGCTGTCAATATTTTCATCGACAGTGGCCATTTCATTGTATCCACTATCACTGGGTGGAATATTTATGACGGTATGAAGCGTATCACATGCATCACCCCAGCCTCAGCTCACTTCACATGTGAAGAGACGCACAGGCTTAAACTGCATCCCTCTACAACAGAAGTAGGTCACCTAAGTGTTATAGAACTTCAGAGATGTCTTTCGTAAGTCAAACAATGTTTTACAGCAGATTACTGTTTTAAACTTGAGTATGATCAGAAAGTTCACACCATCTTGGAAGGTACACTCTGGATGTGTAGTAAGTGGCTCCACTTGGTGCAGCCCACTCTACAAGTGCCAGCAGTTCATGAATGGAAAACATTTGTACAGCCTATCATTAACATAGTTAATGGCGAGAGAAGTGCAGTATCTTTCTGATCATTCATTAATCCACCACCAAGTAACTACAATACAATAACATAGCTTGAGGTGTCACTGTTACCAATCCAGTTCCATTCCTAACAACAATAAATAGGTTACTGACATCATCACACTTACATATTAAACACTTTTCAGCCATTGCTTAAAGGAACTTATTTTACACCAAAGTTCAATTAACTCGTGTAATAAATCCTCATTTAAAAAACTGAAAATAAGTCTACTATATAAACACAAGCTCAGTGAAGTTATTTTTACTATTCACGTAAGAGGAAAGGATAGTTAAATGCTGGGGAGGTATGGTCCGTCTGTAAACTGAAGATGTAGCATCGCTCCTAGTACAGGAAGCTGCCTTTCGTGGACGAACCCTACTGCTACCATACGGGATGGATAAGAATCAGCTGGCCCTCTGGCAGTGAACAACAGCGTGCAGGGATCTGCGTAGGTTCTGTCCATATGTGTTCTTATGTTGGTGTAATTTGTAATTCATATCTGATTCCATGGAGCATTAAGGCATTTTGTGAAATAACCCCAAACCTTCACCTTGGCGTGTCTACGCACTACATCGCTAGTGCTTCATAAGACGCACTGTGTCGGTATAACTTCGTTGAACATCCTATAGTTCCTTCTTGTGCCGTAGTGCGCTAGAGAGTGTGTGAAATCACCCACTCGATCGCGAGGCCCCCAAGGAAAACAGACCGCGGCGTGTACGTTACAGCACGTGACGCTACAGGTCTTACGAATGCCAGCAACCAACTCTGGCAAGGAGCGAGTAACTATTTCGCGAAGTTTAATAATTTTTAACTGCGCGTTTAAATGCATGCAAGCTCTCAGTAGTACACGGCTGAGTTAAGACTTAATGGATACCTTCGCGATACAAGGCGCGCAAGCCGACTAGTGTGAAGTCACAAGTTCGTTTCGCGACCCGTATTTCTCGTGAGCCCCGCTAGACCTTCGGCTTTCACACATATGAAGGAGAGAAGTGAATGAACACAATTCCACACATATGAATGAGGGAAGTCCATGACCGTAATTCGACGGCCTGACTACCCTCACCTCCTACGCTACACACTCCTCACCCCCCTTCACCCTGTTGCAACCCCAGAACACAATTTATCCCTTAATACGGCTCTACTTCACTTAGCCGTGATACACATACTTAATATTTCAAAATCTTAAAAATGGCTGCGAAATAGCAGCTATGTAAATCTGAAGAGACTGAAAAATCAGCCAACCAGTTGCAAAACAATGGTTTATTACCCTCCACCTAGGTTTCGATATTTTTAAAAATATCTTCTTCAGAAGGAGTGGGCCTTGTTACACGTTAATATTAAATATGATGAGTTTGAAAAATTAGCCAACCAGTTGCCAAACAAAGGTTCATTAGTCCTTGATCTACGTTTCGATATTTTAAAAATATTTGCTTCAGAAGGAATGGGCCTTGTTTCATCACACGATGCTACATTAGATTAGATAAAGCGGAGCGGCTCTTGTCATGTATAAAATCGACAAAAGAAGAATTATCCCAAGCCATGGTTTTAAATAGCAGCCAGACTACATATGTCGTACTTCTGAATAAATGCTCACTAGTGGTTGGGCATGTACAAGTAAGCATTCGTACAGAAGTACTATGTATGTAGTCTGCTCAAATGGCTCTGAGCACAATGGGACTTAATATCTAAGGTCATCAGTCCCCTAGACTTAGAACTAATGAAACCTAACTAACCTAAGGACATCACACACATCCGTGCCCGAGGCAG
This sequence comes from Schistocerca nitens, assembly GCF_023898315.1. Lineage (NCBI taxonomy): Eukaryota > Metazoa > Arthropoda > Insecta > Orthoptera > Acrididae > Schistocerca > Schistocerca nitens. The sequence goes on from NC_064618.1 coordinate 604,398,534, forward strand.
GATTCGAGCCTGCGACCGTATCAGCAGCGCGGTTCCGGACTGAAGTGCCTTGAACCGCTCGGTCACAGCGGCCGTGATATGTAGTCTGCCTGCTATCTACAGCCATGGCTTGGAATAACACTTGTTTTGTCAATTTTATGTAAGACAAGAGCCTCTCGGCTTCATCTAATCTAATGCAGCATCATGTGATGTAACAAGGCCCATTCCTTCTGGAGAAAATATTTTTAAAGTATCTAAACGTAGATCAAGAGCTAATGAACTTTTGTTTGGCAACTGGTTGGCTAATTTTTCAAACCATTCATATTTATTATTAATTTTTAATCGACTTTATTTATGGACAAGCATTAATTTTATACGGCTAAAACAATTATTAATCTATGATTTTCCCATCCATGGCAACACCAAAATATTTAGTTCTAGAAAAAATGAATGGGACCTTCTGTGCAGGAAATTTAATGTAGTTTAATTTTGTACTAGAAAGTATTTTCGCTGAGAGCCGCGATTTTTTAGTTATTCGAGAAAACACCCAAAAGTTTATCTTTAAACGGCCGTACACACTAAGATCAGATCCAAATGGTCATGCTTTTTAGTGTGTTGTTCATTACAATCCCTCCTAGCGAATACACAATTTTTCCCCCAAGTTTTTCTCCGTTGACTGGACTAGTAGTACTTTTGTATATAATTGTGTTAAATAATTTATTATTTCTCCATCTCAGCTCTAGGAGTACTGTCTTTGATTAGTAATCAGAACAGCCTCTGTCCCGGGTTAGAACCTCACTGATGGTCATATTTTGAATAAAAATCATTAGCAATGGCCGCCGAAACTTGCGGCATACGAAAATCACCCTCATTCTGTCAACGGCTTTGTCAAAGAGGCCGGAGGAGCGGAAAGAGAGGCTCAGGGCACTCTCTTGCCCTTGGTGTGGGAAACTACCACTACAGGGCGGCAGGATCAGCAATGATCAACGGCATAAGGATGCAGAAGACAATGGAAACCACTGCATTAAAGACACCTATTGTGTATCTATAACACTTGTGGCCTGTAATTGAGAAAGTGTCATTATGGTCTCTCTGTTGGATAAAGATTCCGAATTAATCCCCATTCGGATCTCCGGGAAGGAATTGTCAGAGAGGAGGTGACCACAAGAAAAACTTTTGCAGATCGGGGAGCAGGATGTCAGAAGTTTGTAAGAGGTAGGGAATCTAGGAAATATGAATAGGGAAATGCTAAGACTCAGTCTACATATACAGGGGATCAGTAACGTGAAATGGAAAGGAGACAAAGATTTCTGGCCTGAAGAATGTTGGGTACTATCAACAATGGTATAACAGGAGTAGCATTTGTTATGAATAGGAAGGTAGGACAAAGAGTGAGTAACTGTGAACAGTTCAGTGATAAGGTTTTCTCATCTGAATGTACAGCAAACCAACATCGACAACAATAGTTCAGATAGACATGCCAACATCGCAAGTAGATGATGAATAGAGAGAGAATAAATATATGAGGATAACGAACAGGTAATTCATTACGTGAAGGGAACTGAAAATCCAACAGTCATAGGGGATTAAAATGCGCTTTAAGGGGAAAGCGTAGAGGAGGGTTACGGGAGAATATCGGCTTGGTAGTGGGGATGAAAAATGAAAAGACTGTTGAATTCTGAAAAAAATTTCAACTAACGATAGCGAATAATCTGTTCAAGAATAACAAAAGTATACATGAGAAAAGCCAGGACGTAAGGGCACATTCCAATTAGATTACATCATGGTGAGGCAAAGATTCAGAACTCAGATATTGGGTTGTAAGGCGTACCCAGAGCAGATATAGGCCCAGATCACAATTTACATAGGAAGAATCAATGCGCAAAGAAGTGGGATACGGAAGTACGAAGGGATGAAGGAGTTGGTTGGTTGGTTCATTTGACGCTCCCATCGGATTATGGAAAGAAGTCGCCCGTGCTCTTTGAAGGGAAACACCCCGGTAGTTGCCTAAAGCAATTTAGGGAAATCACGGAAAACCTAAATCAAGATGGGATGACGCGGGTTTGAACCGTCGTCCTCCCGAATGCTAATTCAGTGTGCTAAGTATAGCGCCACGTCGCTCCGTAGGAATGAAGAGATACGCTTGACGTTATCTGAGAGTATTAATAATGCGATAATTAATAACTTAGTAGTCATTTCAGCTGAAGAAGAATGGAGATCTCTAAAAAGGACAAGCATAGATGTTTGGCAGGAAAACATAGGAGAAAGGAAGGCAACTGCGAAGAAGCAGAACAAATACTTCTGTTGATCGATGGAAGAAGGAAGTATAATAATGTTCAAAGCACTTCAGGAATACAGGTAAACAAGTCACTTAGGAATGAAATAATAGAATAAATAGGGAAGATAAGGCAAAGTGGCTGCATGAAATGTGTGAATAAATCGGTAAAGAAATGATTGTCGAAAGGACTGACTTAGCACACGGAAAAGTCGAAACAACCTTCCATTAAATTGAAAGCTATGGCGCCAATATTAAGAGTGTAATGGGAATCCCACTCTTCAATCCAAAGGAGACAGCGGATAGTGGGAAGAGCATATTGAGGGACTCTATGAGGGGTGGAGGACTTAGCTGACAATGGACAGAAGAAGAAACAGAAGTTGGCAGGAAAGAAATAGGGGATCCAGTATTAGAATCAGAATTTAAAAGAGCTTCGGAAGACAAATTCAAATAAAGCAGAAGGGGTAGACAACATTCCATCAGAATTTCTAAAATCTTTGGGGAAGTGGAAACAAAACATCAATTCACGTTGATGTGTAGAATGTATGAGACTTTCGGAAAAATATCCAAACAATTCCCAAGAGCTGACAAATGTGGTAACTGTCGTACACTCATCTTAACAGCACATGCACATATAATAATGTATGGGATAATGGAAAAGAAAATTGTGGACCTGTTAGATGGCGATCAGTTTGGCTTTAGCAAAGCCATTAAGGCTACCGAGAGGCAGCTCTGACGTAGCGGTTGATGTGGAAGCAAGACCGAAGAAAAATCGAGACACATTCATATGATCTTTCGACCTGGAAAAAGCGTTTGACAATGTCAAATGGTGCAAGGTGTTCGATATTTTTAGAAATACTTGGATAACCTCTAGGGAAAGACTGGTAATATGAGTATACAATACGTACAATAACCAATAGTGAACAAGAAGTGTACGTTAATAACATGAGATTGGAAGACCACGAACGAAGTGCTTGGATCACAAACGGTGTTGTAGTATTTCCCTGGTACGGCTCATTCTGTACATCGAAGATGCAACGGCGGAAATAAAAGAACAGTTCAAGAGTGCGATTGGTGAAAGGACAATTGTTAAGATTAACTGATGACATTGGTGTCCTCAGTGAATGTGGAGAAAAATTACAGAAACTGTTGAATGGAATGAACATTATAATGAACACAGGATATGGACAGATAGTAAACCAAAGAAAAATGAAAATAATGATAAGTATCAGAAATGAGAACAGCAAGACTTGACATCAGAACTGGCCATCACGAAGTAGAAGAAGTTAAGGAATTATGCTATGTAGCCAGCAAAATAATCCATGACAGATGGACGAAGAGATCATAAAAGGCAGACTATTGCTGCTAAAAAAGGACATTCCTGGACAAGAGCAGTCATCTAGTGTCAGACATAAACCTTCATTTTAGGAAGAAATTTCTGAGAATTTCTGGAGCACAGCATTGTGTGGTAATTAAATATGGACTGTGGAAAAACTGGAAGAAAAGAGAATCGAAGCATTTGGATGTGGTGAGTAGTAGAGCAACTATGTATGGCCCAACTCTCATTGTTGCCAAATTTATTCAAGATGGCTTTTCCACGATGGCAGCGATAGATATGTCAATGTCGCAATGACTTCATGGCGGGAAGTTCAAATGTTGGCAGGAAAATAGGTCAATTGATCTACCTCCACTAACGTAGCCCCCTTCGCTCCCCCCTCCCTACTCCCACAGAAAATGGTGGGAATTTCAAATTCCATCAGGGCAATACAACACACCACAGCTACCTCTACTAACCTAAGACAATGGCGCGAAAAAAGGTCACTCTGGCTACCTCTACTAACCTAAGTCATATGACCGCGATCTCTTCCTAGGAATTGGCAGGAAAAGAACTCAGCCTGTGCTGGATAGGATGAACATAAGTCTTTATTTTCAGACTTTATTTAAACAGTTAGAGGCAGCACCGCCATCAAATGTGTGCACCCCAAGGTGCAGATTCCAACTGACCTAATACACAGTACTGCCACCAGAGGGCGCCATTTTCCCTTTGGTGACATAATCTGAGATGGCGATCTGGAGGAGGAAAAATGGCGGTAAAATGACTCACCTGTGCCAGGCTACCGGAGAGAGGGAGGAATGTACTTCCTATATTTTCGAGCAATTTATTTAGCGATGGATTTGACATAGTACGTTTAATAAACTGATACAAAACACTCGCTCTGACGTGCTTGGCGTCACACTACACAGCATACAGACACGAAAACAACTCACAAATTATCGACAGAATGCAGTACACTGATGTGCAGACACGCTCACTAATTATAAACTGTCGAAATAATGCATACAGTTTATTTATGGACGGATTTCACATAGTTTATTTATTATGCTGTAACAAAAAACTCATCCTCACATGCTTGAGGTCGGAGTAGACTACAGACCTGCAAACTACTTCTAAATCACCGAAATAATGCAGTACACTGATGTACAGAGACGCAAACAACTCCTAAATTGTCAAAATAATCCATGTAAAACGCTCTGCAGACATGCTTGCTTATCATCAACGGTCGAAATCATGCGCTGCAAAGGCTACAGAACTGCTCGCAAAATAATTCAACAGACACACAAACAACTTGTAAACTGTCAAAAAATAATGCATGTGTAACGCTATTCAAACACTCTCACAACGCTTAAACACCCGAAAATAACGTAGTGCACTAACATTCAGTGCATGTAAAAACGCAACATATCTGCGAACTGTTCCAACCAGAGCACGCGACTTTCAGGGCCAGCCAGACACAAGACAGCACTGTGACGCCGCTGCCGACGGCAGATGAAAGTCGCGTTTACAGTTACAGTTCTTTGAGTGTTATACTGATGTCACATGTCTATTTAATAAGCGCCAAGTCAGCTCAGGAGCGCGTGCGCGTGTTCACCGGTGCTGGAGCCAACCCTTAGTCTACCTGTGGTCCAGCGAAGACCTAATTGCCGAGCGACTCACCCTCGCACCTCGCAGACACTGCAGAAATCAGTTCCATTGCTTCCCAGAATAGCACCAGCTGCATTGTTCCTAGCGATCCTAACGGGACATTCGAGCTGTGTTTAGCCGTGCATGCATTCTTACCTGCCCAGGGGAGCTGATGCATTGCTACGAAATGTTCACGCAGCGACCACGACCTGTTTACGAAAATAGCCCAGAATAACACCGATTGCATTCTTCCAGACGGTCCTAAAAAGACATCATGTGTTCCCTACCTGGAAATCTTGACGTCCTGCTGTCAACATACATCATACATCTCAGAAGCCAGCTGGAGTGTCTGAGCAGTTCTAGGCACTTCAGTCTGGAACCACGCAACCACTACAGTCGCAGGTTCAAATCCTGCGTCAGGCATGGATGTGTGTGATGTCCTTAGGTTAGTTAGGTTTAAGTAGTTCTAAGTTCTAGAGGATTGATGACCTCAGAAGTTAAGTCTCATAATAGAGCCATTTGATCAATTTTTTTACATCTCAGAAACATTTAATGTTCTCACCGCTAAAAGGCTTCATCATGTCTATGCACACTCGCGGAAACACCGTTAATCATAAAAGCTCAAAAATGGTTCAAATGGCTCTGAGCACTATGGGACTCAACTGCTGAGGTCATTAGTCCCCTAGAACTTAGAACTAGTTAAACCTAACTAACCTAAGGACATCACAAACATCCATGCCTGAGGCAGGATTCGAACCTGCGACTGTAGCGGTCTTGCAGTTCCAGACTGCAGCGCCTTTAATCATAAAAGCATTCTTGTTGTTTGGAAAGAGAGCACTGTCTAAGCACAGACGGAGGGTAATCAGAACAATTACACAAACAGTATTCGAAGCACTGTCCTACAAAATTAAACCCTGCAATATGGACTACAGATCATGAAATACGGAAATAATCTTACTCAATTACACCGCTCTGCCACTGAAGGCGGAAGCTTGAATATTAGAGCGTGAAACCGATCTTCAAACCGGCAATATATATCACCGTGTACCGTAACGATGTAGTAAACATACATTTCGTATCCTGCACTATACAATATCGCCCCTTTTACATTATTTGTGTAGCTATCGATCGCCAGACACTCGTACATATACCATGAAGATAGACAGCACTTATATACTCCTCGCAGCTCTAGATATTTTCCCAAATCCGACAGTCACAAGTCATCCACTCCCCACGCATGACCAGGTCGCCCTCAGTAGATTGGAGCCACTCTCAGAATTTTACAAATTCGGAGTCGGATCCCCTCGGCACAATCACGTTAGTGTTTCTCGACCCAACCTGCTAGCTTGCTTGCTCTTCTACTCACATCTCCAGACTCTGGGATTCCAAAAAATGAGTTCAAAGGGCTTTGAGCACTACGGGACTTAACTGCTGAGGTCATCAGTCCCCTAGGATTTAGAACTACTTAAACCTAACTAACCTAAAGACATCACACACATCCATGCCCGAGGCAGGATTCGAACCTGCGAATGTAGTAGTCGCGCGGTTCCGGACTGAAGCGCCTAGAACCGCTCGGCCACCATGGCTGGCCTGAGATTACAAGAACACATGTATTTTCACATGGTTTGCCATAATATTATAACATTTAAGCGATAGTTCTCGATGCCAAGCACATAGCAGTATCCTATCAATCGCTCGCACAACATAATTCCATAGATGTAGACTGCAAATTATTTCTCTACAAACCTGAAACTTAAGTGTGGTGGAGCGTGCTGTAAACCACTGAGTAACAAGAAACATATACCATCTGCAAGGACCTTTACGTGAGAACTCGTAAAAAATAGTGGAAATTAATATTTTCACTCGCGAATACCGATGTCGGTGATGTAACAGATTCCAAATCATCCCTATAATTGACAAAGTGAGCTAAGGTGTTTCTCATGACTAGAGAACCAGCAAACATGTCCTCCAGCCATCTTTCACCTGCTAGATTCACACACCACAACAGATGTTCCCTCAACTAAATAAAGGCGTGGAATGAGCAGAATCAATCAACCGAAGAATTTACCTTTAGCTGGAAACGTGAATGATTCCCGCCGCAGGTCACTGGCGCTGCAAGCCAAGCATGCATAGAATCGTCCTAGGAAAAAAACCGGTCTCATATATATTTTATCCCTATACACAATTGGACGACATTCGACAATGAGCGAAGTATCGGAAATACATCCTGCTGATCGCTGTCGCTCTGGAAACAGAAATATCTGTATCGTTCTTATGACTCGACATACTCTTCCCTTTGCTATCACAGTATTTCACATCAAATCTATACCTTCCTTACGACTCTACATAGTCATTTACTTTGCACATGTCGAAACACATACACATACTTTATAAGCCAGATGCTCATGTCGAACCTATCGCGCACTCTCTAGCGAGTGGTACCACTGTGTCTTAGAGAGAGGCGTAATTGTCTTAAAAACCGCCAGATGTTATAAAACACAGCCATATTACCATCACAAGTGGTCTTGGTTCCACAGGTGCATACAAGTATTCATGTTAAATGCTATAATGTCTTTATAAATCTAAGTATGGCATTACCTCTGAATGAAGTGGTGTTTTCTAGACAAATTCCGTGATCACTGGAGTCTATAGTATCAGACCAACAGTTCGGTTATTCGTCACTGAAGGTGCAACCTCATAATAAAATTACCGAATTTTGAAAGTTATTTGGCTAAAGAGTGTGTCATGAAACGGGTATTTGCAACTCCCTCACGCCGCCGCCACTAGTTATTTCTCCGTTATTTGTAACGCATTCAGTCTCGAAGCCACATCAGAGGTTCGGTCATATATCCACTGAGTTATAGGCCATAGTTAATTGAGAAGGATCATTAGCAGTAGTAGATGGTGTGCTGATTGAGGTCGTAAGAAATGTACACTAGGTTTTCAGATCTCTAGTGCTACGCTTTCGGTAGAAATGATGACCATGATTTGGAATCAAGTCTTTCCATTCAACCACATACCTATAGCAAGTCCAATGATTACAGCCACTAATGAATCATATTTCTCGCCTCTCATATCTCAAAACAAGTCACCTTTCTCGAACCTATCTGCTACAGCAAAGTTCTAACGTGGTTTTGGGAAGTCCCTATGCATCTTGCAACTGTCCCTCAGACTCTACACTACCATCCCTGCAGCTTTGCACATCTGATTATTCCAGTGTAAGTCGGAACTCTGTAGAAGTTGGTGAAAGCTATATCTAACACCTTCTGCAACCCACGTAGATAAAGGCTGAGTTACTGCGACAGGACTTTGTTTTGAACATCTATAGAAATGGGAACTGGGAGAAGGAGAAGGATTTTGCTACTGCACTATGGTGCGTCTCGAAACTACTTACAATTATCACAGATTCGCGTCCCTCAGGGCCCATTCACGTCTATCACCCCAACATGCTATCTTCATTATTCTGTACCATCCAACACAGAAATATTACGAACTATAAAAGCTCCACTAACTTTATCCAATAGAGAGCTCAATAAGATTTTTACCCCATCTCTCTCCTCCCATATATCGAAAAGTAGTATCGTCTGTGTGCTGGCATCAAGCACATGTGACGATCCTATTAAATATACAGCTATTGATCCACTGCACAGACCAGTGTAAAGGTGTATCACCTGTACTCTAGGAGGATGACCATATCCCACAAATTATGCTATAAGGCGAAGAGACCCTTCCTGTGTCCCTGTGTTGTTGTTTTAAACAAAGTTGTTTTTCTGCTGTAACACACTTTGTGCACTGTCATACATTTTGCTTTTGCCGCCACGACTTCAAGGTCTGTGTCAGGTTCTAAACTGACATTAATAGTGTCGCCAGTATAAGTCATGTTGTTACTACTGCAACAACAAACCATACATACCGGAAAATTTTAAATAAAATACGGTTAGAACATAAGAAAACTGAAAGAGTTTGGCGGCATTGTGGAGAGTTTCCAGACCCCTGTCCAAAGGTGATTGACGAACTATACATTTCAACTCATCTGTCACAGTGACAGGTCAATCATTATGTGGTAACCAACAGTGTACCAGTGGACGTATTGGATGGAAAAGACACCATCAATATACTGTAATAACAATCATCACATTTCATAGTGCGAACAATTTTAGCAATTTTTACAGTAATTTCAACAACGACCAGTGATGTGACAGCATGTTTCCCAACTTCAGTATCATAGCTAAACAGCCCCATCTCTACTTTGCGAGTATCATTGCGAATGTAGATAGATGACTGTGCAGTACGTCCAATCATTGTTAATATATATCATCAAGTATACCACCAGACAGCGCTCTACATATTTCTAGCACCTAGAACATAGTGCTTAATTTCCGATCTATCTCTCTGCGGATGGGAGTCACAGAGCATTCTCGCAATCTTAGGATAAAATTAGAGACTGGAAGATCCCCTCGCACTCTCTTTGTTTCACCAACCCGCTCTGCAGCACCGTTACCGATGTAATCTGCAGCTGACCAGAAGTAGCCCGCCGCATTCCGCATCCTCGCCCATTCAAGTGCACAAGATTTCTCGAGACGAGCCCACGTCGAGGAGGTTAGCACCCCTTATCGGTGTATAGTAATAGATTTGAAAGTGTTGTGATGTAATGGCAGTCGGTTAAGAAGAACCAAAAACGTGTGATTTTTATACGTGATAGAGCCCCAGACGGATGGAGTTCCAAGCATTTTACACAAATCAACTACGCTATCAATTTTAAAGTATTGGTCTAGTGTCTAGGATCAGTACCAGGAGGTTATTGGTAAGAGGGAACATAAACACACGCACTCCTAAGGCTACACGGTTCTGCACTTAAAACATGCTATAATGTTACATCGCTTCAGTTTCCGACCTATTAGACATGTGGAATGCAGCGCTGTTGACATTCCATTCTAAGAAATATATTTCAAGCGCATGACATACATCCTTCCTGCAGGCTTCTCTACGATAAACCATGGTAACAAACTGTAAAACTAAAAAATTACGTCCTTAAAATAACTATTCTGTGTGATATGTGCACAATGTAGCTTCCCAGAGATGTATAGCGTCCACGGTTCACTTCCGGTCACGATTCAGAAATTGTACTATGCTCGCATCAGTCCTATATAAAATGATCGTTAGTAACGGAGAATAGCTCTTTGAAGGAAACAGATAGACGCATAGCAGCGGCGTTTGACATGTGAAATTAGACGTCATGCCGCTACTAACTCTGTAAACAGGACATCTATCAAGCGAATGACTACACGGGGATTGCAGTACCTCACAAACACCTATCGCTAACTTAGAATCTTCTTAGTTATGAAACTGAAGTCTCAATTTTATACCCAAGATGCTAGAAGGGAATGGAGTACATCGCATAAATCTTCATTCCTTTAGAGGAATTTGTCGAAACAGGATGGTTACATTTCTAATTACATCAGATTGAAGTCCTCTGATGACGGAGAGGTTTGCTGTTAACGATCGCAAGTAGACATGGTTGTATACGAGTCGAACGCAGGCTATGTCACGCGACTGATGCATCCTGACAGAACAGCGGAAAAAATGGTAAAATGACCTGCGCCAACATCTCCCTCCCTCTCTAGAAAGCATCGTCAATTTACAATTAAATCGTACCTTGTTACAGTTGAACCTCAATCCAGCACCCCACCCACTCTCAGTTATCCTTTAACGCAGATGCGTGTAAGTTTAGTGGCGGGTGGTACTCTGTTTTCCTTAAAAGGTCAAATACGATAGTCAACTCGCGTGTATCACTGTTACCTCACTAAACATACAGTAGAATGCTGTCTCGACGGAAAGAAGTAACTGTTTGCGTGGTTCCCTTCGATTCCATATAGACGTTTTCTCGGATTCCTCTTGCTGTCACATACTTATCGCCATGTACAATATTTGTTCTGCGCAATTACTTCCTCAACGTCCCCGTATTTCAGCATATTTTCCCTCAATTTATAAGTATTTTCCATCATTTTCTGCAATTCTATTGATTTTTTTATTTCACTTCTACCCATGATATTATGACATAACCTCTCGTTCCGTTTTCTAAAACTGCTTGTAAATGTAGTACAGCTGCCAACACCTAGCCCAAATTCACTATTTTTCTGATCGGGAGGTGTAGTACAGCACTGTACTCGATTGCATCCAGTCGCCTCCACCCACATATTCCACATTTGCAGTGCGTTTGCTCTGTTTTCTGTATGTCTGTGCTTAGACAGTGCCCTCTTTCCAAACAACAAGAATGCTTTTATGAACACGTGATGTCTCGTTAGGACCATCGGGAAAAATACAATCGATGTTATTCTGGGCTATTTTCGTAAACAGGTCCTCGTCGCAGCGCGAACATTTCGCGGTGATGCGTCAGCTCTGCTGGGCAGGAAAGACCGCGTGCACGGCTATGAAACGTGGAACTTAGGAAAAGCAGGAAAGGTGTGGACGGGGACTAATCAGTTACCTTTGGTTGCACAGAAAACACAGACACTTTATTAAAAAAAAAAAAAAAAGAAAACTCTCAACAATCATTTTTAAAGATATTACTACGCTGGTGGCTGAAAATCATATTAGAAGAATTGTCAGCTGAAGACCACAAGCAATGTTACACACAATCAACGGCTGAAGGCCTGATTAAGAAGGTTCAAAATTATTCGTCGGCTGAAGGCCACAAGCAAATTAAAATATACACAACGACTGAAGGCCTGTATTACCAATAAGGTGGACAATAGCACTTTAAAAATACCAAAAACCCTTTTAACAATCTTAATAACTGTAATAAGTTATAATGACGGCTGAAGGCCTTATCAAGACAGAACTGAAACTATTTGTCGGCTGAGAGCCACAAGCAGTGTTACAAACAATTAACGGCTGAAGGCCGGAATTACAAGTGGGGAAGGCAATAACAGGTTAAAACATTAGGGTAAATTTTAAACTATTATGACAACTCGGCCAAGTAAGATAGTGATCCACAGACAGTGGTCCCTGGATCGACGTGAGGAAGGTGACTTCAGCTGTGTAAGCGGTGAGACAGGCAGCCGAGAGTTGTATTCACGTAACAGGATGAAACTCACATTAGGGGTAGCTTAAGCGTAGACCGACCGACTGACCAATCCGCCTAAGGTCTGATCACCGTTACAACGATGGAATAATTTTAGGCAAGGGCGAAGAGACGGATAGCACCACGTCTTCAGCAACACACCCAAGGCTGAAGGAAACACTATAACCAAGGTAGACCTCCCAAAAACATATGCACAGTACAATTCAAGAGGCTGTCAAACTACACCCCGTGTCGGACAGCATCAACACGACGAGGAAAGGTACACTGCCAGAAAAGTACGCTAACCTCCAGGGCAGGTAACTGGGGTGTTAGCGGCCACAAGGCAGAAGATACCGCCGGCTGTACTTCACTAATAAGAATAGTACTAAATCCAAACTAACATCAAGAAGCAGAAGGCGGCTAATAGCTTCTGCCAATCTGACAGACTCCACTTGTTGCAGTTGGTCTCACCGACCCTGGGAGCAGCAACATGCAAACAACGGCGAGGTTTCAGTACTGGACAAAGTTCACTCGACTTTAAACGTCCTGGGTTTGGTCGTCGGCTACAGCTCCTTGGTCCGACAGTGCCTGCACGCCGCCAGTGGTCCCCGCCTGCACTTGTGCAGCTGACCTCGCTGCTCCGTCCGAATCTGAACTACCGACACCAGAACGCGGGCAGCATTTAAATAACTGGACACAAAAAACCACACAAGATACACACAGATCCGCGAAGACAATTCCACAATGTTTCAAACAATACTAAAACCAGTCACTGTGAAACAATACGGACGAATTATCAGTCGACATGAACACAAAGAAGCCAGAAACGATAGGAAAACCAAATGCACGTCCTCCGCTACGACGATCGATCGAACGACCATCCAAGGGTCGTCCCCACTCAAGTCAGGCACGGAAAAGATCCCAGAAGAAATCGTCGACTGACAACTTATTGACATGAGGGCACTTCGACGGGTGGACACACACACACAGGTGAAAGTTGCACTACTCCAATATCACGGTCCATTGAACTAAAACTCGCTGAATCCGTTCCTTGACATGGTCGTGCACTCTCGCGACCACATCCTTCGTCTGACAGTGCATGTGTGTCGCCAGTGGTTGGGCGAGTCCTGGCTGTCCGGCCCTCACTGCTGCTCCGTCCCAACTCAACTGCCCTCGACACACGACGACCCAGAAATACTAGAGATGGTACCACAGTACACGCTATCGATAAGCGCTGCTGCTGCCATCCACGGACAGACAAGGCGAGTAAACGCAGTGGCTCAAGTAAACACACTAAGAAAACAAGACGCCACTATCGCTATTACAAGATGCCAAGCTATGAACTGCATCAACGCGAGCCGCACACGGCTCAGGCTAGTCACAACTCCCATGTCCCATTAGGATCGCTAGGAACAATGTAGCCTGTGCTATTCTGGGAAGTAATGGAACCGATTTCTGCAGTGTCTGCGAGGTGCGAGGGTGAGTCGCTCGGCAATTAGGTCTTCGCCGGACCGCAGGTAGAGAGAGGGATCGAGACAGCAATGGTGAACATGTGTACGCGGTCCTATGGCTGACTTGGCGCTTATCTAAATAGACATGTGACGTCAGTATAACACTCAGAGAACTGTAAGTGTTAACGCGACTTTCGTCTGCCGTCGGCAGCGGCGTCACAGTGCTGTCTTGTGTCTGGCTGGCCATGAAAATCGCGTGCTCGAGTTGGAACAGTTCGCTGGTATGTTGCGTTTTTACGTGCACTGAGTGTTAGTGCACTACATTATTTTCGGCTGTTTAAGCGTTCTGAGCGTTTTTGAATAGCGTTACACATGCACTATTTTTTGACAGTTTACAAGTTGTTTGTGTGCCTGTTGCATTATTTTGTGAGCAGGTCTGTAGGCTGTGCAGCGCATGATTTCGACAGTTGATAAGCAAGCGTGTCTGCAGAGCGTTCTGCATGGATTATTTTGACACTTTAGGAGTTGTTTGCGCCTCTGTACATCAGTGTACTGCATTATTTCAGTGGTTTACAAATAGTTTGCGGGTCTGTAGACTATTTACTGCGACCCCAAGCATGTGAGGATGAGTGTTTTGTTCTAGTCTAATAAATAAACTATGTGAAATCCGTCCCTAAATACATTGTATGCATTATTTCGACAGTTTATAATTAGTGAGCATGTCTGCACATCAGTGTACTGCATTCTTTTGATAATTTACGAGTTGTTTGCTTGTCTGTATGCTGTGTATTGTGACCCCAAGCACGTCAAGGCGTGTGTTTTGTAGCAGTGTAATAAACGTACTATGTCAAATCTGTCCCTAAATAAATTGCTCGAAAATAAATGAAGTACATTCCTCCCTCTCTCCAGCAGCCCGGCACTGGCGAGTCATTTTACCACAATTTTTCCTCCTCCAGATCGCCATCTCAGATTATGTCACCGAAGGGACAATGGCGCCTTCTGTTGGCAGTATTGTGTACTAGGTCAGTTGGACTCCGGACCTTGGGGTGAACGCACTTGATGGCGGTACTGCCTCTAATTGTTTAAATAAAGACTTATGTTCATCCTATCCAGCACAGGCTGAGTTCTTTTCCTGCCATTTCCTAGGAAGAGGTGGTGGTCGGATGACTTAGGTTAGTGGAGGTAGCCGAAGTGACCTTTTTTCGCGCCATTGTCTTAGTTTAGTGGAGGTAGTCGTGGTATGTTGCATTGTCCTGATGGAATTTGAACTTCCCAACATTTTCTGATGCGAGGGGGGAGGGAAGAGGGCTAGGTTAGTGTAGGTAGCCCAATTGACCTACTTTCCTGTCAACATTTGATCTTCCTGCCATGACGTCATTGCGACGTTGACATATCTATTGCTGCCATCTTGTATCTGACATCTTGAATAAATATGTGCTGTACATAGTTTGCTCTACTACTGTAGTGTTCCAGAGGGGTGTTGAAAATTATATGGACTGATAACGTAAGGAATATAGAGGTTCCCCACAGGATTGGTGAGGAAAGGAAATCAAGGGAAACTCTGACAAGAAGAAGAGAAGGGATGAAAGGACATCAGCAAATAACTTCCAATAAACTGTAGATGAAGGCACGAGGCTGGAATAAATCCATCAAATAATTGAAGACGTAAGCTGAAGTTGCTACTCCGAGATGAGAAACTTTTCACAGGAGAGGAATTTGTGGCAGGCACATCAAACCGTTAGAAGACGGATGACTGAGAAAAAAGAATATATAAACAGAATTCATTTACATTTATTATCTTAGTTCTGTATAAGCAAGCATTTGCACTTACATCGAGCATGAAACGGGTGGTGTTGAGATTATGAAAGAGTCCAGCGAACCCCTTTATGTTTTCGAACGTTCTCATTGCTGCTCTGCTCGGCGGAAACTCTTGGAGAGATAATGCTTCCATAACAAGCCGTAACTGTTCACTTAGCGTTTCATTTAACACCGACACATTCAAGTACCTGTAACAGATACCATCAAAAAACAACAGTTAGGCTGAAGCCAAAGGAAGGGCTGACGTATTATGTATTTCGAAAACTGTTAGAGACTTTCAACTAGTTTGTATTTAATATGCATTTCATAAATGTAAATGAAACATACTAATAGTAATTAGTAATAAAATGAACACCTGCAGCTGTCCTTTCAATGTTATTTATTATAAAGCAACCCATTTGCGAGACTCAGCACACAACCTTCAGGCCTTAGCTGACGCTGAGGAGGTGAAAACCAATCATATGCACGAGTTCACCCCTTCAGCGTCAGTTAAGGCCTTGCTGTATAACAAATAACATCGAAAGAACGGGTTCGCGTGTTTCATTTTATTACGTAAATGAAAGGCCGAAGTCCCGCAAACCTTCAATGAGAAGGATGGACAAACAAAAACTAATAGTAATTAGTCCTTCAGTGTGTACATGACTGGAAGCGAATAGAGAGCAGCATTGGTGCCTACCGTGCCGTAGGTTGTGGTTTTATGAAATCTGCCATTCAAGATTCATTGCTAAATAAAAAGATCCCCTTTAGACTTACATACATTATGGAACTCAGGAAATCGCATCAAAGTTTCATTATTGTCCTCCGATATACGTATTCAAGTTGATCATGCAGTTTCTAATATTATATATCCGCTGTCCACGGTGTGGTCTTGTCGGTCTATTCTTATCCCGTGGAACTTAGAAAAGAATATCCTTGGACAATGTACCAGCTATCAATCTGGTTACATTTTAATTTCATTTTCTGTAGAGGACACTGTATATTCATCCAAGCACAATATTGCTTACATCAGCGATCTTGATGTATCTGTTTCTTTGAAACTGTGCCGTGTTATTTCAATTTACCCAAACGGCATGCGCAGATCGCTGAACATTTTGTTGTTCTGCGCCTGTCGTCATCATAGGAGCACACGAAACCGCAGAGTTCCACAGTATATTGAAGCGTGTAACATAGTTATGTTGCCTGCTTTAGTTGGTAATGTTTTGCGGTATTTGATAAAAGTTTCATTTCAAAATGCCTGGCTGTGCTGTAACTGGATGCCTGTCGTACTGTCAGAATGGGAGAGGCTTGGATATACTCTGTCATTCCATCCCAAAAGACATTCATTTGCAGAAAGACTGGATTACGATGGGCCACCGAAAACATCGTTTCGATGTTACATCGACAATTTGTTCGTTGCATTAAGTTTCTATTGATTATGTCCGTGACTTATGAGCAGAACTTCTTAATTTAGCATCAGGAGAGAGCTTAAAGAACACTCAGTATGGAGTGAAATCATACAAGGAAGTGTTCCCAGTGTAAGTGGTAATTCGAATGCAGGTGACACAGTATCTCCAAACAGGGCAGACAAGTTGCAGGCAAAGAAGACGACGTAAAGTGTACTTGAGCAGCTGTCCAACGTGGCTCTGAAAAAAGGAATGTAGACAAGGAAACAGCTGCAGATGAGTGTGAGACTGACAGTACACAAATCAATGAATTCAGTAAACGCATCTGACAGCTAAGTATGCAAGCCTGACGTCTAGTGAATAGTGCCTGAAACTAAATGTGAAGACTTGTGCTGAGAAAATGAAACATCGGCAAAAGTATCAAAAGCTGCAAATGAAGGAGAAGGTGACTGAAGTATTAGGCGAACTGTTTTTAATGACGCAGATAAACTACTTGCTGGGTGGAAAGAAACAAGCAAACTGGCCAAGAGAAGACATCAACAAAGCAGTTACTCTTCGCGCTGTATCTAGGAAATATTTGTTTCTAAGAAATTTGTTTGGTTTACCACTCCAAAGACAGTGAAAAGACTGACTTCACGCTCTTTCAGATGCTTTCCTGTCGTGCTTGCAAGTGTTTTGCAGCTAATGAAAGCGTAGCCATCTGTACTGTCAAACGTTGAATTTGAATGTAGGTAGCAGCGTTACATACGATTCTGTTGAAGATAGTGTTGTAAGGCCGCACATTAACGCGTTATTTTTTTAAGGTACGCGGTTGGTTTTCAGGATAGAAGCAACCAGTCTGCTATGGTTTTCAAACACAGGTAACAGCTGATCAGTTAAACACTATTATCTGCTCCATACATGATGTTGCCTACAACACTGTTGCTGTAGTGTGCGACCTCGGCACTAAAAATCGATTTGTGTGGAAAGCTCTTAACGTGAGAGAGCCAAATTACTGCTTTCCAGATCCTCAGTACGATAATAAACGAATGTTAGGATTTCCAGACGTTCCACAAAATGGTTCAAATGGCTCTGAGCACTATGGGACTCAACATCTTAGGTCATAAGTCCCCTAGAACTTAGAACTACTTAAACCTAACTAACCTAAGGACATCACACACACCCATGCCCGAGGCAGGATTCGAACCTGCGACCGTAGCAGTCCCGCGGTTCCGGACTGCAGCGCCAGAACCGCTAGACCACCGCGGCCGGCGACGTTCCACAATTATTTAAATTCACGAGGAACCACTTTCTGGATGATGGAATAAGACTTCCAGGTGGGAAAACTGTTGATCAAAGACTTAATGAAGGACTGCTCGCTTTAGATGACTTAGTCAAAGATACTGGTGAAATGAAGTTGTGTCCTAAATTGTCACAAATTCACCCCATATTCAAGGGCGGAGAACGTCAAAGGTTTTTTTTTTAGCAAATGCAACTTTTTCCAGTATCACTGCTAAAGCCATAAGGTACCTGATGCCCGAAGAAGAGGAAGCAATTATTTTTTTAACGATGCATTTGAGATCCTGAATGCCCGAAGATTCAATGACAAGAACACGTCATCCTGTGATTATGCAGTGCACGAGGATATTTAGGGAAGAATATTAAGGGAACTCCACGCGTGTGCCGAAGAAATGGGCGTAGGCAGTACAAATCGTTTGCTTCAATACCAGAGAGCCAAACGGACAACTGTTCGCTCGTTATTTGAACTGTTTTTAGACCTTCAGCCGCTGCAGATGAAATATATCCTATATACACGACTGAACCAAGACGCACTGGAACATTTTTTCTCACAGATAAGAAGACTTGGTCATTTCCACTTGAACCCAACAGAAGTGAAATATCGATTACGGCTGCCACTCTTGGGACAAAATGCTCATTATATTCGTCTATCAAATGAAACTTTGGGACAGGCAGACGACATGACGGACTGTTGACGTCACGTTTGTTCAGAGAAATTTTGCCCGGCATGAGTGAAGCACTGAAATGGTAGATGGTGAAGGGGAACTGTAAGATATTAACTTTCCTTTTCATTGTGCGCCTGAAGAATCAGCTGTCGGAGAGGGACCTGACTGCTCTGCACGATTTCGATTCCTGGCCGGTTACATCGCGTATCGTGCAAAGAAGTATGACGGCACATTGGGAACACCGTCTAATGATGCTTTAATACCTCCTGCTACATATGTGGAACATTTTGGCTGGATGGAAATTCTGTCTCACGGTGATCTTATAGTTCCCACACATGGCTGGCTACAAAGAGCGTTGCAGTTTGAACTCATCTTTAATGAATTTGCCATTTTCCTAGGTATTTCGAAGGGAAGAAATACTGTATAATGAAAATAATCTGCGCTGTTTGTAAATCAAATAGGCTGATTTTTTTCACCATAAATTATCAAACTATCTGTTGGAACAAGAATTTTAATTCGCGCGCACTTCCTTAATGTGAAGCTGAAAATGCAAACGACAGCAGGAGCACAAAAGCGAAAATCCTGGCAGTGGCACTCTTTATCCACTACTAACATCTGAACAGGTAAATCAGCTGCTTTAAAAATTTTCCTGAGAATTTATTGCAGTTAAGCGTAGTTATTACTGCTTACTACAGCGCCAGACGCTGACTCGCGTCACCAGCCAATGGCAGTCCGTTTCGCTTAAGGCCCAACCTTCCTTTTAATAACCTTGTATTGTATGTTTATGAGAGTGTATGCGTTATATGTGCCCGCAAGATAGTATTTAATAGACAGATAGTGACTCGATGATTTTTGTAAAAAATCTGTTTCGTGGGACAACGGTGTTTCTGACTAATCCCAAATACACTTCCATGTGATTCCTTTCTTCCGAAAACAGGCTGGTTGCAGTAGGCTTTATTTCAGTTGTCGTAACAAACCAGACAATATAGCAAGTACATTCGGAGACATGATAAACTACTAGTGCTTTAGTACTGCACTATCTCATCTCACTTGAGTAGCGTCGCGACAGGCCTAAGGGCACGCGAAGGTAACAGCTCTGAAGCCCACGTAGGCGACTGAGCTGCGAGTCCACCGCATTCCCTCAAACATACAAAATCGGACGAAATCGACGTCAGGTAGATGGTAACGCTCGTCTGAGGTGGAAACGCAGTCTGATTGTTCAGGTACAGATGTAGAACATATAGTCTTTCAGTCTCTGTTGGCCCATTATGGACAGGGGACATCGGATGGTTAAGTAAATGTCAGTGGCAATGAAATTCACCAACAGCCGTGCAACTTAAGAAGTTATTTTATTTTATTTTGAAGGCTGCCAGTTTCAGCATTTCATTATGCCATCTTCAGGCCCCTGCATAATGAAAGAATCTACATGTAGTGTATATCAGAGTGTATAAAGCAAGCTTACAGAAAGTGACTAGTAATCACAATAGCGCTTAAAGTTTAAAAATGAAAGTAGTGGTGTGAAACCAAATCTCTGAGTACATCCAACACAATAGACTAAAACATGTGTACCTATTTGTTAGAGGCGTCAAACCAAATCTCCGGGTACATTCAGCACAATGGACTAAGACATATGTACATATTTGCTAGTCATAAGACTATTGAAGATCACAGATTTACAAGATAATGTGCAAAAACATTGAAAAGATCGGAACTAGATAGTATACAATCAGGAGCTCCACTGAAACAAAGCTTGCCTTTTTTGTATATACAAAATCCTGTAAAATTCTTACAGATGAGGAAACACCTAGTATACATGAGAACCTGTCTCCACATAAAATAAAATGTCGCACAGTAATCTATGAAGTACAATAGTATCCATATTTACGACCTAGGTTATATCACAATTGAGGATATAATTAGTTGTCACTCCATCGTGAAACAACATAACGGCAGTCGACATATTAAGAGAAAACCAGCATGCAAAGAGCACGCTAAGCATACTCACAAATACCTTGTAGGCCTAGGCTGTACAGTGAATCGAAATAAAAAGATATGATTTGGTTTCCTTTATATCACTTAACAGTTTACGACCTAGGTTATATCACAATTGAGGATATAATTAGTTGTCACTCCATCGTGAAACAACATAACGGCAGTCGACATATTAATAGAAAACCAGCATGCAAAGAGCACGCTAAGCATATTCACAAATACCTTGTAGGCCTAGGTTGTACAGTGAATCGAAATAAAAAGATATGATTTGGTTTCCTTTATATCACTTAACAGGTCGGCATTACCACAGCGAAACACCAACAAGGATATCAAATCGTATTTAACCAAGGGGCTCCTCCAAATTCTCAGCCGACAATGTCATACTTTTTCCATGGGAGTGTAAGGCAATACCCTAAAGACCTATCTATAGATGACCAACCCATCTAAATAATAAGACACAGCAAGTTGTGTCGCGATCGGTAACGTGGGTATGGAAAAAGATGAAAGATAAATGGGTGTGCGAAGACCACCATATCATCAAAGTTGAAGCCCACAAAGTGAGTAACATCATCAGACTCCATGTACACCGAAACACGTTTCTAGTAAGAACATCATAACATTCCCCCCAAGCTGTATGGAGAAGTAACGACAACACTGAAACGCTGATAAACTATCCGGGTCCTAATCATACTTACAAGATCCATTCAAGACGTACGGAATTCCCACAAGTGAACTGGGCAATGTGTCAATTTGGACCTGGAAATGCAACGGAATAAAAGGTGGTAGCTGACTTTAGTTAACACCAAGATCAGCCATAAGGAAGAAATAAAACACTTTATCGTCCTAAGTCTAAATGTAGCGTATAAGATAACAAGAAACCGAAAACATGGTCGCTAATGAAAACATGCTGCCTACCATGAGAGCAGACCGCTATAAACCGAGATGCAAAGAGTTGCAGAAAAACCTGAGATCACGAGCTCACATGAAGGTGACATATTGTTGCCTCAACCAAACAAATCAGTGCATTACAGTAAGGTTCAGAAAGTGCTTCTCTGCCTCGTGATGCCTGGGTGTTGTGTGATGTCCTCAGGTTAGTTAGGTTTAAGTAGTTCTAAGTTCTAGGGGACTGATGACCTCAGATGTTAAGTCCCATAGAGCCATTTGAACCATTTGAACCAGAAAGTGCATATGTAGTAAGATTCTTAGACAACAAGATAAAAGGCGAACCAAATTTATACTGTCGGAAACAATGGTAAAACATATAAAGGCTTAAATTAATATAAACGTGAATTAACAGTACTCAACAAAAGTAACACCTATCATACAAAGAAAAACCCCAAAGTAATGGTATGATATTTACTAAAATAAGTCCCAGAAATGACGTATGACAAGACACTGAAGTGCCAAATTCCTCATGGGTCATTCTAGCTAAATTAGAACGGTAATATTACAGAACACGCCCGTAGGAATACAATGAGTCGCTAACAAACCACACGTCTCGCTCACAAACCGACTATATCGCGATGAAACTCCTCTAATTTCTAGTATCGGCAAAAATGTATCATCAATGAAACGATGGAAGCCTAAACAGTGACAGCAAGCTAGGTAGTCACAGACAAACCATAAAACCACCACGCTGTTTTATAGGTCAAATCGAGGTAATTTCCAAGAATGATTGCCTATCAAAGTCATGGGGTCCAAACGATACATATCAAACGTGCGATCGTTAATCTATCATGTGACTCTGGTGGCGGGCGTTATGAGCATGTTTTCGGTGGACACTACAGCAACGACAGAATAAAAGCGTTACAAAAATACTTGTAATTACGAAGGAGACGACTTACCTTACTCGTCGTCGGTTTTGTCGTCATGTGAACGGATAATCTGGAAGAGTCGAACCATGTATTCTTCCTTATACTCGTTCGTTTTCCGCATTGTCCGCAATGAAATTGTAATGCTATTTCAGCATCGAAACTGTTCTTACGAAGTTCTACACACCTCGCACCACCACAGTCCACACAGTCCCTCCTTTCGTCGTCCGGTAGTACTCCATATTTGCGACAAAAAGTCGAACAATTTTCTATGGGGGATAAGCATGAAATTAGATGTTTTCACGTGAGAGAATCCGCCGCAGAAACGCCAAGAACGCCAGATTTCCCACTCACGACATAAATCGTCTAGGTTTCACTAGCAACTCACAAATAATTCGCGGAGGTATGCAATTTAGAGCAACTAAGGAAACGACGGAAAACAGATAATAATGAAGATCACAAATAATTGATCACAACGCCTGCCACCAGAGTCGCATGATCGATTTACGACAGCACATTCGATATGTATCGTTTGGACGCCGCGACGTTGATAGGCAATCATTCTTGGAAATTACCCAGATCGATATCTTATATGACAAGCACTTTTGCAAAACAGTCCCAGTGGACTAATGTTAGGAGCACCTACTGATGAAGACTATCATGTGACGGACAAAGTGATCTGTACTTAAAAAGAACGTCATATGTTGACTAATAATTGTAGAGTGCAATCCAAAAACCTATTTGACCACAACTCAGGACTGCTTCACCGCAGGAAATCCAATATTTCTAACTGAACCCAAATGTATTGGTCCAATTCTGCAATAAAGAAACACAGAAGGGCTCCAATTTAACTGAAATCGACCCATGAAAATTATAATCATCAGACAACGGTAACACTTACTGTTGGTACAGAAAACGTGTCCTTCACCTGTTAGATACACGCACCGCAATCGATGTTCTCGCAACTAAGTAAAGGCGCGGAATGTGTAGAGGCAGCCAACTGGACAATTTACATGGGAGAGAATAATGGTCAAGCGCAGACACATGTCCATATTGAATCTTCTCAAATTTCCACGCAATCACAAAAGCTGCCCAATACATACTAAGTAGTAGTTCGCTATTTGGCCGTCTAGAGGACGACACGGTTAAGTCAGCTACATTCCTGCCCCCAACAGGCCTCTCCAATCAGACAGCTCCTACTGTTAGCCATAAATGTGAATCATTCCCATCACACGTCACTGGCACTCCACGCCAAGCACGCATAGACTGAATCATCCTAGAAAACCGGCTACATATATATTTTATCACTATACTTAACAATTAAATATTACATTCTCTGTCTCAATTGGACGACATTCGACAATGAGCAAAGTATAGGAAATACACCCTGCTGATGGCTGTAACTCTAGAAATAGAAATATCTATGTCATTCTTATGACTTGACATACTCTTCCCTTTGCTATCACAGTATTCCACGTCAAGTCCATACCTTCCTTACGACTGGACATAGTGATTTCCTTTACACGTACTTTATAGGCCTGATGCTCAAGACGAACCTATCATGCATCCCCTATTACTAAGTATAATATGAGGGCAATAAGTGACTGACAGCGATAGGAAATAATACTGACCGAAAATCAGCGATGAGTGTACATGTCTTACAAGATTTTCTTGCAAGTGGTACCACTGTGTCTTAACAAGAGAGGCGTAATAGTCTTATAAACCGCCAGCTACTACATTTACAAGCAATTTTAGAACACGGAAGGAGAAGTTATGTCTCGATCGCATCGGTAGTAGTACTGACATAAAAAAATTGATAGAATTGCGGAAAATACCTATAAATTGAGGGAACATACACTGAAGTGTGGGTAAATTGAGGAAGTGCTTGGGTGTCTTCTGGTTG
This sequence comes from Schistocerca nitens, assembly GCF_023898315.1. Classification (NCBI taxonomy): domain Eukaryota; kingdom Metazoa; phylum Arthropoda; class Insecta; order Orthoptera; family Acrididae; genus Schistocerca; species Schistocerca nitens. The sequence continues at coordinate 604,423,113 of NC_064618.1, forward strand.
GCGCAGAAGAATTTGTACATGGGAATAAGCATGCGACAGCAAGAGGAGTTTGAGGAAACATAGACATGGAAGCGAAGAGAACCAGAAGAACAGTTACTTTTTTTCCATCGAGGCAGCATTCTACTGTATGTCTATTAAGGTAACAGCGATACACATGAGTTGACTGCTGTCTTTGATGCTTTCCTGGAAAAACAGATACCATCTGCCTCTAAACTTACTTGCATCTGAGTTAAAGGATGACATAGAGTGGGTGGAGTGGTCGGCTGAGGTGGAGTTGTAACGAGGTACGATTTAGTGGTAGACTGTGGTGGTTTCTTGAGAGAGAGAGAGAAAGGGAGAAGTTGCTGCAGGTCAATCGTTCAACTGTTCTGTCAGAATGCAATGATCGCGTGACATAGCCCATACAACCGCATGTTCTGTATGGGTCTTAGAGAAGTGTCTAATTGTGATCGTTAACAGTAAACCTCTGACATCAGAGAACTTCCATTTCATGTGTGATGAAACGTGACACATTCCTCTAAACAAATGCAGATTTATGCAATGTAGCCGGCCGCTGGTGGCCGAGCGGTTCTGGCGCTACAGTCTGGAAACGTGCGACCGCTACGGTCGCAGGTTCGAATCCTGCCTCGGGCATGGATGTGTGTGTTGTCCTTAGGTTAGTTAGGTTTAAGTAGTTCTAAGTTCTAGGGGACTTATGACCTCAGCAGTTGAGTCCCATAGTGCTCAGAGCCATTTGAAGCATTTATGCAATGTCCTCCATTCCTCGGTCGCATCTTGGATATAAAATCAAGACTTCAGTTTCATAACTAAGATGATTCTAAGTTAGCGATAGGTGTTTGTGAGGCACTGCAATCCCCGTGTAATCATTTGTTTACAGAGTTAGTGGCGGCATGACGTCTAATTTCGCATGTCAAACGCCGCTGCTATGCGTCTATCTGTTTCCTTCTAAGCGGTATTCTCCGTTACCAACGATCATTTTATATACGACTGATGCAAACATAGTATAATTTCTGAACTGTGATCGGATGTGAACAGTGGACGTTGTGCACCTCTGGAAAGCTATATTGTGCACATATCACACAGAATCGATATTTTAAGGAAGTAGTTTTTCGTTTTACAGTTTGTTACCATAGCTTATCGTACGGAAACTGGCAGTAAGGTTGTATGTTATGCACTGGGAGTATATTTCTTACAATGGAATATTAACAGTGTTACATTCCATACGACTAAAAGGTCGTAAACTGGAGCAATGTAACATTATAGCCTGTTTTAAGTGTGGAACCATGAAGCCTCAGGATTGTGTGTGTTTATGTTCTCTCTTACCAATACCCTCCTGGTACTGATCCCAGACTATAGAACAATACTTTAGAGTTGATAGCATGGTTGCTTTGTGTAAAATGCTTCGAACTCTATCTGCCTGGAGCTCCGACATGCATAAAAATTACCCGTTTCTCGTTCCTCTTAACACTCTGCTATAACATCACAAAACTTTCAAATCTGTTACTATACATTGATAAGGAGTGCTAACCTCCTCCACAATGGGGCATCTAGAGAAATCTTGTGCATTTGGATGGGTGAGGACTCGACTAGCTCCATTCTTTCACGAGACGCGGAATGTAGAGATCTGTTTCTGGTCAGCTGCAGATTAAATTGGTAACGGTGCTGCAGGGTGGGTTGGTAAAAGACGATGCGAGGGGGTCTGTCCTAAGACTGCGAGAATACTTTGTGACTGCCAACCAGATAGTAAATTAAACACTATGCTCGAGGTGCTAGAAATATGTACAGTGCTGTCTGGTATACTTTGATGATGTATATGTTCGAGAATTAACAATTAATGGACATACTGCACAGTCATCAACCTACATTCGCTGTGATACTCGCAAAATAGAGAAGGGGTGGTTTAGCTATGATACTGAAATTGGGAGACAGGCTGTCACATCATTGGTCAGTTTTGAAACTGCTGTAAAATTGCTAAAATTGTTCGCACTATCAAATGTGATGGTTATTATTCCAGTACATCGACAGTGCCTTTTCCATCCCATCCCCTCACAAGTACGCTGTTTGTTACCACATAATGATTGACTGACATCGCTTGTTTGAGACATAGAAAGAGTTTTGGTGGTGGGGCAATACCTTCTGGGGATGGCTAGAACAGAAACAGTGATCGCATACATGACTGCAATATGAGGAATCGGTCAAAATGGAATGCAGAGCCATCAGCTATTCCGTCACTGTAACAGATGAGTTTAAATGTAGAGGTCGTCAATCACCTTCGTACATCAGTTTGGAAACTTACCACAACGCCGCCAAATTCTTCCAGTTTCCTTATGTTGTAACTGTCTTTTGTTTAAAATCATCCAGTGTGTGTGGTGCATTATGGTAGCAGCAGTAACAACATGACTTATAACGTGCGCCGTCGAGTTTCCTGTGAGAAGCAATGGATCAGAACGTGTTAATGTCAGTTTAGAACCTGACACAGACCTCGAAGTCGTTGCGGAAAGTACAAAATGTGTGGCAGTGTAGAAAGCATGTTACAGCAGAAAAAGCAATGTTTCAAACAGCGACACAGGGTCACAGGGAGGGTCTCTTCTACTTATAGTATAGTTTGTGGGATACAGTCATCCTCCTACAGACAGGTGATGCAACTTCACACTGGTCCGTGCATGGATCAACAGCTGTATATTTAATAGGACTGTCACATGTGCTCGATGCTGGCACGCAGACAGTATGTGTTTTCGGTATACGGGAGGAGAGCGACGTGGTAAAATTCTTACTGAGTTCTCTAGTGGATGAAGTTAGTGGAGCTTTAATAGTTCGTAATTTTTCTCTGTTGGATGGTACAAAATAATTAAGATAGCATGTTGGTGTGATAGACGTGAATGGGCCATGAGGGACACGGATCTGCTTTGGACAGCACTACTTTTATGTACTCGTAGTTTGGGGATGAACCACAATGCAGTAACAAAATCCTCGTCCTCCCTCCAGTTCCCGTGCCGTCTTTTATACTACGTCATGTTGCAGCAGCAGGCTTCGTTTGGCGCTCACGTTACACATTATATACGGTTGGCAGAGCTATGACAACATGCTCCCGTTTCCATCGAATGGTCATAACACCGTCCTGTCACACTAACTCAGGTCACTCTGTTTCTACATGGGCTGCAGAGGGTGGTAGATGCAGCTCTCTCTGATTTCTGCTCAGTGTCGACTTAAATTGGAACAGTCACATGCGAAAAGCTGCAGAAATGGCAGGCATAGGGACTATCTGAAATTTTACTGTAGCAGATAGCATCAAGAACGGTGACTCGTTTCGAGATATGAGAGTGCCAGAAATATGATTCACTAGTGGTTTTAATCATTAATGGGCTTCACCATAGGATCCAACGCAGGTGTGTGGTTGAATGGAAAACTTAATTCCAAATCCCAGACAGCATTTCTACGGAAAGTGTAGCACTAGAGATCTGAAAAGCTAGTGTACATTTCTTACGACCTCAATCAGCACACCATCTACTACTGTTTGTGATCCTTCTCAGTCAACCATCGCCTACAACCGAGTCGATAATATATCACCGAAACCTCTCATATGGTATATTCAGCGTCACCATATTTGTCTGCAAAAACCACTTCGTTCGGAGGTAATGCCATGCCTCGATTTATAAAGCCCATATAGCTTTTTACATGGATACTCGTGTGTACCTGTAGAACTAAGACCGATTGTGACAGTAATATGGTCGTGGCGATCGTGTATTTAAACATCTGGTGGTTTGTAAGACTACTACACCTCTCTTGTTAAGACACAATGATACCACTTGCAAGAAAAACTTATGAGACATGTCCATCCATCGCTGATTTTCGGTCAGTATTATTTCCTATCGCTGTCAGTCACTTATTGGTCTAATATTATACTTACTAGTAGGGGATGCATGATAGGTTCGCCTTGAGCATCAGGCCTATAAAGTACGTGTAAAGGAAATCATTATGTCCAGTCGTAAGGAAGGTATGGATTTGACGTGGAATACTGTGATAGCAAAGGGAAGAGTATGTCAAGTCATAAGAATGATACAGATATTTCTATTTCTAGAGCTACAGCCATCAGCAGGGTGTATTTCCTATACTTTGCTCATTGTCGAATGTCGTCCAATTGAGACAGTGAATGTAATATTTAACTGTAAGTATAGTGATAAAATATATATGTGGCCGGTTTTCTAGGATGATCAGTCTATGCGTGCTTGGCGTGCAGCGCCAGTGACCTGTGATGGGAATGATTCACATTTAAGGCTAACAGTAGGAGCTGTCCGATTGGAGAGGCCTGTTGAGGTGCAGAAATGTAGCTGTGTCATCCTCTAGATGGCTGAATAGTGAACTAATACTTAGTATGTGTTGGATAGCTTTCGTGATCGCATGGAAATGTGAGAAGATTCAATATGGACATGTGTCTGCGCTTGACCATTATTCCCTCCCATGTAAATTGTCCAGTTGACTGCTTCTCCACATTTTCCTCCTTTATTTAGTTGAGAGAACATCGATTGGGATGTGTATATCTAGCAGCTGAAAGACAGGTGGAAGACATGTTTACTGATACTCTAGACATGAGAAACACCCTAGTTGACTTTGTAAATTATAGGGATGATTGGAATCTGTTGCATCACTGTCATCAGTATTCAAGAGTGGAAATATAAGTTTCCTCTGTTCTTTCGAATTTTCACGTAAATATCTTTGCAAATGGGATAAGTTTCTAGTTGCTTAGTTGTTTACAGCATGCTCCACCTCGTTAAAGTTTTGGGCTTCTAGAGAAATAATTTCCAGTCTATATCTTGAGAATTATGTTGCACAAGTGATACTGCCATTCAAGGTGATATTGCTACATGCTTGATATCGAGAAGTATCACGAAAATGCTATGATATTCTGGCACACCATGTGAAATTACATATGTTCTTGTAATCCCAATGTCTGGAGATGGGTGTAGAAAAGCAAACAAGCAGGGGGAGACCAGAAACAGAAATGTGTTTGTGCCGAGGGGAGCCCGAATCTCTAGAACAGTTCTGGGACTGATTTTGGTCCGCTGAGGGTGCTCTAATCATGCACCAGGGGTGGATGACTCCCCAACCTTTCAGGAAATATCTAGTGCAGCGAGGAGTATACCTACGGTGCATGTGTTTACACTGTCAGTCTTCAGGGTATATGTATGAGTGTCTGGTGGTCGACAGCCATACGAATGATGCATAAGGGCCGTTTTTGTGTGGTGCAGGATACGAATTGTCTGTTTACTACATTGACATGGTACGCCAGCTTGGAGATCTGTTTCACGCTTTAATATTAAAGTTCCCGCCATCAGTGGCATAGTGGTGTAATTGAGTAAGAGTCTTTATATATTTGACGATCTGTAGGCCACTTTGCAGGGTTTAATTGTCGGTGCAATATGGCGATCTGTACTAAATAGTTTTTTGGCGCTGAAAGTCTCGTCTGCAGAAAGGAAAAACAAGGTGGACAGTGCTTCCGCATTGGCAGCATCAGTAATTCAGCTGGTACATTCAATAAGAGCCAATCATAAGCTCCATTCATTCAAAAGACATCCTTTGTGTTGGGATGTAGGAGCCTCTACATATCGGTGAGAATGTTTGCATTTCGAAGATGTTTATTGAAAGCAGGACTTAACGATTTCCAGGAAGGATTGCACGTGATAGACGGGGCGCCACGTTAGGACCATCAGGAAGAATGTGTTCAGTGTTATTCTGCGCTATTCTCGTAAACAGTTTAGGGCAAGAATTACCATGCAGACAAGCTGAGACATCACGAAAGCTCCTACAAAAGCGACCATTAACTATTTCTGGGACTCTATACAAACTCTGAGAGGTCCACTTGGCTCTTATTTTACACAGCCATGTGACATCAGTAAAACATTGAGAACCTTTTAGATGTGCTTGTGATGGTGTGAAGCTACGTGAGCATTTTGCGGCGAGGCGTCAGCCACGCTAGGCTGGTAAATGCGTACATGGCTAGACGCAGCTTTCTTGTCCCGATAGGATAGCTAGGAACAATGCAGCCTGTGCTATTCTGGGAAGCAACGGAACGGATTTCTGCAGCGTCTGCAAGGGCGAGTCGCTCAGCAATTAGGACGTCACTGGACTGCAGGTAGAGAGAGGGATCGCTCCAGCAATGGCGAACATGTGCGCCCAGTCCAGAGGGCGACTTGGCGCTTATTTACATAGACATGTGACGTCAGTATAACACTCAAAGAACTCTGTATACCCGAAAATAGACGCGACTTTCACCTATCATTGGCAGCAGCGCAATAGCAATGGCTCGCGCTCTGGCGCTGGCTTGCGTCCAGCTGGCCCTGTAAAGCGCATACGCGCATTGGGAAAGTCCCCTGATAAGTTGCTTTTTTTATGTGAACTGAGTGTTTGTGCTCTTCATTATTTTCGGGTGTTTAAGCCTTGTGAGCATGTTCGAATACCGTTAGACATGCACAATTTTTTGACAGTTTATGAGTGGTTTTCATGTCTGTTACATTATTTGCATTGTATCTGTAGGCTGTGCAGTTCTTGATTTCGACAGTTGGCGATTAGCAAGCGTGTCTGCAGAGTGTTTTACATGCATTATTTTGACTATTTAGGAGTCGTTTGCGTCTGTGCATATCATTGTACTGCACTATTTTGGTGATTTAAGAGTAGTTTGAAGGTCTGTAGACTATTTACTGCGATCTCAAGCACGCAAGGGTGAGTGTTTTTTACCAGTATGATAAAAAAAACTACGTGAAATCCGTCCCTAAATAAATTGTATGCATTATTTCGACAGTTTATAATTACTGAGCTTGTCTGCACGTCAGAGTATCACTATTTCGGTAATTTACGAGTTGTTTGCATGCCTGTATGCTGTGTATTTTGATCCCAAGCACGTTAGGGCGAGTGTTTTCTATCAGTGCGATAAATATACTATGTTAAATCCGTCCCTAAATAAATTGCTCGAAAATAAATGAAGCACACTCCTTCCTCTTTCCAGCAGCCCAGCACAGGTGAGTCATTTTCCCACCATTTTCCCCTCCAGACCGCCATCTTGGATTATGTTACGGGAGGGACGATAGTGCCCTCTGGTGGCAGTACCGTGCACTATATCAGTAGGACTCTGGACTTCATGGTAGACACAATGGATGGCGCTACTGCCTCAAATTGTTTAAATAAACACTGCATGCAAAATAAAGACTTACATCCATCCTATCCAGCACAGGCTGAGTCCTTTTCCCACCAATTCCTAGGAAAAGGTGGCGGTCAGATGACTTAGGTTAGTGGAGGTAGCCCAAGTGACTTATTTTCCCAACATTTTCTTAGGTTAGTGTGTTGCATTGGTCTAATTTGCACTTCCCACTATTTTCTGGGGAAGGGGGAGGTGATGGTGAGAGGGGATAGGAGGGGGACAGGAGGGGGAGAGGAGGGGATTAGGTTAGGAGAGGTAGCTCAATTGACCTATTTTACCGCCAAGATTTGAACTTTCTTCCACAACATCATAGCGACATTCATGTATCTATCGCCACCTTCTTGGATCCGCCATTTTGAATAAGTTTTGCAACAGTCGAGAGTGAGGTGGTACACACTTTGTTCTACTACTTCTGTCTTGAGGCTACCTCACTACGGTGCTTTTTCCCCTAAAATCTGGGGTAAAGTTGATGACATTTCCTTGTCAGTTCATATTCTGTGTCATTAGCGAATTTTATCATCTCTTTCGCCCTAAAATTTAAGCCGATTTCGGAAAGTCATTTTTATTATCTTCATTGCTGATATATAGGTCAGACATTAGAGTAGAAGCACTGTATTATCCCATACTTCCTTTCTTATTCGAGTCCTTCATTTTTGGCTTTCAATGCTTGTCGTGCTTATCGTCTATTACTTATATTTTCCCATAGTGCACGCCTATTTTTCTCAGGATTCCCAATTTTCTTAACCACACCATTCTGTGGAATGAATTTTCTCTGAAATTATCTTCATTCTTCCTCCAATATCAAGCTTAACGTCAGAACTGACTTTCCCAAAAGCCAAATAATCGCCTGTGTCTCAAGTCTCAAAGATTCTATACAGTAACTTGAATAATTATTTTGTTGCCACTTCCCCAATCACTTTATAATTCTCTGGAGAAATGTTTTCTGTGCTTTCTGCTTTATTTGATCACACCTCTTCCAAAGCTTTCTTCAATAGTTCTGGATCCTTGTGTCCTCCAGATCGAAACATATTTCTTTTTCTAACTCGACACCAAACATATCCTCTCTCTCGTGGAAGTCCTTTATGTACTGTTTCCACTTTCCTATTTTCTCTCGTCTACGTTTAACAATAGAATTCTTTTCGCAGCCTTAATGTTGACGGCTTCGCTTTTAAATTCTCGGAAAGTTATTTCAATTTTCTGTACTTCAGATCCATCTTTCCGTTGACTATTTATTTTTCGATAACTTCGCATCTTCCCTGGAATTATTTTGCTTTAGCTTCCTTCCACTTCTTATTGATTCCATTTCTAAGCAAATTACATTGTTGTATTTACTTCTTTATTTCTTTTCCTCAGCTTTTTATATTTCTTTCTTTTGTCAACCAATTGAAGCGTGCGCTGGGACCGGGAGTGGGATGGAGAAGTCGATAACAGAACAAGTCAAAGCGCTTCAGTTCCTTGGAACATGCATTGCTCTATTGGGGACCTCAGTCAGGAATCATTGACAAAAGTTTCTGTGGTCCAAAATTGCTCCTCACACATATTTCCAGTTACATGACGAATGCGACATTTCCTTTTTAAACGGGTCAATCAGAGCCATTTCAGTGAACTCACATTTTGACGCATTTCGTGTACGTATATCGCTGATTTTGTTGTTCCTCGTTATCTATAGAGTAGACCAGTAGCCTCTGGAGAACTAATGGACCGACTTGTTCGTTTATTTGTTTATTTTGTTACATTTTGTGGGAAAGAGCAATCTGATGGCCACTGATTTGTCCGGACTTAAGGCATCACTCTGTGTTCACGTAATCGATCGCCGTAACCACTATGAGCCTATAGTTTGTTCAATTTTGCCTAGAATTAAATCAAGTAATGAGTGGAGGAATTCGTGTGCAGTTTTATACCTTTTCATTGGTCATTTCTTAATGTTTAGTAGGACGGTCTTTGTTCTGCGTAACTCCCTGCTAGAAAACTACGTATAATATCTTGCAGAGTCTACTAAGTTAATATCTGTGCATAAAGATTACCTTTAAGCATTCAGAATTACTATCAAGTGACTATTTTACCGATTTTTTAAGAAATGTCAGCGACTGTATATCTTTGATGTGGCTTCACTTAGCATCTACCGCGTTCACTCTCTGCTTGGCTCACGTACAATAGAGTGTTAGATAAACAACTGCATGAGTGCGAGCATGAGTTAACATAACTTCTCCTTCCATCAGTCACTTTAATGTCTCTCAATCAAGGCTGCATCCACTATCAATGAATTTCACCACCTTAACGTAATTCGGTAATCAACTACAATCCAATTTGTGGTAAGGTCTTATGGGAGCAAACTGCTGAGGTCATCGGTCCCTAAGTTTACACACTACTTAATCTAACTTAAACTAACTTACGCTAAGGACGACACACACACCCATGCCCGAGGGAGGACTCGAACCTCCGATGGGGTCAGCCGCGTCGACCGTGACAATACGCCCTTAGACCGCGCGGCTACCCCGCGCGGTGCAACTACAATTAAATGCGCTAGATTGCGCCATGAAAACTGTGTACTGTGTTCAAAAAAGTTTTTGTAATTAATGCTTTGGTTTTAGATCAGTAAATCTTCGACTTTCATGATAAAAGGAACGTTTCTTGTTACATAAATGATCTTGTTAGCACCCTTAACGTTACCCACTCCACCCTCTGCATTCATTCCCGAAAGATCAGTGTGCAAGCAGTATCAAAGCACATTTAAGGAAAGTAGACAGTGAAAAGGGTAATGTGCTATACGATAGACTCTAGCGTGGGTTACGATACGTTGTCTTCTGTCATGCTCGTTTAAATTCTCGTCATCCGCTGCGCCAGATCTTAGTTCATTTCAGTTATTGGTTTGTACCCCTTGTGCTATAAATAAATCATTCAAAGAAGAATGCTAATTAGTGAACATCACGTATTTGGAAGCGTGTTTCCTCAACAATCTTTGCACAAGAACTTAAGCCCCTCGTTAAGAATCCGTGCTTAGGTTCTTTCTATTACCAACGGTATGCATTCCAATTCCTTAAAACCACTTTTCACACACCGAGTATGCCGTCAAAACTATTACGAGTCCTCACTTTTTTTTTTTTCATATAACAGCCAGAGCAAAAGGCATACATACCTTATTACTTCACAGAGTCTTGATTAAAGAATAGAAAACAAATTTAAATTCTAAACCAATACCTGACAGTTCACATTTCAGTACCCCATCCTCTATTGCTGTAAAATAAAAATTTGTATCGTGTCATAATTAAACATTCCACGGCAGTGAGAAGCAGGATAAAAATAAAGGCTAACAACAGGTTTTGTACGTTTATAATGCGTAAAAGCAGCAATACAAAATGTTTGACCAACAGTATGAAGAAATAAACGTACTTTTAACTGAAACATAGCTGACATAAAGCTGAGAACAATATAAGTCATTCACTTTTGTTATAAATGAGTTACATTAGTGCATTGCATGACTTCATTTCACACATTATAGATACAAGTGAAATTCTATATCCAATATATTCCTCCTACCTTGTAAGAATCTTCTCTCCCACAGTTCTGCGAATTTTAGTGTACGGACAGATGGTAACTGCTGGGAAAGGTATGCGGTACAGAGGATAATTGGTCATTTCTATGGTTGTCGAAGTCGGGCTGTCTTCATATTCGGTCCAAATGTTACAAACGAACAAGGCGCAGAATGCCGAACAGCAGAAAATAATAGCCACCCAGTACAGCCTGAAACAATGAAACAAGGGTTTCTCTAGGACGTTGTAGATTCGCTGCTTTATATCCGTTATTCTTCATTTTTCACTTCTCAGACACAGAACTGTCGCGTAGGAAGATCTAGAAAAAGAAAGCAGAGATTAATGAATGGTACAAAGAGCTACATTCAAACCGTTAGTGCTAAGATGCGGAAAGCCTGTTCAGAGGACATTCGACTAACGCTGTCTTCAACTTTATGACCTCGCTATACATGTTATTGATCATTGTGCGACGGATGTTCTAACCTCCAATGTTATTTGACTTTCCTCTCAGTCCATTGATAGACAAGATTCAGAAACACTGTGACCCGACACTTGCAGTGTCATGGCTGTGATTGTTCTTCGAGTTTTAAACATGTGAGAATATAATCCATTTTTGAAATTTAAACTTTATCTTGGGCCTTCCTGAAATCTGAACAGTTGCTGGTCGTGTTTGGCCACTGTACACAATGGAAACACAGTTACAGTGAGAACAACAACTTAGGTACACAACAGGTTATATTTCTTATTTGCGGGTGGATTAACTATGGAAAAGTTCAAGCACAATCAAGGGATCCAGAAATCTAGGCTAAGTCTAACAGAATTTTATTTGCTTCTTATGAGCCACACAATTCACATAAAACTGACAGAGAGCGAAGTTCTCTAAAATCTCAATATAAATTAAACAGAACGACACTAACGTGTGTGTGTGTGTGTGTGTGTGTGTGTGTGTGTGTGTGCGTGCGTGGTGGAGAGGGGTTGGGAGAGCAAGAAATTTTATGGGAGACTGTATGGAGAAAATGGATCTACGCGGCCCACGAATTTCAAGTTAACGAGACAAAAAGGAACCAAAATTTATAGTCAAATAGGAATCACAAGCTGAATAGCAAAACAAGCATGTTTAACGTGCCGAGAATGTGGATCACACTGCTATAGTTATGACACTTACAAGCTACGATGTACCTGTCACCACTAGACGGAGGCCTGGAGTTGTATAGCTCAGCAAGTTTCCTCTCCGTCCTCAACTCCCAGCTGTTTTGTTTCGAATAAAGTAATTAAAAAATCTCCACATTGATTCAATAGCTCAATGATGTTGCCAGTGTGATGAACGAGAATGTCGCTTACTTTACAAAAACACAGGGGAACATGGTATAAACTGCCCACTCTTGGCGTACAAAACGCGCATTAACGAACAAGAGGTTGGTACTGCCCTGGAGCAGTGTCCCACCGATTGGTCAATCTTTTCGCACCACGAACGGTAGTATGGCCCTTTAGTTTGACTGGATACACCAAAATTTTTGAGTGAAAGCAACCGACTTTCTCCTTCTGTTCCTTTGAGGTCCATACAGAAAAGGAAAAGGCAAAAATGTCACAGTCAGTTACTCTCCTAGGACGGAAGTCGTTGCACAGCAGTCTCTGCCCTCTGCGAAGACAGATGCTATCTCTAGCCAACAAAAGCACGGAGTGGGCCATGGTCACACCTCGTGAAACTGCTCAACTCCCCGCGGGTGTTCGACGCTCTTGTAGACTCACTGAGAGCCTTCTTCCGATAAACAGGAACTAGACCACACTGGCAGTGTACCTTCCCAGGAATAAAAGACACAGATCTTTCCTCGCAAGGGAATACGCACAGAGGCAGAAAAATGAAAGAATATCGCATAGCGCTATGTGACAGCGATATCAAAAAATCAGAGAACTGGATCGACTGGGTTGAAAGCAATGAAGGTGCAATGACATCAAAAAATAGAAAACCTTCAACTTGAAGAAAATGCAGTGGCAATCGGAAATCTGTACAAGACCAGGATTCGAAACTTTCATTGTCATTAAAGTTTCTCGCTATAGTTTCTGGTCACCGCTGCCAAAGGTGAATGTGGGATGAGAATCACAAAGGTCACAAATTCGCAGAACCATGGCTCACCCTCCCACAAAGGACATACGTGTGGAAAGATAGGCAACAGTGATCATTTGAATAGCATATAGCTGTACTTAGATGTCTTTTAACGGTAAGGTCGACAGCCCACGCCGATAAACATACGAAGGTTCGTTTCCTGGTATGGAATCTATTTTCAATTGTCACTGCATATTCGTAATATATTTTATCAGTCCGTTCTCTACTTAAGTAACATGCCGTGTCATCTTCCGTTTCATTAAATTTACGTCTAAACGTCTCAGCTTTTTATGTGCTTCACACTGTTATATTTTGTAATAACTAAAAGTCTCCGCATTTCCTGATAACGATACTTGAATCAGCACCATTTGTGAACAACCTTGAAGTCCATCAACGACCATCCATTATTTCCAAGAGCAAGGTTTTCTCATACTCTATAAAGTTAATCTGATCCTTCGACATCATCCACATGTTAATAGGTATGGATACTGTATCCTAGTTTGGGGCACAAAGCGTGATTCTGTCTCATACTCAAGAGCCAAAACAAATTGTTAGATGAAAGAAATTAAAATCGAATCATTAACAACAACTTATTACTTCATATTTCATTTGTTTGTGATCTAATACTCTGAAATAATGATGTACATAGGTTTTACAATTATAAATCAAACTCAGCTATCGTACCATACAGTGTGTCTTTAGCTTGACTCGGAATAGTCGATGCAGGCGTAACTGTTGCATAACAGTGGTAGAATAGTTTATCGTACACAGGAGTGTTTAACATTGCCACATATAATTAGTGTAATATGCTTCGTCTGTACATCCTCATGATATTGTCCAAAATTTAGAGATGATCTTCTTCTTCCTTCTGGCCTTTAATTCCTGTCGTCACTGGATCAGAATGTTAATTAATGGATCTGGGAACGTTAGCGGCAGAGGAAGGAAGAAAATCTGAAAATGAAATTGCAAATCTTCGATGTAGATACAGTGGGGTTCGGCGAAGTGAAATGCAAAGAAGATAAGGGTTTCAGTCTGGAAGAATATGGGATAATATCAACAGCAGCAGAAAATGGTGTAACGGTTTAACACCATAATACAGTGGATTATCGATTTTTCGCTTTAATGCATAGTTCGGATTGTATATATTATTCTGTAATGTTTATGCTGTGAACATTTTTATTAATGTTATTTAATTCAGTGAGCTATATGTCAATACATTACTAATATTTTTTAAGTGTTGTATGTAGACACGTTGGAATAGTTAAGGGTGTAACATTATCTGTAAGAGTATCGACCGATAGGCTTCTGTAATGTCTTTGGACGCTCCTCCGTGCGGAATAGTTGTTGGAGAGGCAGTCATTGCTTTTGCGTTACTAGACTGCTTCTGGCTCAATCGTAAAATGTATTGCAGTCAAAGTGTGATGAGATCTATGAGTGCTTATGATGGTACTGAAATGTTCGTCGTTATGGCGCGATGAGATGATTTTGTATGGACAGACAGTATTTAGAATTATGTGGGCACAACTTCAAGAGCTTAACTGCCAACAAAATGTACTGTGTGACCAATGCTGTATATTGTAAATTGACGCCAAGAAGACCTGTACAGTTTATTGCTGCATAACGTTATCCGCAGAAACCCTAAGAATATTCAGCACAAATTAGAGTCTAACCAGTCTACTGTACGAGTTTGTACAGGCATTCCGAAGTTTAGAACTGGTAGTGTGCAAATTATAGTTTTTCATTGTGATAGTAATTGTTCTTCTCCAGCCCGAACATTTTCCGTGACAGGGTCCTCCCTTTCCTTAAGTGAAATTCCGAGTTGTATTAAGAGGCAGAAACTTATCCAAATCAGTGAACAATAATCTAGTAACATTTTTTGGTGATTGCTTTGAAACAGTCGAAACTTTGACAATGCTTTATGGTAACTGCTCGCAATTGAACAACAGTTAAACATTAATGACAGTGTGATCCATTTTTTTGCGAAAACAAAAGGTAACAACCTTAATTTCTTTGAAAGACTGTTCAAAAGTATTTTACAAAAGTAATTGTTCATGCTCAGATTAAATGATTTTAACAATCATCAGTACTACCACTTTCCACTGATAGCTTTCAGGATTTTTTTATTAAACATTGCTTCTTAATTTGAAAGGGAATTACGTTTCAACAGTCAAAACAGGAATGTCAGTTTTCGACTTTACTTTTTACTGATTAAGCATTGCTGTGAGCATTACACTATAGTTTTTCCTAAAATCACTACACCAGAAAATGTATTAAATTATTGGTCCATTTTCGAAGCTAATATATAAGAGCTAATACAAACGTATTCTCTTACAGTTATACTGAAGGCAGCCAATATTCAGCATTAAGATGAGTAACGTAGTAATATTCTGCTTGGCGCGACCCTATTGCTATAGAGAATTTAATGGGCAGTGCCAGCGCCTTGAGTAGCTATTCTGGTTAACTGACAGAAAGGAAACCCATCGTTTCCTGTAGTATTTCCATTTCATAGCTGTGTCAGTGATTGTCAGTAGCTGAGTAGTGTCATTTGGTAATAACAAAACGAGGTGAATTACGCTGCTATTGTCATTATTCCAATATTTTATTATACTAGAGTTGCTAGTGCAGCGAGCTGGCGAGATTAAGTTGGTTTCAGTTAACTGTGCATACTAATGAAAAGGAAATCAGAACAACTGACTACTGAAATTTCAAATCAACCATTGAATAATATA
Organism: Schistocerca nitens; assembly: GCF_023898315.1. NCBI lineage: Eukaryota > Metazoa > Arthropoda > Insecta > Orthoptera > Acrididae > Schistocerca > Schistocerca nitens. The sequence goes on from NC_064618.1 coordinate 604,438,668, forward strand.
TCAGTTAACCGAGAATTTGTTTATCGTTTTTTGTAGAAATGCGGATTAATGACGAATCGGCTATAACACCTGTAACGATATTGCACGATAATTTTACTTCGGGGCAGATGCCTTATTCCATACTGCAGGGATCCGTAGGAAAACTCATTACAGACAAAATGTAGTATTTGCGTGGGGGCGTTATACGTAGTTCCAGGTGACAGGGCAGTGTAATTTGATTACCATTGTGAAAGGTGGCTACACTGAGCCACAGCGCCAGAGATCGCGCTAGAGAGCATTGTTCCGCCGCCTCCACTGGCAGTGATTATTGAGATGTCGTAGTGGGCAGTGATTATTGAGAACTCGTAGTAGTCAGTGCTTGGGGAGAGCTCGTGGTAGTCAGTGCTTGTTAAGAACTCGTAGCAGAGAGTGTTTGTTGAGATGTGCTAGTAGAGAGTGCTTGCTGAGATGTGATAAAAAATGGTTCAAATGGCTCTGAGCACTATGGGACTTAACATCTGTGGTCATCAGTCCCCTAGAACTTAGAACTACTTAAACCTAACTAACCTAAGGACATCACACACATCCATGCCCGAGGCAGGATTCGAACCTGCGACCGTAGCAGTCCCGCGGTTCCGGACTGAGCGCCTGAACCACTAGACCACCGCGGCCAGCTGAGATGTGATACTGAAAAGTTCTTGTTGAGATGTGGTAATAGCGAGTCGGTGTGGAGATATATTGTAATGATTAGAGTGATTTTGGTCAATATATGAAGGTAACGAAACTTGATTTATTTTTCATTATTTCCATGTTTTAAATAATGCGTCGTTACAGGTTCAGTCAACAAAGCATCTGGCTTCTGTTTTGTATTAGAGTGTAATTCTGGTTTTCTTGAGTAATTATGGTATTTTTATTTTCTTTAATTAATTCAGTATAAATGATATTTAAAATTTCTTGTGTTATTGAAGAAGAACCGTGCCAGATGCGTACGTTGAGTCATACTTCCACACACAGAACAGTTACACTTGTGCTTTGGTTTCGTAGGTTTTATAGTTGCTGGGGACTTAATTAATTAATTGTGTTAACCAAAATTTTCATTTCATTCATTGTTGTTGTTCCATGCAGTCAGATTGCGTAATAATACTAGTCAGGGCCAACCGTTTACGAGACTTTGTAATCGGACATACAGCTACTAAAACAAAAAATTAAAATTATTTGCATTTTTTATTATTTTAATTAAGCCCCCATGCACGTGGCGACCGCTGCTTCGGATCGTCCCTTGGATTTCTTCTGATTGCAAAAATAGTAGACAGTAGTATTGTTGTAGTAATTTGTAGTTTAGTAATTTTAGTCTATATTGCATGTGTAGATTTGGTATTTGTCATTCTTCTAATGGTATATTTTTTGCAGAATTTAATTTTGTTATCTTGTATACGGGTTTGACAATTTTGTGCAGTTAGGAAGTTTTCAATTGTTCGTTAATCGTGGTTGAGGGAAGCATTTCGTGTAAATGGTATTGTTGGAGATAAAGTGTCATTGTGTGTAATTTTCATATAGTGACGAGTTTTGTATATTTTGTAAATGATTACGCGATCGATGAAAAAGGCGAAAATGATGAATATTGAGAATGACGAAATTGTCGACATGGCGAACTCGCCAACACAGGACAACAGTATCATGAATAATTAAGTGGAAAACAATTTAATAAGTCGGGAAAATAGTCCGGAACCATTTCAAAATTTTTCTCAATCAGAAAATTCACAGAATACGAGATTAACGATAGAAGGTTCTGAAATAGTATCGAACACAGATAGCTTTACAGCTATGACGAAGGAAACTGGTTTTGCGAGAAATGTTAGGGGCGAAAAGAATTTCGAACCAGATCAAATGGAGCAGTTGATGGGTATAATATTAAATTTGGGTTCTGAATTAAAAACACGGTTAGACTCACAGGGATCACAAATGAGAACAATGGAAACACGGTTAGACTCACAAATAGGAACAATTAAAACTGAGATGGGAACAATGGAAACACGGTTAGACTCACAAATAGGAACAATTAAAACTGAGATGGGAACAATGGAAACACGGTTAGACTCACGAATAGGGACATGTTTCAAAAACATGAAAGATGAATTAAAGAAAGAAATTAGAGAAGAAGTACAACCGATTTTGAATTCTCACAATAATAGATTAATTGCAGTAGAGATTAGACAAAGGGAACAAGATAGAGAACAGGAAGAAAGAGATCGCGTGATAGTACAAAAATTTTCAGAGTTAAATTTACAACGTGCACATGATAAGGAAGAAATATTTGAGAGAATCGAGGAATCCGTACCAAATGACAGATTAAATAACCTAACACAACAATATGAACAGTTAACTACCAAATGTGTCAACACTGAAACCCGAGTCGCGACACTTACGGAAGACGTAAATAAACAGAAAGAAAAAATAGGTGACTTATCGGAAAGAGTTGAGGAGATTTCAGATAAATTGACAAATCTTAGTTTACATGGGGACAGAGATTCGGATGATACAGCTCCATTACCATTTGCAGAAACCGAAGAGTACCAGAACATAAATAAGCATGTTGAAAATCAGGGAAAATTTAATGAACGCGTTAAAAGGGAAGTTGAGGCATTACGAAAGCAAGTCAAACAAATTGAGGGCGAAATCGTAGGAAAAGACAGCAGAAGAAATTTAAAATCACAGATAGCAGAGGGCTTTGAAGAAAATAATTTGTTTCATTTACGGGACGCAACAAGAGAGCGCCAGGCGCGCGAACTTGACAATAATCGACATTCAAACTGGGACAGACGCGGTAGGTCTTTGTCGCCACGAGGCGAAAACTTTGACTATAAACACTTTTTGACTGTTCGGAAATTTAAGATCTTCCGCAATTCTAAGAATGACATACATCCATGTGCATGGTTAGATCAATTTATGTATGCACTCCCACCAAATTGGCCACTAAGTCACAAACTGGAATTTATGTGTGGATATTTGGAAAACGAACCGGCGACGCGGATGCGTGCACTCATTAGAGATTGTAATAATCTGAATGATTTTTATCATGCATTTCTATCGGCATATTGGTCCGAAAACACGCAAGACAGAGTCAAACACAGTCTTATTATGCAGCGTAATTTCAAACAGTCTGAGTTCCGCACGCCAGCAGAATATTTTGAAGACATGATTCGAAAGAATCAGTTCCTTTCCAACCCTTATAGCCCGACTGAATTAATTCGCATTTGTTTAACTAAGCTGCCACAATCTATAAGACAAATTGCTTTAGCCGGAAGATGTAAAGACGACATTGAGACTTTTAAGACTTTGTTACAAGAACTTGAGTATGACAACGACGACGGGACTTCTTGTAATTTTTTCAGTAACAGTAATTACAATAAATTTTCAGAGAAAAAGGATAGTGATCGGAACGGGCGTTACATGGGTAACTTTGAGAATGACAGACGAAACAGACAGGACAATAGATACCAGCCTTATGACAATAACAGACGTTCTAACAGAAATTACACAGACAATTATAATAACGGTAATTCCTACCGGAATGATCAATCATACGGAAACAGTAATCGGTATCATCAAGACAGAAATTATCCATACAGTAATAGAAATTCTTACTACAGAAATAACCAGGGTAGTAGATACAACAATAATTTCAGAAGTGACAGTCGAAATTATACAAGAAGTAGTTATGCAGACAGACAGGAAAACAGAAATTTTAATAACAGACACAACCAAGAATTTGCATCTAACAGACAGGAAGGACCTAATTGGCATCCTCCGCGTGACAGAAATTCAGAGAGACAAGTGGAAATAGTAGAAATTGATCTGCGAAATGACGGGAATAACCAAAGACGTGACGCAAACAATCGACCATGACTTGCAGCTTCGGCTTCTGGCAGCAATATAGACGGTTCAGAAAGTAATGACACCACAACTTTACACTACGTACGCCTGGAAGATATGAGAGACATTTTGCTAGGCGAAAAGGAAAATAATGTAGACGCATTTTTACATCCTGTTATTGAAGTATGTGTGGGTAAGAATAAGTTCACTGCAGTTTTAGATTCTGGGAGCCCATTGAACGTCATTAGTGAATCAGTTTTTCGTATATGTGAAAGAACTATTGCCTGTCCTGTGTTACCTATTTCTAAAACTACAATTCGAGGAGCGATTTCTGGAAAAGGTGTGGAAGTTAAACAACAGACCAACCTAAATTTCATTTGTCAAGGATACGAATTGTCTGCTAATTTTATTATTGTTCCATTACTCAGTACACAGATTATATTAGGTATGGAGTTTCTTAACACACATAAGGCAATTTTGAACTTTAAAGATGGAAGTGTGAATTTGACTGTTGCCGGAATGCCGAAATGTTTGAAATGTTTCGAGTGTTTAGCAAGATCTGAATCAGATACAAAATGTTTAAGGTTTCTTACTTCTGATGTTTTCGTTGAGCATTATGACGACAGTGTGTTTATTCATGACAATGACAATAGATACAGAGACGCGATGGAGGATGTAATTAGTAGCGAAGAATTAATTAATGAAAAGGTTAAGAAAGCTGAAGTGCCAGATGACGTTGCAAGAGAAGAGCTGCACCATATTTTGACTTCACATGCTACAGTGTTTAGTCAATACACAGGAACTATACAAGGCTTACAATATTTATTTAAGGTAAAAGAACACATACCATTTCGCGGGAAAACGTACGCTATTCCTTTGGCTTACAGAGACAAGGTTAAGAATGAACTTCAATACATGTTAGATCAGGGCATTATTGAGCCAGCTGTCAGTCCTTATACCAGCCCACTACACGTTGTTCTTAAAAAGGATGGGTCAATTCGTTTGGTTCTGGATTCCAGACAGATAAATAATATCATCATTCCTGAAACTGACCGCCAACAAAATTTAGATGAACTTCTTCAACATTTCCATGGAATTAAAGTTTTATCCACGATTGATATGCGCGCAAGTTTTTGGCAAATAGAACTCCACCCTGATTGTAGAAAATACGCTGCCTTTTTAGCCTTTGGTAACTGTTACCAGTTTCGGAAATTACCGTTTGGACTTACTGTATCTTCTGCAGCATTCATTCGTAGCTTAAATGAAATTTTACCTGTTTATCTTCGTGACAATATTACTTCATATGTTGATGATATTCTTATTGCTAAACATTCTTGGAGTGAGCACAACAAAATTTTGGATTCATTATTAAGTATTTTTGCAAGAGTTGGCATTACTGTGAACTCGGAGAGATCTGAATTTGGTCGTTCTCAGGTGAAATATCTCGGTCACATTATTTCTACAGAAGGTATTCTTCCTGATCCAGAGAAATTAGACGCTATTCGTAATTATGCTGTACCTACCACAAAACGTGATGTTCGTAGTTTCCTTGGTGTCTGTAATTTTCTTAGACGCTTTGTTAGATTGGACAATTTGGCCACACCTCGTTTATGTGAACTATCTGGAAAGAAATCTAATTGGTGTTGGGATGAGGAAGCTCAGTCAGAATTTGAACAACTTCGTGATGCTTTAGTTGCTGCTCCACCTCTTTCACATCCGGATCTATACGGCGTTGTAGTACAGAAAACTATTGCCTTTGGAAGTCGTGTTCTCTCTAAATCAGAAAAGAATTATTCGATTACGGAACTTGAAGCTTTGGCTGTTGTTTGGGCTTTCACAAAATTTCGCACATTTTTGTTCGGTAGACATACTAAGGTTTACACTGATCATCGAGCTTTGGAATTTCTTATGTCGACAAAATTAACTCATGGCAGATTGTCACGATGGGCGTTGTACCTACAGGAAATTGATTTTAGTATTGTTTACATACAGGGATCTTCAAATATTGTTGCTGATGCTTTATCACGTGCACCTATGGGTTTGAAACAAAGTGCTGAAGAGGACTGCAAAGAAAACCATTATTGTTTGATGTACATTCAAGGTGTTGCGTTTGAGAATTTTATTTCGTCTTCGCTCCAGGACATCGCTAAGGAGCAAAACAAGGATCCAATCTGGAAGGACATTAAGGAGAAGTGGAGGAGAAAGGAAAGCGTAGCGATCAGACAGTATTATTTAGTTCGCAATGACATTCTTTTCAAACGAAAATCGGTCGACAACTCTGTTTGGTTAGTTTGTATTCCTGATGAGTGGGTCAATAAATTGATTTGGTACACACATTTTACTTATGCGCACTTTGGTCCCAGAAAATGCTTTCATAAATTACGAGAAAATTGCTACTTCAGTAATATGGAAAAACGTATTCGATCTGTTCTTGCCAAATGCAAATTATGTCAAAAGGCTAAGCCGCCAACTGTTTCTCACAGAGCACCGTTGTTTCCTATCATTCCAGCAAAATTAAAGGACATGGCTGCAGTCGATTTGTTCGGTCCAGTGGTTCGTTCTACTAATGGTTTTGCGTACATTTTCGTAGCAGTGGAATTGACATCAAAATATGTGTGTTTCACACCTTTACGCAAAGCAACAGCTCGTTCAGTATCTAATGCTTTTATCAAACATTTTCTTAAAGAAGTTGGTCATGTTGATAAGGTTATATCAGATAATGGATCACAGTTTCGCTCTAAAATTTGGCTTTGTACTCTACGGCGTCGGAAGATTAAACCAATTTTTATTTCACTTTTTCACCCTCAATCTAATGCTTCAGAGAGATGGATGAAGTAAATCAATAAATTGTGCCGTTTTTATTGTCATCAGAATCACAGAACTTGGGATCAGTATCTTCATATTTTTCAAAACATTCTGAATGAACTTCCTAATGATTCAACTTCTTTACCACCTCTATTGATATTAAAAAATAAAGTACCAACAAATCGCATTTCTGAAATAGTTCCATTTCCGCCTTCACGGAAACTGCGGCATTCTGAAGTTGTCAACCTGGCTCTACGAAATATTGAGTCTGCGGCTGCTAGAAGAGAGAAATCAGCGAAACGTCCTGGTCGTTTGAAAATTTTGTCAGTTGGTCAAAAGGTGTTAATTAAGTCCCACCGTTTGTCTCACAAAGGAAAGGGATTGTGTCGCATATTTTTTCTGCTTTATAACGGTCCATATAGAGTTCGCAAAATTATTCATGATAACACTATTGAAGTAGAAACTCTTAAATCTCGGCGCTCTAAGGGAATACATCACATATCTAACGTTAAATTTTTTGTGGAATGACATACTTTAGAGAAACTAACAGCTACATGTAAATATGCGGAGAATGCAAGGATACCGCGCCGTGTTCCGGTGGCAGCAGATACTCAAAGCAACAGTGAAGTCTGCGCGCCGCACAAGGCAGTCGTTGACCGCAAACAATCACTTCCCACGTCACGCGCCTACAGCTGATCGAGCGCTCAGTGCGAATGCACTGACAGCCGTAAACAAATACACAGTCTAATTTCTCCGACTAAATTCAGTATAAAGCTATAGTGACTTGATGAATTATGTTATTAACGTTCAGTATTTTTCAGGATACGGTTGTATAAAATATTTAAGACCTTCAGGTAAATTCTGTGTGTGTCCGACGTTAAGACGACTTGCTATGGAGAAAATTTCAGGAAGAATGTAATTTCGAAGAAAAAAGTAATAAACTAAAAAGGGTAACTATTAATTGAGTTTATTTTTCAGGTAACATAATTCCACTTAGGTACGTATTTTAGATGTAATTTGCTGCTCGCGATTACGTGATTCATACTTTGTGCTAATTTCATGTTCTATGAATTTACTTGTGAATCGACGTGCTTGTGTACATTTGCTGATTTTGACAATTATTGATTAATGAACAGTGTTATTACTTATGTATATTATGCATCGCTTGGCTGCTATGCTTTTTCACTGATGTCATATTTTTTTATTATGTGCCTGCTGTGCTTATTTATTTACATTTTAATTGTCACCTGATTAATTGTGCTGACTGTGGTTATGTATGTAAGTTATATTTTGTGATTTATCTGCTTGCGCCTTCATGTTTACTTATTAAGATTACGTATGAACATTTATTTGCTTATGCTAATATGATGCTAATGACCTGTTTATTATGTAAGATAACATATTTGCTGCTTTGCGTATGGATTGCATATTTACACATTTCTGTTTGTTGTCATAAGTACTCTTTAATTTGGTGTATAGAAATGCTGATATACTGTGTGCGAACATGGAGTTTAGGTCACAATATGGTATTAATTATAGATTGTTCGCTTGGCAGAGACTCGTTATAGGGATTGTGCTGCATCCACTTGTTGACATTCTGTTCTCTACTGGTATATTTACGCGCTATTGCATGTTTTGCTTACGCTCAGTGCCTTATATTTTTAAGATAAGAAAATGAAGTGCTATAATTCTACGAACGACATTGGTACAAGAAACTGCATAGAAGTCACATGAGCTGGAGGTTTTATGGAAGCTGTATAAATTTATGCTAATAGGAAGGAAGCGAACGACATGACATACCAACACTAGGTTAGACCATTGACAGTATTACACTGCATTTTTCGTGAGTAATTGAAATAGGAAGTGACACTTGACACAAGAAATACTCCACATGTTTGCTTCTGTTTGCCATAATTCTTGAAGTGGTGTACACACTGTGAAATATTGTGATCATTCACACTTCGTAATCGTACTTACTTACTGAAAGTTATTCAAACTAAAGGCTGTTAGAGGTCATGTATGCATTTCTTTTATTTAATGATGGACAAGGAACCAAAATGTATCTTATAATTTATAATGAGTAGAAAATTTGGGTCAGATGGATTACACAGAGGTTGTGTGTGGACACTGTGTCTTCGGATTGTATGGGATGCTGAATTGAAGTTTGCACTAGGATTTTGTCTGTACTTGTTCGAGGAGACTGACTAGAGGAAAGAGTTGTTATGGAAGTGAAATGATATTGGTGCTGAGGTTTATATATATCGACGTATTGAAGAGGTATGATTGAGGTATTGAGATTATGTGAAGTGGACGATTATTGGAGTTTTCGTGGACAAGAGGTAAGGTAAATGATATTGATGATCGACGTATTGAAGAGGTATTATTGAAGTATTGAGATTATGTGATGCTGATGATTATTGGAGTTTTGGTGGATAAGAGGTGAAGTAAGTGAGGAGCATATTTTTTTTTTCCTTGGTCTATATGGAACAAGGAGGATAAAGATGGCAGACTAGAACACTAAAGTAGCAGGAAGATTGTCTACACACACACTTTGTTAAATCACTAAACAGTATATACTTTTTTTTTGGAGAGAGGAAGTAATTGCATATCTTGGCTCACTGACAGTTGTTCAGCAACCGTACAATTTGATCTAGCTTGGCAAACATTGGTCTTGACATGATGACTATGACGCTGACTAACTATTATTGACTGTTATACATTGCTGCCACTACTACTTGATACACATGATGAACATAAAATTTTGACAGAATTGCATTTACACAGTTAACACTATTCAATTACACAGTAGCACTAATGTGGATGAAAGATGAGTGAGTGTTTTTTGTGTGTTTTCCTTTCCCTATCCCAAATTGGTACCAACCTATCTCCTAAATATTATTTTACTTGTTGTTGTGGCTTGCACTGACACCCATAAAAATTATAGGTTTACTGATATTTGTGTATTTGTAATATTTAATATGACAATTATCTGATATCATTTGTGTGTTTATTATGATTTGTATGTTTAGTGTAAAAGCATTGTATGTGTATTCAAACTATTGTTCATGCCTGAACTGTCTGATTAGTGATGGTGCTGCACTTTTCAACATGATGTGTGACATTTACTCATGTTTAATTTCTGCTGATGAACAGTGTGATTAGTGAAAGTGAATATTATGGACTGCGGTCAGCACCTGTTCAACATTGCTGGGTGCCACTGATGGACTGCTTCTACTGAAATGGTGTTACTTGTTGATATCTGCACCTGTTCAACATTGCTGGTGCCACTAATTGAACTGCTTATACTGAAATGGTGTTACTTGTTGGTGTTTGCACCTGTTCAACATTGCTGGTGCCACTAATGGAACTGCTTGTACTGAAATGGTGTTACTTGTTGGTGTCTGCACCTGCTCAACATTGCTGGGTGCCACTGATGGACTGTTTCTACTGAAAAGATGTTACTTGTGGGTGTCTGCACCTGTTCAACATTACTGGGTGCCACTGATGGACTGTTTCTACTGAAAAGATGTTACTTGTTGGTGTTTGCACCTGTTCAACATTGCTGGTGCCACTAATGGAACTGCTTATACTGAAATGGTGTTACTTGTTGGTGTCTGCACCTGCTCAACATTGCTGGGTGCCACCGATGGACTGTTTCTACTGAAAAGATGTTACTTGTGGGTGTCTGCACCTGTTCAACATTACTGGGTGCCACTGATGGACTGTTTCTACTGAAAAGATGTTACTTGTTGGTGTTTGCACCTGTTCAACATTGCTGGTGCACTAATGGAACTGCTTATACTGAAATGGTGTTACTTGTTGGTGTCTGCACCTGCTCAACATTGCTGGGTGCCACTGATGGACTGCTTCTACTGAAAAGATGTCACCTGTTGCTGTGTGCACCTGCTCAACATTGCTGGTGCCACTAATGGAACTGCTTATACTGAAATGGTGTTACTTGTTGGTGTCTGCACCTATTCAACATTAGTGGGTTCCACTGATGGACTGTTTCTACTGAAAAAATGTCACTTGTTGGTATTTGCACCTGTTGACCATTGCTGGGTGCTACTGCTGGAACTGTCAACTACTTGTTTCTTGGGCTATGGAAAGCGTTTATGTGAATATTTGTATAAACTGATTTTTTGTGTATTACTGTTTGTGAAAAGTTATGAGACTCTTACCTGCACATATTCGTCATTGCTGACGCTATTGATTGAACTGTTTAACCACATAATACTTGTGTAAACTGTTATGTAAAGTCACATGTATGAAATAATTTGTATTGCTTACTGTATTTTATATATTAGGTTATTGAAAGGTCAGTGCAAAGCCAAAATTTTATCTAGTTATATGATATTTATGCATGAATATTATCTTTTATTTTTGTCTGTATTTTTTTGACGAATTTGGTGGTATTTTCACCACCAATGCTGGCAAAAATACCATCAAATTCTAGCCCGTGGAGGAAGGGCATATGAAAGGTGGCTACACTGAGCCACAGCGCCAGAGATCGCGCTAGAGAGCATTGTTCCGCCGCCTCCACTGGCAGTGATTATTGAGATGTCGTAGTGGGCAGTGATTATTGAGAACTCGTAGTAGTCAGTGCTTGGGGAGAGCTCGTGGTAGTCAGTGTTTGTTAAGAACTCGTAGCAGAGAGTGTTTGTTGAGATGTGCTAGTAGAGAGTGCTTGCTGAGATGTGATACTGAAAAGTTCTTGTTGAGATGTGGTAATAGCGAGTCGGTGTGGAGATATATTGTAATGATTAGAGTGATTTTGGTCAATATATGAAGGTAACGAAACTTGATTTATTTTTCATTATTTCCATGTTTTAAATAATGCGTCATTACAGGTTCAGTCAACAAAGCATCTGGCTTCTGTTCTTGTATTAGAGTGTAATTCTGGTTTTCTTGAGTAATTATGGTATTTTTATTTTCTTTAATTAATTCAGTATAAATGATATTTAAAATTTCTTGTGTTATTGAAGAAGAACCGTGCCAGTTGCGTACGTTGAGTCATACTTCCACACACAGAACAGTTACACTTGTGCTTTGGTTTCGTAGGTTTTATAGTTGCTGGGGACTTAATTAATTAATTGTGTTAACCAAAATTTTCATTTCATTCATTGTTGTTGTTCCATGCAGTCAGATTGCGTAATAATACTAGTCAGGGCCAACCGTTTACGAGACTTTGTAATCGGACATACAGCTACTAAAACAAAAAATTAAAATTATTTGCATTCATATTTTAATTAAGCCCCCATGCAATTGTTCTAAACTTGATAAAAACGCGATTTAAAATTTTCAGGAGTAAGACAAATTTCAGTAAGCAGTAGTACAGAAGGTCGAATTCGGCAATGCAGGTGGAATAAGAAACACAGTATCAGCTTCTGAGTACAGAGACGTTTGACAATCAATTAGATATCAAAATTGAAACAATGACTATTGGGGAAATGGCAGATATAAACAATGTAGTAATAAAGCAGAAAGATTTTGATGATAGTATAGAAAATGTCAATTCAAATGACACGGGATATGAAAGTCGTTTGAACGAAAGTGTAACAGAAATGAAGTCAGTAGTGGGGCAGGATATCAAATTGGGTGCAGATTGTATGAATACAGTAACAGAAATCCTTAAATCAATGACACCTGGTTTAACTGCCATGAGCAATGAAACTGATGAGCCACATAAATCTTTGAGCACCAACTTGAAGAAGTTAGATCAATTTTTGAGCACTGACTTAAGTAATTTGAGAACTGAGCTACGAAATTCTAATCAATCTTTGAATAGTAAAACTGACACATCTATTCAGTCTTTGAAAAATGAAATGGACAAGAAAATTGGAGATGAAAGGGAAACTCTTAAAATTTGTTTACCAATGAAATAAAGAATATTAAGTCAAGTACGCAACAGGAATTGAGTGGCTTTATCGAAGAGAATAGCAAGTATGTGGGGTCCAAAGTAAATCAAAATGTAGATATAAATATGGAGAATGTCAGTAACAATATCCAAACAGATGTTGATCTAAAGAGAGGAAGAGTCAGATCAGAGGTAAAGCAGTCTGCAACTCCTTTGCATGAAAAAATGGATATGGTTAAACAAGAATCGGGATCTCAATTACAGGGAGCTGTAAACGCGATTAACACAGAAACAAGCAAAGTTCAGGAATGTGTGGAAAACCTAGAGAGTACCAGAAGTTTTACTGTAAGCCAAGCGTTAGGAGGATCATGTCAGAATCAGACAGATAGTGATCTCGACAAGTTTGATCCAAAAGGCAGAAGTCATTCGGCTGTGTTCATGGACAAGTGTAGGCCATTAATACCAAAAGAACTTCTGGAGGAAAGCCGCGTGAGAACTGCCACAACAAGGTTGAGCGGAGATACAGGTACCTGGGCTGTTCGCGCCTTGGGAGGTTGCGATACGCTCGATGAATTTTTAAAAGTTTTGGGAAAGAATACTGGTCAGCAGATAAGCAAGAGGAATTCGAGTATGAAAACCTATTACAAGGACCTGTGTAAAAAATCGGAATACCTGAAGGTCAAATGAGTGGAAAATGACTGCTGGACATACTGAGGGACAGACTACCACGAAATGTCCGAAGTTATGTTGTGGAGGACTGTGATAAAACCTCGTTTTTAAAGGGCGTAGGAGACTGCTACACAGTAATGGTGAAAATCGGTACCACAATAATGCTAACAACCACCCAAACCGAAACCATTATAACAACAGCAGCAACCAGAATAGAAACCACAATAATTATAGTGGCAGTCATTATCGTCAAAATGTTAATAGTAACGACTACAATGTGAGGTCAGCACAGGTAGATGGAGGGAGAAGAAGCGGAAGAGGTTTTCGTCCAGGAAAGGGACGTCATAATTGCAGACCTCGTGAAAGAGGCTATGAGGAAAACGACGCTTCGTATCGGTAAAGGGGCGTAGTACTACGAATAGAACTGCGAGGCCCCGACACCAACAGAAAAGAAATCAGTTTTGCTGCAACAATAACGATATAACTGACAGTGAACAGGAAAATTCGTTACGGGTAGTCAAGGTCACGCAGAGGCTAGCGGGCCCCAACAACAAAATTCTAATGGCTTGTTTAAGGTGTGTCAGAAATGCAAGTTCATGAAATTACAAGTGTTGCGTGAGCGAATACTAGCGCATGCACGAGTGGTGCTGCCGCACCGGTTTTAGCCCAGTGTTCAGTTGCAAATACGCAAGGTGTCTCGATAAATGAAGTTGAAACTGTGGTTGAGGATAAGGAATGATGACAGCAGATGAATAAGATGTACGAGGGTTTAGAAGAAGGAAAGAGGGAAATAAAATAGGTTTTATAGAGAATAATGATGAAGCTACGAGGAAGAGAAAGGAAAGTGTATTGAATAAAAAGATGAATGACGAATATATAATCAGTGAATTAGATGAAATTTATAGTTATCATGAGAAGTGTGAAGAGTTTGAGGTATATAAGAATAATTTTGTTGATGCCATTGCTGAACCCAATGAAGTCAGCGTATTAAAACGGACAACTGGAAACTGTGCCATGGGGCAAGAGCTTGGAACTTTTGATGACTGCGTAAGATTAATAAGAAAAAACCGAGAATTTTAATGTATATGAAGTTACAGCCAATTTAATACATTCAGATGAAAGTGACAGAGAGAGTGTTCTTGGTGATACGATAAATACCACAGAAATTAAAGTATTCCGTATCAAGAGGAAGAAAGAGGAAGGGAAAGAAAGAAAAAGCCACCAGATAAAATGCTAAAGCAGGAAGAAATTCAGTGGGGAGATTTAGAAACTGAAGAAGATTTATTGTGGGACGATAAAGGTACTGAAGTAGGGCGACGTGAACAGATAATGATCCCAGTGAAAGTATACGATGTAGAAACAAAAGTGTTAGTTGATAGTGCCAATCAAATTCGTGCTTTGTCTCAGTTATTTTACGAGCATATAAAAAAAATCAGGAAAAGCGGAAACGTTAGTTATGGGAGTGAAAATAATAGGTGCAATGGGTAGTTGCAAACCACTTAAAGCGTACATCTTGACAGAATTCGATATTAATAATATGTTGTTTGAACAGGACTTTTCAGTGGTTCCTCAGTTTGTACTGAGATAGGGGGAACGCTGCCACATGAACTATTCCTTGGGCCATTTTACCAGACGCCATTAACTAGAGAAGATGCAGTATAAAATGAAATAAATCGTCTGGAAGTCTGGGGAATAACACGAAAATCTAGGAGTCGATATAATAATTATATAATATATATAATATAGGAGTCAATATTTCTAGTCAACAAAAAAGACGCAGATGCTCGTGACCTCAAAAAGTAGTGAAACCTGAAAGTGATACGCTAGAAAGTCTTGACAATATGGCAAAGAAATTCCATAAGGTAAAATATATGACAAGTCTTGATCTGACTGCGGAATGATGACAAATCTGCCCTATAAACAGATTCGAGGAAAGCTGACTGCATATCTCTTTGCAGGAAAATGTTATCATTACGAAGTGATCCCTTTTGGATTGATCTGTGTCAACGTTTATCCGAGCTTTGGATGGTGTATTAGGGAAAACAGAATAACTACATATGCACAGGACCCATTGATAGTGACATCATAATGGGAAGAGCATTGTGAATTGTTAGATGAGACTTTTTGGGTTTTAAAAACAGGTGGAATTACTCTGAAAATAAATAAGTGTGAATTTCTAAAAAAAAAAAAAGTTGGAGTTCTTAGGCCATATTATTTCACCTGGAATGACAGAAGATCCTGGGAAATTAGAAGCAATCAGGGAGTGTCAGCCTCCAAAGGCTAGAAAACAGTTACAATTGCTTTTGGATCTATGTAATTTCTATCGTAAATATGTAAGTGGGCAGGCCTTTGATGATCCAGATTTATGTAATCTGTCGATACAGAATAGTGCATATGTATCGACAGAAAAATGTCAAGCAGCAATTGACCGCTTGAAACAAGAACTAATGATCAATTCTTCACCACCCAGATCCATCACTGCCATTTCATATTCACTGATTCACTTGATCATGGCATTTGAGTTCACATATTTCAGGAAATAGGAAAAAGAGAAGATAAAGAAAGTCATGCAATAGTTTTTGCAAGTAGGACATTATCCAAATACGAGCGAAACTATACAGTGTCAGGAAAAGATGTATTAGCTATCATACGGGATTTTAGGAAATTCAAAGGTTATTGAAGGAGACGCAAAATAACAGTACATAACGATCGTAAGACGTTGATGTTTTCAAAGAGTTGTTGTCTGATGTATGACAGATTGACAAGGTGGTCAGTATTCATATAGATGATCCATTATGAAATTTGTTACATTAAAGAAGTTGATAACTGTGTAGCAGATGTCTTGCAAGACTGCCATTTTATCCTGGTGGTAAAACTAACAGGGAGGGTTCAGAGAGAACATTTAAAACGATGTATTTTAACGAGGTTGAAGGTAAAAAAAGGATAGAGAACACATGTAAAAATATACATCGTTATCAATCTGGAGATGAATGTTTAACACTAGTGAAAAATAAAAATGATGCTAGAGATGAAGAAGGTGCCGAATTTAGAAACTATTAAAAACTGTACTATGGCATATTACATTTACGAAAGATTGAAATTGGTGAACACTGCCGAATATGTTGGCCAAGTAAGTACGTATCTGAATTGCCTGACTATTACCATTTAGCTTATGGCCACTGTGGACCAAAAAAGTGTACACATAAAATATCTGAACATGTAATATTTGTTAACATAACTAAGAAAGTAACAGAAAGTGTATGGGCTTGTGATAAATGTCAGAGAGAAAAAGTGATGGACTTAACTAGTCATGATGCTATGCAAAGCATTTAGCCTAAAGACAATCTGGAAATTTTGGCAATGGACATTTATGGTCAACTGCCAAAAACGGCAGGAAACTTTGTATACATTTTGGTGACGTTGGATACTTTTTCCAAAGTTATAAAATTGTATACTTTGAGAAAAGCTACTGCAAAAGCAGTATTCGTAAAATTAGCAAATAAACATTTTGTGGAAATCGGAAAATCAAAACCTATATTACCTGACAATGGGCTTCAATTTACATCCCAAGTTTGGAATGAGGGAATAAAGGAATTGGTGTAGTGATTCATATTGCGGCCTACCACCTGCAAACTAATCCATCTGAACGATTTATGAGCGAATTTGGCAATTATGTTAGGACTTATTGTCACAGTGATGATACAGCTTGGAGCAAATATGTATCTGAAATGGAAGAAATAATGAATTCAGTCTTACATGAAAGAATGAGCTTTTCTCCAATTGAAATTAGTTTTGGTCATTAACCAAAAAGCATACTAGAGGAGATAATCAAATTTCCACCAACATAAAAGTTGAGTATGTCACAGAAAAAGAAATTGTTGAGAGAAAAGATAATGAAGTGCGTTGAAGCATGAATAAAGAGGCTTGATGAGAAAGTGAAACGAGTTAAATTCAAGGTAGGAGACGTTGTCATCATGAAAACTCACGAGAAAGCCAGTGAAACCAACAATGAAATACACACGTTCAAATTCATTAACAAATGACCATTTAAGATTGAGTGTGTTCTTCATCCTAATGCTTTTTGCTTGGTTTACCCTCGGTCTGTGAAAGGCGCGGTGTCTGTAACATTATAGATCTGAAACATTACCAAAATAAAAAAAATTATTGATGTTAGCATTCATTTATGAAGTCAAAAATAAAAGTACAAAAATATGTAATGTAACTTAACTATGAAATTTGCATGAATAAGTACAGAGTATCATATGATACTACTTTAAAAAATTCATTATGAACGTAAAATTTTTATAGATATTTGTACTGAGACTGGTTGCTTAAGTTACAGATAACGAGCAATAACATCAAAGAAATGAACTGAAAGCTTGGATAATATTTCTAGAAAGTAACTAAAGTGGTGAATAGAAAAATAATTGGAAGTGAATGTCTATCAACATGCTTGACATGCAGGCACCAGAACACAAAATATGCTGAAAGGTTGTTCGGCACAAGTGAAATATATGTGTTCTTTTACAGAAATAAACATAAAATATGCAAATATAAAAAGTAATAAATGCTTATAAGGACTGATATGTCATAGTGAGCAAATTAGTGAGAGGATATATAAATGGACAGAGATAAAATTATGCTGTTTAAAGTACAGTTAAGTAATAATTTGTTAAAATTTCTATGTGTAATAACTATTAATTTTGTGAACAAAAATATTTTTTAATTATTAGTAAGAGTGACAAAAACGCTTGCCATGTATTTCTGCGTATGTAAAAATGTATGTGTGTAAATACTGTAATTGAAATATTGACAAAATTGTTATTGTAGTTCATGTAGCTATGATATGAAAAATTTTCATAAAACTGGTAGTCACTGCTCTGTTGAAATTTCAAAATACCATAAGCACTATGCTCTGTGTTTGAAGTTCCCTTGAATCTAAATCTTGTAATGTAGATCAGTGAAAAGTGGAGCACATGTAACATCACAACACAGTGGATATCGATTTTTCGCTGTAATGTATGGTTAGCACTGTGTATATTTTTTCTGTAATGTATACGCTGAGGATATTTTTACGAATTTTCTTTAATTCATTGACCTAAATGTCAATAATAACTGATAAATGTCTAAAGTACTGTGTGTAGACACGCTAGAATAGTCAAAGTTGTAACATTATCGGTAAGAGTATCGATCAGTAGGCTTCATTAATGTCTCTGGACGCACCTGCACGCGAAATAGTTGTTGGAGAGGCAGTCATTGCTTTTACATTGAAAGAGTGCTTATGGTTCAGACGTAAAATGTATTACAGTTAAATTGTGCTGCGATCTGTGAGTGTCTATGAGATGCTAAAATGTTCGTCGTTATGCTACAATGAGAAGATTTCGTATAGACAGACAGTATTTGGAATTATGTGGGCACAGTACAAAACTTCTAGAGTTTAACTGGCAACGGAATGTACTGTGGGGCCAATGCTGTGTATTGCAAGAGCGATGAAGAGCCTGTACAGTTCTTACATAATGTTATCCGCCGAAACACGTAAGAAGATTCAGCACAAATTAATATTTATCTAGTTTATTGTACGAGTTTGTACTGACATTCCAGCGTTTAGAACTCATAGTGTTCAAATTGTAGTTTCTCATTGTGATAGTTATTTTTGTGCTCCAGCGCGAAAATTTTCCGTGATAGGGTCCTCTCTTTCCTTAAGTGGAATTGCAAGTTGTATTAAGAGACAGAAACTTGTCCAAATGTGTGAACAATAATCTAAAAACACGTTTTTGTGTTTAGATTGAAACAGTCGAAACTCTGTGAATACTTTATGTTAACTGTTCACAATTGAACAACAGTTAAATAATAATGTTTTCTGAAACCAAAAGGTAATAACCTTAATTTCTTTGAAAGACTGGTCAGAAAGTATTTCACAAAAGTAACAGGTCATGGTCAGATTAAATGATTTTAACAATCGTCAGTAGTACCACGTTTCCAAGGATAGCTTTCAGGCTTTTTTTTTTATTAAATATTGGTTTTTAATTTCAAAGAGCATAGCGTTTCATGTGTCAAAACATGAATGTCAGTTATCAGTTTTACATTATTTGTTACTGATTAACAAATTAACTGCTTAAACATTGCAGCGAGCATTACACTGTAGTTATTGCTGCATTTTCGAAGGTAATATATAAGAGCAAATACATATGTATTCCTTACACACTACTTAACCTAAATTATCGAAGGACAAACACACACACCCATGCCCGAGGGAGTACTCGAACCTCCGCCGGGACCAGCCGCATTAAGGTGAATAACGTCGTAATATTCTGCTGGATGCGACCCTATTGCTATAGAGAATTTAATGGGTAGTACTAGCGCCTTGAGTAGCTGTTCTGTTTAACAGACAGAAAAGAAAACCATATTTTCCTGTGGCATTCTATTTCATAGCTGTGTCAGTGTATTGTGAGAAGTTGAATAGTGTTGTTTGCTAGTAGCAGAACGAGGTGAGTTACACTGCTATTGTCATTATTCCAATATTTGATCATACTAGAGTTGTTCGCGCAGCGAGCTGGTGACCACAAGTTTGTTTCAGCTAACTGTGCAGATTAATAAACAGGAAATCAGAACAAATGACTGCTGAAATCTCAAATCGATTATTGAAAAATATTTCAGTTATGCGAGACTTTGTTTATCGTCATTAACAGAAAAGTTTATTAATACGAACCGGTTATAACACCCACCATATTATTGCACCATAATGTTGTTTGCTAATAGCAGAACGAGATGAGTTACACTGCTATTGTCATTATTCCAATATTTGATCATACTAGAGGTGTTCGCGCTGCGAGCTGGCGACCGCAAGTTTGTTTCAGCTAACTGTGCAGATTAATAAACAGGAAATCAGAACAAATGACTGCTGAAATCTCAAATCGATTATTGAAAAATATTTCAGTTATGCGAGACTTTGTTTATCGTCATTAACAGAAAAGTTTATTAATACGAATCGGTTATAACACCCACCATATTATTGCACCGTAATGTTGTTTGCTAATAGCAGAACGAGATGAGTTACACTGCTATTGTCATTATTCCAATATTTGATCATACTAGAGTTGTTCGCGCAGCGAGCTGGTGACCACAAGTTTGTTTCAGCTAACTGTGCAGATTAATAAACAGGAAATCAGATCAAATGACTGCTGAAATCTCAAATCGATTATTGAAAAATATTTCAGTTATGCGAGACTTTGTTTATCGTCATTAATAGAAAAGTTTATTAATACGAATCGGTTATAACACCCACCATGTTATTGCACCATAATGTTGTTTGCTAATAGCAGAACGAGATGAGTTACACTGCTATTGTCATTATTCCAATATTTGATCATACTAGAGGTGTTCGCGCTGCGAGCTGACGACCGCAAGTTTGTTTCAGCTAACTGTGCAGATTAATAAACAGGAAACCAGAACAAATGACTGCTGAAATCTCAAATCGATTATTGAAAAATATTTCAGTTATGCGAGACTTTGTTTATCGTCATTAACAGAAAAGTTTATTAATACGAATCGGTTATAACACCCACCATATTATTGCACCGTAATGTTGTTTGCTAATAGCAGAACGAGATGAGTTACACTGCTATTGTCATTATTCCAATATTTGATCATACTAGAGGTGTTCGCGCAGCGAGCTGGTGACCACAAGTTTGTTTCAGCTAACTGTGCAGATTAATAAACAGGAAATCAGAACAAATGACTGCTGAAATCTCAAATCGATTATTGAAAAATATTTCAGTTATGCGAGACTTTGTTTATCGTCATTAATAGAAAAGTTTATTAATACGAATCGGTTATAACACCCACCATGTTATTGCACCATAATGTTGTTTGCTAATAGCAGAACGAGATGAGTTACACTGCTATTGTCATTATTCCAATATTTGATCATACTAGAGTTGTTCGCGCAGCGAGCTGGTGACCACAAGTTTGTTTCAGCTAACTGTGCAAATTAATAAACAGGAAATCAGAACAAATGGCTGCTGAAATCTCAAATCGATTATTGAAAAATATTTCAGTTATGCGAGACTTTGTTTATCGTCATTAACAGAAAAGTTTATTAATACGAATCGGTTATAACACCCACCATATTATTGCACCGTAATGTTGTTTGCTAATAGCAGAACGAGATGAGTTACACTGCTATTGTCATTATTCCAATATTTGATCATACTAGAGTTGTTCGCGCAGCGAGCTGGTGACCACAAGTTTGTTTCAGCTAACTGTGCAGATTAATAAACAGGAAATCAGAACAAATGACTGCTGAAATCTCAAATCGATTATTGAAAAATATTTCAGTTATGCGAGACTTTGTTTATCGTCATTAACAGAAAAGTTTATTAATACGAATCGGTTATAACACCCACCATGTTATTGCACCATAATTTTAGTTAGGATCAGACGCATTATTCGATATTGTAGGGCCGCGCGGGATTAGCCGAGCGGTCTATGGCGCTGCAGACATGGACTGTGCGGCTGGTCCCGGCGGAGGTTCGAGTCTTCCCTTGGGCGTGGTTGTGTGTGTGTGTGTGTGTTTGTCCTTAGGATGATTTAGGTTAAGTAGTGTGTACGCTTAGGGCCTGATGACCTTAGCAGTTAAGTCCCATAAGATTTCATACACATTTGAACATTTTGAACATGTTGTAGGGTTCCCTTGGAACACACGTTATTACAAAGTGCAGTGTGGGAGTGGCGGCGTTATTACGGGAGTAGAATTCATTATGAAAAGGAAGGTAAGGTAGAGGGTGAGTTATTGTGAACAGTCCAGTAATGGGGTTGTTCTCTTCAAATTCAACAGCAAACTAAAGCCGACAACGATATTTCAGGTGTAACGTAGGCGTTACAAGCAGAAGATGAAGAGATAGAGAAAGTGTGTGAGGATACTGAACAGGAATATAGTATGCAAAGGAGGACTGAATGCGGTTGTAGGGGAAGGAGTAGAAGGAAAAGTTACAGGGAAGTATGGGCTTGATAGCCCGCCCGGTTAGCCATGCGGTCTAACGCATTGCTTTCCTGGCGGGAAGGCGTGCCGGTTTCCGGCACGAATCCTCCCGGCGGATTAGTGCTGAGGTCCGGTGTGCCGGCCAGTCTGTAGATGGTTTTTAAGGCGGTTTTCCATCTGCCACGGCGATTGCGGGCCGGTTCCCCTTATTCCGTCTCAGTTTCAATCAGTTTCACTATGTCGGCGATTGCTGCGCAAACAGTTTCTCCACGTAAGCGTACACCATAATTACTCTACCACTCAATCATTGGGGTTACCCTTGTCTGGTGTGAGACGTCCCCGGAGGGGGGGGGGGGGGGGAGGGGGTGCTGGGGGCCGAACCGCACAATAACCCTGGGTTCAGTGTGGGCGGCGGTGGGGTCAGTGAACTGCTGTAGCCTGTTGTGAATCACTGAGGGCTACGGTGGGGACGAAGCCTCTCCGTCGTTTCTAGGTCCACTGTTCCATACAATACAGGAAAATATAATTGGTTTGCTAGTACGAATGAGAGGCGAGAAAGACTAACTCAGTGCAACAATAAATTTTAGGTAGTAATAGCGAGTAGTCTGTTCAAGAATCAGAAGAGTGGGAGATATACTTCAAAAGATTCAGAAACAGTGGAACATACCAGCTAGATTACGTCATGGTCCGACAGAGATTCCGAATCAGATACTGGATTGTTAAGTTTACTCAGGAGCAGATATAAACTCAGATTACAATTAAGTAGCGATTAAGAGTAAATTGAAGTTTAAGAGAATCTTCCAGAAGAAAGAGCGTGGAAGGCAAAGGGATAGTGAAGTACTGAGGAATGCTGAGATGTCGTTGAAGTTCACTAACGATATCGATACTGTGATAAGAATACCACAACAGGCAGTTTGCCTGAAGACGAGTGGACATCTCTAAACAGAGCAATCACAGATGTTGTACAGTCAAACATAGGTACAAATGAGGTAACTCCGAAATAGCCTTGAGTAGCAGAAGAAATACAGGGTTATTACAAATGATTGAAGCGATTTCACAGCTCTACAATAACTTTATTATTTGAGATATTATCACGATGCTTTGCACACGCATACAAGAACTTAAAAAGTTTTTTTAGGCATTCACAAATGTTCGATATGTGCCCCTTTAGTAATTCGGGAGACATCAAGCCGAAAATCAAGTTCCTCCCACACTCGGCGCAGCATGTCCCCATCAATGAGTTCGAAAGCATCGTTGATGCGAGCTCGCAGTTCTGGCACGTTTCTTGGTAGAGGAGGTTTAGACACTGAATCTTTCACATAACCCCACAGAAAGAAATCGCATGGGGTTAAGTCGGGAGAGCGTGGAGGCCATGACATGAATTGCTGATCATGATCTCCACCACGACCGATCCATCGGTTTTCCAATCTCCTGTTTAAGAAATGCCGAACATAATGATGGAAGTGCGGTGGAGCACCATCCTGTTGAAAGATGAAGTCGGCGCTGTCGGTCTCCAGTTGTGGCATGAGCCAATTTTCCAGCATGTCCAGATACACGTGTCGTGTAACGTTTTTTTTCAAAGAAGAAAAAAGGGCCGTAAACTTTAAACCGTGAGATTGCACAAAACAGGTTAACTTTTGGAGAATTGCGAATTTGCTGCACGAATGCGTGAGGATTCTCTACCGCCCAGATTCGCACATTGTGTCTGTTCACTTCAACATTAAGAAAAAATGTTGCTTCATCACTGAAACCAAGTTTCGCACTGAACGCGTTCTCTTCCATGAGCTGTTGCAACCGCGCCGAAAATTCAAAGCGTTTGACTTTGTCATCGGGTGTCAGGGCTTGTAGCAATTGTAAACGGTAAGGCTTCTGCTTTAGCCTTTTCCGTAAGATTTTCCAAGCCGTCGGCTGTGGTACGTTTAGCTCCCTGCTTGCTTTATTCGTCGACTTTCGCGGGCTACGCATGAAACTTGCCCGCACGCGTTCAACCGTTTCTTCGGTCACTGCAGGCCGACCCGTTGATTTCCCCTTACAGAGGCATCCAGAAGCTTTAATCTGCGCATACCATCGCCGAATGGAGTTAGCAGTTGGTGGATCTTTGTTGAACTTCGTCCTGAAGTGTCGTTGCACTGTTATGACTGACTGATGTGAGTGCATTTCAAGCACGACATACGCTTTCTCGGCTCCTGTCGCCATTTGTCTCACTGTGCTCTCGAGTGCTCTGGCGGCAGAAACCTGAAGTTTTTCTACGTATCTGTAGTGTGTCGTGACAATATGTCAATGAATGGAGCTACAGTGAATTTATGAAATCGCTTCAATCATTTGTAATAGCCCTGTACTGCAATTGTTTTACGAAAGAAGCAAGTACAAAAATGTTCAGGAAAAACAGTAATACAGAAATATAAACAAATAGGACAGGCAGGGAAGCTATGGCGAAATGGCTACAGGTAAGTATGAAGACTTCGAAAAAGAAAGGATAATAGGAAGGACCGATTCAGGATATAGATATGACACTGAAATGAACAGCAAGGGTGGCAACATTAAGACTGCAGTCATAATCCCACAGTTAAACGCAGAGGAGAGAGTGGGTAAATGGAAGGGGTACATTGAACACCTCTATAAATTTTCTGATGACGCTATTAAAGAAGAAATTGAAGGTAAAATAGAAGAGATACTGGATCCAATAACAGACTGAACGTCTAAAACAGCCGTGAAAGGCTTGAGATCAAATGAGGCAGAAGGAATAGTTAACATCCCATAGGAATTTTTGAAATCAGTGAGGCAATCAAAAGATTATTCAGTTTCATGTTTAGAAACTATGACATAGGCGACTTACCATCAGACTTTCGAAGAAATATCATCTGTACAATTCTGAAGATAGAAAGAGAAAATAAGTGTGAGAATTATCGCACAAACAGCGTAACAGCTCATGTATCAAAGCTGACAACTAGAATAATAAACAAAAGAAAGGAAAAGAAAATAGAGAATCTGTCAGTTGACCATCAGTCTGACTTCAGGTAATGTAAACGCACCAGAGAGGCAGTTCTGACCTTCCGGTCGATAAAGGAAGGAAGACTGAAGAAAAATCAAGACGCAGTTGTGTGATTTGTTGATCTAGAATAAGCATTCGTCAATGTAAAAAGGTGCAAGATATTTGAAATTCTGAGTAAAATAGCAATAATCTATAGGGAAAGACGGGTAATATACAGGGTGTTACAAAAAGGTACGGCCAAACTTTAAGGAAACATTCCTCACACACAAATAGAGAAAAGATGTTATGTGAACATGTGTCCGGAAACGCTTAATTTCCATGATAGAGTTCATTTTAGTTTCGTCAGTATGTACTGTACTTCCTCGATTCACCGCCAGTTGGCCCAGTTGAAGGAAGGTAATGCTGACTTCGCTGCTTGTGTTGACATGCGACTCATTGCTCTACAGTACTAGCATCAAGCACATCAGTACGTAACATCAACAGGTTAGTGTTCATCACGAACGTGGTTTTGCAGTCAGTGGAATGTTTACAAATGCGGAGTTGGCAGATGCCCATTTGATGTATGGATTAGCACGGGACAATAGCCGTGGCGCGGTACGTTTGTATCGAGACAGATTTCCAGAACGAAGTGTCCCGACAGACGTTCGAAGCAATTGATCGGCGTCTCAGGGAGCACGGAACGTTCCAACCTATGACTCGCGACTGGGGAAGACCTAGAACGACGAGGACACGTGCAATGGACGAGGCAATTCTTCGTGCAGTTGACGATAACCCTAATATCAGCGTCAGAGAAGTACGTTGACCACGTCACTGTATGGAGAGTGCTACGGGAGAACCAGTTGTTTCCTTACCATGTACAGCGTGTGCAGGCACTATCAGCAGCTGACTGGCCTCCACGGGTACACTTCTGCGAATGGTTCATCCAACAATGTGTCAATCCTCATTTCAGTGCAAATGTTCTCTTTACGGATGAGGCTTCATTCCAACGTGATCAAATTGTAAATTTTCACAATCAACATGTGTGGGCTGACGAGAATCCACACGCAATTGTGCAATCACGTCATCAACACAGGTTTTGTGTGAACGTTTGGGCAGGCATTAATGGTGATGTCTTGATTGGGCCCCATGTTGTTCCACCTTCGCTCAATGGAGCACGTTATCATGATTTCATACGGGATACTCTACCTGTGCTGCTAGAACATGTACCTTTACAAGTACGACACAACATGTGGTTGATGCACGATGGAGCTCCTGCACATTTCAGTCGAAGTGGTCGTACGCTTCTCAACAACAGATTCGGTGACCGATGGATTGGTAGAGGCGGACCAGTTCCATGGCCTCCACGCTCTCCTGACCTCAACCCTCTTGACTTTCATTTATGGGGGCATTTGAAAGCTCTCCTCTACGCAACCCCGGTACCAAATGTAGAGACTCTTCGTGCTCGTATTGTGGACGGCTGTGATACAATACGCCATTTTCCAGAGTTGCATCAGCGCATCAGAGATTCCATACGACGGAGGGTGGATGCATGTATCCTCGCTAACAGAGGACATTTTGAACATTTCCTGTAACAAAGTGTTGGAAGTCACGCTGGTACGTTCTGTTGCTGTCTGTTTCCATTCCATGATTAATGTGATTTGAAGAGAAGTAATAAAATGAGCTCTAACATGGAAAGTAAGCGTTTCAGGACACATGTCCACATAACAAATTTTCTTTGTGCGTGAGGAATGTTTCCTGAAAGTTTTGCCGTACCTTTTTGTAACACCCTGTATAATGAGTACAGTAACCAGGAGGGACAAACAAGAGTGGGAGACGAAGAACGAAATCGTCGAATCAAAAATCACGTAATTGTGCGGGTACTATGGGAAGCAAACGCTGGGATATGCGGAAGTTTGGGTCTGTCCGTGAAGTGTGCTCAGATAGCCGAAGCAGTGAAGTCGATTACTCATGTGAAGAGAGAAATTAGGTTTCGAGTCCCGGTCCGGCACAAATTTTCATTTGTTTCCAGTTGATTATGTAATATGGTGGTACCGTATTCGCAGTTTGAATATATTTCAAGAAAACAATTATATTCGTGTCAGCTGTACTGTGATTGCTAAAGGTTAGTACTACAGAAGTTTATTGGTTCGCATCTGTTGTCGAAATTGAAAACATGCTGAAACTCTAACGACAAAAAAGTCTTCGTAATGCATATTGAAATAAATGAACATCGTTAAAAATGACTTGGCTTTCCGGACAGGTCGACTCATAGTTGTAGCTGGATCTCATCATGATCATAACCTGCAAATGGTGGCTGGAGTAGCTGCACACTTAGTCGTTGGCTCTGTGCCAACAACAGCATCTAATTTTATGTTAGTCAGGTGAGAGCCTCTCGCTGTCGAAGTGAGGTCTGTCTGAGGTGACGCATGGCTGAAGATTAACTTTCTGCAGTCTGCGTATGACAATGAAGACCAGGTTGTCTCCGTCTTTCTGTCGTTACGTAATTTTGATTGGTTGAATGATACACATTACGAATGCCTACCGGTAATAAGTTATCTTAAAAGACACTAGTCTCCCTCCCTTAATCTTTTTCAGTTGATTAACCATTTACGAATTTCGTAGTACTTGGCGCTCGAATGCTGTATCCTATTCTCTCCCTCTCTCTGTCTACGCTCGCCTGTCGGCCAATAATGGCAGACCTATGTAAGTGCAACCGTGTTTCTTTCTTCCACTCCCAAATCGTTTAGGTTAACCAACGGTAGCTGTTTTTGTAGTTCATTAAACATTTTGTGTTGTGGGGCCTGGGAGTGGTGGCGGTGTTTTACGGTCTTCGAGAGTGCCTTGATCTCTTACGTTCCCACTACACTTTCTCAGACACTATCTTAGCGATCTGTGTATTTGGCCGAATTCTCACTGCCTGTCGTGCCGTTCCCAAAAGGATTTCTTCCTGGACTCTGCCAAAACAGCACCCGTCCCCAAACCAAACACAGCTCATTCGAAACAGACTGCATTGTTCCCACATAGCGTAGAGATACAGTGTGCGTTGTGACCTTTAGAGCTCCGGTGCCGAGTCGGCTTACATCAAAGCACTGTACAGTGTGACCCCCTGACGTAGTTCTTTGTGTACGTTCTTGTGCCTTCCGCGAATTCTGCTGTGACTGTTTCCCCGCCAGCTGACACGACACACAGCACGTGCTCTTGCCTACAGCGAAGTCCAATATGCCTCCATAGACGCTTCTTATTTATTTTTACATACAATTAATTCAACATAGGAAATTGCAATCTACATTAGTTAAGTACTGCAATTACTGGTATTAATTCATATTTCATTTATTCGTTGAGATTAGTTAACTGGATAGACTTTTTATTTCGGGTTTCACATCAGTTACGGGATAGTTTGGTAAAAACGGAAGTGCAACAGTTTGGAGCACAGCACTGTTTGGTAACGAATCATGAACTGTGGGAAAATCAGAACAGAAGAGAATCGAAAGGTTTAAATGTAGTGCTATAGTTGAATGTGTAAGAATTGGACAGGATAATCAGGTGAGGAATGAGGAAGTTCTCCGCAGAGAAAAGGAATATTTGGAAAAAACTGACAAGAAGAATGGACAGCATGGCCAGACGTCTGTTAAGGCATCGGGGTATAGCCTCCAGAGTACTAGAGGGAACTGTTACAGGTAAAAACTGTACAGGAAGACGGAGACCGTATTACATCCAACAAATGCGTTGGGTGCAAGAGGTACTCTGAGATGAAGAGCTGGCGCAGGAGAGGAATTCAAGGCACTTCGCAGCATCAAACCAATCAGAAAAAAAGGTAGACAGTGATCCTGGATACCTTTCCTGTCCAAGTCCCCGGAAAACAAAACTGATTAAAAACCGGAAAAGTTGGCAAACCTGCCATTCAAACAGGCATAACGGTACTTATGATCTGCGATGAGGACATCTGGCTGAATGAGGAATTAGATGAAGCCTTGTGTTATAAAACACGTACATAAAAAGCTGCCCTGCAGGATTTCCCTTTCTCTCAGTTTTCAGAAACTCGGTCTTCAGTTGACAGAATTGGCAATCACACTCGAACAGAAGTAACCAATTAGCTGGGAATACCAGAAAAAGTTGCACACTGCTGAGACAATTCAATTCTACACAGAATCTAGACGATCTGAATGTGCAATAGTATAAATTAAATGCCTGTAGCGACATATCATGAAGTAAAGGGTGCTGCTTCCAGACTCCCGAAACAAGACGAAACACGATGATAATTTGTGTACTACAAAGTGCTGAAAGATGTACCAGGAAACCATTATATGTGCCATGGGTGTCTTTTAGTCTGTACTTGATCTGATAACGAAGTACAGTGCTAACGCAGGCATAAGTGTTTCGAAGCATGCTGTTCAATGCACATTGTTGAACACTGGGCTCCCGAGCAGGCAAGCCCTACGTGTTCTCATGTTGACATCGTTAATTACTATTGCAGCTGGCACAGGACCATGAAGATTCGATTCGACTACGGATCAATGGAAACGTATTAGCTGGTCGGCCGGCCGCTGTGACCGAGCGGTTCTAGGCGCTTCAGTCCGGAACCGCGCTGCTGCTACGGTCGCAGGTTCGAATCCTGCCTCGGGCATGGATGTGTGTGATGTCCTTAGGTTAGTTAGGTTTAAGTAGTTCTAGGTCTAGGGGACTGATGACCTCAGATGTCAAGTCCCATGGTGCTTAGAGCCATTTGAACCATTTAATTGGTCGGATGAATCACGTCTCGTGTTGAACCAGTAGTATACGACCTTTCTACTACAGCACCTGTGTGCTAAGAAACGAAAACGGACTGAGAGTAAAGTGTCAAGCAGCAGCTAAAATGAGAATTGCGCAAACTTCCACATTTGGGGCCGCCTAGTAGATGAAGGAATGCTGCTATCTTGGAAGCAAATTTAAGAGTGATAGACGAATCAAGGAGGACGTAAAACGCGTTCCTCATTCTTACGAGTATATCAAACATAAGCCTCAATTTGAGGAAGACTTTTTTGAGATTGTACATCTGCAGCACAACATTGTGTGGAAGTGAATCATGGACTGTGAGGAAACTGGAATGAATAGGATCGACGTGTCTGCGATGTAATGATACAGAAGAATGAAGAAAATTGTTTTTATAATTAATAAGGAGGTCCTCCACAGAATCTACGAGGAAGAAATATATTAATAGAAGCAGACGAAATGGCGTGTGTTAACACATCAGTAGTAGAAGGAATCGTAGAGGGCAAACACTGCGGGGGAAGGCAGAGATTGGAAGTATCCTACAAATGGTGGAGGACGTTGTGTGTAAGTGCCATTGTTAGACGAAGAGTTGGGTACAGACAGGAAAAGTTGCGGGCTGCATCAAGTCACTCAGAAGTCAGTTGATGCAAACCTTTACGGTCAGGATCAGAAGGAGGAAAGGATGGAAGATTAAAGTTTAGCGTCTCGTTGACAGCGCAGTCATTAGAGAAGGACCACAAGCTTTGATTACGAAAGTATGGGGAAGAAATCCCTTTTCAAAGAAACCATCGTGGTATTTGCCTAGAGCGATTCAGGGAAATCACGCAAAACACTAAATCTGGATAGCCGCGCAGGGATTTGAACAATCGTCTTCCCGAATGCAAGTCCTGTTCGCTAACAACTGCGCTATCTCACTCAGAAACATGTGATAGATGATCCTAAACTGAGCACTTTGTGATACGAGCCTAATAGTCGTAAATTGACCTTTTTAGTGTCTATATCTTATAGTAACAACTTAAGCTCGAAACAAATGTTTAAAATACTACTGCCAATTCTACTGCATATTTTACGGCATAATCTATTGACATGTTGAACTCTGAGTTCAAAATTATTTGGTCCCAGTGCTTACGCAAGTTCTTTTCTTAAGGGATGCAATTGTTGCTCCGCCCCACACTCTCCTAACTGTATCTACAAAGTGTGCATTTCATGGACAACTTGGTTCTTACTTATTGATGGCTCTCCTCCACGTGATCCACCATCATCTCATCGAAGTCTACAAGAAGAAAACATCTTTGTCAACAATCTTTACCAAGTCTCTGTGGCTTGAAAGAACCCGTTTCGCATAATTCACGGTGATAAATTTCCTCCGTGGCTCCTAATGGAAGGACTTCTCTCAGGTACTACGTAATGCTACACTGTACAGTATATGCATATTTGCAAGTTCCTTTAAGGGGTAATAGTGCATCTTCGAAAACTCTGAACGAGATCCTGTACGTGTGCTTACTATCTATCTGAACACCTAGAAATTTGAACTGTTCCGTTTCACTGATCATATGCACATTCTGTGGAATTAAAACTTCGGGTTTTGTTGAATTGTATACTCAACACAGAGCATAATGTATCGTTTCTCAAGAAAGCGTCAACAAAAACAATGTGGCAGATGTTCATGAGCATCTACAGTATGTACGTCGCATGCGTCACTTGTTCAAGAGCTCCAACCGCCTGAAATGTACAAATCTGACTATTGGTTTCTTGTATTAAAAGACTGAGTTTAGAGTCCTCTAACGTCTGTACAGTTATGATTCTAAGGTTTTGGACGCGCTATACAGAGTAGCATGAGGCTTGTGAGGTGTGTTTAAGTGCATAAATCTAGAGGTTCGTTGCCACTGAATCTGCAGACACTACTGACGTAGCGTTATATGCTGCTGCCGAAGGTTTGATGTTGATAGTATTGCTGGTGCAGACGATGTATATAATGCTTTTGGTCGGTTTATGAGATGGCTGTGACGCCAATAACAAGGTAACATCAGGTGGAGTAGTAAAGCTTGATGGGACAACATATCAAGGATGGTGTTTTGATCATACTAAACGGTGCTAGGATTACAGAAACAGGAAGATATGAAGACAGCGATATGTTGATAGTAAGGATAAGAATTAAAATAAGAGAAATGAGGCAAAGGGTATGACATGCTGGGGGGAGGGGGGGATAGATGTTTTTGAAGTGATTGTGCGAAAATATATGCTATTTTGTGCCATTGGTCGTCGGCAGAGGAAGCAGAGAGGTGCCAATTTGATGAATTTGCATAGGGAGTTCGGTATTAATGAGAGGTGGTTTAGATTAGATTTGCATTTGTCGGAGTATACTGGACGTTCTCGGTTGTAGATACTCCACGTATGAGAGGACTGATGTTGATACACAAAGAATCTCAAAGCTTGAGCATGTATAGGGATTCGAGTCGTTTTTAGAAGGATAATCTTTGCTATTACGCTTTTGGATGGGCATAGTTTCTGGGGACAGCTTTGAAATTATGAATTTTGTGCGGTATTGAGATGATGCATTTTGGATTAAAAGTCCAAGAATGAAAAGAGTAGGATAAGTGACTCTATAACTAATCCAGAATTAATGCCATTTATTATTTTTAGTATACAATGTAAATTATTTCATCATCAATTTGATCGGTGGCGATTATGATTTTGACTTGTTGGTTACACCTCGGAATACCATTGACTGGCGAGATGGCAATAATGATTCAAATGCTGCAGTAATTGAGAAATAGTCGAATCAGATAAGTCATTGGAGATTGAAGGAAGGCTTTTAGTAAGTGTAGGGCGGCGGTATTTTGCCTTCGTACATTATCAGTCAACTTAATTAATTTGATCGATTAGATTAACATATTTATAGCGTCTGGGATCAAAGGGATCAGTTTATTAACTGTAGTGGCAGATACTGGAAGCTCAACAACTAGATCTGTAGTACTACATGCTTTAAAAAATTATTTTTACATTTGCTAGGACAGTGAGAGAGACTGAGGAAGCAACGGAATTTGGGCAGGTTTGGGCCGAGCTGGCAGTTTTTTCTCAGCAGCTGAAGGCCAGAATTTTAGAGCCCGCCACAAAGTCATCCGGTGATGTGGCCCTGCGAAGACCGTCTCCCATTTTCAGGGGCATCGCCGACGTTTGAAAGGGGGCACTAAAGACAACCATCCAAAAAGAATAACCTGCAGTTCTTCAGCCCTATCAGAGTGTGGTTCAAGTTCTAAGTTCTAGGGGACTGATGACCTCAGATGTTAAGTCCCATAGTGCTCAGAGCCATTTGAACCATGTGCCACAGCTTGAGACATAGGGAACCGTAACGATAAATATGTCCAGTTCCATTAGATTACTCTCTGAGCTCTCTGATGTCAGCACCAGTCAAGGTGCAGATTATTACTAATGAAGAGGCTAGACAGTATCAACCATTTAAGTGTTTCTGTCGGGGAAATGGGGGACGCGATTTCTGGAAAGAAGGCATTTGTTGTGCCAATGGAATTAATTGAATGTTGTAATTGTACAGATTCAATTTCGCAATTTCTTGATCTTTTGCAATAAATATCCACTGTTCTTACCTAACTAGGATTATTCTTTACCCCGCTCGTCCTGAAAATATTAATTAAATAATTTTTGTGTTATGTGTGAGGCCGTCAACCACAGTAGTGCTTGTCAGCTCGTAACATTTCACAATCACGACCCACCCCAGTGTTACCTAAGAAGGTATGGAATATTCGGCTGGTTTGATTATGATTAAACTTTTACGAAGAATGATCTAGGTAATGTTCATGGTGGAAGTAATTCCTGGTGTCACAGACGTCGTTTCTGTTATACTGAACAAAGAACGCGGCGCCACAGCAAAGTCAGCAATGCATATCGGTACCACAGACATTAGAGATGTCTCGCTGCAATCCGCAGTGACGAATGGGAAAGGCTAAAGAAGACACGCCGCCTCTCTCAGCACAGCAGCGCCCTTGCATGGAGGTGAATATACAGTCGAGCGAGGGAACTTTCTGCCCAGTTCGTGACGGCAACTGAAGCAGTCAAACACTTCGAGTAGGATTAGTTATTCAATTCTCAGATGGAAAAGTACTTTTGTAAATGTTGAGAACCGTTTGTTAACTAGAGCTTCAAGTGACGCTTTAGTAGTCAATGACATCTGTAAATTATCAAGCACTGCTATAGCAAAGGATGTACCAAGTTATTTAAATCTTCTTATTCATTCACGTAATAAAGTGAATGATATTTTATTTGCTGTAGTTCCAGTGAGCCATCTCCCAGAGCAATCAAAGAAGCCATTGTTTCGGCCAGACGACTGTAGTTTCTGTCAATAAAATTCTTCTGGGCTGTTGACCGCATTGTCAATACATAAAACTGTCCGACGTTTCGGCCACTATTGCAAATAGCCTTCCTCAGGGCTTTGTGCTGAGCTGACTGCTGAATGAGAGAGACTATATCTTACACGTAGCGGAGGGAGCTGATTACGTAAACAGTATTTGATCTAAAGTCTCTCTCACTCAACAGTCAGTTTAGTACAAAGCCCTGAGGAAGGCCACAAGCAACAGTGGCCGAAACGTCAGGCAGTTTTATATATCGACAATACGGTCAACAGCACAGAACAATTTTATTGACAGTGACAACGGCCGCAGAAGCTTACGCTTACAGACTGTAGTTTCGTCTGGTGGTAACAGTTTGCATGACGGACGTGTTCAGCATCTGGCAGTTTGAGACGTTTACATGGAATTATAGTCTTCGAACGTGATTAGGTGCGTGTGAGGGGCCTGATTAGAACGCGGCGCCTAGCCCGGCGCTGCTGGACGCCGCTCACCTGCCGGCAGCGCTGGTGCCGGGTTTGGCCACCTGCCGGCAGCCGTGCAGCGAGGTCTGCGCGGAGAACTCCGCCGCGAAGCGCCTCCACATGGCGTGGCGGGGCGCCGCGACTGCTAACGAGCCCAGCGCAAACTGCGCTCGCGCGCAACGAAAACAAACACCTTTCCGTGTCACAAGACTGATTGCTGTTTGCCCGCAAGCGACTGACTTCGTAGATAACGAGAGCGAATGATAGCAATGATTAATGATCTTGCGGGCCAGATGAGAGTGATAAATTCTCACGTCACTAGAGAAACATCTCGATGCAAAAATACTCCCTCCATTATTCTGCTTTTTCTATTAGAGGTTCTTGTGATCAAAACACCAATTACGTCTAAACATGGATGGGTGAAGATACAACTCTGCATTCTAAGACAGTGTTTCTGTTTCCATAGCATATTTAGAGACTTGTTTCGTTCATTTCCATTCGTCAATTGTTCCCTGAATTTCTTCTCATTCGTATTCTGTCTATATTACCTTTTACCACATCGCACCCCGGTAAGAACAGTGACAAAACTAAAAAAATGAAATACTTGAGATAAAGCGACTGAAAGCAAAACTTATACTGAAATAATACAAGCGTCCCTTAATTTTAAATAAGTGATTCTGTCAGTAAATTCCGTCATAGTCTATTCAAATGTCACATGGACATATAGTTCTGTACAAGTAGAATAAGAGCTGGTATGGGGTAATTATTAATTAATTCTTCATATTATGTCACTTTTCCTGATATTCCAAAAACTCGAACCTCCATCACAAAAATTTGTATTTCAGCTAAAATAAAAAAAAAACAACTCGAAATCGTATTAGAAAAATGCAAAGTTGTAATTTATGAAAATTAATACAATTTAGTAAGGAACATAGATTAGGTACAATTTATGGAACACTATTTACAAAAAATACAGAATCATAAATGTGTTATTTAATGTGGAAGTACTTTTCGCAAAGGAAAGCCATTGTGTATTAACTTTTTTTATAGCAGAAACTTCCATTTTTGCCTTATATGCTGCTACACACGAAATTTCCTAATATTTACAGCAACTGTAATCGTCAAAAGAGTGTCTGTTCACCGGGCGAGGTAGCGCAGTGGTTAGCACACAGGACTTGCATTCAGAGGGGAGGAGGGGGGAGGGGGGGGGAGACGGTTCAAACCTGCTTGAGGCCTTCCTGATTTACGTTTTCCGTGATTTCCCGAAATCGTTTTAGGGAAGTTCCGGGATGGTGTCTTTGAAAGGGTCTCCTCCCCCAAATCAGCCAACCAACCAACAGTGTCTGTTCCATCAGACGTGTATGCACGTCTGAAGGACATTGTAATGTAAGATACAGACACTGTATAATCACTGACATTGTAATAATCATTGACATTAAATATTCTGTTTCACCTCATACATGAAAAATTTCACAACTCCGGATCTGCGGCTCTTTTTAAATGACCCATGGACACCTGCTAGTAGCAATGCTGAAGTGATACTTTTCTTGTCATGGCGAATCATGAAGTAGCCTACAACAAAACTGGCACAACTGTCATCAAGTGCATAAATTGGGAGATAGATATATGACGTTTTTAGTGCACGTTGGAACAGTTCACACCTATTTTTCACTGATAAAATTAAAAACTGCCGAATTTTCTCTTGTGTCACTTTTCTTGCCGGGGTCCAACATTGTAATTTTAATTTTCTGTTGATCCCACATTACTTTCTGGCCAGTCAAGTGTAGCTGACAACAGCTGAATGACAATACTTAGGTTATGGTAAGGTACTTGTAGAATAGCAGTAAATCTTCTTTAGAGACAGAGAAAAATCCTTCACTTTTCCATGAACAATTTATTTGTAGGATTTACATAAAAATCAAATAATTTACCGGTCATCTTAAGATGTGTTAGCGGCTAGTAAGTTGCTCGGTCATTTATTGATTTTATAAACTGTTCATGGTCTCAGTATTGATTCGAGTTCGCACTATTTGTAGACAGCATTTCCGAGCAACTTACTCCCGAGGTACACGTATCATTGTAATAACTTCCGTAAGCGTGTGACTCTGTGAAACGAGTGCACTCAATCAGCTACCGCCAGTCTTCAGTAAAACTAGCTCAGTGACCAAGTTTTGATAGAAAAACATTATACAGCACAGCGTTTATTATGTCTTGAGTGTGTTTTACCTACGTCTATCTAAAGTCCATTCAGAGTAAAAATGTTCAAATGTGTGTGAAATCGTAAGGGACTTGACTGCTAAGGTCATCAATGCGTAAGCTTACACACTACTTAACATAAATTATCGTCCGCAGCTCGTGGTCGTGCGGTAGCGTTCTCGCTTCCCGCGCCCGGGTTCCCTGGTTCGATTCCCGGCGGGGTCAGGGATTTTCTCTGCCTCGTGATGACTGGGTGTTGTGTGCTGTCCTTAGGTTAGTTAGGTTTCAGTAGTTCTAAGTTCTAGGGGACTGATGACCATAGATGTTAAGTCCCATAGTGCTCAGAGCCATTTTTTGAACCTAAATTATCCTAAGGACAAACACGCACACCCATGCCCGAGGGAGGACTCGAACCTCCGCCGGGACCAGCCGCACAGTCCGTGACATTGAGAGTACATGCACATGAACACACTATTTACATTTTCCTTAGCCGTAAGGAATACACTTCGCACTCTTATTGTTTTAGTGCCTGAAGGGGGGGGGGGGGGTTGGATTGTTTTTGGGGGAGGAGACCAGACTGCCAGGTCATCGGTCTCATCGGATTAGGGAAGGACGGGGAAGGAAGTCGGCTGTGCCCTTTCAAAGGAACCATCCCAGCACTTTCCTGGAGCGATTTAGGGAAATGACGGAAAACCTAAATCAGGATGGCCGCACCCGGGATTGAACCGTCGTCCTCCCGAATGCGATTCCAGTGGTCTAGCCACTGCACTACCTCGCGTTTTAGTGCCCCGACTCGTTCACTCCGAGTCGAATTCTCAGATCAACTGACGAATAGTCTTTTCTGCAGATCCCAAAAGTTCATTACACTCCCTAACAGACTGAGTGTACACCTGCACCATATGTCGTCTTGGGCCCAGGATAGATTCGTAGAGGTAAAATTCGATACATCCGTACTCTTGTAAGCTGTACACGGGTAGCCATTGCGTTATAGTGTTGACACGGTGTAACAGTACTTTCTTTGAAATATTTCACGATAATTATCTACGTCCTGTATCTTTGTCTAAGATCAGCTGCCTTCACTCCTTTAACTTCTGGCGAATAAAATCGTTCATTTCCTCTGTAATAATGGATACCAGACCTGACATTCCGCCAAAAACCCTGCAATCGAAATCAAGAGGAGCAGAAATTCAATAGTTCACCCAAATATACCGGTCCTCGTTTGCTGTGGTTCTCTAAATGACCTTAACCTAATGTCACAACTGTTCCTTCCCCAAGAATTTAAACTAAATTAATTCATCCTTACACAACAAATATCGAGTGATTTTATTAACAGCGAAGAAATATGACTGTTGCTGCAGACTCATGTCTAGTGGGTGATATTCCCATTTTTAGTTTCGGTGCTTGTTAGAAGGCTGTTTTTCTCAAACAAGCTTCTAACAAACATAACAGTAAAAGCTCATTGTGAAACGCAAACTCGCTCACGTAAAGGTTAAAGTTACTAAAATTTTCCCAGTTATTATGCTGTGACCTGGGCGATCCGTTAGGTAGCCCATCGTTTCGCTCCCATATCCGGAGGACGTCCTCGGGTGGTCGTTGATTTAATGTCGATACGGCGCACACAAGCGGCCCGCCGTTGACTCAGTAGTCACAGATAGAATCCAGATGACCACGGCGTAGTAAAAGCTCAGAGACACACAGCGACATTTTCTACGTAACTTCACAGACTAGAAGACAACGTGTTAGTCTGCTGCAGGATACCGAAGCATATTGTACTCTCGATCTTAACGATATTCATCGAGCTAAAATATTTCTGTGTGGGCATTTCGTGTTCACGCAGTAGATTCTTTGTAAAAAAAAATCGGGTAAAATCATAAAACATGTGTTTTTTTAATACGAAATTTAGTTCAGTATCTTTAATACAGTGGTTACACAGAGTAGTATAATTGTTACAGAAAAGATAAATCACAAGTTATTATTATCGCTTCCCACTGTGCGTCCGATCGGCCAGCTACATAATCGCTTTGCACCGGTTTTCCATTTCTTTTCCGACGCTACCATAGCTTCCTCGTTCGCTGCGGACTTTTTGAGGTTTTTGGATACCTATCGAAACGCGTTTCTCTCTGAGTAGCGTTTTATATAGTTACAGGCAGAATTACTAGTCATATGAGACGACGTTTTCCATTACTTTCTAATTTTTATTTCAATGTCGATTTTCACTTACATTCCGGCGAATAATTTTACTTCTTAGGTCTTTATAAGTGCTATGCAAGCTCTTCACAATGACACTCGAATCAGAATCCCAGCTCAACGAGTTTCCAGACAACACCAATTTACAACTTTACCCAAAGCTAATCCGTAACAATCAGGCGCTTGCGCCTACAGTGGGACCACGACGTCATATGCAAAGGAAATACTGCGCGAGGAACACGTACAGGCATGACCCATCTGTTGTGGGGATGTACCACTCCGTGTGAAACACAGTTCGGTTCGATCTCACAC
The DNA here is from genome assembly GCF_023898315.1 of Schistocerca nitens. Lineage (NCBI taxonomy): Eukaryota > Metazoa > Arthropoda > Insecta > Orthoptera > Acrididae > Schistocerca > Schistocerca nitens. The sequence goes on from NC_064618.1 coordinate 604,478,071, forward strand.
GATATCTTGCAAATGACATTTCAAGCGAACAGATACATTCCGCCTTCCCAACTTTCCGAAAAATTTGAGACACCGTACCACTTTGTTGAATAATCATTCAGAATATCCTAATAAAGCCTTGGCTAAATACTTTGCTTTAGTGACGTAACACAGTATGTTACTCTGAAAGGCCGAAGTCAAACGAAACTGAAAGTACGAGTCAAAAACGAGCAACAATGATGTTAATTACTGCACGGCAATTCTTCTTAAATACGAATAAATGCGAGATACTGAACATAAACAAGCAAAATGTGAAAACCGCTGTGCATTTGTTGAACAAACCGTGCCGAATCCTCTAGTGAGACTTTCTCTTGAGCAATTTCAGAGGTACTTATGAAATTGTTTTGGGTGAAACGTCTAAGGAATCCAAAGGCGCACAACAATTGTGGATAAAGGCCTATAGTGGGCACAAGTAATTTCGCCCCTTTGTATGTACATACAAAGCTTCCCATTCTGGTGGTGAATGTTATCAATTACAAATACTAGTTCGTAGTTACGCCTGTAGAACGCTCTGACGCAGTAGCTAGTTTTACCACTGAGCAGTGAGGTTATCTTAATAAAAATGTTCTAATGTGTGTGAATTCCCAAGGGACCAAATTGCTGAGGTCAGCGGTCCCAAGACTTACACACTACTTAAACTAATTTATGCTAAGAACAACACACACACACACACACACACACACACACACACACACACACATATGCCCGAGGGAAGACTTGAACCTCCGGCGGGAGTGGCCGCGCAATCAGTGAAATGGAAGTTATCTTGTTTTCGCCGCCGACAAACACTTTTCGAGGTGGTGGATTGTGGCAATATTACTACAGATATACCTACGTAAATACGCATTATGGTATTTTTCTTGTATTACACACCTGTAAAGAATGATGTTACAGTATTTATATTATACTTTACACTCAACGTTAGACGACGATAAATTTTGTTTAAGAAGATGATGGTGTTGAAATTATGAGCTCCGTTGATTCTGGCAGCATGAGCCTGTAACATAAGAGAGCACAAATTATAATGACTCTGGAACATTTGTTCAGTTTTTTGTTGCGGAATCCTCGTAAAGTGTTAACGCCTAATTCAAAATAAATAAGCAAGACATAATAAGAAATCTAATGGCACTATCGAGCAAAGAATGGATCTAAAAAAGACAGAAAAATATGTGGACGATCATCGAGACGATTTCTAATTTGTACAATCATTTAACTACATTTAATTTAACAGAAGTGTGTTTCTTGTAATTTTTTTCTTATGCCACGGGCCTCATATTATAAGAACCATTTTTTTGCTTATTGCGTAAGCTTCCATAAAAGAAATTTCTTTCTGACACCAGGCATAATATTTCAAAAAGTGTATGACTCATAAGTAAAAGGCATGTCATAGTAAGTGCTGAGCAAGTTTGAAGTAAGTAGAACTGCAATAAAGTGGCGGCCTATTATACCACCAGTGGCGGCCTATTATACTACGTCTTCCTATATCGTAACAGGTCGACAGAGCCCATATGAAACAAAAGAGATCCTCCAATGACTCTACGCGTATTTAAACATTTAAGTAGTAATCACAGAAAGAAGGGAAAGATTAACTGTGAAGTCCTGTTAGACAAATTTGGAAAATCAGGTTTCAAATTAGACGACTTAGCAGTTCTGCTGTCTCATCCGGCTGCGTAGCCGACGTTGGTAATGCGCACCTGTGCGGTGGTTGTCGACTCGGAGGTGGATGAAATTGTCACTGCTAGAATCTGGCCGGCAAGGCGAGCAGGTGTGGTGGCTTAAAGTTCCTTTCCGCCATTGTCCTGTATTAAATTCGAAAGCTTTTCTCAGTGGGACGCAAAGTGAGGGCCGTTAGCGACCTCGACTGTGCAGGCAGGTAGGACAGCAGCACTGTTGTGTTGTCTGACAGGGCTTCTAGATTTTTCTAACAACACTAGACACTCTTGCTGTTCTTCCTACCGTTACTATTTAAGTACTTAAATAGAGTGAGTGTCAAGGGAAGGTATCTTTTGTGTTGTATCGATCTGTTGCGATATAGAAAGAGGCGGTATAATAAGCCACTACTTCTTTTTTGTTTATTGTCAATATTTATTTTCTTCAAACTTAAAACTTGCTGAGTATATATTGTGTGTTACATCCGCCTGGTAATCGATTTCTCAGCACACCAGGCAAGTCGTGAAGGCAGTCGCCCCACCAGGAGGACATGGGTAAACGGCTTTCATCAGCACCGAGACATTACGACTCGGTTGTTTACCACGGAGCTACAAGTCGCATCCACAGCGTATAGGGGCGGCAACTTCACCGATAGGCAGTATACGTGTCGGAGCAGAGAGCGCTGTCAGCAGGGCACTGTTTTGCTACGCCACGTCATGAGCTCTCACAGAGGCACGCGGATGGCCATCCGGGCCCGATTGTTTAGGCTATCGCCGGAACGTGCTAAGTTATTTAAACCCTCGGCTCAAGTCGGCAATACTAGCAGTTCTGTCCAGCCACATCAAAAGTTCAGTCCCACTGCTATAAGTTGGCGGTACCAACAGTTTCGTCACTGCATTCCGCGCCGGCAGGCACAGTGAATTCGTTGTGGTCTTCACCTGTAGTATGTCACCCGTCAAACGTTGGCGGCACCGGTTCAGTAACGTACCAGGCTTTCTGGCCGTAATCTCACATATCCGCAAGAAAAGGGCTATTGTGCACTGTGCGCGGCCGAATAAAACCTTCTACAACTAGGCGGCTGAACCTATCCTTTGGAGTCTCCGAGCCAAGAGTCCGACATTAGTTTTTTCTTCTATTGTCCCCGCTGCATTTCTCGCGTAGGGATCATGAGTATGAGAGAAGAAATTAGAGCTCGTAAACAGGCCCAACGCTCCGTACTCGACTGGACTTGACACCAGTACCCTCTCCCACAGACCGCGCCGTGCCTAGTGAAAAACAACATTGGTATTGGGGGTGGTCGTATAGAAACGTATTATTAATTTCAGTGCCCTAGAAGAGCGTGTTTTACAGTTTAGACCATTGCAGCAGGCGAGGAAATCGTCAACTCTTTGTTCGAGTCTCTCATTACGTGTGCGCTAACTGATTTTATATTGTGCGTTTGGTACGCCATTAAAGCATTCTTTGCGGCGTAGGCAGTCGATGGGGAACAAAAGAGAGGAGTCGTCAGAGAGTCGGAGACTGCAATCGACGTGTCGCCGCTGCCGCTGCCGCTGCCGCCACAGTTAATGAGGAGTGTTTGCGGGAGGCCGGAGGTGCGTGTAGTGCGTCGCGGCACGCGAGGACAGCGAGTGGCCGCTATGTGGCGCCGCGTGCTGGCCGAGTACGCGCAGGGCACCACACTGCACGGCTTCCGCTACCTGGCGCCCGGGCTGTGCGGACGCGCCGCCAGGTAAACACACTCTACTTACCGGTGCGTCTCCGAGGGTAGCTGCCACAACCTAATAGCTCTAAAATTTATTCACCTACTTCAAAAAACGCAAAATCCACATTCCTTCTCATTTGTCATGTCGACCCATTAAATCCTTCCTAAGTAACAGCCCGTGTCTCCATTAGCGATTCAGAATTATCCATCATCCTTCCATCGAAGGTACCCAAAATCCAGTCTTCTCTAGGAAATCCGCTAAAGCACCTGCTTTGTTCACTTTCTCCACTTCCTGACATTAATACGATGGTCTCTCGTAACTCCACCTCCTGATACTCACAGTGCCCCCTTCCAAATCCAATTACTTAATCCTATTACCTATCATCCTAAAATACCTTGACACTTGACTGTAAACCCACATCGAAACCCAACCCCATAACCACCCAATAGAGTGTCCGCTGCAGAATAAATTTACGAACTGGTCGCACTTGGGGAATGCATCCCTCCACAGTTATCTGCACTTCCAATGCTTTGCTCCGAATCATTCTCCTCCCTGCCATTAATGCCTGGATATCCTCTCCACTCTCCACCCATCTTCTATCAGTACCCCCATAATCTTGAATACCATATACTCTGTCTCACTTAAGGCGGCCGTTGTGGCCGAGTGGCTCTAGGCGCTTCAGTCCGGAACCGCGCTGCTGCTGCGGTCGCAGGTTCGAATCCTGCCTCCGGCGTGGATGTGTGTGATGTCCTTAGGTTAATTAGGTTAAAGTAGTTCTAAGTTTTGGGAACTGATGACCTCAGATGTTAAGTCCCAAAGTGCTTAGAGCCATTTTGTCTTACTTCTCCTACACGAATCCATCACCCACTCATAAAATGCCTCTACCTCATTATCATTTCTCCTCTATTTCACAATGCTGGCATATCTTCGAGCGAATACCAACACATCCAGCCAACTGTAAACCTTTATACACTCAATATCCTGTTTCAACGCAACTCCAATAGCTTCCCCATACCAGGAAATTGAATCCGTCTTGAACTTTGCCTTTCTTATCAGACATAAACCACTCTCCTTTTTCTCTCACACCAGTGTTCCATTTCTTTCCAATCTTATTCCTCACACATCCTTCCCCATATGCACAGCCTCCATCCTATTACCCTGCCCCAAAGCCCATGTATCCTACTCTCCCAAATTACACGTCTACAAATACTAATCTGTTAGCTTCATTACCACTCAATTCTTCACAGAACAACTTAACCTTTCTACTCTGAACTTATCGTCTCTTGTTGCAAGTCCTACTGCTTTCAAGGCTGTGCATTGAGTTGCTTCATTATCGTTACAAAGACGTCCCTTAAAATTTATTTTCAAAAAGACGGAAGATAGCTCATGTTAATCAATCTATAAATGTTTATCATTTCAGAAACGTAAAAAACGGTATTATTTAAGTATTTAAAGACTATCGTTGATTGTTTAGAACGTGTTTTACTGGAGACTGTCCAGTCTACCGAAACCAGAAAGAAAGAATTGAACGTCCATAAACCTAGCTGTAATTTTCGGTGGGACGGACAAGAAATGAATCTGAACAAAAGACACATCAGTAAAAAATGCACAAAAACTGACTGAAATAAGAGTGTTTATCGTTGAAGAACAGAGCCGCGCGGGACTAGCCGAGCGGTCTCAGGCGCTGCAGTCATGAACTGTGCGGTTGATCCCGGCGGAGGTTCGAGTCCTAAAAAATGGTTCAAATGGCTCTGAGCACTATGGGACTTAACATCTGTGGTCATCAGTCCCCTAGAACTTAGAACTACTTAAACCTAACCAACCTAAGGACATCACACACATCCATGCCCGAGGCAGGATTCGAACCTGCGAGCGTAGCGGTTCGAGTCCTCCCTCGGGCATGGGTGTGTGTGTTTGTCCTTATGATAATTTAGGTTAAGTAGTGTGTAAGCTTAGGGACTGATGACCTTAGCAGTTAAGTCCCATAAGATTTCACACACATTTGAACATTTTTTTTTGAAGAACAGAGACGTTTAGGCTAAGCGTGAACTTCGTCTGGACAAATATAGTGCAGCAAATCGACGAGCTGGGGGGAGGGTATAGCACATCAATTAGAACTTTGTGTTCCTGGAAACACTCCATCACACTCCTGGCACCGTGACATGGCGCATTATCTTATTGATAAATGCCACCGCTGTCGGAAACCATGATCGTCATGAAGGAGTGTACGTGGTCTGCAAACAGCATGCGATAGTCCTTGGTCATCATGGTTCCTTGCATGAGCTTCACTGGACCCATGGATGGTCACGTGAATGTTCCCTAGAGCATAAATGGAGCCGCCGCCAGCTTGTCTCCGTCTGGCAGTGCAGCTGTCAAGGAGCTGTTCCCCTGCAAGACAACGGATTCGGGGCCTCTCATCGGCATGATGAAGAAGGTATCGAGATTCGTCAGACCATGCAACGTTCTGCCATTGTGCCAGCGTCCAGTGCCGATGTCACGTACACTTTTCAGTCGTAGTTGCCGATATCGTGGTGTTAACATCGGCACACATGTATAGATCGTCGGCTGCGGAAACCCATCGTTAGGAATGTTCGGTGCACCGTGTGTTCAGACACAATTGCACTCTGCCCAGATTAAAGTCTGATGTTTATCCGCCACAGTTGGCTGCACACCCTGTTTTACCAGTCTCTCCAACCTATGACGTCCGACATCTGTAATGAGGGGTGACCAACGACGTTTGGGCGTAGTTTCACTTGGTTTCGCCAATTGCTGAAAACACCACAGCATTCCTGCAACACCCGAAAAGTCGTGCAGTTTCCGTAATGCTCGTGCCGAGTCCCCGTACCATCAGAATATATCTTCGGTCAAACGCAGATAAATCGCGCTCCTTCCCCATTCTACACACGACCAGCACGCTTACCGATACTACTAGCACCGTGCGTGTGTCTGACTAGCAGTCATTCCTCGCGAGGTGAGGCTGCAATCGCCTGGCAAGGTTTATATCGATAGTAGGTCGGTGGTCATAATGTTCTGGCTGATCAGTGTGTAGGCGTCTTCATAATTTAGAACTCTTGATCTTCTCCTCTTCAACACACAGCCCAGAGAAATCATTAGACGAATGTTAGAATGAACGACTAAATTTTCTTCCGAAATTTTATTTTCAATTGCGATTAAGTAGTTCGTTGTGAGAATATTTTAGAAGGCTGAAGTATGTTCTGAAGAAAATTTTGTTTGTTATGGATTGGTCTGCGTTGCTTCCGCATCAGCAGCTCATCGACCATCGCTTCATTCTACAGTTCCCAACTTATTTACTAGAAAGTATCTTAACTGTTTTCTCGACCCATATTTTTTGACAGAATGCTGGCAACCTAAGTCCTCAACGGACAAGTCTCATTATTTTTAATCAAAATTTTACTAGCTGTTAGAATGAAGCACGTGTCTTTTAGATTGATAAACATAGATGACAACCACGAAAGTGGCATCTAGACGAATGGTTTTCATTTGGGTCGTTATAAGTGGGAGTATTAGATGTTGAAATATTTGGGTCACCTCTAGCGACTTCTTGTTCTGGTTGCAGTGGCATCTGATTGGAGTAATCCACAGCACGCCCTTGACACGGTGAGTTTATCTGCGTCGCTTTGTTAGATATCCTTTCGGTTCCGGAGACACTCAGCGCTTCGACTGCAGATTAATAGGAAGCTTGTGAAAACCGTATTTTAAGACGACTTACTTAGTGTACAGATAATCCGAGAAGATCGCTGCATACCAGAACAAAGACATCGTGATATACACTGACGGATATGGAGGTGTCAGACCATGAACACCTTGACCAAAGGCGACCAAACTGATACTACAATACTTCCATGACAGTACAATATTTGACTTCATTTTCATCCGTAAGCGAGCTGACGTTCGGTATTTTCTATCCAAAAGATATGAAGAATGGTGCAAGTATATCATGACTATTGGGTTTGTCTAACGTTTCTGGAACTTTTCACATGAAGCTCTCAACCCGACTTGCCTAGAGATGATGCACGTCCAGCCAGTTGCTACCTTCTGGATGAGCGTGAGGGACAGGGAAGCATCACACCAACAAATTTCACAGATGTTTGGTTCTATTGCAATGACTCCAGAAAGAGAGATGAAGAAATGAACTCATGACAAGAATAGTGGTCATGGGTCCTTCCAAAAGGAGTACACCAAGAAAAGATTGTTGTATTCTTCAACAGGCTTTGACCAATAGTCCGGATAGTCCGATGACATCAGGGAAGTGATTACAGACAGAGTGTTACGAAGAACCGCCGTGATTGGATTAATGGAAACTGACTTGGCATCTCAAGTTGATCTGGCGCCTTTTACTGCTGACACCAAACCCAAAGAGACTTGTGTGGTGCGTAGCTAGAGCCAATCGGAGCATTGAGCTGCATCCTTCGGCGTTCAGCTTTGAAATTTGCACCCATTTGTGACACTCAGATCGATGGGAAGGCACCCGGAGACGATCTGGTGATACATAACAAGATTCTCGAGATCTGTACCACTGCAGGCCCTAGAATCAAGATGTGAGGAGCTGTAGAATACTACAAGGCCGATATGTGACGAGAATGGTAAACCCTGTTCTGACAGCAGTCATGATAAAGAGTATCCGCACAGTCTAACATGATAATTCAAAGCCCCACAATGTAGTTCACTCCACAAACGCCTTGAGACTGCAGAGGTCCTTGACAGGCTTTACCAGTCGCTTGATTTATCACTCATAAAGAACGTCTGGAGTGCAATAGGATGGTCGGCCGTTGTGACCGAGCGGTTGTAGGAGCTTCAGTCCGGAACCGCGCTGCTGCTACGGTCGCAGGTTCGAATCCTGCCTCGGGCCTGGATGAGTGTGATATCTTTAGGTTAGTTAGGTTTAAGTAGTTCTAAGTCTACGGGACTGACGACCTCAGATGTTAAGTAGGGTTGGGTTGTTCTGGGGAGGAGACCAGAGAGCGAGGTCATCGGTCTCATCGGATTAGGGAAGGACAGGGAAGGAAGTCGGCTGTGCCCTTTCAAAGGAACCATCCTGGCATTTGCCTGGAGCGATTTAGGGAAATCACGGAAAACCTAAATCAGGATGGCCGGACGATCAGGAGGCCGGACGCGGGATTGAACCGTCGTCCTCCCGAATGCACATCCATTGTGCTAACCACTGCGCCACATCGCTCGGTAGATGTTAAGTCCCACAGTGCATAGAGCCATTTGAACCATTTTTATTTTCCAATAGGATGACGTATTCCTTTATTCACCTTTCAGCCAGCAATATTCATGATGTGACAGATTATGTGTTTAAGGGGTGGAAAGAACAGCTCAAGATTATATTCGTAGGTTGTTTGCTTCCGTATCACGATATACCATGTCATGTATTCGCATTCTTGGTGGTCTCATTACATACTGATGCTGACGATGGATGTCAGTTCCGAATGGAACCAGTGTTTAGTTATTTAACATCCGTTAAGTGATGATCAACTTCACAACTTTCCATTTCCGTCAGTGTAGCTGACCATTAGCATCAGTTAATCCACCTATGGATACAGATCGAGTAGTTCAAAAGAAATATACCTGTGTCTTGATCTTTTCTGTGTTCATAGACTATGCTGGTTTATCGCCATCGCCACATCGATAGTTTTCGCGGCGACCGCCATCTCCGACACGTGGAGGAAGTACCGCGACAGCCCGACGACTACATCGGTGGTCAGCACCAACTTCCCGCTCTACCAGATTCCCTTCCCAGGTGTCACTATCTGCCCAGCCATCAAAGTGCGCAGGACCGTCGGGGAGAAGTTGCTAATGAGGCAAGCAGCAATTCACTTATTAGAAACATTTGACTGTTCAGAAAAATTGCAACAGTATGAATGTATTTGCAGGTTATTCAAAGCAAGGTGCGATGTTTGAACGGTAAGAATTAGAGGCTTTGCGTTGATGAGATGAGTAGCGCCGTCAATGGCAAAAGTTTCAATGTTTCTATTATCGACTTTTCGACAAATCGCCATGTATCTGACAATATATTGGAGGTAAAATGTTAATATTTGCAATACATCGAACTTTTTATGTATCAAAAATAGTGGTTCTTCCATTGCGAATTTTAAGTCTGCAACAGAATGCGCACTAATTTGAAACTTCCTGGCAGATTACAAATACGTGCATAATCAGAATCGACCACAAGACATTTCACAGACAGGTGCTCGCCGACTGAGCTATCCAAGCAGGACTCGCGACCCGTCCTCATAGCGCTACTTCCGCCAGTACCTATCTTTTTACCGTCCGAACTTCACGGAAATTCTCCAGCATACCTTGCGGCACAAGCACTCTAAGAACAAAGGTCACAAAGAATTCAAAATCATAAAACCTGAATACAAAGAGAAATCTTCTATATCACTCATTTTCAGATGTCACATTCCTCTTTTAAAAGTCGACATGAATTGGATCGAAGCCTGCAGAAACGTTGTCCGTTGTGATGTCGAAGCGCAACCCGAGAGCAGGTGAGGATCCTCAGCGAAGTTGTTCGCCAGCGCCCAAGCGGGACCACACAGTACGAACCGCATAATTATGGCCTAACGCCTCATGTGAGGCAACGGCATATTCTGTGGAGAGCAGCCGCTGGTAAGGTAATGTAGCGGTGGGATTCGTGAAGCCACTACTAGTTGGATGACAAGCCGTTGCTGATGGTGTAGACCATCCATGTGTATCGGGTTTGAATGGTAGTCAGGATCAAGTTGGCGGAAATGGACGCCACAGCAGCTCAGCAAGAACTCTCTTATTCATCCAATGGGCATTGTCAGAGACGAAACGGAGGATCGAAAGCGACAGTGCAGCGGTGGGGCTGGCTGCGTATTACGCAGCGCTGTGTCAGGCACCAGCCGGGGCTGGCGTGACGTCATCAGTCAGGGTCACTGCACGAGGCCACAAGTTGGTGAATCAGCGCGGCACGGTAGGCGACGAACCCTGGACCACAATGTCCGATGACTCTCAACGTATGTGTGGTGGCCTTCAGACGAACGTCGGCTGTCCAGTGGTTGCTGATGGATGCCAACAGAGGATGACATGGTGGCTGGTTGGGCGAGAATAAAAACTCGGAGTTGCCGGCGATGTCATCAGGTATGTGGAAACTTCATGAACAGGCGCGCAAAGTTTTCTCCGACGTAACATTACATTTAGCAAACTATTCACCTAACGTATATTTGAGGGAAGAGGTCTGTGTTATCATCGGTACATTATCTGCTGAGAAAGCTCATTTAGTGAAGAACACACAAGAACTTTGGAATCCCTCGGAGGCTACGTTTACGATATTCCTCTAGGTCACATTCGATATTTACTTCACGATGTGCAACTGACTGTTATCACATCCAGTGGTATACTCAGAGAATACTGAACTTGGGTGTATAGTACTATTTCATAGTTAATTCCTTATAATGTTTTACTTGCATGACGTCATAAAATGAATAACTTTCATTTCTCGTAGTGACTTAAAGTTGCCCATACAATATATTGTTAATATAAAAATATTTCACTTTCAGCGTCAGAATATTTCGTTCTGCTTATTTGAAATAAATTCAGTAGACTCATATTTGCAAGTATAGGCAACCAGATCAATCACGGATAATCTTGGCCTCTAGACATCGCATATTTTGTTCTTAAACCTTGTCTACGTGAAACCCTCGAAAGAATGTATATGATTGTCTAGTTACTTAAAATAGCGATGGTCACTTAACAGCTCATTTCCCTCAAAAGATCCAAGCCATGTCATGAAACGAGTACTCTGTACCACTGCAGAAGTGACAGCACATCGCGCGGTACCTTATCGACTACTTTCACTGTGACTTCGAGGTCTGCTTCATGCCTGAATTCCCTCGTAAATTCAGAGTTACCGCATTTTTGTTTAACGTCATGTATCTTGGATTTTCCTGTTATATGTATTCAGCCATTAATCTAGCTCACTGATACCAATGTCATGCTGTTTGTAAGGATACAAGCGTCGCTTTTCTGTTTAAATCGCGCATTTGGCTGTATTCATCTCACAAAAATATATCTGTTACCTCCCACGTAGTTAGCGTAATTTGTATTCCAGAGCAGAAGATTTCTCACAGTCCGAGTCCAAACTGTAATTCTGTTCATATGGCGATGGTTGTGAACATTAAGCTACTGTGAAGGTAATGTCTCTAGATATACCTTCTTGGCGCGTTAATCTAAGGGACTGTAGAAGTTCGAAAACCTAGCGAAATCATATGCCCTTACTCCATATGACTCACTTGATTTTACGTTTCCTATAAAAAAAATCCGATTATTCTTACCTTGTAGTCAAATACAATTGAAAAACACTTGCAGAACACCAAAAGGTGACCATTATGACGCGTGGTGGCTTGCTTTGAAAGTGTAGAAGCTACGAGTCTTAGAGCGAAATAAGCATAAACAGTTCGGTTGATGCAGTGGAATACAATATGGTTCTGTTCAGCTCTGTGTTTATTTCGACTTAACGCACTGTAATGTATCATTTCCTGCCCGGCCCGTCGGCGATGTCGGTTTTTCGGATTCCGCGGGACTTCGGCTATTCTCTAGTCTGAAGGTAAAGCGCCGCTCTTTTCTTAATTCAGCTAAATAGTCGTGGCCTGGCCCGATTCCATTATTTTCAAGGGCGAGTGATTTCCGCATCATAGCCGATGGTTCCTAATACCTATTGGGAACAAACTTTTCAAAACGTCAGCAGGTAGCAACACTTTACAGCAATACTGCGAGCGTTAACAGAAACTGCCAGTTAATGTTTTCGTATTATGCTTTGGATGCTGATTAGCTCAAAGACCCGCATGTTAAAACATTTTCGTGGCGCGGTTTGGAGCTGGAAAAATCAAGGAGACTGCCGTTAGTAGGTTTGAGCTGAACTTAGATTTTCCGATATCAGTGATTTTGTGAATGACATTTTTCGGTAACTAAGATTTTTAGTTGCGGTTCGTCACAGTTTAAAATCGCAGCTAGAATTCATGACTTTTACCGCACCACACTCTACAAATGTTAAAAGCTATTTCTTCGACTTCTGCTATTTACCACCGTGAATGATAACACTCTCATTATCCGCAACTAGCAACTAACAGACTCTGACAAGTACATCTGCTAACTGTTATCTCTGACCAGGAGAACAACTTAAAATTCCATTGAGCACCTGAATAAAGTTGCCAGTAAAATTAACACTTATTGACTTTGATATACTAATAAAACACGTGTGAATTTAATAAAATATAACTGCTGTTGCCCGATATATACTAAGTTCCATACTTGAAAAAATCTATACCTTGCTTTTGAGTCCGCTACTAAATTCGTGGTTTCTGTGACGGGAATAATTACAGTATGGGTTAATCATACATCCACTTGACATCCACATTCGGCTGATGAGGTTTACACAGAGATGTAGAGAAAAGAACAAAGGGAAACCACCACGACCACAAGTGTCTAGCAAAGAGATACTACTCCCTCGATATTAACAGGCTAAATGAACGTGTAAAGTTACCACTGAAATACGCAAAAGAAGATCGAAACATGAACTACAAGGCACAATTAATTTAAATACACTGTGTAAGAGTAAGATTGCTGAGAATATAGCACAAGAAGGTCTTAAACCAGAAAACGACCATGTAGTGCTAATGAACGAAGGTAGCAAGCAGTTGTGGCCGAGCAGTTCTAGGCGCTTCAGTCTGGAACCGCGTGACCGCTACGGTCGCAGGTTCGAATCCTGCCTCGGGCATGGATGTGTGTGATGTCCCTAGGTTAGATAGATTTAAGTAGTTCTAAGTTTTAGGGGAGTGATGACCTCAGATGTGAAGTCCCATAGTTCTCAGAGCCATTTGAACCATTTTTTGAACGAAGGTAAGCACTGAACAAACAGAAATTTAAGGAAAATGGCATAGAAATGCTCTGAACTTATCGCAAAAGTAACAAGCTACGAGAGCTAAAGGCTCTCAATCATGGATACTAACACCTGATGGTAATGAACAAAGGAACAAAGTCAAGTACCGAACAATGAAAGGTATGGAATGAAGCTGATAGAGAAATCAGTAAAAAAAATCACAGTGGTACCATATAATGGAACGCACTCGTTATTAGAAAAATGAGAAGCTGACTGAACTGAATCTTTACCCATTCAATACACCTCAAGGTGCTCAAGTGACTGGTGAAATCAAGCAATAGTCTACGAAATCATCTAAAATTCAAAGTACTGAACACTCACGATATTAAAATAAAGTTCATCACACTAACTAATAAAGTTGTAAGAGAAAATAGTTAGGGTTTCAGTTAGACTGAAAACTTACACGAATTAAAACATGAGGTAAACTATCGAGGATAAAGTCTTATGAGCAACCGAACTTACCAGACTCCCAGAGGACAGTGAAGGGCTCCCATAACGTAACCTGGGTTTATCCCTCCAACGGAAGTGACTAGAGAGCAGGCCTACTACTATGTGCCAACCTACACAGAAGGTATGACCAAGGCAAAGGGACCCTCTTTGCTACCCACCAAGAATCTACTAAAGTTGGTCGTACTGACACGATAACAGACTACTCAGTTCCCACTGTAAAGTACATATAATTCGTAGCTGTGCACACACATTTATTCGTTTTATTATCCCAGGATGGAAAAGAAAGGACAGGTACAGTGGAATATGGCACTGTAGCATTGTAAAAATGAGTGTGGGACTCAGAGGAGTAGCAAACGTAATGGATTTTGCACAAGTGCATATGAATAGAAAATTAGCAGACAAGTTTAGTGTAAAATATGGAAAATATGTGAACTGTGGCTGATATAGACGCACTCAGCTGCTCACTTTTTTTATACCGGGGGAAATTTTCTTATTTGAACGTAAATTTTGGAGCCAGATATATTGAGATGAGGATACTTTCAATAAAATCTCTTGAAGAGGCTCACGTAGACGCCCTTCAACGTTTCCTCAATTTACTTTAGAGTTTTAGTTTTTATGATGAAAAGTATGTTAACTGTGCTTACATAAGGCGCGAACGTAAACGTTAGGCTACACTATAGGTCAATCTGTTACCACAAACTTTACTTGGCATTAGCACTCACTGTCTTCACCGAGACTGAATCCAATTATCACGTTTCTACCTAACCTAGACCTCGGGCTACGCTACACAAACTATATTTCAGGGGGTGAGGAGAGAAGGAAGAGTGGAGAGAGAGGGGGGCCCACTATCACATACTAGCCTAACATTTCAGTGCTGCTTCCAGGTAAAACATCGAGGATAAAACTTTCCTTAGAGCAAAATCCCTTTCTGGTTCATTTCTTCGACCATGGTTGTGTTACATTTCGATAGCGGCAGACACGATTTTCCCAGAACGAAGTACGAATGACGATCAACAGGTGACACTCATTGTCGAATGTTAAATGCTACTTTTAGTTGCTACATGTTACTTCTGACTTTTAGTTATGACTGAAATCGCAACTACATAGTGTAAAGTTGTTATTGTGAAAACTGCAACTTCTTAATGTCCTTGATTTGTAAGGGATGCGTGATTTTAGCCACACCCCTAGCTGGCAGCCCTCTTTGGGTGCGGGAGACACCATTCGAGCTCTATTGCGTAGAGGTGGTGGTGCGGTGTGTTGTTAGCGACTAATAAAGTTGTCCTCTCTCTGTGCCAAGTTTGCAGGTGTTCCAAAGCGCTCTTCAGCGCGCAGCCGTGGGAACTGACTTAGTCAACTGACCGTTTTAAATGTGAATGTTGCTCTTTAGTGAGGGTACACGCCTCTGTGGGAAGGGGCTGCCTAAAAGAGCGAGGAGCAAGGAGGTGGTGTAAGGAACAAAGCCGACTTGGCGGGGGTTAACAGAAGATGATAAATTCCTTCTTGCTCCAATGAAAATTTGATGAGTGGATTTCTTTGTGTGTGTGTGTGTCCTAATAAATTTAGAATTAGATTGAGATTTTGTCTTGTTTATAGAGAAGTTGGCAGAAACCGGTGGACGACGGTGTATTGCTTGTGGTAATCGTTTTCCAATCCAGTGGTCGGGTTTGGGAATATTTTGAAAACAGTGTGATCTGCTAGAGGGCACGATTACCGATATAGAAGAAGTGAGCACATTTAATTCTGTGTCGCATGTCAAAGCGATGCCGGCGACCCTTAATTAGTTGTGCACAGAAGTAATCCAAGTTTGTGAAAAAAAAGTTTCCGAAGAAATATATGATGCGATACGTCGCGTGATTTTTCTCACACACCACAAGGTAGACAGCATAAGAAGGTTCTCTTCAATTTTTGAGTCTATTCGACCTCATACCTAGGAGGGCAACAGAGGGCAACGATATAATAGAATAGTTGTAGAAACCGGCGGCTTCTTTGCTTGAGAAATATGAGGAGCCAGTGGAGCACTGTAAATGACTGCAGCGCTTGTAAACCGTTGGGAAAGAATCTCTCCTCATTCATTGTGTTTCGTGATGTCAAAGAACTACAAATGAGAATTATTAAAGCACTGGTTAATTAGCAGGAAACCAATGCCATTCTTACTGAAACCGGAATAAGAGCGAAAGGACGTAATGAAAGCTAGGACTGAAGACATATGACATCACGCACACAGTTTGCAAGAAATAGAATGAACTGAAAAATCGCTAGAAAGAAAATGAAAGAATTAATAAAGTCTTAAGAATTAATAAAGTCTTCGGAAAATCGAGAGATTAACGAAGTCTTCAGAAGAAACGGCGGAGGAAGTATGAATATTAAACGGAAATTTTATGGACAAAAGCAAAGGCTTCAGAAGATGACGGATGGTCAGCTGAGATAGGAGAAGAGGCTGGATAAGTAATACTCTTTGTTGGAGAGAAAGAACACAGGGAAACATCAGTTACGTAGCATAGGGGATCAAATATCTCCATTTCCAGCAGATTTCTGTTGCTATGGAAAGGAAGTGTACTTTTCCATAAGACAGGCTAGTGGAACGGATTTCGGAAGACAAAATATGATAGAACAACGATGACACTACTAGAGTTGCGAGATATGCGGAGGGGCTTGCTGACACAAATGCGAAGCTTTACTGATCAATGTAAGCTCATCGGGAAAAAATTAGTTACCTCCTTAGAAGACCACACTGGTAACTTCGGAGCACTGTAGGAGGTATGAGCCTCATACCAGGCTACCATGTTGAAATATGCCAACGAGTTACAGTAAATTACATTAAAGGAAAAATCCTGCGGTTACGCTACATTTAAAGATGCGAGTAATTCAAAAGTCTCGCATACACAATTCTCGTATGAAAACGCATTCCAACAGTGATGGAGTTGATTCTCCTTATCTGCGTAGCTGCTGATAAAAAAAACTTAATTATTAGAATCTTAAATAACTTCATTCCTTCCCCCTCTCACCCCACACCTCTACCCCGTCACTGGAGGTTCAGGCCAATGTATTATGAACGACTTCCGTCACCGTTCATTGACTTTTTTTACTATGAAATTTAAGTACAGTTCCCGCACCGCGACGGTGTAAGCAAATAGAGAACATTAAAATATTCGACTTTGTCTCTACATAGATGCAAAACGTTCAACAAAAGAGTCAACGTGAAACTCAAATCGTTGTGTCATTGAACAATGGCCATTGAAATTCTGTTGAAATCGGCCGCCTCTGAAATACACAGAACCGCCAAAGAAACTGGTATAGGCATTCGTATTCAAATACAGAGATATGTAAACAGTCAGAATACGGCGCTGCGGTCGGCAGCGCATATATAAGACAACAAGTATCTGGCGTAGTTGTTAAATCGGTTACTGCTGCTACATTGGTAGATTATCAAGATTTAAGTGAGTTTGAACGTGATGTTATAGTCAGCTCACGAGCGATGTGACACATTATCTCCGAGGTAGTGATGAAGTGGGGATTTTCCAGTACGACCATTTCACGAGTGTACCGTGAATATCAGGAATCCGATAAAACATGAGACCGACATCGCTGCGGCCGGAAAAAGATCCTGCTGGGACGGGACCAACGACGACTGAAGAGAATCTTTCAGTGTGGCAGAAGTGCAAATCTTCCGCAAATTATTGCAGATTTCAATGCTGGGCCATCAACAAGTGTCAGCATGCGAACCATTCATTGAAACATCATCGATATGGGCTTTCGGAGTCCAAGGTCCACTAGTGTACCCTTGATGACTGCACGACACAAAGCTTTACGCCTCGTCTGGGCCCGTCAACACCGACATTGGACTGTCGATGACTGGAAACATGTTGCCTGGTCGGACGAGTCTCGTTTCAAATTGTATCGAGCAGATGGACGTGCACAGGTATGGAGACAACCTCATGAATCCATGGAGCCTCCATGTAAGCAGGGGATTGTTCAAGCTGGTGGAGGCTCTATAATAGTCTGGGGTGTGTGCAGTTGGAGCGGTGTGGGACCCCTGATACGTCTAGATACGAATCTGACGGGTGACACGAACGTAAGCATCCTGTCTGATCACCTGCATCCATTCAAGTCCATTGTGTATTCCGACGGACTTCGGCGATTCCGGCAGAAGAATGCGACATCCCACTCGGTCAGAATTGGCCTGGGAACACACTTGTGAGTTTAAACACTTCCACTGGCCACCACATTCCCCAGACATAAACGTTATTGACCAAATCTGGAATGCCTGCAACGTGCTGTTCAAAAGAGACCACCACATCTTGGTACTCTTACGGATTTATGGACAGCCCCGCAGGATTCGTGGTGCCAGTTCCTTCCAGCACTACTCCAGAGATTAGTCGAGTCCATGCCGCATCGTGGTGCGACACTTCTGCGTGCTCGCGGGAAGTCTACACTATGTTAGACAGGTGTGCCACTTCCTTTGGCTCTTCAGTGCAATAATTTAGTCTTGATTAGTTAAGGATATACAATACTGTTTGGAGAAACTGAAACACCAAGACCAAGAGATGTGATCACAATGAAATTTATTCCACTGATTAAGGACTTGACACTACCCAACGATTAGAATTGCAGGTCTGTATATGTACTAGGACTGTGGAAATTCGGTTTGTAATCACAGCCGCTAGACGTCGTGGCATGGAATCAAAGGGAGTCTGAATTGCTGCTAGGGAATACTCTTCCACACGGTTTGCAGCCGCATCCACAGAGCACCATCTGTGGATGTAGGAGGACTTGAGCGAACAAGTTACTGACCGACCATATTCCAGACATACGATATTGCAGTGCCCGTATTATAACTAATTACGATTCATTGTTTCTTTGGATATGCATGCGGTATAACACAGACACTGTCACATCATACTTACCCGCCGACAAAGGGACAAAGGGCAAACAATTTTCAAGTATCATGTCTCCACTGTATTGGTATATACGTAACAGATGTACGAGTACAGGTGTAGACACGTGGTTGACGACATATGGAAGTTGGGTTAATGGTGCTCGGTTAGCCGAATGGTAAGTCGCGATAAGCGGGAAATCTAGATTCGAGTCCCGGTTCGGCACAAATTTTCATTGTCGTCATTCCATTATACAGCTGATGGTTGTCCACATTCGCAACAGCGAATACACTTCATGTATATCCCAGACATGTTCGATCGGAAACAGGCAGACAGGATGACCGGTGAAGCAGTGGTAGAAGTCGTTCTTCAAAGAAGGCTTGCCCATTGCTCACCACATTTTGCCGAGAGATGTTCTGCTGAAATATGACATGTGGATTGGCCTGCAGAAGGGCAGCGGCTCGAGCTGTAAAACATCCCTAACGGTAGGTGTTCAGATTGCCCTCAGAACGTAGGAGGCGAGTTCACGTGTTATAGGCAATGGTGCTACCAACTATCACATTTGGCGTTTGTCCGCAATGCCTCTCAAGAGCACAGTCTGTCTGACTGCGTTCACCAAGGCGGCGTCGAACGCGTATGCGGCCATCAGTGTAGGATAAGGTGAAGCGGGACTTGTTCGAGAACATCACGTTTTGCCACTCAGTACGTCAATGTCGTCGTTCACGCGACCATTGCCGTCTGCGGCGTTAGTGGGTTCCGGTCAATGGAACCCGACGCAATGGCATGCCTTCCACCAGTTCAGCTCGCAGAAGACTTTGACAAAACCTCCAAGCAGACATGTCCACACCGCTCGCTGTGCTCCAACGTCGCGCTAACATTTTCGACGAAGCTGTTCTGTCCTTTACGACCAAGCGGACGAAATGGCGGTCATCTCGCGCTGTGGTCACATTATGTGCCCTGTCGGGGCTCTGTACGGCCCCTCTCCTCTCCACTGGTTGCAAATACGCCTCAGAGTTGAAGCAGCGTGCCTTGTACGAGGCCCAATGTCACAGAACGACAGACCCGTCTCCCAGAGACCAATCATTCTGCCTCAATCGAACGCACTCACATGCCGATATTCCACTCAGTTATGTCGGGGATGCATAGTGGCACCTGGTTACACGTTTCCACTACGTATGACGCCTCCGCATGGGCTGAGCGTTGCGATCACACAAAAAAATGCGCTGTTGGGCCTTCGTGCACACCAACTTTCTGCCATTTAAATCACTTATTATGGTAGGGAGCACATTGCGCTCGTGTGGGAACGATCTAGATGCTTGTAAAACAATAAACTGGTAGCCAAGATCGCAGGTATTCCTTTTATTCCATGATTACCGGTTTCGGCGAAATTAAAGCCGCCATCATCGGATCTTGGGACACATACAGGTTACAACATCAAGGCAAACACTGGTGATATTAATAGTTGCCTTTAACACGCAGGCCTTACAAAACTGTCGTAAGTAGCACGTAGGCGTCCAAGAGAGATGACATTATAAATGTTAAGTGTCTCCATCACATACCTAGGCAACTATTAATATCACCAGTGTTTGCCTTGATGTTGTAACCTGTATGTGTCCCAAGATCCAATGATGGCGGCTTTAGTTTCACCGAAACCGGTAATCATGCAACAAAAACAATTCCTGCGATCTTGGCTACCAGTTTATTGTTTTACACTTATTATGGTTACGCTGTTCTACATTTCCTCTCGTCGTGGCTTCTGAGTGTTTCACTTTTTACAAACAGTAGTGTATAAAAGTGTGTGCTTCAAGTTTGTCTACTAAATAAAACACGTCTACACAATTAATTAAGTATTTAAAAAAATGCTCTTACATGAGTTATATTTACAATATGTTACGAATCAAAATAGAGAATCAAAAGAGGAGCCTTTTTTTCTTTTAAAAGATAAATGACAAAGATACACAAACAACATCCTAGAATGAGGAAACTAATCTATGCGTTACACTTTCTTGAATTTACATATTTGAACAGTACACGGTGAGTTCTCTACACATATTTACGATTATTTAAATAAAGAAAAAGGTAGTGCTACAACGTGCACCCCACCACAGTCAGTTTTATGGATTCAGCGCGGTAAGATGGGTAGTCGTCGAGACGTGATAGAATGGCAGAAAGAAGTTATGCCCACACCCATACCGTGAATGGAGCTACTGATTTGTGCCCTGTTTAAGCACAGTGTCCAACGTGTCAACAAGATAGGGTGTACCACGCACAGCCAAGAAACACGTAGTAAGAACAACGATCTTAGAGAGATCCTGACGCGGATAACAGACGAGCGTCACCCGTTGTCATTGAGAATCAGATTCAGACGGGACAGAAATTGTTGCTGCTACCTCAACCAGTTTGTGACCGAATATTGCGGGGTGCCCGACTCAAAATGTCCATTGCGTGTAGTTTCTTGCCCGTCGCTGTGGCCGAGCGGTTCTGGCCGCTTCAGTCCGGAACCGCGCTGCTGCTACGGTCGCAAGTTCGAATCCTGCATCGGCATGGATGTGTTTGATGTCCTTTTGTTAGTTAGGTTTAAGTAGTTCTAAGTCTAGGGGACTGATGACCTTGATGTTAAGTCCCATAGTACTTAGAGCCATTAGAACCATTTTTGTAGTTACCTTAGTAAAAGACCATTGCTCACAGGAGTACAAATAGTTCTACGTTTTCAGTAGGTCAAACAACGATGTATCAACCGGGGACGGGGGAGGGGGGAAGGAGGAGGCGCAGGATCGGCCCACCACTTCAAATATTTTTTTTTTGGGGGGGGGGGGCGGGACGAGGTACGGTTTCTGCCCTTCCCCCCAATTCACGGAGTTTTTATTTGATCTATAGGCAGAGCCAATGAATAAACTACGCTGCAGTCGAGAAATATGGAATCAGCATTTTCGTTGGCAGCGATTTTTGCTTTAGACTGAAGCATCACATAACACCTACTACATTCTGTCATCTCCATTCGTCCCATTTTTCAGTCTGTGACTCCTAACGGGGCACAGACTCTGTATGTATATATAACAAACTCTGCATAGCACTTTCGAACAGTGGTTGACACTGATGGGGACCTCAGGGACGGCCATGTCGTATAGGCGAACTAGAGTGGCCAGCACGCCGCATTTGGGGGAGGAGCGCCGGGCTTAAGGCGGAAATCTTGACTGTGAAAAAATGGTTTTCCTGTCTCGTTATGTTGTTAACAGTTATCCTCTGCACCAGGGTAATAATATACTGTGCAAAACAAGTTTGCCACCACCCTCATTACTTACTGTTCGGTTCGCCTTGAATCTACGTCCACACACGTTCGAAGATCTGCAGGTGGTGCGAAACTTTTTTTGATCAGTTTAGTCTCTCACGCAGCCACAAGCCACGTGCGGTCCTATCGAAACAAACACCGGCCAACAATGCCCAAACAGCAGTCGGTACGCCTGACCTGGTTGTAGCTACAACGTCCGCCGCACTCTAGGAACAATCCAACATTTGCGAAAATAAAAACAGCGTGATAACATAAATGTGGAGAACAATACTCCTCCCTTTTCCCTCGCTTCACTACCACCATGCCTTCACGCTGTAGCTACATCACTATGAATTACTGCTCTGGTAACGAACGTCAAACGTGTACAGAGTAGCCAGTGATTTTTCTCCAGCTTTCTATACAGAGATAAAGTCACACGCATTTGATTTAAAGTTTCGAATTACTATGAGTGAACCTTTATGGTGAAACATATGTAATTATTATATATCATCTATTTGTCATAACTCTCCTTGCTCAACACTGATTGTTCTCAGTAGTTCATTGAAGAACGTAAACGTAATTATATTCACGCACTTATAAGTGAGACTTTTATGGGAAGGGGGGGGGGGGAGCTATAGTGTACCAGAAATTATTTGCAAAATGATGTCTGTTATTTCCGATACAGTGGAAGTGCATTTGCGTTAAAGGGGCACCAAATTGCAATGCAAAAGCGACAAAACAGTGCCTTTATCTACACTGGAATACTCAGAACTCGCTTGACTATCAGTATCAGTGGCAAACCAATCAGCCCCAAGTACTCAAGCAGGAAATAATTAACAACGGTCGGTGAAAAAGCATTCCCAGCCACTACAACAATGCAAGTAGAGGTTCAGTCAACAAAGGTGCTGTAAATCACTATGTAACAATATATCACTATGTAACAATGGAAGCTAAACTCGTACAGAAAGGCGCAAATTATGTACATATAAAAACATCATATCGAGAGCTAAGGTGGAATAATTCTTGTAAGTTGCAAGAAAACTAGTATTTGGGCGCATGCGTTTGAGCTAGGTGTAGTATTGCAAGAAAATCCCTCCATAGCCCATTACAGCTTGTCCTGAGATTAGGCATCATGAGAGTGTACCCATTTCATCCTTTTACCTCACAGCAAGAGAAAGTCCACTGCTACTACAGGATTAGACATATGTTCCGAAACATTACTATGTAGTAGGTTGTTATGGAGTTCATAGTTCATGACATGTACTATATTCACAATTCAGTATGAAAATTTTAATGACGTTTACTTAGTTTACGTCTCATAGGAATATACAATACATTGATGATTTGACACACGTTGCTTTGTTTAAGGGTAACATTTCTCATAGTCAACCTTGCGATAGTAGTTAAGAAATACACTCAATAAGTCGTTGCAATTATTGTGTAGATAATGTCTTTCATGCTAAAGACAGCCCTCAGTTTCCTAATGCTTTATAGATAATTTTATTCTGAAGTCTAGTATGTACTGATTTACTATCCAGACTCGTTCTTTATCCCTGGCTCATAGACGCGGTATTATTGTTGCGGACTCTTTGTGGAAAACACTTTCTCGCCCTGCAACACAAAAGAACCGACGCGGAAATCGAACTTTCAGTCATATGGAACATAGTTCTATATAAATGAGGTAAACCTACATCCTTTTCTGAAATTAGTTTATTCGGAAAACGTTTTACTATTTGCATACTAAAATTAAGAAAATATGGTTTTTGGATTTTCGCTATGCAACGTTTCTCATGTGATTCCATAAAGAATTATATTATAGCCGAACATTCGTACTTGGCAGTGAAGTGGATACCTTTTCGTTATTAGCCATAGTTGTTACGGTGTTTGTATATGAAGTAACATAACTCGTTGAAAGTAATTTGAAGAATTTGTAGTGAAGAATGACCTCACTGGCTATTTCACGTTCTTCGCATTTTAAGGTCATCTATTGTAGCGTACCAACGGAATCTAACTTACCGAAGTAATTTTTTATCGTGGTAGTAAAGCTGTACCTTTCCAGTGACGAGTAAATGGGTTTTATGTGTTGGTGATACGCCGCACATGATAAGTTTCTGCACGCCATGCAGAGTGCAACGTGACAAGTCATTATACATAAATAGTTCAAGATAATGAAACAAGGTTCCCAGCAAATAACAGTACGCAAAGAGATGAGTAGTTCTCTGTACAATAGATACTGAAATGTTTTTATCTGTCATAACGTGGAAGTATATTAATGCCGTTCATTACTTGTGAAACGAAAAATCCAGTGCTATAATTCAGGTCATTGTTTACAATAAAACTTGTTGCAGAAACAGGAGCTGGTAAAAATGTAAAAATATGCAGTCGCTTCCGGCACGAAGTTTGCTGCGAGTGAGATTTCCTTCTCGCCGATTATACAGCCATTTAGGAAAGCATTCGTACACACAAAACTAGATTTGAGTTCTCTGTATTTCGTACCAGTCGCATCACAAATGTTACATGTAACGGTACAAACATTGTTCAGTTTACTTAAATTGATTTAACGACTGAAAGGTGATTGTCTAATAAACACAAAAACACATTGCCTTACACGGCAGTTCATCAGTGTACAATTATGGTAGTACACATTATCTTTACAGCTGAAAGTATTCTATTTACCACGTGAGATCATCAGTCGCAGTCGATTTGGTATGAATTGTGCAAGCTTGTTTGTTATGTTTGATATAACGTTCTTCCATTTACACTGCACTAATGTTTTAAGGTCTGATTTGCACCCTCTTTTGTAATTCACTATATAGATGTTCAATAATGTTTACAGTGATTCCTCTTACTTGCGGCGCATACATTTAGTGTGTTATCGTTTAATTTTTAAATTTCATCGGTCGTGGCTGATATTTATATACGATTATTACTATTTTATTATTTTAGGTCTGGTACTGCACAATGTCACAAAAATTTACATGGAATTTTTGGGAGGTGATAGTAGTACTAAAAAACCTCAGGTCTTTTGCATTAGCGTTGCACATGACAGTGGCCAGTCTCAGTCTGATAGTAGTAATACAAGTCAAAGATACTTACAAGGAAGCCCGAGCACTGATACTAGTAAGCTAAATACTTTATGGTCAACTATGAGTGTTTCTTCCTGTGCTTGTGCTATTATACTATGTTCTCAGCATTAACATGCTTTGCTTAGTAAAAGCTACTTTTATGTTAGTGTGATGTGTGCGAGATGCGTCATGTTGCACCTTTTCATCCTTAACGATTTCAGGTGGAGGTGATGGGAATAAAAGTTGTGGCATTGGAATGTCAAAGATGTAGACACCCTGTTCTCACATGAAAACACAATGGGCTTTACTTCAAGTATACCTCTTTTTAAAACGAAATTTCATCCATCAGAGAAGCATAAATTTTCGCGTAGGAATGGAATATCTTGTAAATCGGAATACACTCCTGGAAATTGAAATAAGAACACCGTGAATTCATTGTCCCAGGAAGGGGAAACTTTATTGACACATTCCTGGGGTCAGATACATCACATGATCACACTGACAGAACCACAGGCACATAGACACAGGCATGGCCGGCCGAAGTGGTCGTGCGGTTAAAGGCGCTGCAGTCTGGAACCGCGAGACCGCTACGGTCGCAGGTTCGAATCCTGCCTCGGGCATGGATGTTTGTGATGTCCTTATGTTAGTTAGGTTTAACTAGTTCTAAGTTCTAGGGGACTAATGACCTCAGCAGTTGAGTCCCGTAGTGCTCAGAGCCATTTGAACCATTTGAACAGGCAACAGAGCATGCACAATGTCGGCACTAGTACAGTGTATATCCACCTTTCGCAGCAATGCAGGCTGCTATTCTCCCATGGAGACGATCGTAGAGATGCTGGATGTAGTCCTGTGGAACGGCTTGCCATGCCATTTCTACCTGGCGCCTCAGTTGGACCAGCGTTCGTGCTGGACGTGCAGACCGCGTGAGACGACGCTTCATCCAGTCCCAAACATGCTCAATGGGGGACAGATCCGGAGATCTTGCTGGCCAGGTTAGTTGACTTACACCTTCTAGAGCACGTTGGGTGGCACGGGATACATGCGGACGTGCATTGTCCTGTTGGAACAGCAAGTTCCCTTGCCGGTCTAGGAATGGTAGAACGATGGGTTCGATGACGGTTTGGATGTACCGTGCACTATTCAGTGTCCCCTCGACGATCACCAGTGGTGTACGGCCAGTGTAGGAGATCGATCCCCACACCATGATGCCGGGTGTTGGCCCTGTGTGCCTCGGTCGTATGCAGTCCTGATTGTGGCGCTCACCTGCACGGCCCCAAACACGCATACGACCATCATTGGCACCAAGGCAGAAGCGACTCTCATCGCTGAAGACGACACGTGTCCATTCGTCCCTCCATTCACGCCTGTCGCGACACAACTGGAGGCGGGCTGCACGATGTTGGGGCGTGAGCGGAAGACGGCCTAACGGTGTGCGAGACCGTAGCCCAGCTTCATGGAGACGGTTGCGAATGGTCCTCGCCGATACCCCAGGAGCAACAGTGTCCCTAATTTGCTGGGAAGTGGCGGTGCGGTCCCCTACGGCACTGCGTAGGATCCTACGGTCTTGGCGTGCGTCCGTGAGTCGCTGCGGTCCGGTCCCAGGCCGACGGGCACGTGCACCTTCCGCCGACCACTGGCGACAACATCGATGTACTGTGGAGACCTCACGCCCCACGTGTTGAGCAATTCGGCGGTACGTCCACCCGGCCTCCCGCATGCCCACTATACGCCCTCGCTCAAAGTCCGTCAACTGCACATACGGTTCACGTCCACACTGTCGCGGCATGCTACCAGTGTTAAAGACTGCGATGGAGCTCCGTATGCCACGGCAAACTGGCTGACACTGACGGCGGCGGTGCACAAATGCTGCGCAGCTAGCGCCATTCGACGGCCAACACCGCGGTTCCTGGTGTGTCCGCTGTGCCGTGCGTGTGATCATTGCTTGTACAGCCCTCTCGCAGTGTCCGGAGCAAGTATGGTGGGTCTGACACACCGGTGTCAATGTGTTCTTTTTTCCATTTCCAGGAGTGTAGTTCGTGGCTTATCTGTGGCTACATTACGAAGAAAAGACAGGCAGTGTTTTCTGCTCTGACTGCATCAGTCCATCCACAGAAGGAGACGGATTTTCGTAAAGAAGGATTCTGTAACTGGTAAAAAGCCAAGGGAAAGTCGAGAGTCTCTCGCAATTCAGCAACGTGAAGGTAGCACACATGTGATTGCCCAAGTCGCGCGACATCTGTTGACCGATCAAGGGAAAGCTAGAACCGCTTTATTAGTAATTATCAGTTCACCCAGGCTCCTGGGTCGAACAGAAAACGCACTGAGTGGTCATGAAACGATCTCTGGGAACCTGATGACACATCTCGATGAGAGGAAGAATGATGTGCCAGCACTGAAGATACCGTTGAAATGCCATGACACTTGGTTGGCGCCAGCGATACAAGACGAAGTACAGAAAATTATGGCTCACATGGTAAAGCAAGAAATTGTGCAGCAAATAAAAAATTCTCAACTTTACCGAATTATGGGAGATTCAATAACGGACGTGGCTCACCAGGAGCAGTTCACTCTTTGTGTACGTTATGTTGAGCTGAGACGCTCGAAATAAAAGAACTTTTTCTGACTTTGTATAGTCCGCCGAACTCCAAGGCGCAAACGCTGGCAACTACCATTAAACACATCCTTCTAAGAGTGTCACTAGAAATTGAATTTTTACGCACATACTGTCTCGATCGTGGGCGGAACAAAGGTGTGAAGGAAATCCTTCTTCAAGATCAGCCAAAGAGTTGTTACATCCACTGCAGCAATCATTGTTTGGATATTGCACTACAGGAAGTAACGCGCGGAGTGGCTGCGCGGTTTGGAGCGCCAAATCACGGATTGCGCGGCCCCACCTGTCGGAGTTTCGAGTCCTCCCTAGGGCATGGGTGTGTGTGTTGTTCTTAGCATAAGTTAGTTTAAGTACTGTGTAAGTCTAGGGACCGATGACCTCAGCAGTTTTTAGGCCCTTAGGAATTCACACACACACACACACACACACACACACACACACACACTACAGGAAGTTTCAAGAAGCTCTGATCCATTTTGAGATGTACTGGTAACTGTGAGAGACGTCTCAAACATAATTGTAGAATCCGCAAAAAGGAAAAACGTGTATGCAGATGTTCTGCCATCTTGCGTCGATGAGACGAATCCAAACCCAAAAGCTAAACGACTGATTCTAATGTGTCCCACCCGAAGGGCCGTAAGAGTAAAATCTTCGGCACATTTCAGGGAAATTGGATTATAGGTAGAACAGTGGGACTGAAATTCAGTGTCAAAGGATATCAGTGACAAGATTCACTGTTGACTTTGCTATCCTCGGTGAAGGTAAGGAAGAATTAGAAGATCTGTCGAATGGAATGGACATTCTAATGAGTACAGAATAGGGATTGACAGTAAATCAAAGAAAGACGAAAGTAATGAGAAGTAGCAGAAATGAGAAAAGCGAGAAACTTAACATCAAGACTGGTGATCACAAAGTAGATGAAGTTAAGGAATACTGCTGTTTTGGAAGCAAACTAACGCAGTACGTACGAAGGAAGGAGGATGTAAAAAGCAGACTAGCACAGGCAAAGACGGCATTCCTGATCAAGACAAGTCTGCTGGCATCAAACATGGGCCTTAATCTGAGATGGAAATTTCTAAGAATGTACTTTTGGAACACAGCAGTGTATGGCAGTGAATCATGGACAGTGGGAAAACCTGAACAGAAGAAAATCGAAGTGTTTGAGAAGTAGTGCTTCAGAAGAATGTTGAAAATTAGATGGACTAATAAGGTGGCAATGAGGAATGTTCTTCATATCAGCAAAGAAACGAATAGATGGCAAAAACTGACAAGAAGAAGGGACAAGAGCGAGCTTTAGAGAGTAAAAACTGTTGAGAAAGGCAGAGATTGGAATATGTCCAATAAAGGCCTGAGGGAGTAGGGTGCAAGTGCTATTCTGAGATGAAAAGGTTGGCACAGGAGGGGAATCCGTAGCGGGCCACATCAAACCAGTCAGAACTTCGTTGTCCAATTAAAAGGAGAGAGAGACAGAGCGAGCGAGAGAGAGAAAGAGAGAGAGAGAGAGACAGAGAGGGAGATCTAATAGTCAGTGAGTGTCTTTAGTTGGGTGTGATCTACCTGAAGAAACTTGTAAACTCTTTTCGTCGCTGCACAGAGAGGCTATTAGCGACGCCTCCTTCGGGTGACAATTTTTCCTACAATGTGCCCAGTTCAGGATTTATATTCTTTCGACCCGTTCATATCTGGTACATAGCGAATGAGGAAAACATGTAATACAGAATCAGTGAATCTGAAGAATTACTAAAAAAAATTCTAAGAAAGGCATTCGAAACACACTACTCCAACGAAGAATAATGCCATTGTTTTGAACATAACAACGTTTTCGAAATTCTTCAGTTGTCGGATGGAACTTCCAGTTATCGTCGTCTGCTATGCACAACATTTCGGTGGCGTGACTCGTCGCTTTCATCAACAGGTGCTACCTGACATTAATCAACATTTCTTTTCTTTTTTCCCAGCGTGGACACCTTTTGCAGCCATCCGGGTTGAATGGATTGTTCCGTTTTGTTTGCATTTTTATCGTGGAATATGTGACGCAAAATATTAGCTGAAGTAGTTATTTAAATCTCTCATAAGGAGGTTTTTTTGGTGGAGATTATAGGGGGCAGCACTGGTATACACCTTACAGCCAAGGAAAACCTCCAGAAACCCAGCCCAGAACTATTGTTGTCAGCATCTTGTTAGCGGTACACACATTAGGCATATTACTCCGCAGAGCCTACTTTTTTGGCCGATTCTGCTGTTTCCGGTTAGGTCGCTTCCTTCGTGGTCACTGTATGTTGTAATCAGTTTTCGTCGTCTGAGTTCCTTGTGTCGTCATCTGCGAACGGTCTTCTGTCCAGGAAGCTCGTTCGATCTTCGGACCACCCTCCTCTTGGGTTGCCCTCCACACTGGTTTCTTACGGCTAAGATGCTAAGATGCTTGTCTTTCGATCGGCCCTGTAGATGCCACCGATCGGTGGCAAAATCACCTGACTTCCCGAGTATCGTCCGCCCCGCAAGAGCCACTCTCGATTATTCTGTGTCTCCTCATAACTCGTGGGGTTGTCACCTTCCAGATAGTCTTCATCGATGGGCGACTAGACTACGTGTCGAGTGGCGTTGATATTTTTGGCAACTGTAGTCTACAGTTCTTGTAGTTCGTCCAATATATGACATGCCACACTGGCAAGGCATACTATAAATCTGTAGCTTTAGTAAACCGTGGTCATCTTACGATCTTGATTGGAGGACAGGACACACACGTGATGCCGTATTCTCTAAGTATCCAGCTGACTTTGGGCAGAGACAGATCCTGCATAGAACAGACAAGCCGCTGCCTGCGGTTTGTCTTTTTCTCCTCCCTCGTCATGTGGTCGAGTGTCTGGGTGAATTTGTTTCTCAATCTACTTGGCAGCGTACCCATTTCTGCTGAACACTGTGCATACACATGTCATCTCTGACATAAAGCTGCCATATTCTGAACATTAGAGTGCCCTGTGGATCAGGGACTTTAGGATTGCATTCCTCTGTGCTGGCTGACAGTTATTCGCTTGTAGAAACTAATCAGTGTGTGTTGGTTTACGGTATACGCTGTGCCGAAAGAAACTGCATGCTTTCCATTTGACCAGCACATCCATGAATAGTAACTGACTATTCTTTTTTCAAATGAAAAATATATGCAGACTGAAGCGACGAATGAAAATTTTTACCAAGGCCATAATTTGAACCCAGGTCTCCTGCTCACTAGGCTGATGTACTAACCACTACGACACCCTGGCACAGTGACTTTGGACAGCTGCACGGACTAACCTAGCATACCTCCGTCTCCATTAATGAATGAGAATTTGGAGTGACAAGGAAGGCGTGCTAGGGTAGTCCATGATGGAGTGCAAAATCTTTGTGCCAGGGTGGCAGAGTAGTTCCTGAATGGTAATTTAGATCGAGGACGAAAGCGTGCCACGGTAGACCGTGCAACTGTGAAAACCACCGTACCCAGAAGGCTTCTCTGGCCGGCGTAAAGAACGTGGAGAAGTCTGAGTAGCCGTCCAGTCAGGTCCCCTTACAAAGAAAGAGTGCTCAATTAAATGAAAAGCACGTTTCCAACCGCGGATTCATATTTATTAGATAATCATAAGTTCACGGGCTTATAAATAAATTAATCAAGAAGTCGATGAAATTATAAGTCAATTTATGTATTGGAATTAATTTTCCCCAGCCAAATAAAACCACCGATGGCTCGCCTAAGTATAGGACCATTGAATGGTACGAGAGGAGCAGTTTTCATGTTTAACAGTCAGTAAATTCAGAGAATTAACAAGGTGGCGAAAATCTGTAGAAGTGCGAGACCGTTGCTTTCAAATTCAGGTTACAGCCGTGTTGACACATAAAGAGCCTAGTCACGCCAGTGTTGGGAGAACTGGTGCCGCTACACGTTCACCAAGCTGAGAACCAGGATGTTGAGCTGCTCTTCCAGCCGAAAGCAACAGAAATTGTTTGCATTGCCACCCTGACTACGCTAAAAAAATCTTTTCCAATCTGCACATTGCAGTTGTGCATCTGAGGTTACAAAACAAAGAAGATATGCTCTACCAACACCATTTAATTGCAGTTATTGGTCTGATTCAATTCGTTATTAATAGCAGTGTGGGAATTGCCGCCATTGTATTGTAGATTTTCGGGCTTCTATCATCTTGGTAGCAACCACGAGTAGATTCAGTCAGCTTTAGCAAAGATGTTTCACGGTAGAAAACTCGTCGCCACTTCGGCTGTGATTAAGATGCAGAGACGCTGTCTGCATTGAGAGCGACCGCCATTACGATTCCACCGATGCTAAGGTGAAAATCTTTCTGCTCTGCCCCTGTCTACGCGTTCGTATTACATGATTCCTAGTGGCTAACTGCTTTCTTTCGTGATTCTTAAGTCCCAAAATTCGTCTTAGTACTCTTCAGGGTCTGCTCATGCTGTTAGTGTAGTTCCTTATGGGCGGGGAATCAGCCAGAAACAATTTGGAGTTATCTGGAAATTTCCCAGAACAAAAATGCAGATGATCAAATGACAACTTGTAACTCGCTGTTCCTTAATGTAAGTTCAGTTTCTTAAGTTCAGTTTCTTAACTGTTGCCCCTCCTCGTTTGACACAGTGCCTAAAAGTAATTAAAACCTGTTTCAACTCATTGTTTCAACTTACATGTCACTCTGGTTTTTTCAGTGTTGTTGTAGTAACGCAATAAGGATTCAACAATACGCCGAGTCAGTACAAAAGGACGGTGGCCTTCCGAGCGGTAGTTGCAAGCGATTTTTTAACGTTTTATTGTATGACGCATTCA
Source organism: Schistocerca nitens (assembly GCF_023898315.1). Taxonomy (NCBI): domain Eukaryota; kingdom Metazoa; phylum Arthropoda; class Insecta; order Orthoptera; family Acrididae; genus Schistocerca; species Schistocerca nitens. The sequence continues at coordinate 604,510,463 of NC_064618.1, forward strand.
ATGTCGCCAGCGCTTTCATTATCTCCTTTATGGAAATTAATGAGCGATGGCCGTCATTCAAACACAGAAGCTCACTTCTAACTTCCAATTCAGATACTGCTTCATTATCTAGCACGGAATATTTAGTACCTCCGATTTTACGTTCGGAAAAAATTCTAGGTCCGTAGCATGGTCCATTTTTTATAAGTGCTATAACGAAAGCATCCATTTCTTGTGAGTGAGAATACTGACCGCTGATAACATTTTTCGGCCCACCGTTGCCCTTGTAGCTCACGATCATATCAAAATAAAGTATTCTGGAGTCCACATGGAAACATATTAATTGTTAATGTACATCCTAATTCCCATGTCTCATAAAATTGAAAACAAGCGACTTCCACTCACTCAGTGTCTGAAAATTTATATAACTTCGTGTATAGTGTTTGTTGCGTTGTTTCCTTCTTCGTCACAATTTTCTACTGAAATTACATGACTATAGATGGTAATTATTAATAGATAATCAAACAGGCTTATTTGTATCTCCCCATTACTATATAGTGAACACATTAATTCAGCAAGGAAGCTTGAAACCATTTCAGATGAAGAATTAGGTTGCTTGATCCTACTGCTGCAAAACAAAAACAAAACAAAAAAAATGTTGGAGGTCATCACTTTGGCTACTCTACATCTACTTCTACATCTTCATTATTTCTCTGCCATTCACAGTTAAGTGTCTAGCAGAGGGTCCATCGAATTACCTTCAAGGTCTTTCTCTGCCTCTCCACTCTCGAAGAGCGCTCAGGAAAAACGGCACTTAAATCTTCCCATACGAGCTCTGATTTCATTTATCTTATTATGATGATCATTTCTAAACAGATGGACGCCAACAATATATTTTCGCACTCTGAGGTGAAATTTGGTGATTGAAATCTAATGAGAAGATCCTGCCGCAACGAATCACGTCTTCGTTTTAATGATTGCCATCCCAATTTACGTATCATATCCGCGGCATTCTCTCCCCTATTTCGTAACAATACGAAACGAGATGCCCTTGTTTGACGTTTTTCGATGTCCTCCATCAATCCTATCTGATGAGGATCCCACACAGCACAGCATTACTCCAAAAGAGGGAAAACAGTCTCTTTAATGGGTCTGTTGCATTTTTAAATGTTTTGCCAATAAAACGCAGTCTTCGGTTTGCTTTCACCGTAACATTGTCTGTGTGACAGTTCCAATTGAAGTTATTCGTAATTTCAATCCGTAAGTATTTACATGAATTTTCAGCATTTAAATTTTTGTGATCTATCGTGTAACCGAAATTTAGCGGATTCCTTTTAGTACCCATGTGGTGTAATGTACGTGTATCTAGGCCAGCTAATCGGCCGCCTAGAATTGCTACAAGGTAAGGTCAAACTGATGCACGTCTGAACGCTAACGGGTCCAGGGCTCAGGAAGCACCACGGCCAGCCCAGGTAGTTGAACGTTTCCCGTTATCCAGGTGCAAGAACAATGAGCGCGTCGCCGGAAATGGGTAAATCCCAGAATTGGGAATTTGGATCGCTGTTGCTTGCATTGCTTTTGTGCAGAATATGCTTCAGGAAATGGCGGAGTGTCAGACACTCTTACAGTAGGCCAAGTTACAACTCTTTCGACAATAACTCACATCAAATATTAGTGCAAATCTGATTATATTTGCGATCTCAGAAAAATGAGGCGCATCCAGTGACACAATAAAAGACCACTATCTTTAAAACTAAAGATGTTAATATCTAGCAGGAATAAACATTTTCGCAATGAATATCTCTGAATTAAAAACTTTCAAACGTTTCATGGGATTTCAACATACGATGCCTCAGATGATAGCATTGCACTATTGCTACCATCTCTGAAAGCTACATATCTGTATCTATTTTATTTCTTGATTTATTTCGTATATTATACGTATCTATTTCATTATGCAAACGTTTCTCGAACATCGTATTCTCCACATTTACACAGCAAATGAACATAGCATGAATACCTTGCATTTTGTGATGTGATACTTGTGTATTTATTGAATGAACAGTTCACTGCTTTGCCAGTAACTTTATTTAAATGTTTATTACAAATGCTATTAAAAATGTACTAACCTGAAAGTGGTCAATGGCATCTGTTAGTTGCGAAAAGACGCTTGTATCAAGCAGGCATAAATAATGGTTTAAAATAATATTAAGGACAGTCTGTTGCCAATGATCGTGGGCACACTTTCGCGAGAATGCTGGCTTGTTTATTTATGAACCAACTATTACTTTTGTAAATGATCTGAGAGCAATCGAACGCATATTAAATTTCTTTATTTAAATATTGTTATTATGTATTAGTTTAATATGGGAAAGTGGTCATATTGAATCAGATCATGTGTATAGAGCTTAAGAACGACGTACGTTTGGTGGGGACAGCCTTCAGCCAGTGGAAAAGGAGAGGTAGCGAAAGACTGCGGGAGTCAAGTGGAGACTGGGGCTTTTCGAATGAACAGTTCAAGGGAGCGATTCGGGACACTTTATGTCGAGTTCTTGAAGAAGGCAGACCTGCTGCGGTAACGTGTGTGATTCGATCGTGAAGGTGTTTGATTCTGGGCGGTGAACGAGCACTATCATATTTCCGAAGGGACTTTACAATTCGGGAGATTTGAGTGTGCCCCAGCGTGGGACTCTAACTTTTTCTGCTTGTAATACGGAACTGCGCCTGGACAGAATATGAGTTAGTATTCTTTGTATCCCGTGTGTTAATTTGTGAATCCTCATGTTGAATTCTGAACTATTTTGAGCTGGAGAATCTTTCGTGTACTGTGATCACGAAATGGGCTCAGTTTCGCGAGTCTTTGTTGATTATTAGTCTGACGTTTTCCTCCCATTCTTGTAACTTTCTCCACGTAACTTTACTGCATTTGATAAGGGTATTCTCTGTCTGCAATTAACATGAATATCGTAGTACCACTTCCCGTTTATCTGAGACGTATTTCTTCAACAAACGTTATTCAGTATAATTCCTTGTCGTCTTCATCAATTACAGACGTTAGAATATAATCGTTTTTATTATATTATTCTTTTATCTTTTATTTGATGTTTTTGTATATTTCATTGGCTTGCAATTCTAGCTAATGCATAGACTATTTGACTGTAGGATCACAGCTGCACGTTATTAAACGCAGCGAATTAGTTGCGGGAAAAATAGCAGACGTGCATGGCTCGGCCCTACGACTACATCGAACTATTCTTTTTATACAGATCCGCACATAGCACAAGTACCCGAAGTACGAGTAACCACAGGTAAAGACGCTTCTTTGCTCGTATGGTACGCTGTTTGGAAAAGCAACTATTCATGCAGTAACCGTTAGGTATAGTCGCAATCGCACCTGAAGTGGATCCCAAACCATACAGCAATACTCCAGAACAGGGCAAATCAGAGTAATGTAAACAGTCTCTTTAATAATCCTGTTGCATATTCCGTATATTCTACCAATAAATCGCAGTCTTTGGTTTGTTTTCACCTTAAAATTGTCTAAGTGTCCGTTCCAACTGAAGTTATTCGTAACATGAATTTACAGCCTTTAGATTTGTGGGATATATTATGTAACCGAAATTTAGCGGATTGCTTTTAGTGTTCATGTGGATGACCTCATACTTTCCACTATTTAGAGTCAATTGCCATTATTCGCACCATACAGATATCTAAATGGGTTCAAATGGTTCAAATGGCTCTGAGCACTATGGGACTTAACATCTGAGGTCATCAGTCCCCTAGAACTTAGAACTACTTAAACCTAACTAACCTAAGGACATCACACACATCCATGCCCGAGGCAGGATTCTAACCTGCGACCGTAGCAGTCGCCCGGTTCCGGACTGAAGCGCCTAGGATATCTAAATCATTTTGCAATTGGTTTTGATAATCTGATGACTTTACAAGACAGTAAATGACAGTATCATCTATATACAACTTAAGAAGGCAGCTCTGATTGAAAGCAGGAACAGCAGTGGGCCTCTAACGCTTCCTTGTGAAACACTAGATATTTCTTCTCTTTTACTTGACTTTCGGTAGGTTGTTACGAACTGTGGCCTTTCTGACAGGAAATCACGAATGTAGTCGCAGACGATAGTCCATAGGCACGGAATTTGATTAGAAGTCACTTCTGAAGAACAGTATCGAAAGCCTTCTGGAAATCTAAAAATGTGGTATCAATTTGAAATCCCCTGTCGATCGCACTCAGTGCTTAGTGAGAATACAGAACTAGGTGTGTTTCACAAGAACGATATTTTGTCAGTCCATGTTGGCTGTTTGTCAATAAATCGTTTCATCGAGGTAATTCGTAACGTTCGAACTCAGTAGACGTTCCAAAAATACTTCTGAAAGTCGACGTTAGTGATATGGGTCTGTAGTTCATCAGATTACTCCTATTTCCTTTCTTGGGCATTGGTACGACTTGTGCAGTTATCCAGTCTTTAGATACGAATCTTCCGACAAGCGAACGTTGTAAATCATTGCTATGTATGGAGCTATTGTGTCAGCTTACTCTGACAGGAACCTGATTAGTATATAGTCTGGGCCGAAGACCCGGCCTTTATTAAGTGATTTAAGCTGCTTCGCTATATCGAGGATATCTAATTCTAACTTACTCATGTTGTCAGTTGCTCTTGATTCGAATTCTGGAGTATTTACTTTGCTTTCTTTGGTGAAGGAGTTTCAGAAAACTGTGTTTAGTGGTACCATTACCAGTGACATCACTATTGTTACCGGGCAGTGAAGGTACTGACTGCACCATGGCGCTGGTGTAGTTTACACATGACCTGAATCTCTGGGTTTTCTGCCAGACTTCGACACAAAGTGGAAATTATTAAAAGCATCTCGCATTGAAGTTCGCGCTAAATTTCGAACTTCTGAAAAACTTTGGCAATCTTGGGGATTATTCGTTCTTTGAAATCTGGCACGCTTTTTCTGTTGCTTCTGCAAAGGTATTCTCACTCGCTTTATGTACCACGGAAGATCAATACACTCTCTCATTAATTTATTTGGTATATATCTCATTTAAACCACATCTGGTCTACGCTAACATAGCCAGTTCGAAAGGAGTGGAGATATCTTTTACGAAAGCGTCAAGAGAATTTTTATCTGCTTTTTAAATAGATGTTTTTTGCGTTTATTTCTGGTGGATTTGGATGTTACCGTATTCAGACTTGCTACAACGGCCTTGCGGTCACTAATCCCTGTATCTGTCATGATGCTCAATATTTGATCAAGATTATTTGATGCTAAGAGGTCAAGTTTGTTCTCGCAAACATTCACACTTCGAGTGGGCTGTTGGACTAATTGTGCAAAATGATTTAGAACGACGTTTCATGCCTACCACTAACTTTAGACATGAATTTTCGCCAAACGGAGGGTAAACTGAAGTCACCATCAACTATAACTGTGTGATTGGGGCACCTATTTGAAATGAGACTCAAGTAGTCTTTGAACTGTTCAGCATTTTAGTCTTTTATCCATATGAGTCAGCTAGTCGGTAGAAGGAATCAGTTATTAATTTATTCCGACTGACTCACAGGGACCACCTACTTCAATTTCACTATAAGGTGAACAGCTTACGACAGCCATAAACACTCCACCGCCTTTAATCTATACTTTCTAAACACTGTGAGGTCCTTGTGAAAATTTTGGCTTCACTTATTTTCGCCTTCCGGTCAAAGAAAACCATCATAACGACCGGGAGAGCTGTGTGCTGACCACACGCCCCTCCTATCCGCATCCTTAACTGAGGATGACACGGCGGTCGGATGGTCCTGATGGGCCACTTGTGGCCTGAAGACGGAGTGCTTTTTTTTTATTTTCGCCTTATCCAGCTTTTAGTGCCTATAACGGTTTGAGCTTCAGTGCTTTCTATTAGCGGTTAGTACCCTGATTCTTTCCCAACACAGCTATGACAATTTACAACTACAAACTGGTTGTTGTTAGCTCTAACCTCCTGTGCCGTGCACTCTTTTAGACTGACGGCCTTTCTAAAGTTCTCAAGAACCTCGAACCTAAAAAACCGCCTTGTCCCTTCCACATAGCTCCCACTACCTGTGTAGCTGCTTCCCGTGTGTAGTTGACTCGTGACTAGCTAAAGGGAGCTCGGAAACCCACCAGTCTTCGTACTAAATCCAACTACTTCCAATTTAGAGCGATCGTTTAAAGCAATGTGCTCTCAGAATTTTACTATCTTCATAAACTGTATAAATGTTACATAATTAATGAAAATCAGTCCCAGAAACGGCTGACTTTTAATGTACTGTTTAAAACTTTTTTAAATAAGAGATATGTAGGCAAGTAAGACATCCGCAGCCTTGACATAAAAAAGTACAGGCACTAAAATATTCCTACCAGCTCCTGGCTTCTCCTTTCTGTTTGTTTTTGGATGCACAATGCAGAGAGTGACACCTATTTTTGAGAAAAAAGTATATTTGAACTAATGGACTTCTTGTGGAAATAATGGGTTTTACTTAATCGTCCATTTAATATTTTCTTTCATAATATTTCAGAAAAGGTTTTAATGGTTAATTAGTATCGGCCACTATTGAGCATCATCAGAACTAGAAAAGGGAAAGAAAAGTACATGAATGCACAAGGGACAAATTAAAAAATACAGTGACTATATTACTGTTCACACCGATAGAAAGCAGCATGAACTGGTCTCCAAGTGAAGTATTATCAACCGAATAAAACGTCGGATGCAAATGTTCTTTGAGGCCTGTGCTCCACTTTTTATGTGCAGGCATGTGACACCTGGGAGCAGAATTGGCAAAGCCTACGGTAACGGCTGTTCTAATTAAAATAGATAAATTTGAGAAATCTGGGGTCTATAGACTACAGTTCCAGGACTGTGACAAGTGCTACACCAGCCAGACTGGCAGATTGCTCGATATAAGTTTGAAAGAGGAATTCTATGCCAGTAGCAAAACACCAATGGCGCGCAAACGGAAAAGGAGAGACACAACATCGGCTCTACGGGAAAACGTCTTCAATGGTACATACAAAGCATTGCAAACCTTCTGGGCCAAATTGAAACAGGCGATATTGGGTCTACAATTGATTATATTGATTATATTGAGACAGGGAACAAAAGATCGGGAATGCATATTTTAGTGTGGACCGCATAACAACATATCTCATAATAACTGTTTAGAGTGACGATCGTCAGCCCCAATGCACTAAGGTCCGCCGCAACTTCTCAAAAAAACGTTGTGTCTGTTGCAAGAGGAGAAAGTCAGCTTGAACGCTACGAAACAATCTTCATCCATTTCTACTGGGGTTTCGTACACCAAAGTCTTGACGAAGCCTCAGAGCAAAAAGTCCAGAGGTGTGAGATAGAACAGGAACTCCACTTCCAATCCAGTGATGAAGGCATGTTGTTCAGGTGCCTGTGGACGTCAACATCGAAATTGACCGGTGCACCGTCGTGATGAAACCACATCCTTTCGCGGACAACAAGAGATACAGCTTCCAAAATGTGTGGCGGTACATCCCGCATGGAGACCAGGTAACGTGGACCAGTCAAACGGGGAGGCTGCAGTTAAGGTCCCTTTTAGGTGATCTTGGACAATGCGTGGCCGTACGTTGACAGAGAGTCGTTGCTGGTGGCGTGCAGAGCATCCCCCCTCCAGACATAACTGTTGCCACTGTTGAAAACACTATCAACGGTGAATGAGGACTCATCCGTGAAAACAACAGACTGTACAAAGTTCGGTACTACTGCGTTGACAAAAGTGAACGCGGGGCTCAAAATCTGTTGTCCCAGTATTTGACACGTTTCTTATTTGGGGACAGGGCGGGGGGGGGGGGGGGGGTTCGGACATGTCCAAAAGAACAGATACCATCTTCATATAGATAAGGCTTACCCGTTCAAAATGGTTCAAATGGCTCTAAGCACTATGGGACTTAACATCTGAGGTCATCAGTCCCCTAGACTTAGAACTACTTAAACTTAACTAACCTAAGGACATCACACACATCCATGTCCGAGGCAGGATTCGAACCTGCCACCATAGCAGCAGCGCGGTTCCGCACTAAAGAGCCTAGAACCGCTCGTCCACAGCGGCCGGCAGGCTTACCGGCCAATGATCTTCTTCTTCAGTGCGGATGCACTCACATTGCCCGATCTCTTACGGGAATCGGTAGACTGAGTCCCGCGAGTAATGAGTATAGTGGGCAGGGGCTCTACAAATGTCGTGTGTGTACAGTAAGCTGAGAATCTGGGTCTCACGGGGAGCGTGCCTGAGATAAGTCCCTGCCGTTGCACTATTCTGTGTGTCTTCGGTTGGCAAAGACCGATAGACCGTCTGCCATGCTAGCAGGAGATCCCGGGATCGAGTCCCGGTCGGGGCAAACATTTTCAACTGTCCCCGTTGATATTTATCAACGCTTGTAAGCAACTAAAGATCTGGATTTCATTGTAATTTAATTCATGCGGCATAAGAAGTCACCCCTCCTTCAGCCAATGGCCTCGTCAAAGAGAGAGAAGGTGCGGATACAGAGGTCCAGAGCACTATCTTGCCCGTGGAGTGGTAAACTGCCGCTAAACACGGAATAACCAGCTCTAATCAACGACATGAGAATGCGGAGCGCAATGGTTACCACTGAGTGGATGACACACAATGTGGACCCAGGGGACACGTGGCCTGTAATTGAGAAGTGTCATGACGATCTCTCCATTGGCGACAGATTTCAGACTAGTCCCCCTATCGGATACCCGGCAGGGGATTTCCATCGGGAAGGTGATCATGAGAGAAATATTAGATAACCGACGAAAGGATAACGTTCTACGAGTCGAGGCGTGGATTGTCAGTTGGGGCGTAGAATGTCGTCAGAAGTTCGAACATGGTAGGAAAACGGAAATGCTAAGGCTCAATCCCCATACAGTGGAGTTCTATGAACAGAAATGGGAAGAAGACAAGGATTTCTAGTCAATTGAGTACAGAGTAATACCAGCAGTGGCAGAAAATAGGATAACGGGAATAGGATTCGTTATGAAAAGGAACGTAGAGTAGAGAGTGAGTTACTGTGAACAGTTCAGTGTTTTAGAGTGGTCCTCAACAGAATCGTCAGCAAACCAGCACCAAAAGCGATAGTTCAGATACACATGCCGACGTCGCAAGCTGAAGATGAAGAGATAGAGCAAGTATTTGAGGTTACTGAATGGGTAATTCAGTACGTAAAGGGCGATGAAAATGTGATAGTCATAGGGACTGCAGTGCGGATGGAGGTGGGTGGGGTGGGCGAGAAGGAGTAGAAGAAAGGGAGAAAATGGGCTTGGTACTAGGAACGAGAGAGGAGAACGACTAGTTGAGTTCTGCAATAAAATTCAAGAAATAATAGCGAATACTCTGTTCAAGAATCACAAGAGGAGGAGGAGGAGGCGTAATTGGAAAAGGTCGGGAGATATGGAAAGATTTCAGTTAGATTACATGATGGTCAGGCAGAGATTGCGAAATCAGATACTGGATTGTAAAGCACACCCAAAAGCAGATATAGACTTACATCACAATTTAGTAATGATGAAGAGTAGATTGAAGTTTAAGAGACTGGTCAAGAAGAAGCAATGCGAAAAGAAGTGGGGTACGAGAGTACTAAGGAATAAGAGGTACGATTGAAGTTCTCTAAGGCTATAGGTACTGAGCTAAGGAATAGCTCAGTAGGTAGATCATTCCAAGAGGAATGGGCATCTTTAAAAAAAACAGTCACAGGAATTGGAAAGAGAAACATAAATACAAACTGCGAAGAGACCATGAATAAATGAAGAAATGCTTCAGTTGATCGATGAGAGGAGGAAATCCAAAAATGTTCAGGGAGATTCAGGAATACAGAATTACAATTAACATAAGAATGAAATAAATATAAAGCGCAGAGAAGCTAAGGCGAAAATCGTGAATGAAAAAGTGAAGAAATCGAAAACGAAATGATTGTGGGAAGGACTGACTGAGCATATAGGAAAGTCAAAACAACCTGCACTGAAAGTAAATGCAAAGGGGGTAACATTAAAAGTGCAATGGAAATTCCACTGTTAAATCAAGAGGAGAGAGTGGATAGATGGAAAGAATACACTGAAGGCCCCTATGAGTGGCAAGACTTGTCTGATGACGCAGTAGAAGAACAAACAGGAGTCGATATATAAGAGATAGTGCATTCAGTATTAGAATCAGAATTTAAGAGAGCTTTGAAGGACTTAAGATCAAATAAGGCCAAAGGGGGTAGATAATATTCCATTATAATTTTTAAAATCATTAGGGGAAGTGGCAACAAAACGACTAATCACGTTGGTGTGTGTATGAGTCTGGCGACATACCATCTGACTTTCGGAAAAATATCATTCATAGAATTCCGAAGTCAACAAAAGATGAACAAGTGCGAGAATTATCGCACAATCAGCTTAACAGCTCATACGTCCCAGTTGATGACAAGAGTAATATATAGAAGAATGGAAATTGTGGATGTGTTAGATGACGATCAGTTTGGCTTTAGGGAAGGTAAAGGCACCAGAGAGCCAATTGTGACGTTGCGGTTGATATTCACATAAGACTGAAGAAAACTTAATACACGTTCATAGGATTTGTCGACCCGGAAAAAGCGCTAGACAAATGTCAAATGGTGTAAGATGCAGGAAATTCTGAGAAAAATATGGGTAAGCTATAGAGAGATAATATATGTACAAGAACCAAGAGTGGAGGACCAAGTACGAAATACTCGGATTAAAAAGGGTGTAAGACAGGGATGTAGTCTTTCGCCCCTACTGTTCAATTTTTATGTCGAAGAAGCAATGACGGAAATAAAAGAAGGGTTCAAGAGTGGAATTAAAATTCAAGACGAAGGGGTATCAATAATAAGTTTCGCCGATGGCATTGCTATCCTCAGTGAAGGTGAGGAAGAATTACAAAACCTGCTGAGTGGAAGGAACAGTCTAATGAGTGCAGAATAGGATTGAGAGTAAATCGAAGAAAGACTAAAGTAACGAGAAGTAGCAGAAATGAGAACAGTGAGAAACTCAACATCAGGATTGGTGATCACGAAGTAGATGAAGTTAAGGAATTCTGCTGTCTAGGCAGCAAAATAACCCATGACAGACGGAGCAAGGACGACATAAAAAGCACACTAGAAATGGCTAAGAGGGCATTTCTTGTCAAGAAAAGTCTACTAGTATTAAACATAGACCTTACTTCGAGGAGGGTTTTCGAAAACGTATGTTTGTAGCACAACACTGTATGGTAGTGAAACACGGCCTGTGGGAAAAGTGGGTAAAAAGAGATTCTAAGCATTTGAGATGAGGTGCCACAGAAGAATGTAGATAATTATGTGGGCTGATAAGGTAAGGACAGAGGAGGTTCTGAGCAGAATGGTGGAGGAAAGGAGTCATCAGCCTTTCTACATCTACATCTATATTTATTCTCCGCAAGCCACCCAACTGTGTGTGGCGGAGGGCACTTAACGTGCCACTGTCATTACCTCCCTTTCCTGTTCCAGTCGCGTATGGTTCGCGGGAAGAACGACTGCCGGAAAGCCTCCGTGCGCGCTCGAATCTCTCTAATTTTACACACGTGATCTCCTCGGGAGGTATAAGTAGGGGGAAGCAATATATTCGATACCTCATCCAGAAATGCTCCCTCTCGAAACCTGGCGAGCAAGCTACACCGTGATGCAGAGCGCCTCTCTTGCAGAGTCTGCCACTGGAATTTGCTAAACATCTCCGTAACGCTATCACGCTTTGCCCACTTCAACGCAGGGTCGGACTCGTTGCTATGGATTTGGCGATGTTAGTGTCGGAGAGTGTCCGGATGCCCTCTGGGACGGAATTAGTGTACCTCAGCTATCTGCGTCTCGTGTAAGAGATGAAATAATGCGAGCCTTTTCAAATGTCTGCGACTCGTGTAACTGAGCCCGGTATTAACCTAGTGGGATGTGGAAAACCGCCTAAAAGCCACATACAGGCTGGCCGGCACACCAGCCCTCGTCGGCAATCCGCCGGACGGATTCAATACGGGGCGCGCCTACCCGAGTCCAGGAAGCAGCGCATTAGCGCTCTCAAAAATGGTTCAAATCGCTCTGAGCACTATGGGACTTAACATCTGAGGTCATCAGTCCCCTAGAACTTAGAACTACTCAAACTTAACTAACCTATGGACACCACACACATCCATACCCGAGGCAGGATTCGAACCTGCGACCGTAGCGGTCACGCGGTTCCAGACTGAAGCGCCTAGAACCGCTCGGCCACATCGGCCGGCTTAGCGCTCTCGGCTAACCTGGTGGATGGGGGAGGAAAGGAGTATATGGAAAATACTGACAAGAAGGAGGAACAGTATGGTAGGGCATCAGTTAAGGCATCAGGGAATAAGTTGCATAGTACTAGAGAGAGCTATAGAGGATAAAATTGTAGATGAAGATGGATCTGGAACATACCCAGCAAATAATTGTGGACGTAGGCTGCTAGTGATATTCCGAGATGAATAGACTGGCACAGGAGGGGAATTCGTGGCGCGCCGCATCAAACCAGTTAGAAGACTGATAATTTAAAAAAAAATATGATGTAGACTATGTGATATGAACGTATTTGGATCGGCCCGGAAGATGTGCACGGATAGCCTCATGGTAAGGGGACCGTTCGTGACAAGCGAGAAATACGGGTTCGTGTCCAGATGCTGCTCAAATTTTTTTATGTCGCGAACAGATAGAACACACGCATCTAATACAGATGACGCCAAGTTACTTGTGTCCGAGAATTTTTTTTATCTGTTCTTAACTGCTGTCAATCATCATTATTGTAAAAAAAATTACTTTTTGTATGTGCATGACAATTCACCCTGTTATAAAGCAGCAACTCTAAGGCAATGGTTTGTGAAGAATAACATTTCTGAAACGGACAGACCTGCAACAGCTCCCGATCTGAACCCATTGGGACCTCTTTTGGATGAGTCAGAATGTGGGCTTTGTTCCAGACCTCAGCGTTCAACGTCACTACCTTTTCTGGTTCCGTCTGCTGAGGAAGAAAGCGTTGCCATTCTTCCACAGACGTTCAGACGCTAGCAGAGTTGAAGCCCTCATAAAGGCGAAGGGTAGACACACCTCATATTAAGGCCCACTAATAGGTGTCAGGATACTTTCGAGCAGACAATATATAAACAGCGAGTGATTCGTCAGTCGCCTGGACCTGCGAGTCTGTGTGGCCTATATGTGAGTGCCGCCTGTTGTCAAATTTCAACACAAGCTGCTCCCTCTTTATAGTGAACATAATGTTAGTTTCATTTCAGATCTCACAACGTGTACTATAATTCTGTCAAAAGCTTCCACTTCAGTAACTTTCCTCTATTTAAAGTTGTTTCTAGCTTTCATTAAAGTTTTATGACATAAAAGTTCGTCATGAAATTTTAGCATAGTAACCTATTTATATTCCGTTTATTCTTACGCCTTTGATAGATGCTTTTATAAACAATTCCGTTACTTATTTTTTAAACTGATCCTCTAATTAAGAGATAACTTTTAATTAAGTCTTTACTGTTAACTCCGCCTACTCCGCCCACAGACGTCGCTTGCCTGCGCATAAGGAGTGCACCAACTACTTAGATAACATTTGCACCTTGTTTTCTATCCAGTGTGACGAAACTGCTTTGAATCGGTAACAAAAGTAATTTTCATTGATTTTTTCATAAAGTTCTTTATGCATAGACATGGCAAAGTCAATAAGAAATTCTTTCTTTTCTTTTGGGCTCTGAGCACTATGGGACTCAACATCTGAGGTCATCAGTCCCCTAGAACTTAGAACTACTTAAACCTAACTAACCTAAGGACATCACACAACACCCAGTCATTTTCTTTTCTTTTGCTTTTCTGTACATAACTACAAATAAAAATTACAATCAATAGATAAACCCAAGTAACCGAAATACCAACACGGAAAACAAAAACGCTACGAACTTACACACCTATCTAATAGTTCTGATGAAGGCCAATAGTGGCCCGAATCACTTAACGATATAGCGCATTTCCTGTCATTGTGTCAAAGAAAACAATAAATGTGCTGTGGCAACTAAGAATTTTATTTTCCCTACATTAGATTTAGCACTTAAATTTCTCTGTGTGATCCCTGATTTCTCTTATTTTATCGTGTTGATCATTTCTCCCTATGTAGGAGGGTGCCAACAGAATGTCTTCGCAATCGGAGGAGAAAACTGGTGATTGAAATTTCATGAGAAGACAGCGTCGCAACGAAAAACGCCTTTGTTTTAATGATTGCCACTCCAATTCAAGTATCATGTCTGTGGCACTATCTCCCCCATTTCGCTATTTCTCTATAATACAAAACAAGCCGCCCTTCTTTGTACTTTTTCGATGTCATCCGTCAGTCCCACCCGATGCGGATCCCACATCGCACAGCAATACTCCACAATAGGGCGACAAGCGTTGTGAAAGCAGTCTCTTTAGTAGACCTGTTGCACCTTCTAAGTGTTCTGCCAATGGATCGCAGTCTTTGGTTTTCTCTGCCCATAACATTATCTACGTGATCGTTTCAATTTAGGTTATTTTTAATTGTAATCCCTAAGTATTTAGTCGAATTTACAGACTTAGATTTGTGTGACTTACGCGTAATGTAAATTTAGAGGATTTCTTTTAGTTCTCGTGTGAAAAACTTCACACTTTTCCTTAATCAGGGTCAATTACCACTTTTCGCACCATACTGGTATCTTACGTAAATCATTTTGCAATACGGTTTGGTCATCTGGTGACTTTAGAAGACTGTAAATGACAGAATCATCTGCAAACAATATGATAGGGCTACTCAGATTGTCTCTTATATTGTTAACGTAGATCAGGAACAATAGAGGGCCTACAATATTTCCTTGGGGAACGCCGGATATTACTTCTGTTTTACTCGATGAATTTCCGTCTATTACTACGAACTGCGACCTTTCTGATAGGAAATCACGAATCCAGTCACACAACTGAGGTGATATTCCATACGCACGCGGTTTGGTTAGAAGACACTTGTGAGGAACGGTGTCGAAAGCCTTTTGGAAATCTAAAAATATGGAATCAATTTGACATCCCCTGTCGATAGCACTCATTACTTCATGAGTATAAAGAGCTCGTCGTGTTTCACAAGAACGAAGTTTTCTGAATCCGTGCTGACTATGAGTCAATAAATCATTTTCTTCAAGGTACTGCATTGTTGTTGTTGTTGTGGTCTTCAGTCCTGAGACTGATTTGATGCAGCTCTCCATGCTACTCTATCCTGTGCAAGCTTCTTCATCTCCCAGTACCTACTGCAACCTACATCCTTCTGAATCTGCTTAGTGTATTGATCTCTTGGTCTCCCTCTACGATTTTTACCCTCCACGCTGCCCTCCAATGCTAAATTTGTGATCCCTTGATGCCTCAATACATGTCCTACCAACCGATCCCTTCTTCTAGTCAAGTTGTGCCACAAACTTCTCTTCTCCCCAATCCTATTCAATACCTCCTCATTAGTTACGTGATCTACCCACCTTATCTTCAGCATTCTTCTGTAGCACCACATTTCGAAAGCTTCTATTCTCTTCTTGTCCACACTAGTTATCGTCCATGTTTCACTTCCATACATGGCTACACTCCATACAAATACTTTCAGAAACGACTTCCTGACACTTAAATCTATACTCGATGTTAACAAATTTCTCTTCTTCAGAAACGATTTCCTTGCCATTGCCAGTCTACATTTTATATCCTCTCTACTTCGACCATCATCAGTTATTTTACTCCCTAAATAGCAAAACTCCTTTACTACTTTAAGTGTCTCATTTCCTAATCTAATCCCCTCAGCATCACCCGATTTAATTTGACTACATTCCATTATCCTCGTTTTGCTTTTGTTGATGTTCATCTTATATCCTCCTTTCAAGACACTGTCCATTCCGTTTAACTGCTCTTGCAAGTCTTTTGCTGTCTCTGACAGAATTACAATGTCATCGGCGAACCTCAAAGTTTTTACTTCTTCTCCATGAATTTTAATACCTACACCGAATTTTTCTTTTGTTTCCTTTACTGCTTGCTCAATATACAGATTGAATAACATCGGGGAGAGGCTTCAACCCTGTCTCACTCCTTTCCCAACCACTGCTTCCCTTTCATGCCCCTCGACTCTTATAACTGCCATCTGGTTTCTGTACAAATTGTAAATAGCCTTTCGCTCCCTGTATTTTACCCCTGCCACTTTCAGAATTTGAAAGAGAGTATTCCAGTTAACGTTGTCAAAAGCTTTCTCTAAGTCTACAAATGCTAGAAACGTAGGTTTGCCTTTTCTTAATCTTTCTTCTAAGATAAGTCGTAAGGTTAGTATTGCCTCACGTGTTCCAACATTTCTACGGAATCCAAACTGATCTTCCCCGAGGTCCGCTTCTACCAGTTTTTCCATTCGTCTGTAAAGAATTCGCGTTAGTATTTTGCAGCTGTGACTTATTAAACTGATAGTTCGGTAATTTTCACATCTGTCAACACCTGATTTCTTTGGGATTGGAATTATTATATTCTTCTTGAAGTCTGTGGGTATTTCGCCTGTCTCATACATCTTGCTCACCAGATGGTAGAGTTTTGTCATGACTGGTTCTCCCAAGGCCATCAGTAGTTCTAATGGAATGTTGTCTACTCCTGGGGCCTTGTTTCGACTCAGGTCTTTCAGTGCTCTGTCAAACTCTTCACGCAGTATCTTATCTCCCATTTCATCTTCATCTACATCCTCTTCCATTTCCATAATATTGTCCTCAAGTACATCGCCCTTGTATAAACCCTCTATATAGTCCTTCCACCTTTCTGCCTTCCCTTCTTTGCTTAGAACTGGGTTTCCATCTGAGCTCTTGATATTCATACAAGTGGTTCTCTTCTCTCCAAAGGTCTCTTTAATTTTCCTGTAAGCAGTATCTATCTTACCCCTAGTGAGACAAGCCTCTACATCCTTACATTTGTCCTCTAGCCATCCCTGCATAGCCATTTTGCACTTTCTGTCGATCTCATTTTTGAGACGTTTGTGTTCCCTTTTGCCTGCTTCATTTACTGCATTTTTATATTTTCTCTTTTCATCAATTAAATTCAATATTTCTTCTGTTACCCAAGGATTTCTATTAGCCCTCGTCTTTTTACCTATTTGATCCTCTGCTGCCTTCACTACTTCATCCCTCAGAGCTACCCATTCTTCTTCTACTGTATTTCTTTCCCCCATTCCTGTCAATTGTTCCCTTATGCTCTCCCTGAAACTCTCTACAACCTTTGGTTCTTTCAGTTTATCTAGGTCCCATCTCCTTAAATTCCCACCTTTTTGCAGTTTCTTCAGTTTCAATCTGCAGTTCATAACCAATAGATTGTGGTCAGAATCCACATCTGCCCCTGGAAATGTCTTACAATTTAAAACCTGGTTCCTAAATCTCTGTCTTACCATTATATAATCTATCTGATACCTATTAGTATCTCCAGGATTCTTCCAGGTATACAACCTTCTTTTATGATTCTTGAACCAAGTGTTAGCTATGATTAAGTTATGCTCTGTGCAAAATTCTACAAGGCGGCTTCCTCTTTCATTTCTTCCCCCCAATCCATATTCACCTACTATGTTTCCTTCTCTCCCTTTTCCTACTGACGAATTCCAGTCACCCATGACTATTAAATTTTCGTCTCCCTTCACTACCTGAATAATTTCTTTTATCTCGTCATACATTTCATCAATTTCTTCATCACCTGGAGAGCTAGTTGGCATATAAACTTGTACTACTGTAGTAGGCATGGGCTTTGTGTCTATCTTGGCCACAATAATGCGTTCACTATGCTGTTTGTAGTAGCTAACCCGCACTCCTATTTTTTTATTCATTATTAAACCTTCTCCTGCATTACCCCTATTTGATTTTGTATTTATAACCCTGTAATCACCTGACCAAAAGTCTTGTTCCTCCTGCCACCGAACTTCACTAATTCCCACTATATCTAACTTTAACCTATCCTTTTTAAATTTTCTAACCTACCTGCCCGATTAAGGGATCTGACATTCCACGCTCCGATCCGTAGAATGCCAGTTTTCTTTCTCCTGATAACGACGTCAATAAATCATTTTCTTCAAGGTACTGCATAATGTTCGAATATAGTATGTGTTCCAAAACCCTACTGCAAATCGACGTTGATGATATGGACCTGTAATTCAACGGATTACTCTTATTTCCCTTTTTGGGTATCGGTATGACTTGAGCAATTTTCCAATCTTTAGGTACGGAACACTCTGTGAGCGAGCGATTGTATATAACTGCTAAATATGGAGCTATTGTATCAACATACGATGAAAGGAACCTGATTGGTATACCATCTGGCCCGGAGGCCTTGGCTTTATTAAGTTATTTAAGCTGCTTTGCTACACCGAGGATATCTACTTGTATGTTTCTCATCTTGGCAGTTGTTCTTGATTGGAACTCAGGAATATTTTCTTCATCTTCTTTGATGAAGGAGTTTCGGAAAACCGTGTTTAATAACTCTGCTGTAGTGGCACAGTCATCAATGACTTCACCGTTGTTATCGCGCGGTGAAGGTATTGATTGTGTCTTGCCACTGGTGTGCTTTATGTATGACCAAAACCTCTTTGGGTTTTCTGCCAGATTCCGAGACAGAGTTTCGTTGTGGAAATTATAAAACCATCTCGCATTGAAATACGCACTAGATTTTGACGGTCTACAAAACATTTCCAATTATGGGGATTTCGAGTTCTTTTAAATTTGGCGTGCTTTTCGCTTTGCTTCTACAAAAGCGACCTGACCCGTTTTGTGTACCATGGAGGATCAGTACCATCACTTATTAATTTATGTGGTTTATATGTCTCAATTGCCATCAATGCTATCTCTCTGAAATCATTCCACATCTCTTCTACGCTTACAAGATCAGATAGGAAGGAGTGGAGACTCTCTTAAAAAGGCGTTATGAGCATTTTTATCAGCTTTTTTAAATCGATGTACTTGGCGTTTCTTTTTGATGGTCGTAGGTGTTACGGTATTCAGCGTAGCAGCTACTGCCTTGTGGTCGCCAGTGCCTGTATTTGTCCAGGATTATTTGTTGCTAAGGGGTCAAGTATGCAACCATTTACGCTTCGAGTGGGTCCATGAACTAATTGTTCAAAATAATTTTCTGAGAAAGCATTCAATACAATTTCGGATAACGTTTTATGCCTGCCGCCGGCTTTAAACGTATAATTTTTCGAGCATATCGAGGGTAGATTGAAGGAACCACCGACTATAATTGTATGAGTGGGGTACCTATTTGAAATGAGACTGAAGTTTTCTTTGAACTGTTCAGCAAATATCTCTTCTGAGTCGGAGGTGTCGGTAAAACGATCCAATTAATACTTTAGTACGATTGTCAGGTATCATCTCTACCCATACTATTTCACATGAACTATATACTTCAATTTCGCTACAAGGCAAACTACCTCTGACAGCAATAAATACTCCACCACCAACTGTATTTAATCCATCCTTTCTGAACACTGTTAGATCGTTTGAAAAAATTTCGGCTGAACTTATTTTCGGGCTTAGCCAGCTTTCCGTACCTATAACTATTTGAGCTTTAGTGCCTTCTATTAGGGCTTGGAGCCCTGGTTCTTTCCCAAAGCAGCTACGACAATTTACATCTACAATACCTATCGTTTCTACAACTACCTTACTGTGTTTTACTTGCCCCCATTTAGACGGACGCCCTTTCTGGTGTTTCCCGAGACCCTCTAACATAAAAAATCGTCCAGTCCCTTCCACACAGCCCCCGCTGCCCGTGTAGCCGCTTCCTGTGGAGTGGACTAATGACTTATTAAACAGAACCCGGTAACCCACCACCCGATGGCGCAAGTCGAGGAATCTGCAGCCTACACTGTCACAGAACGGCCTAAGCCTCTGATTCAGACCCTCCACTCGGGTCTGCACCAAAGGCCCACAGTCGGTTCTGTCGACGATGGTGCAGACATTAATGTCGCAGCAGGACTGGGAGTCTTTACCATTTCCGCTAACTGCCCGAAACAAGTGTGAATCTGTTCTGATTGGTACCGACGTGGACCACCACCAGCAGTTGGCTGCACCCTGTACTCTTCGTGGCATCTGGAAGAACCCTTTCCACATGCGGAATGACTCCCCCTGGTATGCACAAGGAGTGCACATGGTTTCCTACCCCTCCTTGGCAGCCATGTTCCTAAGGGACCCCATCACGCGCCTAACGTTAGAGCTCCCAACTACCAGCGAACCCACACTCTGTGAGTGCCCAGATCTTGCAAGCCGAGGTGGATGACTGCATCAGGCTCAGAGGCTTCGTCAGCCACAAATAACGCCCGAAACCTGTACGTCAAACGAACCGGGGAGGCCTTATAATCGGCCCCTCGGAAAGTCTTTCGCTGCCTGCCAGACTTTTGAATGATCTCCCACTCAACCACAGTGCAGGCAGTGCCGGGGCGGCCACAGCAGTGTACCGAGCGGAGGACACATGGGATGTGCTCGACGTCCCTCGCATACCCGCATCCGACTCCCCACAGTGATACCTCTTGGAAGCAGCCTCAAGCTGTGTGACAGGGGCCGGCCGCTGGTGGCCAAGCGGTTCTAGGCGCTTCAGTCTGGAACCGCGCGACCGCTACGGTCGCAGGTTCGAATCCTGCCTCGGGCATGGATGTGTGTGACGTCCTTAGGTTGGTTAGGTTTAAGTAGTTCTAATTTCTAGGGTACTCATGACCTGAGCTGTTAAGTGCCATAGGGGTCAGAGCCATTTGAACCATTTTTTGTGTGACAGGAGCCAACACAGCCTGGAGCTGTGAGCGAAGGATCAACAACTCAGCTCACATCTGTACACAGGAATCACAGTTCCTATCCATTACTGGAGTCGCTTATGTTTGAAGCTCGTAAAAATACCTAATAAACGAATGGTGTACTCGCCTTATTAGCAGCAGGAACTTGCGGTGCTCTCTCACTGATGGTCTAACTGAGACTGAGCTGTTCTAACGAAAACAAACAAAAGCCTGTACGATACGAGGATCGATACAAGGGTCGATAGTAATGGCAGTAGACTACACTACACTATTATTAAAATACAAGGTTGTGCCTAGTAGGCATTCAAACATGAAAGAAATTACAAAAATCAACTAGTAACTACACAGATAACTGAAAATAAGTCGCTCCTGTTTGCGGCTAGTAAAAATATATAATAAAAGAACGGTATACTTGTCTTATTAGCAGCAGAAACTCGTGGTGCACTCTCACTGACGTTCTTGATTAGACTTCTAGACCTTTTACAGCGTAGTTGTTGTTCGCGTAGTTTAAATTTTTTGTATGTCATTAATTAATCATCAGATTCTCGAGCCCGCCTTTGAGGTATCTATGATATTCTGCTGAGGTTTAATTGTTTAAGCCTTCCGATGTATTACTGCTCATTTACAAAAGAATGCTCAATGATTTTGTTTTGCCCAGATGTTACTGTCACAAAGAGCCTCGAATTCCTCCCATCGTTGTCCCGACTTAGTTACTGTTGAGCCTTAGCGAAGATGGGCAGACGTCGCTGTTGCTGGCCAGGCACCATGACCTTGTGAACCAGCACTGAGAATGTGTTCGCTGGACCAGTGCGTGCGGTGGAATTTCCAGATGTTGCGTCCAAGGTTCCACCTAACGCTGCTTCTGGGTGCTGCCAGAGACTGCCGCCATTTCAATATGCTGTCGATAAAAAGTCGTGGTATTTCCACCACCACAGATAGTATTTAATAGCCGCTCAACACAGAAAAAATATACAAAATGTTAAAAACAGGATAACTTTTCACTGATATTGTAGGAAAAGTACCGCAGAGTTTAATGAGTACGCAAAATTCAAGCATTTATTTTAGGTAATTACAATAAATTAACATGTTTTAGAGTTAAAGAATAATAACAATAAGAAAGTGTAGAATAACATACAGAATAGTAATATTAATCTTTCTGTATCTGTCAATGCCAGATGTTTAAGGTACTAATTAGGAAGAATTAATATGCCAGCGTAATGGATGCTAAGTACTAAGGAATGAAGAGATACGCTTGAAGTTTTCTGAGGCTATAGATACTGCGATAAGGAATATCTCGGTATGCAGTTCAGCCTAGAGGAATTCAAATCGCTAAGAAGGGCAATCACAGAAGTTGGAAAGGAAAACATTGGTACAAAGAAGGTAACTGCAAAGAAACCATGGGTAACAAAGTAAATACTTCAGTTGGTCGATGAAAGAAGGAAGTACAAAAATGTTCAGGGAAATTAAGGAATACAGAAATACAAGTCAGTTAAGACTGAATGGACTGACTCAGCATAGAGAAATGTCAAAACAATATTCGGTAAAATTAAACGCAAAGGCCGTAGCATTAAGAATGCAACGGGAATTCCAATGTTAAATACAGAGGAGAGAGCAGATAGGTGGAAAGAGTACAGATAATGCCTCTATGACGGGGAAGATTTTTCTGATGACGTGATAGAAGAGGAAACAGGTGCCGATACAGAAGAAATAGTGGATCCGGTATTAGAATCAGAATTAAAAAGAGCTTTGGAAGACTTAAGATCGAATAAGGCGGAAGAGTTAGATGGCATTCCATCAGTGTTTCTAAAACCGTTGGGGGAAGTGGCAACAAAACGACTATTTACGTTCGTGGGCAGAATGTACGAGTCTTGCGATGTACTACCTGTCTTTCAGAAAACAGCATCCACACAATCCAAAGTCAGTAAGAGCCGTTGATAATGGAAACAAGGCTAAAGAAAAATCAAGTACGTTCATAGCATTTGTGAACCTGGAAAAAGCGTTCGACCATATCAAATGGTGCAAGATTTTCTAAATTCTGAAAAAAATAGGAATAAGCTATTTGGAAAGACGGTTAATATACGATACCTGCAAGAGCCAAGAGTGAACAATAAGAGTGGATGACCAAGAACGAAGTGCACTAATTAAACAGTTGGTAAGGCGGGGATGTAGTCTTCCGCCCCTACCCAATTATAATTCCTTTTCAGAATCGCCAACCAAAGACACAATAGATAATCGTAAACACAAGCGTTTATGTTTAAACAATTCATCCTTCATAAGTGTTGTAGGATAGGATAGAACAGTAACATTTATTTTTTAACAAATACCTTTTGGTCGTCTGTCACGTACATGACAAGCAGCGTGTTGAGATCTCTACACCATCGCTGCCGACCGCCACAGAGTACCGCATTGCCACTGAAGCTGTTTTGACGTGTGTGTGGTGGGGTAGGAAAGTTTTTTATTTACCTAAACAATTGGGTGAAACATCAGCAGACAACAATATCCATCGATCCACTCATGCGAGACCCTCACGACTGTGGGCCGAATGCATCCAATAGCGGCAGCAGCAGAGCCGAAATGTCACGCCGCAACGATTCGAGGCATTGCGGCTGCCAGCTAAGGGCTATGGAGACACCCCTCCACTAACGCAACACTGGCTGACATCATGTGATGCACCAGACGCTTAAGCACCACCTGCTGAACGAAGTGCACACCATATTCACATTGCAGTACTGCGACTGCCATCACCCGAAAGCTACAGGACAGGCCATGGGATATTCTCACTAGGTCCGTGTAGCCAACGTGCCGATCACAATTGTACAGGGCTATTAATACACTACTGGCCATTAAAATTGCTACACCAAGAAGAAATGCGGATGATAAACGGGTATTCATTGAACAAATATATTATGCTAGAAATGACATGTGATTACATTTTCACGCAATTTGGGTGCATAGATCCTGATAAATCAGTACCCAGAACAACCACCTCTGGCCGTAATAAGGGCCTTGATACGCCTGGGCATTGAGTCAATCAGAGCTTGGATGGCGTGTACAGGTACAGCTGCCCATGCAGCTTCAACACGATACCACAGTTCATCAAGAGTAGTGACTGGCGTATTTCGACGAGCCAGTTGCTCGGCCACCATTGATCAGACCTTTTCAGTTGGCGAGAGATCTGGAGAATGTGCTGGCCAGGGCAGCAGTCGAACATTTTCTGTATCCAGAAAGGCCCGTACAGGACCTGCAACATGCGGTCGTGCATTATCCTGCTGAAATGTAGGGTTTCGCAGGGATCGAATGAAGGGTAGAGCCACGGGTCGTAACACATCTGAAATGTAGCTTCCACTGTTCAAAGTGCCGTCAATGCGAACAAGAGGTGACCGAGATGTGTAACCAGTGGCACCCCATACCATCACGCCGGTTGATACGCCAGTATGGCGATGACGAATACACGCTTCCAATGTGCGTTCACCGCGATGTCGCCAAACACGGATGCGACCATCATGATGCTGTAAACAGAACCTGGATTCATGCGAAAAAAGGACGTTTTGCCATTCGTGCACCCAGGTTCGTCGTTGAGTACACCATCGCAGCCGCTCCTGTCTGTGATGCAGCGTCAAGGATAACCGCAGCCATGGTCTCCGAGCTGTTAGTCCATGCTGCTGCAAACGTCGTCGAATTGTTCGTGCAGATGGTTGTTGTCTTGCAAACGTCCCCAACTGTTGACTCAAGGATCGAGACGTGGCTGAACGATCCATTACACCCATGTGGATAAGATGCCTGTCATCTCGACTGCTAGTGATACGAGGCCGTTGGGATCCAGCACGGCGCTCCGTATTACCCTCCTGAACCCACCGATTCCATATTCTGCTAACAGTCACTTGATCTCGAACAACGCGAGCAGCAATATCTCGATACGATAAACCGCAATCGCGATAGGCGCCAACCTTGTGTGAATGCTCTGAAAAGCTAATCATTTGCATATCACAGCATCTTCTTCCTATCGGTTAAGTTTCGTGCACGTCATCTTCGTGGTGTAGCAATTTTAATGGCCAGTAGTGTAGCTCCTGGCAACAGAAACGCAGACAACCGTTAGACTATAACTGTGCTAGCAAGTGCCGCACTATTATTGGAAGGTTTAAGTTTTTAATCCCATGGCACTCAGTGTAAGATTTGTAGCAGTCACTTCTTTCAATTACATTAATGTATGTTTATTTAGGGTCAAACACTGTAGTTACGAATTGTACTTAATAACACCATCTTTAATCAGAGCACTTTATAAATTTTTAAATAGGCTACTGAATCATAAATAGTGTTGGGGCTTGTGTAATCTTATTCCACGTCAAATAATTAAAATTGTAGGCTGACAAGAATACACATCTTTTTGAGTACCACGTTACTAACTCTTCTGCTTGTACTCCTGTGTGAACTGCGACAACGGATGACACCAGAAGCTACCATCTAACCTCAAGACTTGCTTTATAGGATTTGGCAGGATACTGACTACAGATGGGACATATGTCGTGTTACGAAGGTTATCATCTTGAACATTTGTAAATAAAACTTGAAGATATACTGCACTCAGTGCTGTATCAAACATTCCTGTTAGTTATTTACCTTTTCTGCAAGTTAAGCTTACTTTTGTATAACTTATTTATAAACACCCAGTATTGCACGATCTGAACATGAAAAATGTCGCCGTCCACTAGATTCCGCGACTGCGCACTTCCGTTCCAAATGCCCACTCACCTAACAGCAGAAGAAAAGTTGCAGCTATGTCAAGCTAACGCACATCACTCCTTTAGCCGACATGGAAGTGGCTGCGAAGCAAAGAATCAAAGTGATTAGTGGATACATGTCAATTCATTACATCCAAAAAAGACGAACAGAAGTATTATCAGGCAAGTGATGCTGTTTTTTTGGGACTGCCATAGTGTGGTGCTAGCAGATTATGATCATAAGTGGTAAACTGTCACAGGAATATTCTACCGGAAAATCTTGACGAAATTACAGGAGATCGTCAAGACAAAGCATCGAGGGAAAGCTGTCCAAGGGTGTGTTTGCTCCACGACGACGCCACAGCTCATTCTGTGCGGTATATGGTCACACATGTTGGTTGTCTGGGTTATCAAATTTTGCCCGCTTCCGTTCTCTCTTTCAGCAACTAACTCAGTATCTTTTACGAAGGCCTTTATATCTCTCCACTTTGCTACAACAACAAATGCACCGATTTCCTACTGTTAATGAAATATGAGTCAGGAAAGACGCAAATTTCCTTTTTTGTTTTGTAGGGAAATATTAATACTTTCTGTCTGCTACACATTCGTGTTAGTCTACAAATTAAGACTAAGCGTCACTTTTTTGTCCATGTTTTGTTTGTTGTTTTTTAATGTTGCTCGACCTTAGCGTCTTTTCTTGACTATGTGCTGTTAAAGGTTCTTCCTGCTTCGGATATTTTATTACTCGATTTACTCATGTCGTGCTTCACACAAGGAAGTCAACATTTTTCGCTACATTTACAATAATTTGTATTTTTCTGGCGTACTTTCCATCACATGTGTGATTACGCTTTCGTATTTCCCCTATAGAAATTGTTGGGCTAATGCGATAAACACGGTTCTATGCAGAAAAATAAAAACAGCCAAAATGAAAGCTCATCAGGAAATTAGGCATAACTCTTATTTCGAAACATTATGTTCTACCACTTTAACAATTCAATTAGCCAGAGAAAACTCAAAAATTCGCAGTTTAGTTCGAGAATACTAAGATATTTTCCTGCAGTTTTGTAGTATCCTCGGGAAGAGTACAATAAATGTCCTGAAATTGGCAATAGAGTGGATCACGCTTCCAGTAACAATGTAGAGACAGCTGCTCCCCAGAAATTCGCGTCAAGCGTGAATGGTATTCTGTTACTGTGATTTGAGTATGGTGGTGTAATTCTAAAAGTAAACAAGTCTCCATCTTCAAGCTAATTCCTTTATTATATGACAGTTTGCTTTGCTTTCAGACCAAATGATAATGCTTGGCACAGAATCTATCACTCAATAATAATATATAGAATTGTCAGTGTTAGGCGAATAATTTTTTCCCATCACCATCCTAATGAATCTACGTTTTCATTGAGGTTCTGTCCAGAGAGATAACGGAGAAAATGTTTCTATTATTCGGAGATAGCTGTCGATTATATACTTATGAAGCACTTCCTTCAGAAAACGTGATTGACACTTGCGCTGAAACAAGGGATACGAATTTACATGAAACTTTGTACACCTTTAGTAGCCCATTAGGACGACATATTATGCAGGTAATAAGGGGTACTACTCAGGTGATTTCGAGAAAATCGGAAAAGTTTTGCGCGTCAGTGACGTACCGGCGCCTTGCGACCCCGCTCACGAGATGGCGGCCTTCCTGTGGTTAGCGTTCAAGCTCCGTAATGGTGGAGCAATGGATGGAGTCGCGCTCGTTTCCCTTTAAGTTATACTTTTTCAACGCTAGTCATATATTGCCTACATGTTATATTTGAAAGGTTATACGACGAAAAGAGACGTGTATTTGAATTAACTGGCATTGAATTTACAATGTTATTTACCTGTTTACTAATTTTTATTGTTGCAGCAAGTATTATGCCTCTTTTGTTTCTAAAGGTAAGTTAAAAGCTGCATCAAGCGCCTTCAAACTTGTTGATATTTGATTGTCAATGAACGAGAAGTTGCTTTTCGCGAAGGTCTATTATAATACATTCAACTCTATGTCACAAATTTTCAGCAGAGGTATTTACGAAAATGTTGCGCTATGCATGGCTTGCATCCAAATTGTCGGTAGAAACGGAAAGAAATTTTTCGAAATATCAATTGATCTTTGTTTTTCCTTATAACCTCTGAAGATTCCCTGAGCATGCGGGAAAGTGACATCCACTGGAGGTAGTAGGTGCCGTTTTAATTTATGTTTTCCGTGTCTATATGGAAAATATCATCCTGCAACCTGTAATGCTGACAGCACATACAACGATTAATCGTATATTACCCTCAAATTCTGTCATATTGTAACTCACTGTATTACTGAATAAAGTTATCTACATCTTTATTTATATTCGATACTATACTGCACTACCTTTGTTTTTCAGAAGTACAGTTCCTTCGGGCATGCATGCAGGCACTGCGGCGCCTACAGTCGTTATGAAACACATGAAATGTATTCGGAGTTGCGAATCTGGAGAATCATCAGGTGAAAATCTGTATCGGATGTTGCATTGCACTTCTGAACATCACAGGTACTGCAATATAACATTTATCCGCCGACACCGGGCAAGCGACTTTCAATTAAAATATCCCCCCTGTACGGGAATATACTTAATATATGTACGAGTGTACGTTGTAGACACGTGCTTGACGTCATATGGAAGTTCGGGTCTAGCCGTGAAGCGTGCTCGGGTAGCCTAATGGTAAAACGGTAAGCGCGAAATCTACGTTCGAATCCCGATACAGCACAGATTTTCATCGTCGTCATTGCATGGTACACCTGATGACTGTCCATATTAGCAACCGTGAATACATTTCACGTATTTATTTCCGATGCTTGCCTCCTCCTTGAAACCTGTGTCTGGCGATCGAAGCGTTACGGTGCAAAGCAGTTCTCGGTACTTTACCCGACTGCAGATCCAAAGGGTTTCGGAAATCACGGTAGGCATACATTTTCAGTAAGACCTTAATATTTGTAGTGATAATAAAAATTAGCAAACCACCAAATACCATTGGAAATTCAATAAAGGTTCATGCAAACACGTGTTCTTCATCATATTACTTTTAAAAGTAATATGTATGAAATAATATGACTAGTATTGAATTTAAAAGAAAGGAAAACGAGAGCGGGACTCGATCCAGCGATCAACCACTTACGAAACTTCAACTCCAACCGCTTTACCAGTGCCATGTTCTGCCCAGAATCGTAACGCGGCAGTGTGTCACTGACGCTTAAAAGTTCTCTTGCCAATTTCTCGAAATCGCCGAAGTAGTACGCCTTGCTGTGTGCACATTATCTTGTCCTAATGGACTAGAACTGAAAGTGTACGAGGCTTGCAATAAATTCGTCATCCCAACTTCGTGGCCTCCCCTTGCGAGTAACTTTCTAGAGCTCTGGCATCCTCCGAAAGCTGATCTTAAGCGACACACGCCGGACGTCAAACACTCTCAACAAATGTTTTCCCTGCTCGAGAAACCTGGCCAGATATTACCTTGATTAAAACCAGTGTTAAAGATACTGCATCTTTCTCTAAAACTTTTCGCTTATCTCGCAGGTACCTGAACTTGTCAGAAGTAGACGACGTGACGCGCCAGAAGCTGTACCACGTGATGGCGGCGCTGGCGCTGGTGGAGTTCCCCTACTATTACATGGTGCCTCTCTCCATGGAGAAGGCCGGCGACCTCGCGGACAAGCTCAATGACATAAACATCACGCGCTTCATGATGCAGGTTTGTGCACTTCAAAATTCATAGTTCTTCGAGAAGAAGTTTTAAAAGCACTGCTTTCAGTTAGTACAAATACACGAAATGGCTACGCACTTTTAGATCGTTTACAATACGGTAAAAACAAAGGCTGAAATTTGTGCTTCCTTTAGAAGAGTTAAAAACCACACGGCGGAACAGAACTGCAACCAGGGATTGGTTATTCGTGTCCCGACTGACTGAGTCACTCATTCACTGTGTCATCATCGACAAACTCAGCCG
Organism: Schistocerca nitens; assembly: GCF_023898315.1. NCBI lineage: Eukaryota > Metazoa > Arthropoda > Insecta > Orthoptera > Acrididae > Schistocerca > Schistocerca nitens. Next base: position 604,540,004 of record NC_064618.1, read on the forward strand.
CTGATGATAGAAACTTGATATTTACATAGGGTTTTGATTTTATACTGTAGGCGTCGATTAAGAAGGGATTTTTCGGAATTCCACCTCTAAGACGGTGATATAGGGGATGAAAGGTTTTCTTGAAAACATGTCGCTATTAAGGCAATTTTGAAATTAGACCTACAAAAATCGGTATCTGGTTTCTCGGTCAGAAATAAAGAAATATTGTTTCAGCATTTTTTTTTTTTGAAATTTAACCCATATGGAGGTAAAATTAATACATCATTATTAAATATTTGTGAAGCTTGATCTGTGAAAACTGGTATTCGACTTCTCTGTTGGAAACAAAAAAAAACGTGTTTCAATGTTTTTTGGAAATTCAACCCCTAATGGGGTGTTTTATGAATTATTTCTTTGTGAAATCATTTTTAAAACTAATGAAAATTTTAGTTTCGCTTCTTGGTAAGAAATAAAGAATACGTGTGTCACTGTTTTCGGAAACTGAACTCCTATGGGGGTGAAATAGGGGAAGAAAGTTTTTATGGTATAATTTCATTATACAAGAATTTTCGAAGATAATACTATGAAAATTCGTATTTGGCTTCTCTGTGACAAGTAAAAAAAACGCAATTCACTGTTTTTGGATACTCAGTGCTTAAGGAGGTGAATTACAGGGTGAAATGTTTCATGAAAATATTTCATTTTGAAACCATATTTTAGCTACATCTATAACAACTGGTATTTGTCTTCCCAGTTAGAAAAGAAAAAAAATACGTGTTCCACTTTTCTCGTAAATTCAACCCCTAAGGGGGTGGAATAGGGTGAGAAACTTGAAATCTGAAGAACGTGTGGATCTTATACTGTTAGAGGATGAAGTTTCTAAGTATGTACCACCACAAGAATGCAAGAAGCGTGATTAACAAAAACCTTGGACTCTAGCTACCAGAATCGCTTTTTGGGCAGAAGTACATTCATTAAAGACCATGCTTCTATGACGTTACATTGTGTGAAAAGTTTAGAAGATGTTGCGATTAATGAAAATAAAAATTCGAGTGCAGAAAAAAAGGGGAAAAAACTGTGCACACTATACAGTATGCGAGCTAAGCAACGGACGCTAAACTAGTACAGTCTAAGAGTGGTAGGCGTAGAGTATACCGAGAGAGTTTTCACCGGGAATGGGAATTACAAGAAGTAGTCAGTGGGCATCCGAGACTACGAATAGGTCCGTGAAGCGCATTCTGACAGTAACAGTTCGCAACAACTGCTGCCCCATCATCCATTAAAAGATACATGTACGAAAAGTAAAAATGTTCCGTATTCTTTGCAACTGTCAACCTGCATACTACATACGTTTCCGGGAGTTTCTCTCAGACTCAACAACGATATGCGTATTTTCTGTGCATCTGGTCTTAATTTTATGGAAAACTGACTTGGCACGCTGGCGGAACATTACTTCAGTCCTGAATATGAACTTTTCGAGCACCTTGTAATGCCTTCTGCATTTCGTTGTAGAATGTAGCGTGTTACGTTTAATGTTGGTCTTAATTTGTGGGTGAACTGCAGACTGTATCGGCTACAAGCAGAAGTGTGACTAATTTAATCCTTGTCTTAGCTGCCATACCCAGCTCGATCTTTTTCAGTATCTATCCGTGTCTGCGGCCGACTTTTAAAGGGGAGCGAACATCCAGTGTAATGGGGCTATAGCTCACGACATCAAATGTAATTTCTGTTCAATGTGTTTTTGTAAAATTGTGTCCAACAGCGTCTTTGGATTAGTGGAAGAACTCTTATGAATGCGAGTTCCATGAAATAGAATGCAATCTCTTACACTGAAGTTACCATTTTGTAAACAACAGCTACATCACTTCTGGCGGCGACAACATTAAAATACAAACAATGACTGAAACCTATGAACAACTGACTCAAATGGCGCGGCCTAAGTGCAGTGTGGCGGGGAGCGGGCAGAACGCTCGATGACATCAGATCACGAACCGAGGCTGTAATGTCCTGAGTATCAGTTCTTGGAACGGCGGTGTGTACTATCGTTCTGCAGAGATCAGACAAACATCAGGGTTGGATGCATTACTATCCGATTTGATACTGGTAGGAAATACATTTCTGAAGGTCGATTTATTCTGTGTAAGGAAAGTTCGAAGTATTGTAGCGAAACAGAGAAAATCGTTTGGAGAGTTTAGCACATTTCATGAGAGTTTACAATCAGATTCCATGAATTCAGGAAAATATCTGTGTCTAAATTTGATTGTGTGTTGAAAAATATCGATGCACGCTTGAGAGTAACGAGCGCCAATTTCTATGCAACTATGTCGCCAGAGGAAAAACTTGCAGCTACCTTGACGCAAGTACAACTGAATTCAATAATTTTTTTTAAATTCTATTTCAAACGAAAATAGCATTAAAAATTTTAAACGATTGCATTTAACGTCGCTAGTAGCAAGAACTGTGTACGGATTGTTTGGGACTACTTTTATCAGAGCAGAACGACAGAATACAAGTAAGAACAGCGCATCACAAAAGTATTCGACTACCCTCATTGTTCTTGAAATGTGAAGTTCTCTTCGAACATTTGAGGCCCACGAGAAGTAATTGCCAGTCCATTCTGTAGTGTGAATATTGTCTGACAATGTACCACAAGCAGGTCTCTGTATAATATAATTAACTACGTGCAATGTATATTTGCATTAAAAGACACCACAACATGCCGTTACTTTATTATTCGCGCACATGTCGTATAGGCAGCGATGATGCTAGCTGTAGACCGAGCACGCTCATTCTGTGCTGCGTTTCCGTGTTGTTAATATGCTTGGTGCACAGTACGATGGGGCGGGAAGGAAACAATACGTCATTTGAAAAGAGACAACTTGTTATATTCCATCAGGCTAAAGGATGTTCCGAAAGACAGATTGCCGCATTGTTGCAAATGAGTAAGAGTACTATAGGCGACATTATACAAAGATTGAACAGAGAAGACAGAATTGAAGATAAATCATAAACAGGGCGACCAAAGAAGCTGAGTAGAAGAGAGGAAACTCGAGTAATAAGAAAAATTAAAATAAATCCAAGGTTGTTGGCAACGAAACTTGGTGCCGCAGTGCAGCAGGAACATGGGAAGGACGTGCACACTGAAACAGTCCGACGAACTATCAGACGAGAGGGGTATAATGGTCGAGTAAGCAGGAAGAAGCATATGATAATTGAGAGGAATAGAAAGCAACGACCGGACTTCTCAAAGCAGCACGTAAATAAAAGTGTCAGTTGATGGGACATTTTTGTCGATGAGTGTCAAGTGCAGATGTTCTCCTCAAACGGAAGACCTATGACTTGGAGTAAACCACCTGAAGAATTTCAACCGAAGCATCTGCAACCCACAGTTAAACACGGTGGCGGAGCCGTCATGATTTGGGGTTCCATGTCTTCATCTGGGGTAGGCGAATCAGCATTAATTGAAGGTACAATGGAGAAGCATAAGTATCTGAACATCCTAAGGCTTTCACTAAAGTTCAGATTGTATCAAGTCAATGATACGAAGCATAAAGCGGATATTGTGAGACTATGGACGCTGTAAAATTGCGCTAAGGTTTTGGATACCCCTCCTCAGAGTCCAGTCTTGACCCCAATAGAAAATCGTTGAATTGAAGCGAAAAGTATGACAAACGCCAGTGACATCAAAACAAGGTTTAAAGGAACAAATACTGGAATGATGACGACAAATAAGTCCTGATTATACGCGAAAGTTCGTTCACAGCAAGTCTAAACCCTTGGAACAAGTAATTAAGCAAAAAGGACTGCATGCAAGGGATTAAAATGTACAAGGTTGTCATTAGCATAATTGCCGCCCGAAAACTTTTGTGGCTGTGATAGTGAACATGTTTCTTTTATGTGTTATTGTTTATGCTGTTTGAGTTAAGTTTTCAGATAAGAAAATGCTTTTCTGTTATTAAATGGTTCAAATGGCTCTGAGCACTATGGGACTTAACATCTGTGGTCATCAGTCCCTCAGAACTTACAACTACTTAAACCTAACCAACCTAAGGACATCACACACATCCATGCCCGAGGCAGGATTCGAACCTGCGACCGTAGCGGTCACGCGGTTCTAGACTGAAGCGCCTAGAACCGCACGGCCACACCGGCCGGCTGTTCTGTTATTAATTACATAGTCCTACACCATTTTGTGCCGAGACTACTCCTGTAATATGTGATGCCTGTATATAATGGAATAAAGATGAAACATAACACTGGTGGCCGAATACTTCTGTAAGTCACTGTACATACCGTCAATAATAAACTTGACTGCTGTTTCACTCCATATCTTCCTTCCAATCGACCTAATTTTATGCTGTGAATGACTAGATTGCCGAATTTCTTGCGTTTCTTGTGCCGCTGAGACAATTTCTTCAGAGCCTGTGGCTTCGCTGCTCGATGCACGCTCGAGAAACAAAAGCTGGTTCGAGTTGAGCGCGCACTCACCGGTGAACGCTGCTGCTGCCAGCTGCACGCGCCTCCCAGAATGCTTCCCGTCGGGACGCTTCCGCATCGTCAGTTAAGTAGGTGTTGCACGCCGCAGGATAAACGCGTTCGACGCTGCCCGCCCCTCTTAACTCAGGCCACGGCTTTAATGTCAGCAATTCATACCACTGTAGATCGTTATTTCAATAACTTGCTTGCCATTGTCTTGTAGCACAACGAGGAACAGAATAGACACCGTTAAACCGTTAATCTCACTTGAAAACGGCTTCCTGAAAGTACAGATTTCTCAGCAGCTGCATACACATCGGAACGATCACCCAGCAGCAGGTCAGCAACTCCTTAGCAGCAGTTGGACCGAGCGGTGATGACAGCGGTGGAGAAATCCACAGTGAGATGGCCATGTCGCACCGATGGTGCCTCAAGTGCATATCTGGACCAGAGGATCTGCCCGTCGCGTGTGAGCAGGTGACGCCTGTATATAAGAGGGGTAGAAGGACGGATCCTCAAAATTACAGACCAATATCCTTAACATCGGTTTGTTGCAGGATTCTCGAACATATTCTCAGTTCGAATATAATGAATTTCCTTGAGACAGAGAAGTTTCTGTCCATGCATCAGCACGACGTTAGAAAGCATCGCTCCTGCGAAAGGCAGCTCGCCCTTTTTTCACATGATATCTTGCGAACCATGGATGAAGGGTATCAGACAGATGCCATATTCCTTGACGTCCGGAATGCGTTTGACTAGGTGTCCCACTGCAGACTCCTAAGGTACGAGCATATGGGATTGGTTCCCAATTATGTGAGTGGCTCGAAGACTTATTAAGTAATAGAACCCAGTACTTTGTCCTCGATGATGAGTGTTCATCGGAGGTGAAGGTATCATCTGGAGTGCCCAGGGAAGTGTGGTAGGTCCGCTGTTGTTTTCTATCTACATAAATGATCTTTTGGATAGGGTGGATAGCAATGTGCGGCTGTTTGCTGATGATGCTGTGGTGTACGGGAAGGTGTCGTCGTTGAGTGACTGTAGGAGGATACAAGATGACTTGGACAGGATTTGTGATTGGTGTAAAGAATGGCAGCTGACTCTAAATACAGATAAATGTAAATTAATGCAGATGAATAGGAAAAAGAATCCCGTAATGTTTGAATACTCCATTAGTAGTGTATTGCTTGACACAGTCACGTCGATTAAATATTTGGGCGTAACATTGCAGACCGATATGAAGTGGGACAAGCATGTAATGGCAGGTGTGGGGAAGGCAGAGAGTCGCCTTCGGTTCATTGATACAATTTTGGGAAGATGTGGTTCATCTGTATAGCAGACCGCTTATAAAACGCCAATACGACCTATTCTTAAGTACTGCTCGAGCTTTTGGGATCCCTATCAGGTCGGATTGAGGGAGGACATAGAAGCAATTCAGAGGCGGGCTGCTAGATTTGTTACTGGTAGCTTTGATCATCAATGCTTCAGGAACTCGGGTGGGAGTCCCTAGAGGAAAGGAGGCGTTCTTTTCGTGAATCGCTACTGAGGAAATTTAGAGAACCAGCATTTGAGGCTGACTGCAGTACAATTTTACTGCCGCCAACTTATATTTCGCGGAAAGACCACGAAGATAAGATAAGAGAGATTAGGGCTCGTACAGAGGCATATACGCAGTCATCTTTCCTTCGTTCTGTTTGGGAGTGGAACAGGGAGAGAAGATGCTAGTTGTGGTACGAGGTACCCTCCGCCACGCACCGTATGGTGGATTGCGGAGTATGTATGTAGATGTAGAGTTAAGCACCATGAAACGTCCCCTTAGAAAAATTATACGCGAGACTGTGCTTAACCGACACACAATATTTTTAGCGCAACGCAATCAGACTTTCAAAAATCCATACAAAAGAATGGCCCTGACTAACATTAACCTATACGTTTCACAGATCACTTACCTCACAAAAATCTTCGCTACTCAAGCTACTGCAATACAGCGAGCGCCACTACTGCCAGCTAAATAAAAGATTCAAACTACTGAAGGAACTAACTACTGATAGGCATAGCAAATGAAAGATTTTGATAGAGAACAAACAATGTATTTACCTCAATAGTACTAATATATATAGCAGTTCATGACAAATTACACAACTCCGCCATCTCTCTCCCCACATCCACCACTGCTGGCGGCTCACCTCCAACTGCGCAACGCTATGCGCTGTTAACATCCAGCTGCCACTGCCCAACACTACAATGGCAGACAACAATGCAAACTAGACACAGGCTGCACACAGCACAGCCAGTGATTTTTATACAGAGGTGGCGTTACCAATAAAAAAACCTAAACAGCCTACTTACATAGCCCCCATGCTCCCCACAAAAAATTTTACAAATTGTTTTGGGCACTGGGCAATACATATTTGTTGAAATTTTTCATAATCGTAATTACAATAACAAAGAATTAAATGCACACACTTATTGATACAATGTTGGTCAAAAGCTAAAATTTTCTCACAGTCCATAAAGATAGTTCTGATCATTCATCATAATAGTAATTACAGTTTTTTTTCACAAAGTCTCATTAGTAAAAGAAATTGCACACAGAAGTAGTGGATTTCCATGCAGTCTTGAAGAAGTAGTGTTGTCCTTCCAACGGAAAGACAGTGCTGACTCTTGACATGCTGACAGGTAATGGGCCACAACAGAGCAAACCCACAGCAGAGTCAGTCGAAGTTTTGAAGAGTATTGGTAGATAGGTCATCACAGAGTAGACCCATTGTAGTCCTGGTAGAGATTACGGTATTGGTGGGCCACCAGAGGTGCAGACCCACTGTAGTCCTTGTAGAAATAATGGTAATGGCGGGCCATCAAAGATGCAGACCCACTGTAGTCCTTGTAGAGACGGCCAGCAGCCATCTGTTGCAACTGTGCAGATGCACAATCACCATCGAAGAGTCTTGCAGACAATATAGCAAGTCCATAACCACCACTTGTGCACTCACAAAGTTTTTGGAATTGTCCTTAAAACCAACAATGCTGTTATCCAGTCCCTTGCTGAATTATTAACACACGTGCAAACACTAACAGTCCCTACTTCTCACATATTGTCCATATACTATGACCAACAGAAACGTGTGCAGTGAAATGGAACTTACAAGGTACTTAATTTGATGAACTGGTGTCAATTACAATTTTATGACATGAGAATACAATTACAAAGGTACAAAATACATCATTAAAGAACATAACAATACAGATAACATTTGTAGTAAAACAGGCTTTACAAAAGAATCGAAATAACATATACATCAGTGTTACAGGAATTATGACATGAGTACATACATAAAAGATCAGAATGACTTTCGAAACATCAACTTCACACATGAGCATGAAAACAAAACAGAATAAATAATGTCTAAACATCTTTACAAAGTAAATAACAAAGTATTAGAAAAATTCTACAACAGAACAACATCAGCTAAACACATAAAGACAGGAAAAACACAAATATACAAGAGTACACAAACACATAGTGGGATAACACAAGGAAAGGACAGGGTTTCTTTTACTGCAGTATTTTGCAAACAAAACTTCCTTTACTTCTCGGAGATCTCCCTTCATTCGTCATTATTCCCAAAAAGTACTATCTATACCTGCTCTCTGTATTCCATTCATATTTCTTTCAAAATAATTATGTCTCAGTGTACAATACTCATTTTGGCCCAAATCTTTTTCATATAACTTCTCAATGCATTTTTCCCTATTGTCCATAGTCAGTTTCTTATATAGTCTACCCCCTCTTAAGCTAACTTAAATCTACTGAGCTCAGATGCTAATCTAAGGGACGAGGCAATGCAGCAGCACAAAACAATTAACGCAAACAGCAATGACAAAAAAATGGACATTGGCAAATCAATTGCAATATTACGACTAGTATAAGGCAATGAGCAGCAAACAAGAAAAATAAATCAGTAGTAAACTGGCTTAGCAGAGTAACACAAAGTCAAATTCAGTAACACTATGCCTGGCAAACAGCAGCAGCAAATAAAATTTAAACCTAGACCTCAAGCAGAAAAAAATATTACACTAAAAATGGCCATGTCTAATACCTATGTCACATCTTAACTCTAGAGTGATGCATCACGATTTATTCTACAAAAGAAATTACCAAGTACTTGAAAAGAAAACTATGATTGCAGTTCCTGTGAAGGTAAATGTCTTTTTGTGCTCCCTCATTTTTTTGAAAAAAAATTATTATTTACTCGATCTGTAGACAGAAAATATTTATATTAGTACATCTATAAAATTTTAACCAATGCTGCAGTGCAGCTAGAAACTAGATATTAAACGAAATGAGCAAATATATCCATAAAGCAAGCCATATGGCATTTCTCTCAACTAGCAAGACAATAGATGTAAAAATGTTCCTCGTCATTTCATTAGGCAATTTAGTAAATATCATAAATTAAGAGCTCCACAGTGTAATCATATGTTTTCAAGTTCGACCATATCGTTTTTGCGATGCTTTCTACAAAGGAATGTCAATAGCGAAGATAATGGCCTCCCTTTTCTCCACCTAATGGCTGTTTCTCCAAGTGGCTGGCACAGGTGGCCGCTCAAGACGCATTACTTCAAGGTCACTTACCTTTCTTACCGAAATATTTACGACAGCAGTTTCCGCTACAGTGGCAGTCTCATATAAAAAATTTCACAGGTCAAGAATTTGCGTCACAAATCTGTAGAAACAAAATCCTATTGATATAACAGTGTCCAAAACATTTTCGTCGGCATTGTAATACATTCACGCATTTACATACATTTCATAACTCTTAAAGTACGATTTTTGGTTTCCAACAACCTTTTTCACAAACCAGAGTCCCTAACCACTACTCACTATTCCTTACCTTATTCGTCGACACTTCTTCAATATTTTATGATAACAGATACACAGCATACTCAAATAACTCATATAGCATCAGCTTATTGATCATAAACATACCTCAACAGCATAATACACATCGTCGTCGTAAAAATAACATCATAACACCTCAGTCAAATCTCAAAATCGTCGTAGCTTCCTCCAATAATTTCAAAACCTAAAAAAAATTCTCTGCTCATGTCAAAAGTGTCATCTGCCTCAAACGTACTTTAAAAATCGTGATCCCATACCAAATATATCATTCAAAGCTCTCATAATATCACAATGGGTCCGAAAAAATATGAACAGTTCACAAAGTACAGACAAAATACAATTTCGTAAGTGTGAAGTTATCCAACGGTGTAATTACGTAAACATCAGTCACTGACGTAGTAAAAAAAATGTTTGTCTCTCTCAGTTAAGTAACCAGATAGCTGTGTAATTCTGTGTTAGAGAAATATGGTACCGATGTGTAAAGTTGTGTAACCAAATACCATATCTACATCTACATCTACATCTACACTCCGCGAGCCACCTTACGGTGTGTGGCGGAGGGTACTTATTGTACCACTATCTGATCCCCCCTTCCCTGTTCCATTCACGAATTGTGCGTGGGAAGAACGACTGCTTGTAAGTCTCCGTATTTGCTCCAATTTCTCGGATCTTTTCGTTGTGATCATTACGCGAGATATATGTGGGCGGTAGTAATATGTTGCCCATCTCTTCCCGGAATGTGCTCTCTCGTAATTTCGATAATAAACCTCTCCGTATTGCGTAACGCCTTTCTTGAAGTGTCCGCCACTGGACCTTGTTCAGCATCTCCGTAACGCTCTCGCGCTGACTAAATGTCCCCATGACGAATCGCGCTGCTTTTCGCTGGATCATGTCTATCTCTTCTATTAATCCAACCTGGTAAGGGTCCCATACTGATGAGCAATACTCAAGAATCGGACGAACAAGCGTTTTGTAAGCTACTTCTTTCGTCGATGAGTCACATTTTCTTAGAATTCTTCCTATGAATCTCAACCTGGCGCCTGCTTTTCCCACTATTTGTTTTATGTGATCATTCCACTTCAGATCGCTCCGGATAGTAACTCCTAAGTATTTTACGGTCGTTACCGCTTCCAATGATTTACCACCTATGGCATAATCGTACTGGAATGGATTTCTGCCCCTATGTATGCGCATTATATTACATTTATCTACGTTTAGGGAAAGCTGCCAGCTGTCGCACCATTCATTAATCCTCTGCAGGTCTTCCTGGAGTACGTATGAGTCTTCTGATGTTGCTACTTTCTTGTAGACAACCGTGTCATCTGCAAATAGCCTCACGGAGCTACCGATGTTGTCAACTAAGTCATTTATGTATATTGTAAACAATAAAGGTCCTATCACGCTTCCTTGCGGTACTCCCGAAATTACCTCTACATCTGCAGATTTTGAACCGTTAAGAATGACATGTTGTGTTCTTTCTTCTAGGAAATCCTGAATCCAATCACAAACCTGGTCCGATATTCCGTAAGCTCGTATTTTTTTCACTAAACGTAAGTGCGGAACCGTATCAAATGCCTTCCTGAAGTCCAGGAATACGGCATCAATCTGCTCGCCAGTGTCTACGGCACTGTGAATTTCTTGGACAAATAGGGCGAGCTGAGTTTCACATGATCTCTGTTTGCGGAATCCATGTTGGTTATGATGAAGGAGATTTGTATTATCTAAGAACGTCATAATACGAGAACATAAAACATGTTCCATTATTCTACAACAGATTGACGTAAGCGAAATAGGCCTATAATTATTCGCATCTGATTTATGACCCTTCTTGAAAATGGGAACGACCTGCGCTTTCTTCCAGTCGCTAGGTACTTTACATTCTTCCAGAGATCTACGATAAATTGCTGATAGAAAGGGGGCAAGTTCTTTAGCATAATCACTGTAGAATCTTACGGGTATCTCGTCTGGTCCGGATGCTTTTCCGCTACTAAGTGATAGCAGTTGTTTTTCAATTCCGATATCGTTTATTTCAATATTTTCCATATTGGCGTCCTTGTGTTTGCCAAACACATCGTACACAAAGTAAGCGTGTACCCCCCTGAGGATATAATTATACCCTCAGGTGTTACAGATTACAGCAATGGAATGAAATGTATCACGGAAAACCTTTGTATCATTGTACTTCAAATATCTTTAAAAATAAATGTTTTAAGTATAAAATTAATCACACAAATACGTGTACTGTAGCGCTAAACTGTGCGTCTTGTTGTGAGATAATCTCTGTGGAAGTGTCGTAGTTATTGTCCTCCAAAAGCTAAGTTCTACAGAAGTCACCTCATGATACCTCATGAAGTTACCTCATGATAAACAAAAGTGAAATGCTTTGCGTATAGATATCTTAGTTATTACGCTTATTGGCGTGATGAAGAAAGTACTGTACAGTAACGTATTGTTGTGCCACGAAAAAGGCTGTCTCATTGTTGCTATACCACAAAAGTTACTACTAAAACATGTTTTACTTTCCAGAATAATGCAGAAAAACTGTGCAGATATAAAACAGAAACACCGCAAAAGCAACATTGTAAATTGTCACTCATTAGTAGCGTCGTGATAAAATCGTGTAGCTGTCACATAAACTAACCACTGTGTCATCTGGTATCTCACAGAAAGTACTTTAATTCAGAATGTATTTTCAAGTAAACCAAAATGTTGCATTAAAATCTCATTACCAGTACTGGTAAATGTTCTAAGTATGTGAGCCTTATAGTCGTTATCTAATCGTGCAACTAACAAGCAAGAATGTACAAATACCAACACTGTGTCGTCTGTTCACTATAACAATGCATTCGTAATTCCTGTTGAAATAAGTTCTCTTGGTTCTTGACTGGATATTTAACTTCAAACATTGTTGCATGTTAACAGTTTCTAAGTATGACAATGCATACTAGGAATGTGAAGTGAAAAGTTGTATGGCAAAGACTAAGTTAAAAAGCAGATCATCTTTCAATAAACGGTTTTACATGTGAAATGTGGTGTAAACCTTTACTCTTCCTAGTACGCAGAGTTTCAACTCCAACGCAATTATCATGTGGTATACGTCGGTAAAGAATACTGGAATTTTTCTCAAGGTTAGCGTCTATGTAATTTTTCCCTAAGCCAGCCAGCGCACGCGGCTGCCTGAGGTGCGAGTCATTGTCTGTTCCTTTGTTGGCGCGCGTCGTTATTGGGATTAGGAGAAGGCCCTGCCCTGTTTGAAGCTCGCCAGTTCTGATGGAATTCAGGTCTGTCGTTTTGTTGGTAGTTTACATAGTTTCTTGTTTGTCGGTCATGTGGTGGAGAATTTCTCCCGGAATCGTAACTGCGCGCTGAACTGTTGCGTCTGAAGGTATTTTCACTCCCTTGATAATAATTGTTTTGGTTTCCATATTGTCTGTTTCTATGGTTATCCCTGTCATATTCATAATTACGGAAGCGCGATCTTTCTCTGTGACTATTACTCTGCCAGTGGTTGTCATACGGGTGGTGTCTGTTTTGGTCACGATTTACGTTGTAAGAATAGCCTTGTCGTGTCCAGTTATTATTTCTTTCATCGCGGAATTGCGACGGATGTGACCTGTAATTGTTGTATTCCTGTTTTCGCATCCGGCGACTGTCTGTGTCAATTTCTAATTCTTGTAGGAGTCCCTGAAAAGCTTCAATGTCGTCTTTGCAACGTCCTGCCAAAATAATATGTCGTAAATGTTCAGGCAATTTGATTAAGCAAATGCGGATGAGTTCTGAGGGGCTGTATGGGTTTGAAAGATACTGATTCTTATGCAACATGTCTTCAAAATATTTGACAAGACTGGAAAATTCAGATTGTTCAAAGTGTTTCATCATCATGATGCTATGTTTTACTCGGTCTTGTGTAGCTTGAGACCAATATGCTGAGAGGAAGGCATGATAAAAATCTCCTTCATTGTGGCAATCGTGAATGACCGATCGCATTCTTACAGCTGGTTCATTCTCCAAGTAGCCACACATAAATTCTAATCTGTGCTCCAATGACCAGTTGGGAGGAAAACAATGAGAGAATTGATGGAGCCACGCTTGTGGATGAATGTCGTTGCCAGAATTCTTAAATGTTTTAAATTTGCGTGTAGTAATGAACAGCTTATAGTCAAAATCATCGTGTCGGCGAGTCACATGTCGGTCATTGTTGCGTCGTTTCGGCGGTTCCATTTCAAAATTCGGTGCACCTTGCCAATTTCTTTCATAATTTCCGAAGTGTCCTGTGTTATTATTTTGTGGTTGTTCCGTATTTCTATGTCCCTCTTCCCGTATTGGAGCGCGAGTGTCCTCTGAAATACGTACTTCTTGTATTACCTGTGTCAGCTGATCTTGTACTTCGCGGATTTCTCTTTGGTGTTGCGTATTAATTTGATTCAGATTTTGTTTCAGTTTCCTAATTTGTTTGCACTCTTCTGTCTCATTAAAGACTACCGGTTTTGTGTCATTCAGATTATCATCTACCTTCGTAGATAAATTATTTAGCTGATCCGAAAGTTCAACTACTTTCTCTGATAATGAACTAATTTCCTCCATGTGTCTTTCTGAACCAAGTTTCAGAGTGTCCATTTGTGTTGAAATCGTATCTACTGTGTCCTTTAAGTTTTCTTGAGTTTTTGCAAGTTGCGTAACCGAATCGGTAGATGCAACTGAGTCAATTTTAGCTTGCAAGGTGTCCTGATTTCCATGAACAATAGTTTGCAGTTCTTTTATGGCTGCTTCGTGATTCTGTAATGCATTTTCATGACGCGAAAAAATAGGTTGGAAATGCTCACAAATTTGTGTTTTTACGTCATTACAGACTTTTTGACATTTCGATTCGATGTTATGTAACTCAGTAGTTACATCTTCACGTGTTTGTTCAAGCGTTGTGTCTAACTTTTTAAGATTTTGTTCCACTGTGTCTAACTTTTTAAGATTTTCTTCCACTGTGTCTAACTTTTGAAGCTTTTGCTGTGTTTGTCTCTGATTTTGTTCCATTGTGTCTAACTGTTGCTGTGTTTGTCTCTGATTTTGTTCCATTGTGTCTAACTTTTCAAGCTTTTGTCCCATTTGTTGCATTAATTGTAATAACAATGCACTGGTGTCTGAAACATGTTCCTCAGTGCTTTTCGGCAGTGAATTTGCACCGGCAACATTCACATTTTGACAAGCGGAAAATGTGTCTTGACTCATTTGAGAAAACGGTGAGGACGCAAAACCTGAATCTACAGTATTTGCAAAATTGTGTCCTGTCATTTCGGGTTCCTGAGGCGAGCTGTTGCCGACCGATCGATCGATAATGCTTCCCTCTTCACTAATTGTTTCACTGTCCACGCCATTGTTTGCAGCCCGCTCCATTTCCCTATGCACAGTTACCAAATTACTACTTTGAACGTCTGTTAATTCATTACACAGTGGTGCTGGCAAGCTACGCTCGTCGTCACTATTATTTCTCAGTTTACTCTGGAGCCTAGTGTTACGTTTTTCACACGCCATTATTGTCACAATATTTCACACGACAACACAGAAAAGCACCATTTGAAGAGCAAAAATAAGAGAACACATTAACATAACATTGGAAATAATATCTAGTTAATTGCAGCTGCGAAATACTTGGTGCAAATCTACATGCATGCCACAACTGTTTTACTGTACAACAATATAAGACTGCAACTACAAAGGAGATTTTCTCTACAATTACGTGCTAGCAATAAACAAAAGCTACACTAATTACACAAACTACAAGAAAAAATCCGAAGATTCCAGTGAGGTATCCTGGCAGGGTCGCCATATGAAACGTCCCCTTAGAAAAATTATACATGACTCTGCTTAAACTGATACACAATATTTTTAGCGCAACGCAATCAGACTTTCAAAAATCCATACAAAAGAATGGCCCTGACTAACATTAACCTATACGTTTCACAGATCACTTACCTCACAAAAATCTTCGCTACTCAAGCTACTGCAATACAGCGAGCGCCACTACTGCCAGCTAAATAAAAGATTCAAACTACTGAAGGAACTAACTACTGATAGGCATAGCAAATGAAAGATTTTGATAGAGAACAATCAATGTATTTACCTCAATAGTACTAATATATATAGCAGTTCATGACAAATTACAAAACTCCGCCATCTCTCTCCCCACATCCACCACTGCTGGCGGCTCACCTCCAACTGCGCAACGCTACGCGCTGTTAACATCCAGCTGCCGCTGCCCAACACTACAATGGCAGACAACAATGCAAACTAGACACAGACTGCACACAGCACAGCCCGTGATTTTTATACAGAGGTGGCGTTACCAATAAAAAAACCTAAACAGCCTACTTACAACCACAAGTGTCGAGGGCGCTCGTTCTGAATTGACATCGTCTCCGTACGTTCTTACACGTCCTCTAAATCAGAAGTAGCGGCCAAGACATCAAAATTGTACCATTACATTAAATCGTCTTCAGTTTTCACCGTTTCCTTCCAGAAACCCTGAATTTTGAGCTGCTGTTACTCCTGGTGCTCCTTGAATCATCACTTCCCTACTCATCGTGCTTTCCACAACAGGTATTATCCTGGTTTCCCCGCTCCAGATCGCTGATTAATCTGTGACAGTTACCATATGTCTATTTCCAGCCCCACTGCAGCAGAAAACACGTTGCAATTCATGAGAAAATTATAGTACTATCATTCTATGTTTCCCCGTCTTTAACCACGGTCTCGCCGCGGCTGTGAACATTTCTCAGCCGGCCTATGTGGCCGAGCGGTTCTAGACGCTTCAGTCTGGAACCGCGTGACCGCTACGGTCGCAGGTTCGAGTCCTGCCTCGGGCATGGATGTGTGTGATGTCCTTAGGTTAGTTAGGCTTAAGTAGTTCTAAGTTCTAGGAAACTGATGACCTCAGATGTTAAGTCCCGTAGTGCTCAGAGCCATTAGAACCATTTGGACATTTCTCAAAACTAAAAATTTACTAACATCCACGATTAATATTATTGTGAAACATCAACAGTGCATGTTTGACATTTTTATACATACACTGCTGGCCGCTGTGGCCGAGAGGTTCTAGGCGCTTCAGCCCGGAAGCGCGCTGCTGCTGCGGTCGCAGGTTCGAATCCTACCTCGGCCATGGATGTGTCTGATGTACTTAGGTTAGTTACATTTAAGTAATTCTAAGTCCAGGGGACTGGTGACCTCAGATGTTAAGTCCCATAGTGCTTAGAGCCATATACATACACTAAAGGACTGTTTTGGCGTTTTACCCATATATGCAAACACCAGTTGGCATTTGGTTACAAGTATAAAAAGCCTGTAATAGATGTTAATATATTTTTTCTTTATTTTGGACAAAAGATTTCAGTCCCAATGGAATCATGATGTTAACTTTCAGTGACTTGTATATAATGCTATAAACTTTTGTGCTCTTCAGTAACGTTAACCACGGTTCTTATTATAAGAACATAACGTTCTTTAGTTTGTGCCATTCATGGACTTGTACTGATTTGTTGGAAATTCTGGAGCCTTCATATCCCATTAGTGCCATCACGATTAAAATATTGCATTTATTTATGCATAGTTTTCGACAGATTTGCTCCACAGGAAACCTTTTCACAGTCCAAGATCATGCTGTATGGTCCTTTCTGATACTTTGTTCTCCACGTCATTTGCTATCATATTCCGTATCAGGTTCTACATTGTGATACAGTTAATAAAGTACCTCTATTATCAGCTGTCCAGTCTGATCAAAGAGCATTATTCCTGTAAACCATCTCTCTGACACTGTGTGTGTATTGCCTTCCATCCCACGACTGATGAAAGGCTAATAGTTGTGGTACAGAGATTGGCAGTAGATCAGTCTGCTTATCAGGCAGAGCTCAGTTCGGTTTGACATATTTTCTGTTTGTGGTGGAGTGTTACTGTATTGTTCTTTCACACTACAATTTTTCCCATAAAAGTGCTTATATAAGAAAAGGTGACAGATTGTTTTCAGTTACGTATAAATTATTAAAATCGTTATCTTTAATCCCCCTCGTTCTCGAACGTGTCTCCTACAGAAAAACAAAAGTACTCAGCGCGACAACGAAACAGCTCATTCATATTGAGACTGGAACTGTTCCTGTAGCAAAGATAGATTTCCAGTGGGTATGGGTGATGATGTGCTGAGAGGCAACACACCAAAATTTACACATCTCTAAAACATCTGACTATTAGCACATTTCAAGGAAGTGTGAACACTTTACCTACTCCCCTAAGTGAATCTGCATTCAGAAATTTCCAAGCTTCTTTAACACAACAAAAACACTGGAGAAAGCTAAACACAGATGATCGTAACTTCAGTCATGCTTCAGCTATTAGCATATAACCTGTTACACTTATCAGACATTAACTCAAATGGAATATACATAAAACGCCAATAACAGATCTGCTACATTTCTCTCTTTCTATACCAAACTTCGTCAACTATACGTTCGTCAGAAACTTTACATTCATTCAGATTCCTCAAAAACTGATACTATATCAGATATCATGCTATATCAGAAACATTTGCCACAGAGAACATTTCTTTCACGATTAATTAAGGTAGCAACTCCCGGACCTTGTTGTCGAACAAACACACTTAGTCCTTCCCCTTAGTGACAACAGGCCACAAGAAATCAGGTAACGGGCACGACCAGTACCACCGGACTAATTCAGATCGCACTTAGCATAGTCAAGAAAGCAAAAGACTGTCGCCCATGAACGAAGGACAAACAACCACATATATATCGATTGACAGGAAAATTAACAGGCAATATGCCAATTAATATCAAGAATTTAGCGCCCGGTGTCAAGACACACAATTACAAGCACTTTCTCGCTCATTCAGCGCTCTGTGGGCTCAAAACTCCTTAAAATAAACTAAATCACTTATAAGAAAATGACAAGAAAACATCCATGAGTACGACGCACCCAGACTGTCCCCTTGTCTGAAGTTTAATCGCACATAAGCACGCCATCAAATACAGATAGCCTCCTATGCCACATGTGAATGTAGAAGTTCCACAAACTCCACAATTCCGCCGGCCAGAGTGGCCGAGCGGTTCTAGGTACTACAGTCTGGAACCGCGCGACCGCTACAGTCGCAGGTTCGAATCCTGCCTCGGGCATGGATGTGTGTGATGTCTTTAGGTTAGTTAGGTTTAAGTAGTTCTAAGTTCTAGGGGACTGATGACCTCAGATGTTAAGTCCCATAGTGCTCAGAGCCATTTGAACCAATCCACAATTCCTATTAGACATTTCGTTAGAATACAGTCTTTCCTTTACTCCGGCCAACTGTTCGCTGATACTGACAAAAAGCACGGTGAACATTCCACTACAGCATCACTGCTCTGTAGCCCGAACAACACATCGTCTCATCGGTGATCAAAACTCGGGACCAAAAGGCCTCTTCCTGTTCCCGCCGAGTTCCGCGGCTGCCGCCAAAGCGCCCTCGTCCAGACACGGAAATCGCGGACTCGTGCAGCAGAGGCGTGACGCCACCGCGGCGGGAGATTTAAGCGGTGTTGCGGAGGGCAACGTCGATAACGGAACACCCTCCCCACCATCCGATAAACTTTGAGCTGGGGGGGGGGGGGAGGGGAGGAGAGAAGGAGATGAGAACCTAACACTGAAGCCTCGTAACAGGTCCCTCCAGTAGCGGTCATAGGTACAGTCGTGGACAAAACGAGCGAGACCCCTCGCCTTTTCGTTATGCTGATCCGCACGGCTTTAAAGTCTGCTACACAGCATAACAGGCAAGGCGACGAAGTGCTACCAACATACTATGCGCAGGCGTGAAATTGACAAACTATCTGAACTTTTTTAGACTGTATTCCATAATTTCTAAGACTATATTAATGCTGATTAGTGTGTTAAATACAACACGTAAATATAAGACAGAACTGAAAGAACAAACGCTAATTGGTATGAACTGGACAAATAAAAATGAATTTCAACTTATCGAGATGACTTAACTGTTTCAGTAAGACAAAGAACCCCAGATCGTTACGAAGTAGCAAAATATTATCCGCATTCGGCCGCGAAACGGTCTGTGTCAACGTTCAGACCAGTCATACTGGATTACCGTTGCTGACCTACCATGAAAGTGTGCAAATTTAGCAATGCGTGAAGATTCATAACGAAATTCAGTTAAAAATCATTCA
Organism: Schistocerca nitens; assembly: GCF_023898315.1. NCBI lineage: Eukaryota > Metazoa > Arthropoda > Insecta > Orthoptera > Acrididae > Schistocerca > Schistocerca nitens. Next base: position 604,559,561 of record NC_064618.1, read on the forward strand.
GTGCCACGCTTAAGTCAATTCCATTATTGACAGAAGCGGAAAAAGTAGGCAGTAACATGTATGAAATTCTACAAGAGTGTCATATTGACATGCACAGGGCGCCAGTACAGAATAAAGGTAGCGATAAAACGTATTGGGTGCGCGAGAATTTCTTAAAATTGCTTTACTGATATTCTACCTGCCTCCATAGAGATTAGAACCGAAAACAAACCAGACCTTCCTTTCACTATGCTAGCAGACAACCTAGGCAAACAGCCCTCTATTATTACCCCAGACATGAACAAGCCGGCAATTTCGCAATAAAAATCTGCAGTTTCTGTTGCATAGAGCTTTCTGGACTCAAAAACATGAATTTTCTTCCTTTATGTCACCACTTATGCGACAATCATTCGGGATGATTATCGAAATAACAAATTACTGTTATTAGAGAGTAAATTTTGTAGGATAATTCTGCACCACCCCAGGAAATAAACGGCTACATAGCTGCCAAACGTATTCTGCATTGTTTCGAATTCTCCACTAGACTCGCCACAGCCAGAAAACGTTCATTAGCAGAAGTGTTTCTTAAGCTAGCTAGCAATGAGAATGTTCGTACTTCTAAAACGCGGTGGCATTAATACTGGGATGTGAATTACCACGTGTATAGGCAAATACATTCTATTTGCATTCCTGTAAACGTGATTTGGATCGAAAACGTAGCTACGACTAATATGCTTATGTATCGACAGCAACTAGAACATTTCGAATAAAGAGTAGCGGGTGTTATTTATGCGGCCCTCATCTTCAGTGTTTTCGTTGTTAGGATTTCGTCACCTAAACCGGTAAAAACGGAACCCTACTAGTCTCACTTTCTTGACCGTCTATCGGTCTACCCAACCCTTAAAACCCGTTTACCTCCAGAACGGGTGGACATAATAAGCGGAAATGTATCGCACTTCTTGCTGTAACCGGTCCCATGCTGGTGTAAAAAAGTGAGCTTCTATGTCAACGCAATCAAAAGATACGACGGTTTATGTAAAGAAAATTTACGCGAAAGGTCAAAAAATGGCTTCAAGAACTATGCGACCTAACTGCTTAGGTCATCAGCCCCTAGACCTAGAACTACTTAAACCTAGCTAGCCTAAGGGCATCACAGACATCTATGCCCGAGGTAGAATTCCAACCTGCGACTGAAGCAGCCGTGCGGTTCGTCACTGAAGCGCCTGGAACCGCTCGGCCACCGCAACGCGGCGAAACCCTACTCACCTCATGTATAATGATAATATATACTGTCTAGTGAGGATAAACTGTATTCTCCAGCAACTCAGATCGTTTGCTCACGGAACTTTTACGAAGCTACATTCAAACTTTGTCGAAGTCGTCTGCAATATCCATTACAAACACCCTAGGAACTTCGTATGCGATATCCACTTCTGAAGACGCTGGCAGATACTGCAGTACTATAACAAGTAGGTGGGAATTTATTGTTATTGGTCCACGCATGACACTTTATTTCAATATCAATTTAACGCGCCTAGGTGTTTGTATATGCCTGAAACTATTGAACAAAAAGTAAATAAACAACAAACGAGACGGCCGCGGTGGTCTCGCGGTTCTAGGCGCGCAGTCCGGAACCGTGCGACTGCTACGGTCGCTGGTTCGAATCCTGCCTGGGGCATGGATGTGTGTGATGTCCTTAGGTTAGTTAGGTTTAAGTAGTTCTAAGTTCTAGGGGACTTATGACTACAGCAGTTGAGTCCCATAGTGCTCAGAGGCATTTGAACCATTTTGAAACAGCAAACAACTTCGATGTTTAAATCAAATGAAAGTCACATGTCGTAATTAAAACATAATTTCGTCGTTACATCTACATGACTACATCGACAGGATTTCTTGGCAATCCGGACTTACGTGCCTGGCAGAAGGTTAGGGTTATTTCTCTACCGTCCCACTCATTAACAGTGTGCGGGAAAAAGGACCACTTAAATCTTTTCTTGCGAGCCTTGAATTACATTATTACTATGGTTTCTTCCTGTGTTCCCGAGGAAATACCCCGATCTTGCTGAAACTTCGCTCAGTGAAAGCGGGGACAAAATAAGCGAACACGTGTCTCGGCTTATCTGCTTACACTCTACCGCTTCTGAGAAAACGACGGTCAAAGTTTTCAATGCGCTGTTACTATAGTGTAGACACCTCTTAGCGGGTAAGCATTCAACTGGAGCGGTGGCTCTGCGGCTACCATAGCGATTTCTGAACTTTGCGCTGCGAGTTCGAAACCCGGTTTTTCCTTTTTTTTCCCCTCACTCTCTGAATTATCTACGAATGTTTATTCCAATTTATGTTGAAACACTGTTGTCGTTATTCGTCAGTTAATTTACTGTGTAAAGAAATAAGTTAAAAAGGGAACACACAGTGCGTAGTGGGGCGATCACTCTGTTGTAGAAATAATTCAGAAGCCAAGATCGCTTAAATATTGTTTACTGGATAACCGGTTTCAACACACTAAAGGTGCCATCATCGGATCTGAATGTAGATTAACATTTATAAAATATTTGGTTATAACGATACATGAGGCAGCCCAGATGATGTTAGATCAGCTTGTCTCATTCGTTTATTACTTTTTAATTCATTAATTACACATAAATTTAATTGGCGAATAATGACAACATTATTTCAACATAACTTAGAAAAAAACATTCATAGATAATTCTGATAGAGAGGCAGGAAAATAAAATAATTAAAAAACCCAATATGGTATCGAACACGGGAATCAGTGTTAAGAAGGAACGACGGTAGCCACCGCTTCAATTGCGTTCTCGGCTGCAGAAGGTATCTACACTAGAGCAACAGCGCGTTGATAACTTTGACCGTCGTTTTCTCGGAAACGGTCGAGTGTCTGCAGATAAGCCGAAACACATGTTCGCTTATTTTGTCCTCTCCTTCACTGAGCAAAGTTTCAGGACAATCAGCCTATGACATTTGGCGAGTTCCCCTCGCTCGTCGAGTCGCTTCTTACGCCCGGCGAGAATTATGTATGCCTCCGAGTAAACTGCGCCACCTGGAAACACGGCGAGCGGGGATAAACACGTTTTCCTTCTTATAAGGCAACCCTCTACAGATAATATTCACGAAGTGTTCTTCAGGTTGCCTCAGATATTTCAGAAATGTTTCTTGCCTCAGGCCTGCCGCATATGCAAAACGTAAACATTTCATTTCATGTAATATTTATCAGGATAAGACATGACAAGAGTGGACCAGTCACTTCTGAGAAAAATTAGAGATTCTAAGTTGCTCCACTATGTAATGACACGGGCACGGGCTTGCGATCTGTCTTTTATGCCATCGATTTCCGTGTTACACATACTTGGCCACTGCGTTGCGGCTGCCATCTTGGAGGAGGCAGTCTGTTTCCTGCCAGCGCTGTTTCCGCAGCCAATATTAACCGCGACGAATCATTCAGTCAACGCTAAATGGCCCATCTGGCTGAGGCAGACAAGGGCGCTATAATACCCCATGCAGAGGGATCTTCAAATGCCGACATAGCGAGAACTATGGGTCTTCACAAGTCGACGGTAGCCAGGTGGATCAGACGAAAGGAAGAGAGTGGTAACTTGAATGGGAGGCCTCATGGCCGTCGCCGCAAAACAACGCAAGCTCAGGATCAGCAGATACGCCGTTTCAGTGAGAACCACCCATTTGTCAACGCACGACAAATCAGCAAATTCATGAAGCTTGGAATGAGTTACTTGAATCTCCTAGTTCTGTGGCTCGAGTTGTGGGCTCAATGCCCAACAGACTTCCAGCTGTTGTGGAAGCCAAAGGAGGCTATACGCGATTTTTTTTTACAGACTTATGTTTTATATAATTTCAAGGAAACGCAATAAGTGGAATGGGGACAAACAAATTAATTCACAGCAAGATATGTAATATTTAATTTGATAAGAGAAGAAATACTCACCTTATATATTCATTCAGTCTCTATAAAATACGTGACACACGTGTGTATGCAAGAAGGGTACAAAACAGTTCAGCACAAAATAAAAATGTTGAGGAGAAGCTCCCCGATGAAGACGTAATTGCAGAACAAAGGTTGGGCTAGAAGGAGAGGTAAGGAGGCCCGAAAAAGCAGAACAAAATCAAATACCCAATAGACTTTGAGTAGTTGTCGCAGCAAAGGGCGGTTGGTATATGCGATTCGGAGCAACTGTACAAGTATAGTTTTATTTACTGATTTTTGAGGCTTTATTTTGTGACGGCTAAACAGTGCTGCATCATGAGACCCGCTATTTTTCCACATGTGGCTAAACATCAGAGCTGAAAAAATTTTGAGAGGTACCGAAGTTCTCTGGAAGAGTAAAGTGTTATAGACAAGAAGATGATTTTTAGTTCATTTCATTTTAACCATTCACACTATGCTTCGACATTCTAATCTTTGATTTCATTTTATTATTACGTATCTTTCCTTCAGTGAAAGTCAACGGTAGTAAGTTTCAAGATATGAAGAATAACTGGAAGTTTTTAATTTGTGGAATAGCGTATTTAACAGTTCATATTTTCAACAAATCTGTAGTTATAGGACATATTAAGAAGCAAGTAAAAATGGCACTGTGGAAAGATCAGGTTGGCCTCTAAAGGGTAACGACGGTAAAATAGCAAACACTAAACAATGGGTAACAACTATTGTTGATGGTGAGTAGCCGTAATCGATATGTCACTTTTCCGTAATTGTATTTCTGAAGTTTATTGTCAATCCTAGGACTGACATCGATACTCTGTTTTACGTAAAGAATACAACCTTCAAAATTTATTTAGCAGCGCAGAATATTAAATCACAGTTTATAGATCAGGAACCTAATCCAACTGCCTTTAATTTTATTCTCACGGATGACTTTGGGACAGTAAATAACAAGAGAAATAACAAAACTCTCAGAATCAATATATAGAATTCAAGTGTCCAGTGGATTCAAAAGTTTGCTATAATAGCGATTAATTGCTTTTACAGACTCCTTCATGCCTACATTTTCTATCAGACAATGTTTGAAACTAGGACTAACGAGGTAAACAATTTTTCCACAAATTGTCAAATTGGAAGTCGGAGAGACAGTTACACAAATTACGATGACAACAAACGTTTTTCAAGTAAACTGATCACAGGAGGCATCCAACGCATTTATTGTGAGTTACATGCACAGTATGTAAACTGGCAACGCCACCAACACACAATACCACTAACAAGGGAACATCCCCATCGCACCGCCCTCAGATTTAGTTATAAGTTGATACAGGGGATAGGCCTTGAAAAACTGAACACAGATCAATCGAGAAAACAGGAAGAAGTTGTGTGGAAGTATGAAAAAAATAAGCAAAATATACAAACTGAGTAGTTCATGCGCAAGATAGGCAACATCAAGGATAGGGTGAGCTCAGGAGCGCCGTGATCCCGTGGTTAGCGCACGCAGCTGCGGAACGAGAGGTCCTTCCGTCAAATTTTCCCAGGAGTGAAAAGTTTAATTTTTATTTTCAGACAATTATTATCTGTCCGTCCGTCTGTCCGATGCGAGGTAACCGCGCCGTAGTATGATGACGCTACACCTAAAAAACATCGAAAGACATGACGTCAGTCGACTATAGCGCACGGAAGAGAGAGTATTCCTGCTAATGAGGCTCCCTGGCTGGCAGTTAACTGTTCGCTACTTTGGACGAGAGTGCATTAAATACGTGCGATGCATTGCGTGGGCAATATGAATCCAGCAAATATAGCTCGTGACTCCAATAACAATGTCAATGAATATTTTCCGAACTGTAAGGCATCGGAAAGTTCCTTAAGGGATCGAACGATTGTCGAACATTTGTATGATTATTTCCTACATTTGTTGAATAACAGTACGTGTGGTGATGATTGTCTGAAAATAAAAAAAAATCAAACAACTAACCCGAGGGAAGACTTAAACCAACGACCTCTCGTTCTGCAGCTCCTCACGCTAACCACGCGACCACTGCGCTCCCGTGCTCAAGCTATCCTTGATGTTGCTTATCATGCACACGGACTACTCAGTTTGTTTGGTTTGAATATTTTTTTCATAGGTCCACACAACTTCTTCCTGTTTTTCGAATGATCTGTGTTCAGTTTTCAAGGCCTATCCACTGTGTCAACTTATAACTAAATCTGAGGAGGGTGCGATGGGGAGGTTCCCTTGTTAGCTATGAAACAACTGTAGCAAAACGGAGCATCCTCGTTATCCATGTGATGGATAAGACGACTAATTCGCAACATAAATGTCAATGTAAGCATCAGTTTCTGTTGGAACGTGCTTCCCGGACCAAATAACATACATTTCCTACGTCTTCAATGCGAATCATGTAGCAAATGTAATTTAAAGGACATAAAAATATCGAGTGAATTTACTAAAATAATTATGAACCACTTGAATTTGCATTCAACAGGCAATGTTCAGAAGTCTGGTGTAGGAGTACTGCATGCTCTAATTCGAAACAACAAAAATCAACAGAGTAACTATTATTGAACGTCATCAGGTCACTCATCGAGCATTCCTATGCAGTACTGTTACTGGTGACGTGTTATGATGCCTTTATCGTTAACTTCCTAAGAAGAAATGAAAGGCTGAGCCCCACCAAAAGACGTAAACTCGAGGAGAGAGTTGCGTGAACATATTATTTTACATCTGATAAATCCAAAAGTGTGTTTTGGGCTACGAATTCTGCCCCCAGGGTGTGTGCAACACAGCTGGAATTTGTTGCCAACAACTGAGACACCTTTCGGTCACAGTGTAAGAAAATCGAGCAACAAAACTACATCACCTGTGCTACTGCATGATAACGCACTATGTTGATTTGAGAAACAAAACTATCCAGGAGATTGATAGGAAAGTCGTCTCTCAGGCACATTTGTATTGATAGGGAAGTCCTCTCTCAAGCACTTGTCCCTCTCGTCATATATTTGTAAAATTTTACCTTTCCCACTCTAGATCGATCAACCGTCAAGGCAATTCATTTCTAGACGAAAATACTTTTAAAACTACTCTTGTTTATTGACATCGTTAGAACAAGTAGGTTTCTACAGGCGTAGAATTTGTAAACAACTTTAGCATTGTCATATCGTTTTAGATATCGTGAAAGAAAATTCTGCTGCTAATTAATTTCTCTTTGATAATTACTGTTGCGTTTAGTAAACTAATGGAAAATGCAATTAAAATATTCACTGTACTAATACAAACTAAAGTCAGCTTAATACAGAAACATCACGACGGCAGTCTATCTTAATAAAGCATTAAGTTTCTGTGAGACAATTGGGCTTATTTTAACACGAATTAGTAGGATATTACAGACTTTACACTTAGAAAAGATCTGTATTTATTTCATTTCCTGTACCATTCGTAAGTGTTATGAAAATGGGGCTTTTCATAGATAAAATTATGTATTCACAACAACAAAAAAATGTCGGCAGAAAACAAAAGTGGCATTATGAATCTGGCAGTACCGTAAGGTTTTCACTCTGACACTAAGAGTTACTGAAAGTAGCAAGAAGAATTTTGCTCGAGCGTTGTCTTACGATTCCCTTATTAAGTTTTTATCTGCCTGCTTGTAGCTGTGCTACAAAAGAATTAAAAATCTGGCTTTCAGCAAGTCTCGAAAGGCGAACAAAAGCAGCTTGCACCTGGTTACTAAGCATGTTACCTGGGGACTGGTTTTTTCTTAAAGCGGGAAGACATCCTTTTGTGGTTCAATTGGCAAATGTCAGTCAGACGTGTGACGTTAGTCTAAGCGTTTCGGTGTGTTGAATTTGTACCAATGATTTTTCTACACGTTTTTTCTGTCCCAAATAGAGTTGAAGTCTCCCATTAGTGTTTTCACGTCATCTTGGTGAATTTTGCTCATGGTATTTTCGAGTGTGTTCCAGAATTTTTCAACATTGTCGGTGTTTTTCTTATTTTCGATGTTGGTGGGTTCAAATGGTTCAAATGGCTCTGAGCACTATGGGACTTAACTGCTGTGGTCATCAGTCCCCTAGAACTTAGAACTAGTTAAACCTAACTAACCTAAGGACATCGCACACATCCATGCCCGAGGCAGGATGCGAACCTGCGACCGTAGCGGTCGCGCGGTTCCAGACTGTAGCGCCTAGAACCTCTCGAACATTCCGGCCGTCGATGTTGGTGGGGACACGTGCATTGATGAGTGTATATGTTTTACTGGGGCTCTGAATGACCATAGTCATAAGTCGCTTGTTGACGGGCCAGCCGCGGTGGCGGTTCTTGGCTCTTCAGTCTGGAACCGCGCGACTGCTACGGTCGCAGGTTCGAATCCAGCCTTGGGCATGAATTTGTGTGATGTCCTTAGATTAGCTAGGTATAAGTAGTTCTAAGTTCTAGGAGACTGATGACCTCCACTGTTAAGTTCCATAGTGCTCAGAGCCATTGGAACCTTTTGATTGTCGATCGGTGTGAATTCTTTGGCAGAGTTGATAGATCGGTGTTCGAGAAATGCAATGCCGAAGATTGGTACGCCTTTCGTTACCTTTTGTTGTATTCTGCTCTTGAAGATGCAATGGTTTACCTAATACACGGTTTCATTGTCAGTTAGTCTTGGTTCTTGAAGTGCATGGATGAGAATTTTTTGTCGGTCCATTTCTTTTGTGAAATTATTTAGTTTTCGTGTTTGGATCAAGGTATCGATGTTTACTTTTAAATGCATGTTTTTTGCTTGTAGGGAAATTTACCAGAGATCTTCGATATTCTCTGTCGTGCTAACCTGGACTCCCCAGAATCCGAAAATCCAACTGCCGCCTGTCGACAGCCGGGTTGTGTACCACCTGGGATAAAGTTGACTTTGCTTGCATAGTTTACGTTTGCTTGTGTTTCATTGGTTGTGCTTGGGTGATACCAGGACCGGACAGGACCAGAGGGTGTTGAAGCCTTTGAAAGCAAATATTTTCAGCCAAGCTCATTGAGCTAACACGGTGACCAGAGTAACGGTGATTTTCACTCAGACGTGTCTGGATTTTGCGTTCAACGGATTGAGTAGCCGTTCAGGATTGTGTTAGTATTTGGTTCACCCCTAGTATTTGATTTCCTCGGTACCACCCATAAGGGGGAGGGTTTCCACTATCCGCCACACGCGATTATTATTATTATTATTATTATTATTATTATTATTGTCATTATGTCTCAGCAAATCCCATATGGTGTATCTTCCCACCACTGAAATAGATGTGTATTGTTCGATTCAGTATTTCCATCACATAAATGTGGTTTATAATTACGTTACATTGCTACTAGTAGACATATTTCTCACTTTTTCTTAGACAGTTGCTACCTGTTACTCCATCATAGGAATTTATGTGCGAAGCATTGTTGAAATACAGACGTTCAAATTATCCGATTTCTGTAATTTCATTTCGATACCAGATCGTTCTAATCGGATTCAGCCAGGTAGTCTTAATGTGGATATCCGACCACGACTGTCATCATATGATAGACTGTGTAAACCACATTCTTTATCGGACTGTTGAATATAGATCACTTATCTATGACAGGACCTGAATTCTTAAACACTGTGGAAAATAATAATCCGATGTGCTTATTACAAATACGTTATTCCAATATAAATATGTGAACTAACGAGATAACAGTTTATTTACAGGAGCAGAACTAATGTTCAAATGTTCAAATGTGTGTGAAATCGTATGGGACTTAACTGCTAAGGTCATCAGTACCTAAGCTTACACACTACTTAACCTAAATCATCCTAAGGACAAACACACACACCCATGCCCGAGGGAGGACTCGAACCTCCGCCGGGATCAGCCACGCAGCTCATGACTGCAGCGCCCCTGACCGCTCGGCTAATCCCGCGCGGCTACTAAAAGTATACTCGTCCACAAAACCCATGTGGACAATTATCTGATAATCGGTCAAGCTTTGCTTTGTCGCAGCTCTTTAGGATACAAGTCCATTTACTTTCAGGCTCTTACATACAATTCTTGCAATGCAAGGTAATTGAAAAAACTCATCCACTCGACGCCAACTGAGGAACTGACTGGTGCATGTGTTGTTCAACACACAGTAGTTGTCACCCTCACTGGAATCAATGAGTGTGTGCGTGCGTGTGTGTGTGTGTGTGTGTGTGTGTGTGTGTGTGTGTGTGTGTGTGTGAGTGAGTTTTCGTGTTAATGCACAATCTGAATCAATACTATTAACATCAGACAGACAACCGGACATCAAATATGACTGTAAAGTATGTTAATGCGATGGGAAGTTACAAACTGAATTTTCACCTAACCCACGTCCTGCATATTACGTTAAGTAAGATGTATTAACTCCATAGTATCGTTAGCAGAGAGTGCGCTCTTGTTGTCGAGGCCTGCGACAAGCGCAGCGATCAGCACTGCCCAATGCCGCCGCGATTTGTTTATGTTGGCTGAGCGTGGACACTGCAGCAGACGCTTCGCCATAAACAGAAAGAAATCACCTTGGCTCTGACTGCAGTGAGCGGATATCACTGCCTGCGTGTTCTTATAGTAACCAACGTGAGACTCTACTCACAGGTGCCATGGAGCAATTGCAACGGGTATCATGTCATTAGTCATGAGAATATTAACCAGTGATGAAATGTCCACTCTATTTGAATCCTAAGAAAATAGGAACCTTCTCACAAAGGAATGTGAGGTGATATCAAAATTTATCCAACATACAAAAATTAACTGCAGGTCTTTCATGTATGCAGTAGTAGCACACAAGGAAATAATATGTCTTGGAAGCGTATATTTCATTTCCTCTTCTCATATTAACGTCCTTGTTTTAGAATGAAGTGAGAAAATTAACGCGAAAAACTTAAGTTCCTGAGAAGCATATAAGTCATTTCCTCGTCTCATATCATAGCTTTTGTTTTAGTATGAGGTGAAAAAATAAACAGTTTACGGCTCTGAAACATAATATGACACCAGATTTTTATCGTAGGCGCTATCGGAAACGCAAAAAGCAGGGAGCTGTCCATTCTTTTGTCCTAAAGAGCTGCGACAAAGCAAAGCTTGACCGATTATCAGATAATTGTCCACATGGGTTTTGTGGACGAGTATACTTTTAGTAGCCGCGCGGGATTAGCCGAGCGGTCAGGGGCGCTGCAGTCATGAGCTGCGTGGCTGATCCCGGCGGAGGTTCGAGTCCTCCCTCGGGCATGGGTGTGTGTGTTTGTCCTTAGGATGATTTAGGTTAAGTAGTGTGTAAGCTTAGGTACTGATGACCTTAGCAGTTAAGTCCCATACGATTTCACACACATTTGAACATTTGAACATTAGTTCTGCTCCTGTAAATAAACTGTTATCTCGTTAGTTCACATATTTATATTGGAATAACGTATTTGTAATAAGCACATCGGATTATTATTTTCCACAGTGTTTAAGAATTCAGGTCCTGTCATAGATAAGTGATCTATATTCAACAGTCCGATAAAGAATGTGGTTTACACAGTCTATCATATGATGACAGTCGTGGTCGGATATCCACATTAAGACTACCTGGCTGAATCCGATTAGAACGATCTGGTATCGAAATGAAATTACAGAAATCGGATAATTTGAACGTCTGTATTTCAACAATGCTTCGCACATAAATTCCTATGATGGAGTAACAGGTAGCAACTGTCTAAGAAAAAGTGAGAAATATGTCTACTAGTAGCAATGTAACGTAATTATAAACCACATTTATGTGATGGAAATACTGAATCGAACAATACACATCTATTTCAGTGGTGGGAAGATACACCATATGGGATTTGCTGAGACATAATGACAATAATAATAATAATAATAATAATAATAATAATAATCGCGTGTGGCGGATAGTGGAAACCCTCCCCCTTATGGGTGGTACCGAGGAAATCAAATACTAGGGGTGAACCAAATACTAACACAATCCTGAACGGCTACTCAATCCGTTGAACGCAAAATCCAGACACGTCTGAGTGAAAATCACCGTTACTCTGGTCACCGTGTTAGCTCAATGAGCTTGGCTGAAAATATTTGCTTTCAAAGGCTTCAACACCCTCTGGTCCTGTCCGGTCCTGGTATCACCCAAGCACAACCAATGAAACACAAGCAAACGTAAACTATGCAAGCAAAGTCAACTTTATCCCAGGTGGTACACAACCCGGCTGTCGACAGGCGGCAGTTGGATTTTCGGATTCTGGGGAGTCCAGGTTAGCACGACAGAGAATATCGAAGATCTCTGGTAAATTTCCCTACAAGCAAAAAACATGCATTTAAAAGTAAACATCGATACCTTGATCCAAACACGAAAACTAAATAATCTCACAAAAGAAATGGACCGACAAAAAATTCTCATCCTTGCACTTCAAGAACCACGACTAACTGACAATGAAACCGTGCATTAGGGAAACCATTGCATCTTCAAGAGCAGAATACAACAAAAGGTAACGAAAGGCGTACCAATCTTCGGCATTGCATTTCTCGAACACCGATCTATCAACTCTGTCAAAGAAATCACACCGATCGACAATCAAAAGGTTCCAATGGCTCTGAGCACTATGGAACTTAACAGTGGAGGTCATCAGTCTCCTAGAACTTAGAACTACTTATACCTAGCTAATCTAAGGACATCACACAAATTCATGCCCAAGGCTGGATTCGAACCTGCGACCGTAGCAGTCGCGCGGTTCCGGACTGAAGAGCCAAGAACCGCTCGTCCACCGCGGCTGGCCCGTCAACAAGCGACTTATGACTATGGTCATTCAGAGCCCCAGTAAAACATATACACTCATCAATGCACGTGTCCCCACCAACATCGACGGCCGGAATGTTCGAGAGGTTCTAGGCGCTACAGTCTGGAACCGCGCGACCGCTACGGTCGCAGGTTCGCATCCTGCCTCGGGCATGGATGTGTGCGATGTCCTTAGGTTAGTTAGGTTTAACTAGTTCTAAGTTCTAGGGGACTGATGACCACAGCAGTTAAGTCCCATAGTGCTCAGAGCCATTTGAACCATTTGAACCCACCAACATCGAAAATAAGAAAAACACCGACAATGTTGAAAAATTCTGGAACACACTCGAAAATACCATGAGCAAAATTCACCAAGATGACGTGAAAACACTAATGGGAGACTTCAACTCTATTTGGGACAGAAAAAACGTGTAGAAAAATCATTGGTACAAATTCAACACACCGAAACGCTTAGACTAACGTCACACGTCTGACTGACATTTGCCAATTGAACCACAAAAGGATGTCTTCCCGCTTTAAGAAAAAACCAGTCCCCAGGTAACATGCTTAGTAACCAGGTGCAAGCTGCTTTTGTTCGCCTTTCGAGACTTGCTGAAAGCCAGATTTTTAATTCTTTTGTAGCACAGCTACAAGCAGGCAGATAAAAACTTAATAAGGGAATCGTAAGACAACGCTCGAGCAAAATTCTTCTTGCTAGTTTCAGTAACACTTAGTGTCAGAGTGAAAACCTTACGGTACTGCCAGATTCATAATGCCACTTTTGTTTTCTGCCGACATTTTTTGTTGTTGTGAATACATAATTTTATCTATGAAAAGCCCCATTTTCATAGCACTTACGAATGGTACAGGAAATGAAATAAATACAGATCTTTTCTAAGTGTAAAGTCTGTAATATCCTACTAATTCGTGTTAAAATAAGCCCAATTGTCTCACAGAAACTTAATGCTTTATTAAGATAGACTGCCGTCGTGATGTTTCTGTATTAAGCTGACTTTAGTTTGTATTAGTACAGTGAATATTTTAATTGCATTTTCCATTAGTTTACTAAACGCAACAGTAATTATCAAAGAGAAATTAATTAGCAGCAGAATTTTCTTTCACGATATCTAAAACGATATGACAATGCTAAAGTTGTTTACAAATTCTATGCCTGTAGAAACCTACTTGTTCTAACGATGTCAATAAACCAGAGTAGTTTTAAAAGTATTTTCGTCTAGAAATGAATTGCCTTGACGGTTGATCGATCTAGAGTGGGAAAGGTAAAATTTTACAAATATATGACGAGAGGGACAAGTGCTTGAGAGAGGACTTCCCTATCAATACAAATGTGCCTGAGAGACGACTTTCCTATCAATCTCCTGGATAGTTTTGTTTCTCAAATCAACATAGTGCGTTATCATGCAGTAGCACAGGTGATGTAGTTTTGTTGCTCGATTTTCTTACACTGTGACCGAAAGGTGACTCAGTTGTTGGCAACAAATTCCAGCTGTGTTGCACACACCCTGGGGGCAGAATTCGTAGCCCAAAACACACTTTTGGATTTATCAGATGTAAAATAATATGTTCACGCAACTCTTTCCTCGAGTTTACGTCTTTTGGTGGGGCTCAGCCTTTCATTTCTTCTTAGGAAGTTAACGATAAAGGCATCATAACACGTCACCAGTAACAGTACTGCATAGGAATGCTCGATGAGTGACCTGATGACGTTCAATAATAGTTACTCTGTTGATTTTTGTTGTTTCGAATTAGAGCATGCAGTACTCCTACACCAGACTTCTGAACATTGCCTGTTGAATGCAAATTCAAGTGGTTCATAATTATTTTAGTAAATTCACTCGATATTTTTATGTCCTTTAAATTACATTTGCTACATGATTCGCATTGAAGACGTAGGAAATGTATGTTATTTGGTCCGGGAAGCACGTTCCAACAGAAACTGATGCTTACATTGACATTTATGTTGCGAATTAGTCGTCTTATCCATCACATGGATAACGAGGATGCTCCGTTTTGCTACAGTTGTTTCATAGCTAACAAGGGAACCTCCCCATCGCACCCTCCTCAGATTTAGTTATAAGTTGACACAGTGGATAGGCCTTGAAAACTGAACACAGATCATTCGAAAAACAGGAAGAAGTTGTGTGGACCTATGAAAAAAATATTCAAACCAAACAAACTGAGTAGTCCGTGTGCATGATAAGCAACATCAAGGATAGCTTGAGCACGGGAGCGCAGTGGTCGCGTGGTTAGCGTGAGGAGCTGCAGAACGAGAGGTCGTTGGTTTAAGTCTTCCCTCGGGTTAGTTGTTTGATTTTTTTTATTTTCAGACAATCATCACCACACGTACTGTTATTCAACAAATGTAGGAAATAATCATACAAATGTTCGACAATCGTTCGATCCCTTAAGGAACTTTCCGATGCCTTACAGTTCGGAAAATATTCATTGACATTGTTATTGGAGTCACGAGCTATATTTGCTGGATTCATATTGCCCACGCAATGCATCGCACGTATTTAATGCACTCTCGTCCAAAGTAGCGAACAGTTAACTGCCAGCCAGGGAGCCTCATTAGCAGGAATACTCTCTCTTCCGTGCGCTATAGTCGACTGACGTCATGTCTTTCGATGTTTTTTAGGTGTAGCGTCATCATACTACGGCGCGGTTACCTCGCATCGGACAGACGGACGGACAGATAATAATTGTCTGAAAATAAAAATTAAACTTTTCACTCCTGGGAAAATTTGACGGAAGGACCTCTCGTTCCGCAGCTGCGTGCGCTAACCACGGGATCACGGCGCTCCTGAGCTCACCCTATCCTTGATGTTGCCTATCTTGCGCATGGACTACTCAGTTTGTATATTTTGCTTATTTTTTTCATACTTCCACACAACTTCTTCCTGTTTTCTCGATTGATCTGTGTTCAGTTTTTCAAGGCCTATCCCCTGTATCAACTTATAACTAAATCTGAGGGCGGTGCGATGGGGATGTTCCCTTGTTAGTGGTATTGTGTGTTGGTGGCGTTGCCAGTTTACATACTGTGCATGTAACTCACAATAAATGCGTTGGATGCCTCCTGTGATCAGTTTACTTGAAAAACGTTTGTTGTCATCGTAATTTATGTAACTGTCTCTCCGACTTCCAATTTGACAATTTGTGGAAAAATTGTTTACCTCGTTAGTCCTAGTTTCAAACATTGTCTGTCTGACGGAAAACGTAGGCATGAAGGGGTCTGTAAAAAGCAATTAATCGCTATTATAGCAAACTTTTGAATTCACATGATACTTGAATTCTCTATATTGATTCTGAGAGTTTTCTTATTTCTCTTGTTATTTACTGTCTCAATGTCATCCGTGAAAATAAAATTAAAGGCAGTTGGATTAGGTTCCTGATCTATAAACTGTGATTTAATATTCTGCGCTGCTAAATAAATTTTGAAGGTTGTATTCTTTACGTAAAACAGAGTATCGGTGTCAGTCCTAGGATTGACGATAAACTTCAGAAATACAATTACGGAAAAGTGACATATCGATTATGGCTCCTCACCATCAACAATAGTTGTTACCCATAGTTTCATATTTGCTATTTTATCGTCGTTACCCTTTAGAGACCAACCTGATCATTCCACAATGCCATTTTTGACTCGCTTCTTAATATGTGCTATAACTACAGATTTGTCGAAAATATTAACTGTTAAATACGCTTTCCACAAATTAGAAACTTCCAGTTATTCTTCATATCTTGAAACTTACTACCGTTGACTTTCACTGGAGAAAAGATACATAATAATAAAATGAAATCAAAGATTAGAATGTCAAATCATAGTGTGAATGGTTAAAATGAAATGAACTAAAAATCATCTCCTTGTCTAAAAGACGTTATTCTTCCAGAGAACTTCGGCACCTCAAAATTTTTTACACCTCTGATGTTCAGCCACATGTGGACAAATAGCGGGTCCCATGATGCAGCACTGTTTAGCCGTCACAAAATGAAGCCTCAAAAATCAGTCCACATTCCATTTACTGCGTTTCCTTGAAATTATATAAAATATACGTCTGTAAGTAAAAAAAAAAAAAAAAGACGAAGAAGAAAGAAACAAAGCTTGAAACAGCTGATTGGTGAAGCCTCCTTTGGCTTCCACAACAGCTCGAAATCTGTTGGGCATTGAGCCCACAACTCGAGCCACATAACTAGGAGATTCAAGTAACTCATTCCAAGCGTCATGAATCACATCAGAAAGCTGTCGGCGAGTCGACGGTGACTGCCCTTTTCTCGTATTACTCTGTCCATTTCTGCCCAGATATTCTCAATGGGATTCGTGTCAGCTCCTTTAGGTGGCCATTCCGTTACAGTAATATTACTATGGTCGTCGACCCGCCTCTTAACCACACGTGCCATATGAATAGACGAGCGATCTTGTTGGAACATGATCTGATCATCGCCAAATCTTGCTGCCACAGCAGGCAACATCACGTTCTCCAGAATTGATATGTAATTGCGCGCATCGAATCTTCCTTCCACTTCCCACAGGAGCCCACACCCTTCGGCCGATATCCACGCCCATACCGTTACCGACTACAAATGGCTCTGAGCACTGTGGGACTTAACATCTGTGGTCATCAGTCCCCTAGAACGTAGAACTACTTAAACCTAACTAACCTAAGGACATCACACACATCCATGCGCGAGGCAGGATTCGAACCTGCGACCGTAGCGGTCACGCGGTTCCAGACTGAAGCGCCTCGAACCGCACGGCCACACCGGCCGGCACCGACAACCTGCCACTCCTTCGGCAACTGTAAATATATTTTCGATTATACCTAGCACATTTAGGCCGGTAAACTAGTACTTTTCCGGATGATGCCGTAGAGAAAACTTTTTGGTGCGTGAAAATCACTCGCCTCCAAAACTGGAGAGGTTTGTCGCCATTTTCAGTAGCAAAAGCAAGGCAAGCTTCTCTTTGGGAAACAGTCAATGTCTCTTTCACAGCAGCGCTTCTTGCTCTCAGTCCACCTTCCCTTACACGAGGAGTGACGGTCTTACTGCTAACATTGAGACCCAAAGTTTGCTGAATTTGTCGTGCGTTGACAAATGGGTGGTTCTCACTGAAACGGCGTATCTGCTGATCCTGAGCTGCTGTTGTTTTGCGGCGACGGCCATGAGGCCTCCCATTCAAGTTACCACTCTCTTCCTTTCGTCTGATCCACCTGGCTACCGTCGACTTGTGAAGACCCATAGTTCTTGCTATGTCGGCATTTGAAGATCCCTCTGCATGGAGTTCTATTATAGCGCCCTTGTCTGCCTCAGCCAGATGGGCCATTTAGCGTTGACTGAATGATTCGTCGCGGTTAATATTGGCTGCGGAAACAGCGCTGGCAGGAAACAGACTGCCTCCTCCACGATGGCAGCCACAACGCAGTGGCCAAGTATGTGTAACACGGAAATCGATGGCATAAAAGAGAGATCGCAAGCCCATACCCGTGTCATTACATAGTGGAGCAACTTAAAATCTCTAATTTTTCTCAGAAGGGACTGGTCCACTCTTGTCATGTCTTATCCTGATAAATATTACATGAAATGAAATGTTTACGTTTTGCATATGCGGCAGGCCTGACGCAAGAAACATTTCTGAAATATCTGAGGCAACCTGAAGAACACTTCATGAATTTTTTCTGTAGAGGGTTGCCTTATAAGAAGGAAAACGTGTTTATCCCCGCTCGCCGTGTTTCCAGGTGGCGCAGTTTACTCGGAGGCATACATAATTCTCGCCGGGCGTAAGAAGCGACTCGACGAGCGAGGGGAACTCGCCAAGTGTCATAGGCTGATTGTCCCGAAACTTTGCTCACAAGGGGAGGCCGCCAAATGTGAAATTCAGATTCGATTCATACTGCGCATAATAAAAGCTCATGGCCAGAGGTGTAATGTGGCAAAGCACCAAGATGCACTTCTCAGCCGTTGTCGAGAAAATCGACAGTTAGAAGAAACCGCTGCGGTGAAATACTCTCTACGATTAATAATTTTCTACAGCGTCGTGGCGCAGCGGTAAGCGCTCGAGTTCGTAATCCGAAGGTCGCCGGATCGAATCTCACGCCATGCAACATTTTTTTATTATTATTATTTTTTTGTAATTCAAATATATATATATATATATATATATATATATATATATATATATATATATAAACTATTAATGAATTGCTTATGCATGTTGGTGAAGGCGGATCGCTCTCCAATTGTACCGCCTCCATTTTACCGTTTGTTTAACAGGGTGTACCAAAGCTCTCACGTCCGCACTGATTTTCGACGGTGTTATAAGTTGTGCTAGGGACCGCATCTACCTTCTTTCGAAGTTAGCAGGCAACTACGCTGTTATGCGGCGGCTCGTTTCGGCCCATTCAACATCTGTCCTTCAAGTGTAACGAGCGATTAACGGAGTTTATATTTCATACCTGCCACAGCAAATTTGTGTTCGTGGGGTTTCTATTCTAATTCGAACGTTTGACTTACGCTATACGTATTAGTTTCGGAATATCGTTTCTACGTCTTCCGCTAACTATACGTGGTTAACATTATGAAGACAATTAATAACATTTGTGAAATACAAATTTGTTTGCGGAAAACATAATGATGTTCGAAGTCGCCAGTTTTTCCACGACAAACGACTTTCAACAACTTATTATATGCATAATTGTTGCAACCTGTTGCCGGGAATTATATATATATATATATATATATATATATATATATATATATATATATATATATATATATGTGTGTGTGTGTGTGTGTGTGTGTTTATACACACATTTGAATTACAAAAAACAAATACTAAAAAAAAAAAGTTGCATGGAGCGAGATTCGATCCGCCGACCTTCGGATTACGAACTCGAGCGCTTACCGCTGCGCCACGACGCTGTAGAAAATTATGAATCGTAGAGAGTATT
Organism: Schistocerca nitens; assembly: GCF_023898315.1. NCBI lineage: Eukaryota > Metazoa > Arthropoda > Insecta > Orthoptera > Acrididae > Schistocerca > Schistocerca nitens. Next base: position 604,579,239 of record NC_064618.1, read on the forward strand.
TCACCGCAGCGGTTTCTTCTAACTGTCGATTTTCTCGACAACGGCTGAGAAGTGCATCTTGGTGCTTTGCCACATTACACCTCTGGCCATGAGCTTTTATTATGCGCAGTATGAATCGAATCTGAATTTCACAATTGGCGGCCTCCCCTTGTCAGTGAAGGAGAGGACAAAATAAGCGAACTTGTGTTTCGGCTTATCTGCAGACACTCGACCGTTTCCGAGAAAACGACGGCCAAAGTTATCAACGCGCTGTTGCTCTAGTGTAGATACCTTCTGCAGCCGAGAACGCAATTGAAGCGGTGGCTCAGTGGCTACCGTCGTTCCTTCTTAGCATTGATTCCCGTGTTCGAGACCATATTGGGTTTTTTAATTATTTTATTTTCCTGCCTCTCTATCAGAATTATCTTCGAATGTTTTTTTTTTTCTAATTTATGTTGAAATAATGTTGTCATTACTCGACAATTAACTTTATGTGTAATTAATGAATTAAAAAAATAATAAACGAATGAGACAAGCTGATATAAAATCATCTCGTCTGCCTCATGTATCGTTATATCCAAATGGTTTATCAATGTTAATCTACATTTAGATCCGATAATGGCACCTTTAGTGTGTTGAAACCGGTTATCCAGTAGACAGTATTTAAGCGATCTTGGCTTCTGAATTATTTCTACAACAGAGTGATCGCCCCACTACGCACTGTGTGTTCCCTTTTTAACTTATTTCTTTACACAGTAAATTAACTGACGAATAACGACAACAGTGTTTCATCATAAATTGGAATAAACATTCGTAGATAATTCAGAGAGTGAGGGGGGAAAAAAGGAAAAACCGGGTTTCGAACTCGCAGCGCAAAGTTCCGAAGTCGCTATGGTAGCCGCAGAGCCACCGCTTCAGTTGAATCCTTAACCGCTAAGCGGTATCTACACTATAGCAACAACGCATTGAACACTTTGACCGTCGTTTTCTCAGAAGCGGTAGAGTTTAAGCTTATTTTGTCCCCTCTTTCAATGAGCGTAGTTAAAAGCAAGATCGGGGTCTGACACTTGGCGTGCCCCCTCGTAAATTGCGTGCGTTGGGATTCAGTAGACAGAATGCGTCCACTTTCCTCGACTACTCATTGACATGTTTGGAAACTTTCTTTGTTGTAGTTGCACTTTGCATTATGAGGGCTGGTTTTCCTGATGAGGATCTACTTATGGACTTTGCTCCTAATTTACGTTACTGTGTAGTAGACCTACTGCAACTACTTAAACCGGAAACGTTTGTTTGTTTGGATACTCCGCTTCTTAGTTGCTACATTTCGCTAAAATATTTTCCTTTTTTTCAAAACGGCAAGTTAAGATGACCACTGCAACATGGTAAGATCAGTAACAATTTAATACTTTGAAACAGTTATGTGTGGTGTACGAGGAGTCTACTGTTGTTGACTGAGGAATACATTAAACACGAAAGCTGCGTCCAATAACAATAATTAACTTTCGGTTACATGACAAAACACAAGTCGAAGCACTGTCAGTTCATCTCAGTACCCAGTAAAACTTAAACTGGAAAGATCGAAAACATACTTTTGTGGGGAAGGCAAACGAATGACTGCGTTTTATTGGCCGCACACTAAGAATACGCAACAGGCCAACTGAAAACACTGCCTACACTACGTTTGTCCGTCCACTGCTATAATATCCTTGACAGACGTGATTGACTGTGCACGCAAAAACGTCCAAGGAACGGTAGCACGCTTTGTAATGTCACGAAATAGGGGAGAGAGGATCCCAGATTTGATAATCGAGTTGGGGTAACATTCATGAAAACATATGCGTTTTTCGTTGCCACGAGATCTTTTCACGAAATTTCAATCACCACCATATGTTCTGAATGCCAAAACATTATTTCCTAGGGTACTTACACAAGAAGAAACCATAATAATAATGTAATTCAAGGCTCGCAAGAAAAGATTTAAGTAGTCCCTTTTCCCGCACACTGTTAATGAGTGGGACGGTAGAGAAATAATCCGAACCTTCTGCCAGGCACGTAAGTCCGGATTGCAAAGAAATCCTGTTGATGTAGTCATGTAGATGTAACAACGAAATTATGTTGTAATTACGACATGTGACTTTCACTTGATCTGAACATCGAAGTTGTTTACTGTTTATTTACTTTTTGTTCATTAATTTCAGCCATATACGAACACCTAGGCGCGTTAAAGTGATATTGAAATAAAGTGTCATGCATGGACCAATAACAATAAGTTCCCACCTACTTGTTATAGTACTGCATTATCTGCCAGCGTATTCAGAAGTGGATATCGCATACGAAGTTCCTAGGGTGTTTGTAATGGATATTGCAGACGACTTCGACAAAGTTTGAATGTAGCTTCGTAAAAGTTCCGTGATCAAACGATCTGAGTTGCTGGAGAATACAGTTTATCCTCACTAGACAGTATATATTATCATTATACATGAGGTGAGTAGGGTTTCGCCGCGTTGCGGTGGCCGAGCGGTTCCAGGCGCTTCAGTGACGAACCGCACGGCTGCTTCAGTCGCAGGTTGGAATTCTACCTCGGGCATAGATGTCTGTGATGCCCTTAGGCTAGCTAGGTTTAAGTAGTTCTAGGTCTAGGGGCTGATGACCTAAGCAGTTAGGTCGCATAGTTCTTGAAGCCATTTTTTGACCTTTCGCGTAAATTTTCTTTACATAAACCGTCGTATCTTTTGATTGCGTTGACATAGAAGCTCACTTTTTTACACCAGCAAGGGACCGGTTACAGCAAGAAGTGCGATACATTTCCGCTTATTATGTCCACCCGTTCTGGAGGTAAACGGGTTTTAAGGGTTGGGTAGACCGATAGACGGTCAAGAAAGTGAGACTAGTAGGGTTCCGTTTTTACCGGTTTAGGTGACGAAATCCTAACAACGAAAACACTGAAGATGAGGGCCGCATAAATAACACCCGCTACTCTTTATTCGAAATGTTCTAGTTGCTGTCGATACATAAGCATATTAGTCGTAGCTACGTTTTCGATCCAAATCACGTTTACAGGAATGCAAATAGAATGTATTTGCCTATACACGTGGTAATTCACATCCCAGTATTAATGCCACCGCGTTTTAGAAGTACGAACATTCTCATTGCTAGCTAGCTTAAGAAACACTTCTGCTAATGAACATTTTCTGGCTGTGGCGAGTCTAGTGGAGAATTCGAAACAATGCAGAATACGTTTGGCAGCTATGTAGCCGTTTATTTCCTGGGGTGGTGCAGAATTATCCTACAAAATTTACTCTCTAATAACAGTAATTTGTTATTTCGATAATCATCCCGAATGATTGTCGCATAAGTGGTGACATAAAGGAAGAAAATTCATGTTTTTGAGTCCAGAAAGCTCTATGCAACAGAAACTGCAGATTTTTATTGCGAAATTGCCGGCTTGTTCATGTCTGGGGTAATAATAGAGGGCTGTTTGCCTAGGTTGTCTGCTAGCATAGTGAAAGGAAGGTCTGGTTTGTTTTCGGTTCTAATCTCTATGGAGGCAGGTAGAATATCAGTAAAGCAATTTTAAGAAATTCTCGCGCACCCAAGACGATTTATCGCTACCTTTATTCTGTACTGGCGCTCTGTGGATGTCAATATGACACTCTTGTAGAATTTCATACACGATACTGCCTCCTTTTTCCGCTTCTGTCAATAATGGAATTGACTTAAGTGTGGCACTGAATGATGTTTAAGTGAATTTCGTTATGAATCTTCACGCATTGCTAAATTTGCACACTTTCATGGTAGGTCAGCAATGGTAATCCAGTATGACTGGTCTGAACGTTGACACAGACCGTTTCGCGGGCGAATGCGGATAATATTTTGCTAATTCGTAACGGTCTGGGGTTCTTTGTCTGTTATCTGGATAAGCTGAAATTCATTTTTATTCGTCCGTTTCATACAAATTAGCGTTTCTTCTTTCAGTTCTGTCTTATGTTTACGTGTTGTATTTAACACACTAATCAGCATTAATATAGTCTTAGAAATTATGGAATACAGTCTAAAAAAGTTCAGATAGTTTGTCAATTTCACGCCTGCGCATAGTATGTTGGTAGCACTTCGTCGCCTTGCCTGTTATGCTGTGTAGCAGACTTTAAAGCCGTGCGGATCAGCATAACGAAAAGGCGAGGGGTCTCGCTCGTTTTGTCCACGACTGTACATATAAATGAGAGCAAGCCGTCACGATTATACTAGAGGACACCTTCAAACGTGCCACCACACCAGCGCCAGCTTCTCTAACTTCAGCGTGGCGTCTGCGTCTGTCAGAAGGCAGTCAAGGTACTCGTAACTAAGAACAACAAGAAACCAAACCTACATTTACATTCTGGCAGCTAGTACTGAACGCGCGGTTTATGCTTTCTTATGGCTCTAACCTAGGACCGTCTTGGAATGGATTAACCAGTGTTTTCGCTTAGAAGCGGGATCTCTTACAAGTAAGGTAACCGGAGTTACAAACCGCAGGATTGCTCCTGGCCCCCTACACCGGGGCAACAATTTACCTATGACTTTGTCTGTCGTATTACATGCGGCTTGAAAATTACTGACCCACACTTTATTCACAGGAGGAAATGAGGTCGCCCACCTACGTGCGTTATACCTACGCTCCGTCCGTTCATGGGCCAGTCTCAGATTTTTGCGCGTTCTCTTTCATCTTTCCCCGATTTGCGCAGTGTCGACTTTCTTTGAAAGCAGGTCGCTGATGCTCCACAACTTGCACAGTGGACTATTAGTCTTCAAGGAGAAAATCACGTAGGCTGGGGTCTGCTTGAGAGCTTCGTAGGTGGAAGTGTTGAAGGCATAGGCCAACCAAGATAGTGATGCGTCCCACTTCATATGATCTTCGTCATGGTAAGCGGTTCACTCTTTCAGCGAATGAGGGATTAGGGTAATACATCGTGGTTGTGGTGTGAGAAATGCCAGTATCAAAGCAGAACGCGCGGAGCCCTGAGGAACTAAAGGTTTGAGCGTTGTCCGAGATAAGAATCCGACAGGAACCAAAATTCCCAAAAATGGCCTCCAGCGCCTTGATGGTTATTTCCGTGGTGGTTCCCTGCGTCAACCAAAAGAAGCGCATAACGCATCAACGTACACCAGCACGTAGTGATTGCCATCACATGACCGCGGAAGGGGACCGACATAATCCACTTATCCCCTTCTATATGCTGTTCAGTAATCTCTGATGCTAGTAATTCATGGCAGGAGTCGGAGAGGGGCTTACTGACGATACAAATTTTACACGTCACAACCATGCACCGTATATCGTTATGGGCATGCCCTCTCACAGGAAATGTTCCCGTATTTTGGTTCAGGTCTCAAACACAACTAAGTGACCCCCTGCTGGTATTTCGAGGCAATATTTAAAAACAATTCGCTGCTCATCTTTTTCTTTCACCGAGGAATACGATATGGCTCTCCTGAGAATGTACGATTTTACCTCCTCACCGTCATGGATCCGGTTTTTGATCAACCTTAACTCTTTACCGGCGTCCTGCTGCCCCTTTAGGTCACGAATGAAGCAAGGACACTCCGACAGCATGGTGCCCACTATTTCTACTGGACGCCCCTGTTCCAGGTCTTCTTCCACAGGAAACTCTTCGTCCCTGAATATCCTATTTAACCTGGCGGCCACGACATTTTCGGAACCCCTCATTTGCTTAACGGTGAACTTAAAAGGTTACAAACATACTACCCACCGCTCTATTCTTCCTGTTCGCCGCGGTCTTACGAGCACCCAAATCAGAGCCTGATTATCAGTCTCCAGTAAAAAGGGCTGGAGCTCGACGTAGAGCAGGAACCTTTCGATGGCAAACAGTACTGCTAACGCCCCCCGTTCGTAAACTGAATACTTCTTTTCAAGATATGTAAACGCTTTGGAAGATTAGATGATGGGACGCTGTCCGCCTACACACTCCTGTAAAAGCGCAGCGGCTACCCCAATGGGTGAAGCTTCCGTCTGAACAATGAACTCCTTATTAAATTGTGGCATCGCCAGAACAGAAGCAGCTGCTAACATCGCCTTTAAACCATGAACGCGGCCTGCTGGGGGGATCCCTTCTCAAATTTACGGCCCTTCTTTCTGAGCTCATTCAGAGGAGCAACAGTTTGAGCCAAATTTAACTGACGAAAATAATTAGTCATTCCTACGTAATGGGAAAACTCTTTGACATTTCTCGGACGACGACATGAATGGATGGGTTTCGTGCGGTCCAGATTCGCCCGAACCCTTCTGCCTGAGCGAAATTCGCCTTCGAAAGCTTAAAGATAAGGCCCGCGCGTCGGAGTCGCTCCAGGGCCTGCCTAACACGCAACAAATGTTGCTCAAAATTCTCGCTAAAAATCGCATCAGCCACATAGTGGTAGATACACTGGAAATTCAGCCTTGAGAACACGCTATCGAACGTATGAGAGAGCACGGCAAAGCCTGTCGATAACCCAAACCGAACTACATTGTATTGGTACAGATTCCAGTTGGTTCAAAATGGCTCTGTGCACTATGGGACTTAACAAAATGGCTCTGAGCACTATGGGACTTAACATCTGAGGTCATGAGTTCCCTAGAACTTAGAACTACTTAAACCTAACTAACCTAAGGACAACACACACACATCCATGCCCGAGGCAGGATTCGAACCTGCGACCATAGCGGTCTCGCGGTTCCAGACTGAAGCGCCTAGAACCGCTCGGCCGCACCGGCTGGCATTCTACATCTACATCCATACTCCGCAAGCCACCTGACGGTGTGTGACGGAGGGTACCTTGAGTACCTCTATCGGTTCTCCCTTCTGTTCCATTTGTAATGGTACTTGAATTACGCAACCATTACGGCAACTCACCTGAACCTCTCGATACCAGTAATATTCTACTGTGTTTCTGTAGAAGTAGTTAACATATTTATGAGACAACATTCAGATTTGATTTCATTTGTGATACATCGATATGTTTATATTGCAATGATATTATTCTTATGTGTACTCTTTCTTTTGTCACTGTGATCTTTGACGTACTTGTAACTCTGATTTTTGGGCGCATAAGCGATTATTAGTTAGTTGTTAAGTTGTTAGAGAGTCGGACGTCTTGGACGTAATGTTGGAAAGACGCGTATTGTAGTCCGCTTATAAAATGTGAACTTTTATCAGTGACTGTGAGGAAGAGGTTTTCAAGTATGTTTTGTATTGTGAAGTGATTTTTTGTGTTTACGTGATATTGCAATTAAAAGGAAGTGTAACTTAAATTCGGAGTGCTGATTTTTTTTTTTTTTTTACATCACCATTGTGCTGACTTTGAAAGGTTTAATCTCCAAGAATGGTTTGTGAAGCGCATCTACAAAACTTTTGAATATAGCACGATAAAACCTAGGCCTCTTTGCATCCGAGCTTGGAATCATAACCACCTAGATTTTCAACGATTGAGCCATGATTTTACGACGAGACCAGCGCGGGAAACACAAAAAGATGAGTGCCTAGTTTTTTCTTTATTACATGAAATGACTATTAATTGTGCTCTAATGACACCTGCCACATAATATGACTGATGTTCCCCGAAAATGGAGTATTTAGCAGCGTGAGCAACACCACAGTCGTTATTAAAATTTTGACCTCTGTTGTGGTAGGGTTGTTAGACAGTCTCGTATTGTTCGTGGAAAGGATTGTTGGTATGCCTCTGTGTGGACTCTAATCTCTCTGATTTTATCCTCATGGTCTCTTCGCGAGATATACGTAGGAGGGAGCAATATACTGCTTGACTCTTCGGTGAAGGTATGCTCTTGAATCTTCAACAAAAGCCCGTACCGAGCTACTGAGCGTCTCTCCTGCAGAGTATTCCACTGGAGTTTATCTATCATCTCCGTAATGCTTTCGCGATTACTGAATGATCCTGTAACGAAGCGCGCTGCTCTCCGTTGGATCTTCTCTATCTCTTCTATCAACCCTATCTGGTACGGATCCCACACTGCTGAGCAGTATTCAAGCAGCGGGCGAACAAGCATACTGTAACCAACTTCCTTTGTTTTCGGATTGCATTTCCTTAGGATTCTTCCAGGAATCTCAGTCTAGCATCTGCTTTACCGACCATCAACTTTATATGATCATTCCATTTTAAATCACTCCTAATGCGTACTCCTAGATAATTTATGGCATTAACTGCTTCCAGTTGCTGACCTGCTATATTGTAGCTAAATGATAAGGGATCTAGTTAATAATGAAAACAGTTACTGGTTTTGATCTCTCGGCCAATCGTACCTGACAATATGCTTGATTCAAGTCCAAGAACACCATCGCCTTTTCCAACCATCGGGGCCGCGCGGGATTAGCCGAGCGGGCTAAGGCGCTGCAGTCATGGACTGTGCGGCTGGTCCCGGCGGAGGTTCGAGTCCTCCCTCGGGCATGTGTGTGTGTGTTTGTCCTCAGGATAATTTAGGTTAAGTAGTGCGTAAGCTTAGGGACTGATGACCTTAGCAGTTAACTCCCATTTTATTTCACATACATTTGAACTTTTTTTTCCAACCATCGGGTAAGGGAATGCAGCTTTATCTTCTTGATGAGTGACCTGTAATCCACAAATCGGTACTACAAAAATCGGTGACGCATAAGGTGATTTAGACCGCCTAATCACGCCTTGATTGTGCCTACTTCGGCCTTCAGCTGTTTCGTGCGCTGTGGCCATAGTCGGTACAGAGGGAACCTGACTGGAATTTATCGGTCAGCTCGATTCAATACTCCCCCCCCCCCCCCCCAATATCTCTTCCAGACGAATTCTCTGGCTTTGTTGCGCATCGAGGTGCTGAAGGGTGAAACGACTTATCTTCATTCTACTTTCCCCTCCTGCTATTGCTGTCCTTCTTTCTTATGGTGGTGGCAAAAGTGAAAAGTACGATGCTCACTACCGAAGCCGAAATAAAATTTAGCTTTCCTGCAATCTGGGATCAGACCTACCTGATGAATAAAATCGGACTCGAGGAGTATCGGCACAGTCAGATAACGTGCATCCCTCATACCTATCTTCGAAGTGAAATTTTGAATTCTAACCTTGACTCGAGCGCTTCCTATCAGCATCATATTAATAGAATCGGCCACCTTAATAGTCTCTTTATACCAAGTATCACTCATCAAACTAGACGAGCTACCGGAATCCAGTAAGACACACTGGGGCTCCTCATTAAGACTGATACACGCAAACGGCCCCCTATACCCGTATGTGTAATTGTTCAAAATCGAATGGTATACCGCAGAAGGTAAACTGAGATCTGTCAGATGCATGCCCACTAAGATGTTTTCAACAATCTGCTCTTCACTAAAAACTAATAAGAAAAAACGCACGGCTCTGCGTAGTCTCGTTACTTCATTCTCAAAGAACTCGTAGTTCTTTTGCACCACATAATATTCCCTACTAATCAACTCACGACATGCGCGAGTCGACAAAAACCTCTCGCAAATGTCGCATCTAGAATCAGTAAACGAGGGTTGGTTTCTGACTGCCTGTCGCACTAGATTCTCCAGTCTACCGGAAACCACTGGGACCAGCAAATCATATAACCGATTGCTAGGAAAACGTAACCACTCAGCGCGTTCTTGCAGCGCCAATAGATAACTCAGTGTGCGATAAACTTTGTCTGCTTAATTAATGTAATTGTAGCATCATGGAACATTCTCTGGAATTCTCTCATATTCCCCGTAACGCTTCTCTGCTCACTTGTTCTGTGGTCATTATCAGCTATCCCCTCAACCTTTTCCCGTATCATAGCTTTCATCTCCTGGACCCTGTTTAATGATTCATTCGTCAGGTGCTCTATATCATCATTAAGAGGTTTAATCACCAGGTCCCCTAACTGCTGAATTCCGGCCATTAGTTCCTATAATTGCACCTGCAACAGATGATAAACCTCCTCCTCCACATTGACGCTACGCAAATCGGCAACTCTATTGAAATAATGTAGCACTCGCGTCCTCAAACTACTTACTTGAGCCTGAGACGGCTCATAATCATCTAAAAACACCACCAATGAACGAAGCTCAGCGAATGTAACAGCAATGCAAGTGGCAGCGGCACTCACCTCGTCCAGCTTTAACCTCGGCGATGTTACCGCTCGATCCGCGGACCTCAGGTAAGCTCCGCGTCAACTCGGCCACGATCCCGCTTTCGTCCTTACACCTGACGACCAACTCCTAACGCAGCTGATCTTTCTGGAGGTCCGCAACGCCGGTCATCTCCCTTGTTGCCATCCAAAAAACAATGAACACAAGTAGCAATTGCAAATACTACCCACCTGTTACAGTATAACTGCAACACTCAATTAAAAAAACACCAATTTTAAAAAATTATTTCTTTAGTCCAGTAAGTATCCCCTCTCACCAACCCAGAACCACGCTCTGCCACTAGGGTGTAGCATGGATAGAATCCTAATGGGTGTGAGTGGTGAAGGGTTGACACGGAATAAACCGAAATTTAGACATCAATAAAAACATTTATTTAAATAAAATTGTTCAAATGGCTCTGAGCACTATGGGACTTAACATCTAAGGTCATTAGTCCCCTAGAACTTAGAACTACTTAAACCTAACTAACCTAAGGACATCACACACATCCATGCCCGAGGCAGGATTCGAACCTGCGATCGTAGCAGTCGCGCGGTTCCAGTCTGAAGCGCCTAGAACCGCTCGGCCACAACAGCCGGCATTTATTAAAATCAGACCATCAGCACATTTTAAGAACTTGCTCCCCTAAGTGAATTTTCATTTGGAAATTACCAGACCTCTATCAAAATTTAAATACAGGAGCAAGCCAAACACAAATGATCATAACTTCAATTATGCTTCAGCAACTGGTGTATAACCTGTTACACTTACCTACACATTTACTCAAATGAAATGTACATAAAACTCCAATAACAGATCTACTACATTTTATACGTTCATCAGAGACTTTAAATTCATTCAGATTCCTCAAAAAATTAAATAATTGAAACTACAGCAGAAACATTTGGAACAGAAAACATTTCTTTCACTCTTAATTAAGGTAGCAAATCCTGGTCCTTGTTGTCGAACAAACACACTTACTTTTCCCCTTACTGACAACAAGCTAACGGGTACAACTAGTGACACCGGGCTAATTCAGGTCGCACTTAATGCAGTCAAAAACGCAATGGAATGTCACGAATAAACGAAGAACAAATAAGCAAACAAATAAGCAGATGTATGTCGACTGACAGGAAAGTTGTGAAACGGCCACAAGCCACCAACAATTTTTAAGAGGCAACCCGCCAATGAATATTTGTAAGAATATAGAGTGTGGTGTCAAGCCACGCAATTACAAGCACTTCCTAGCACACACTCAGCGCTCCTTCGGCTCAAAATTTAACATAGATAAATACAACTCCTTAAACTAAACAAAGCCAGTTATAAGAAAATGACATTAATCATCCGTGAATACCAAGTTCCCAGACGGACCCCTTGCCTGAAGTTTAATCGCACAAGATAAGCACTCCCCAAATACAGTTAGCCTTGCGTTCATTCACTTTCCTATGCCAAACGTAAATGCAGAAATTCTACAAACTCCGCAATTCGTATTCCACACCTCCTTACAACACACGGTATCTCCTTTACTCCGGTCAGTTAGCTGCAAATACTGACAAAAGCCCCGTGAAGATTCCATCACAGCACCACTGCTTTGTAACCCGATCAACACATCCTCCCCTTGGTGGTCAAAACTCAAGACCAATAGATCACCTTGCAGGAAATTTAAGCGGTGGTGTGGAGCGTGACTTTGTTAACAGTACCGTACTTCCAGTTTAGAGAGAGCATTGTATAAAACTTGATGAAGAGTCGGTTCGTTGGTCAAAGGGAGTACTGTCTTCTTTTGTCAAAAGGGATACAAAACAAATTTACATTTATTTTTATTTTGGGTGAACATGTTAAGGAAAAAAATGAATGCAGATATAAAAAATGGCTAAATATTATGCAACAACTTTTGACAGCACTCCCGATGAAAGTAGAATTGACCAGATGAGCTAAGTAATTAAATACGTCAACATCTACGTTCAGTCCCTGTGCGAATCATTCCTTAAATCTTTATGGATTTCACAAATTCTGTGTTCCCTTTGGTGTCTCCTGTTCTCGAACTGTAGAGAAATTATATTCAAACTCCACGGTATCTAAATCTAGATGAGAACTTTTGTTTTTGGAAGATATTAACATCCATCGAAGGCAAACCGCGATACAAAATCTGCAGCAAGCTTACTCTTCCCAGCTATATATGATTTTACATTTTTGATGTAAAGTAGTTTTTGGCACACGATGCTGGAGGAAATAAATTTAGTCCGAACTATATATATATATAGTATTATAATTAGGGAAGAACATAACAAACAGTCGCGTGTCAATCTTTATTTTATTTCATATCTAGGTGTATTTCAGCTACAATACAGTCAACAGTGCGTTTAATAGCGAGTCATATAGACCCAATAATCTTGTATATGCACATGTTGTTAAAACTACCTTAAACTGTCCATGGCTCACTCTAGTGTGAATTAAGCTATGAACAGTTTAAGGTAGTTTCAACAACACGTCCATATCAAGATTTCTTCGTCTATATGAGTTACTATTAAATGCACTGATGAAGAGGCTGTATTGTACCTGCAGTATGGATAGATCTGCAATAAAATCCAGATTGATACGCGACTGTCTGCTGTGTTCATTCCCAATTATAATCATTTCATAATCGCTCAGCACAACGATTCCAAATGGAATTCAACCTGAGAAAATTACTTTCGTCCTTAAGTTTTGCACGCCACTGTACTAGTTTGAATTGTTACTTCCGCTTCTTCCGTTTTTTAGCTTCTCTTATTTACACAAGGCAAAATTTCATCAAGCCTCCAAAAAGAACTTTGGATAAAGGACTGGCTGAAGGACTCGCCAAATTAAAAACGCTGAGTGCATTTTTGATGAAGAGCGAATTACAATCACAGACATAGCTGTCTCTTTTGGCACAGAAATGTAATGATGTGGACATTAATAATGATCAACGAGGAAGAAATCAAACAATGTCGAATGAACTAGCTCATGACGCTGGACTATGACTTCAAGAGGTAGTTCGTCGATCAATGTTTCGATGGATACACCGATTTGTACAACAATTGTTATAACGAAACATGGCCACGAAAGAAAACAACTAAAATTTCTAAAATATTGATACATAATCTATGCTCCAAGCTTTCGATTACACTCTGGCTGTAGCATTGCGGACTCTGGTAGAAATTTACTGTTAGGGAGCAGGTGCTGAAAGAACTAAACAGGAATACGAATGCTGACGTTGCTGCTGAATGAACAGCCCAAACAATCCTTCAGTTCATAATTAAATGGGACTTGATTGAATCATTATCCTGTACATCACCTATACTCATACTTTATGGCCATTCGTATCTGAATCGCATCACGCGAGGGAACATTTTCTCAACTAAAACTAATAAAAAAATAACGTAGCTGTATGATGAATCAAAAACGACTAGCCAATCTGTTTATTTTATCAACTAAAAGAAAAGTTTCAGGTGACATAGATTTCAACAACGTTATTAAGAATTTCTGTAAAATAAAGGCACGAAAACATGACTCTAATAATATCAATAATAACTACTATCTCGTACTAAGGCTACGAAACTGATGTTATAACTGTACAAGAATTGCTTGCAGGCATATAAAATAAAATATAATTTTACTATACTATTCTTTATATTTCTTTGCACTCTACCGTATGATATCTTTGCTAAATTCTGATTCTTAGTATCTCAAGTATCTCTTTAAGTTTGTGTAGTGTACTTACTGGAGTGTACACACATTATAAATACTTGGTCTTTTTGTCAGACGTTTCAGCTATATTAATCTTTTTTTTTTTAATGTGTGCTACAAACACATCAGTTTCTAAGCATACCAGGGGGGAGCGGGGGGGGGGCATTTAATTTCGTTGCCCCGGGCCTCCGACGTACTTAGACCGCCATTGCTCCCATGTTGTCCTTGGTAAGAACTTCTTGTCTTATGGCGTACCATTCCTTCACCGGCGTCGCTGACAACTGCTGGATGCAGTGGATGTGATGCAGTACATCGCACCAACGCTTCAGAACGCGTGTTCGATAGGATTTAAGTCAGGGGAACGAGCAGGTCAGTCCATTCGCCGAATCTCCTCTCGTTCCAAGAACTCCACCTGCGTTGTTCGATGCTGTCGCGCATTGTCACCCATAAAAGTGAAGTCGAAGTGAGCGATAGAAAATGAAACGAAGTTTGCCGCTGTCCCCCATTAATCGCTGTTCCATATCTGAGGCCATATATTCGACTCGGCGAGCAACAGTTTGATGCGAAACAGCTATTTTTTCAATTTCTTTTTTTTTTCCTGAGGTGTGTTGGCCAACTACAAGCTGCCGATTCGACCAGGCAATCCTTGATGAGATTCCTAACTGCAAAGGGTTTCCCTGCCTTCACAATTCTCAGCGAGCATTTATAACTCCCGCACAAACTTTGCCCTCTTGTTTCCTGCTCCTACCGCGGCAAAAAAAACTTAACTATTAATTTTGTACAATCATATTTTTAAAACACTTATTATTTTAACTGTGGTGTCACCGCCAGACACCACACTTGCTAGGTGGTAGCTTAAATCGGCCGCGGTCCATTAGTACATGTCGGACCCGCGTGTCGCCACTGTCAGGATCGCAGACCGAGCGCCACCACAAGGTCTCGAGAGACGTACTAGCACTCGCCCCAGTTGTACGGCGACTTTGCTAGCGACTACACTGACGAAGCCTTTCTCTCATTTGCCGAGAGACAGTTAGAATAGCCTTCAGCTAAGTTAATGGCTACGACCTAGCAAGGCGCCATTTGTAACATTGCATGTATTTAAAGAGCCTCACTTGTATCGCCACAATCTCCAGATGTCTCATCAAGAACGATGTATACAAAGGATGGATTAAAGTTAAGTATTCGAGAAGCTACGTTCTTTTCTTTATAGCATTCATTACTTATCCTGTTTCAGACCTCATTCCATCCTTCGTGAGTTAGCGCATGCATCTTGGCCGCCTCTTTCAATTAGTGTGCGTAGTGTTGGCAAGTCTGCCGACACTACATTAACAATTAAGTGTTTCATTCACTGAACCCAAATAAAAATCTAACAAAAGAAGATTGGTTTTAGGTGCTTTTTCCTCAGTTCCTCTCAAAAACGGTCATAGACGCTAGCAAGGACAGCGAAATGTGGTCGCAAAATAAATTTTTATCTATTGAAATATTTGCGATTTAATTAATTGAAAACATATCAAACTACAACTCATGTTTCCCCATCCATCAAAACACAAATACACAAAAACAAAGAATGACTCTTAATAACACTTTGCTGTCCGAGAGAGCGTTGGTGTCGGCTTTTCAGAAAGTGGCAAAGAATAACGCACCTAAAACTTTTTCTTAAGTCTGTGCAAAGCGATTTAATGCAACTCTAAAAATTAACGGAAAAGAAACGTTCCTTGTTGCTGAGAATCTGATACTCGATAACTAGCACAATGCTAAGTGACATATCAGATTATAAAATATAGTCTTATTTATCATCTTTATAAATAATAAAGAGTCATACGAAACACTTATTTCACAGTGATACTGCTTCAAATTGTCTTTCAGTTCTTCAAGCTTCGACTGGCGTTCCTCTTGCGACAAATTTTCGAACTGATCTTTGTGACAGGTATTAGAGTGCCGTTCAATAGAGTACATTTTTAAATACATGAGGTTCCGCTGATGTACTAAGCATTTGGACTGGTTTTCGACACTAATACAAAAGAAATTAATTTCCCACTCGGGTTTAAAAAGTGCGGACACACCGCTCCTCCTTTTACTTGTCTGCTGCTGTTGACCATCATCTCGAGCCAATCTAACTTTACATCTACATCTACATTTATACTCCGCAAGCCACCCAACGGTGTGTGGCGGAGAGCACTTTACATGCCACTGTCATTACCTCCCTTTCCCGTTCCAGTCGCGTATGGTTCGCAGGAAGAACGACTGCCGGAAAGCCTCCGTGCGCGCTCGAATCTCTCTAATTTTACATTCGTGATCTCCTCGGGAGGTATAAGTAGGGGGAAGCAATATATTTGATACCTCATCCAGATACGCACCCTCTCTAAACCTGGACAGCAAGCTAAACCGCGATGCAGAGCGCCTCTCTCGCAGAGTCTGCCACTTGAGTTTGCTAAACATCTCCGTAACGCTATCACGCTTACCAAATAACCCTGTGACGAAACGCGCCGCTCTTCTTTGGGTCTTCTTTATCTCCTCTGTCAACCCGACCTGGTACGGATCCCACACTGATGAACAATACTCAAGTGTAGGTCGAACGAGTGTTTTGTAAGCAACCTCCTTTGTTGATGGACTACATTTTCTAAGGACTCTCCCAATGAATCTCAACCTCGCATCCGCATTTTCTAAGGACTCTCCCAATGAATCTCAACCTCGCATCCGCCTTACCAACAATTAAATTTATATGATCTTTCCACTTCAAATCGTTCCGTACGCACAATCCCAGATATTTTACAGAAGTAACTACTACCAGTGTTTGTTCCGCTATCATATAATCTTTCTATGTATTCGCAATACATTACATTTGTCTATGTTAAGGGTCAGTTGCCACTCCCTGCACCAATTGCCCATCCGCTGCAGATCTTTCTGCATTTCGCTGCAATTTTCTAATGCTGCAACTTCTCTGTATACTATAGGATCATCCGCGAAAAGCCGCATGGAACTTCTGACAGTATGTACTAGGTCATTTATATGTATTGTGAAAAGCAATGGTCCCATAACACTCCCCTGTGGCACGCCAGAGGTTACTTTAACGTCTGTAGACGTCTCTCCATTGAGAACAACATGCTACGTTCTGTTTGCTAAAAACTCTTCAATCCAGCCACACAGCTGGACTGATATTCCGTACGCTCTTACTTTGTTTATCAGGCGACAGTGCGGAACTGTACATCTGTTGACTGACGACTTTATGTCACATCAATGCTTTTGACCGTTGCTGGCGCGGCGATCTGTCTTCCGTACGAAGCTCTCCCATACAGCGGCATGGCGTGGTGCGGCGGGCGGACCGCGCGGTCAGCTAAGCGACACGGCTCGGCCACAGCGACAACATACGAATTCGCAGGGGCGCTGGCCTCAGACGATGCGGCCGCTAGCGCCCCAGGGGCAAAGTTTGGAAGAGCCTGGTTTAGACGTCAATACGGCCAAGGGACATTATTCTTCCCCACATCATAACAGCTGGACCACGAAAACTCCTAACCACCCTTGTAGCCAGCATGGCAGCACTTTGCATAGAACCGCTGAAATTCGTGGTGATAAGTCACCCTAGTATTACACTACTAGCCATTAAAATTGCTACACCACGAAGATGACGTGTTACAGACGCGAAATTCAAACGACAGGAAGAAGATACTGTGATATTCAAATGATTAGCTTTTCAGAGCATTCACACAAGGTTGGCGCCGGTGGTGACACCTACAACGTACTGACATGAGGAAAGTTTCCAACCGATTTCTCATACACAAACAGCAGTTGACCGGAGTTGTCTGGTGAAACGTTGTTGTGATGCCTCGTGTAAGGAGGAGAAATGCGTACCATCACGTTTCCGACTTTGATAAAGGTCGGATTGTAGCCTATCGCGATTGCGGTTTATCGTATCACGACATTGCTGCTCGCGTTGGTCGAGATCCAATGACTGTTAGCATAATATGGAATTGGCGGGTTCAGGAGGATAATACGGAACGCCGTGCTGGATCCCAACGGCCTCGTATCACTAGCAGTCGAGATGACAGGCATCGTATCCGCATGGCTGTAACAGATCGTGCAGCCACGTCTCGATCCCTGGGTCAACAGATGCGGACGTTTGTAAGACAACAACCATCTGCACGAACAGTTCGACGACGTTTGCAGCAGCGTGGACTATCAGCTCGGAGACGATGGTTGCGGTTACCCTTGACGCTGCATCACAGACAGGAGCGCCTGCGATGGTGTACTCAACGACGAACGTGGGTGCACGAATGGCAAAACGTCATTTTTTCGGATGAATCCAGGTTCTGTTTACAGCATCATGATGGTCGCATCCGTGTTTGGTATCATCGCGGTGCACGCACATTGGAAGCGTGTATTCGTCATCGTCATACTGGCGTATCACCCGGCGTGATGACACGGGGTGCCATTGATTACATCTCTCGATCACCTCTTGTTCGCATTGACCGCACTTTGAACAGTGGACGTTACATTTCAGATGTGTTACGACCCATGGCTCTACTCTTCATTCGATGCCTGCGAAAGCCTACATTTCAGCAGGATAATGCACGACCGCATGTTGCAGGTCCTGTACGGGCCTTTCTGGATACAGAAAATGTTCGACTGCTGCCCTGGCCAGCATATTCTCCAAATCTCTCACCAACTGAAAACGTCTGGTGATTGGTGGCCGAGCAACTGGCTCGTCACAATACGCCAGTCACTACGCTTGATGAACTGTAGTATCGCGTTGAAGCTGCATGGGCAGCTGTACCTGTACACGCCATCCAAGCTCTGTTTGACTCAATGTCCAGGCGTATCAAGGCCGTTATAACGGCCAGAGGTGGTTGTTCTGGGTACTGATTTCTCACGATCTATGAACCGAAATTGCGTGAAAATGTAATCACATGTAAGTTCTAGTATAATATATTTGTCCAATGAATACACGTTTATCATCTGCATATCTTCTTGGTGTAGCAATTTTAATGGCCAGTAGGGTATAAAAACCGTGTCCAGCCTTTTCTATTTTTGGGGGATCGGTGATTTCCATGAATAAAAGTGTCATTGCCTATTTCTTTGTTATTTTCTGCACTATACTGTAGCGGTTCTTCCTGTACACAGATCAAGTTTCATCGACACTTTGCAGTGACACCTTATGAGAAAGTTAGTGTCGCCCTTAAGTTTTGCACGCCAGCGTAGTAGATTGAAGTGTTACTTCCGCTCCTTTCGTTTTTTAGCTTCTGTCATTCGCACAAGGCAAAATTTCATCTCCGAAACAATGTTCTTCACTGCAGGTCACCCATTTAGGAGAGTCATCGAGCTAAGTTGTAAGTTACAAATTTGAGGCTGTTAGCTTATACACTGAAGAGCCAAAGAGACTAGTACACTTGCCTAATATCGTGTTGGGCCCCCGCGAGCACGCAGCAATGCCGCAACACGACGTGACATGGACGCGACTAACTTCTGAAGTAGTGCTGGAGGGAATTGACACCATGAATCCAGCAGGGCTGTCCCTAAATACGTAAGAGTACGAAGGGGTGGAGATTTCTTCTGAATAATGCGTTGCAAGGCATCCAAGATATGCTCAATAATGTACATCTCTTGGGAGTTTGGTGGCCAGCGGAAGTGATTAACAAATATTTACTATTAAAAACAGTCTTGATCACGATTTATTTATCAAGGTGACCGGTTTTGACCACTACTGTGGTCATCTTCAGACCATTGAGTAGGAACCTCTTTCTGTTGGAACCTCTCCAACAGAAAGAGGTTCCTACTCAATGGTCTGAAGATGACCACAGTAGTGGTCGAAACTGTTTTTAATAGTAAATATTTGTAAGACATTGATCACTGCCTTTCCCTTAATGTATTCAAAAGTAATTCAGGAAGTGTTTAAACTCAGAAGAATGTTGCTGCAGCCACTCTGTAGCAATTCTGGACGTGTGGGATGGCGCATTGTCATGCTGAAGCTGCTCAAGTCTGTCGGAATACACAATGGACATGAATGGCTACAGGTGATCAGACAGAATGGTTACGTACGTGTCACCTGTCAGAGTTGTATCTAGACGTATCAGGGGTCCCATATCATTCCAACTGTACACGTCCCACACCATTACAAGCCTCCACCGCCTTGAGGAGTCCCTGCTGATATGCAGGGTTCATTGATTCATGAGGTTGTCTCCATACCCGTACATGTCCATCCGCTCATTCAATTTGAAACGAGACTCGTCCAACCAGGCAACCTGTTTCCAGTGATCAACAGTCCAAAGTCGGAGTTGACGGGCCCAGGGGGGACCTAATGCTTCATGTCGTGCAGTCATCAAGGTTACACGAGTGGGCCTTCGGCTCCGAAAGCTCATATCGATGATGTTTCGTTGAATGGTCCGCACGCTGACACTTGTTGAAGGTCCAGCATTGAAATCTGCAGCAATTTGCAGAAGGGCTGCACTTCTGTCACGTTGAACGATTCTCTTCAGTCGTCGTTGGTCCCGTTCTTTTTCCGGCTGCAGGATTGTCGGAGATTTGATATTTTACCGAATTCCTGACGTGCATGGTACACTCATGAAATGGTCGTACGGGAAAATACCCACTATTCATCGCCACCAAGAAGATGCTGTGTCCTATCGCTCGTGCGCCAACTATAACACCACGTTCAAATTCACTTGTAGCAGCAGTAAGTGGTCTAACAACTGCGCCAGACACTTGTTTTGTACAGGCGTTGCCAACCGCAGCGCCGTATTCTGCCTGTTCACATATCTCTGTTCGAATACGCATGCCTATACCAGTTTCTTTAGTGCATCAGTGTAATTTGCACGTTGTAATGCAAGACTAATGGTTCGAAACTGGTAGCATTTCTTAAAGGACGTTATGTCTAAGGTGGGATGTTGATTACTGTTTTCAGTAATTAACATGGACAAGCTACACCTGGATGAGCTTTTCTTACTCAGTTCTCTGGGTGGAGCTATGTGTTTTAAGATTAGTAGAAGAATGTAATGAAGTTGAACTGAATAAATCAGTGACGACAAGTGTCTTGGTTAACAGACACTGCCGACGATCGACGACGTGTTCTACGAGTGCTTCTGGCAGGGCCACATCAACAACTGCTCCAACATGTTCTTCCTGCAGCGCACCGAAGCCGGCTTCTGCTACGGTTTCAACTCACTCGCCGCGGAGAACACGAGGCAATGGTGAGATGGTTGTGTACCTTTCACTGTGTTATCTGGATAGAACTGCCATCCATTTAATGTTCCCTCTGAGTACATTTGCTATTCATGTAGAGCAAGTTTCTTGGCTGGTTTTCTCTAGTCTTTTAATTTGTCAACTTATACGCCTTTTTCAAAGTCTTTACGGAACACATCATATTTCAGTGTAATTTTATGTGGCTATAGAAGATTCTGACATAGGAGCCCTGTAGTTAAGGGGAACGACCAGGGTATATTCCAAAGTCCATTTTAGACTTTCAGGCAATTCAACTGTAAGTTGATGGATCGCTTTATGTAAAAGAAATATGGAAGGGCTGTTCACCAATCGGCATTGCAGACAGCGTGGTGCGTCAACGTAGACAGACTACATCGCACAAAAACTAATACTGTCGAACAACTGTATTGGTTTGTGTTCTGTGGCAGCACGTGATTGGCATGCAGTTATTTATTGTTGATACCAGACTCAGACATTTAGAAACCCTAAATTCTAGGCTGAGTTAGTTCTCAACATTTCTTTTGTCATCGCCTTGTGGATACAGCATCTGGTTTGATCCTATTGGCTACCAGTGGGCACAGAATACGATCACCTCTGGTTGGCGTACCCGATAATTTGTAGATCAGGCGTTACGTTTCTCATGTGTTGAGTAGCTGTGCCTTGCCTTCGAAGTCTCCGCGACGTCATCTTTCAACAAGACAATACTAGGCCAAGTATTTCCCCAAGTCGATACAGAGGATCTTCGACTATTATCCTGGTCGGCCCCTATCCAAATCTCTCATGCATAGAAACCATCCGGTCTTGGGTTGCTAAGAGCATGCAATGCCACACTCGTCATCCATTATGAGTGCTGGATTCTGACGTAGAGTTGAAACAGCATGCAATAATGTTCCCGAGTCTGTCATCCAAGTTCAGTTCCACTCTATTTCCAGCCTATTTAGAGCCACTGTTGCTGCCACATGCGACACCTCTGTGTGCTAAATTACGCAAGTCACCTACGGTTTTAATATGTCCTCCCTCCTACACACAAAATAAATAAAATTTATCATTCCTTATGGCAGAAATTTAATGATCGGAAATATATTAATGCAACTCTATTCAGGACACACAAGGAATAATTAATGTGCAATTATCTTAGATCTAAACTAAAGCAGACAGTTATTTAAGATCCTTGTTTCTATTAAAATTCCAACTAGCAGTTCACAAGCTTGATTAAATTTCCACGGTGATTAGAAACAACCTGAAACGCTTGTAACGATGTTGCAGCAGAGGTTGTACTGAGAAATAATGGTTATGAAAAAAATTCGATAAGTTGCGCCGTTTCCGAGCTACTTGGCATTGAAGTTAGCCAATGAGGTCATTGCGCGCGCGAATTCAAGCAGCCTGCCAGAGGTGGTGTTGCCTAACGTGTTCTGTACTGCACGTAGTTCTGGTGCAGCGTGGTGGTTGAGAGGCATTCATAACATACGGAAACTTGTGGGTTCGAATGTCGTCAGTCGATTGGAAGTTTCTTTTTGTAATTCGTTGCCGAAATGACTTCGATCATTATTTGTATGCAATTAATTTCTTTAAATGCAACTTTTTTAACTTCTACTTATTTTTAACGTCATGTTAATCGCCGTAGTAAAGTTTCATTTCTCTTTATTTTTTCTTCCTGTCACTGATTTACTTAATGGAATCTTTACGCAAGTGATTTAAATTATTTTTATTTGTACATCACAACACTGAAACATTTGAAATTGCCGATCTATCGGTCACAAACCAAAATACGAAATAATCTATTTATTCTGGCTGTGCAAGGGCATCAAAACGTATTTTCTGCTATAAAATATATTAATGTTGTGCTTGGTAATCGTCATACTAACATCTAACAAGCAAGTTCTTGTTGTACTATGGATAAGGTAACGCAGATGAAGATGTAAACGAAATCGTGTACTATAAGACTATAAGTAAAACCGATATTCAATGCCAAAGAGAAATAGAAATAATGAGTGCAACAACATCGATTAAAACATAAGATGATAAAACGAAAGCGATGAAATCGACGTTAATACATAGAAATAATCAAAATCACATGAGCAAAGATCACAAATGAAAAAAGAATAATAGGAAGTATCGATGAGAGCAAATGTGAAAGTCCATATGGTGATTGCAACGATGTGACAAAGGAATATAAATAAAAACCATATTTAAACTACGTAACTGAATAAACGTGATTATCAAAGTAATTTCGATAAAGATTTAGAAACAAAAATGTAAGAAAAGCACCTGGGGAGATTCAAACCCACTACCTTGTGACAGTAAACAATATCCCTTTACCACTACACCACTATGCTACGAATCTATGCAGAAGTCTTTCTTTTTTTTAAAAAAAAAAAGTGGCACTAGAGTACTATCCCCAGGCACCTCACCTTGTTAGTCAACAGCCAAAAATGTAACAAAAATAGGGAAAAGTAATGATAATAATGAAGCAACAACTACAACATTTTCTCAATTCATTCATATAACAACAAAATGATCAAGAACTAAAAGTAGTAAGACTGAAATTACCCTCGCAAGAAGCTCTTCGGCGCTGCATACTAGGGTCGCGTAGACAATTTTCTTCGCATGCCCCCAAAGACAAAAATTTAATGGGGTAAGATCTGGTGAAAGAGGTGTCGAGAAAACTGGACCCCCAATCCACCTCTGCGGATACAAAGCACCTAAACGCTCCCGTACGGAAACAACGAAGTGCGTCAAAGAAACGTATTTTACATACAATTGAAGGATGTATATGTTACTGTAAAAGTAAGATAATTGGTAACAGGTGAAACCTAAGATTTACCATCGAGGTGTGGTAAAAGTCCGAAATTTCTCATAATATGCATAGATTTCGAACTTTTACCAAGAGATATTAGTAAATCTTTGACTTTACCAATGCAAACTGGTGCAAGCTGGATCGAAGACTACTGCCTCCCCCGCGCAGGTTCAGACAAGTTTCGTTGATGCAATTTTGTTTTAAGATAAGTTTCTTTGTTGGCAGTTACGAGTTATCAGTCCACTCACCGCTGCGTAGTTTCAGTCAGTGCCGAGCATCGTGCGTACGGTCATCTTCGCGACTCGTTTCAGTGGTGTTTCTTCTGCAACTTTGCGTCAGAATGAGTGATGTTATGCGTAACAGGTTTTACGAACTTTAAAGTGAATCAGTGAATAACAATGACAACAATTTTTATGTAACTGCTGAGCAATATAACATTCTGTTAAGTGAAGTGAAAAATGCAAAAATCGTTTCCAATAAAAATTCTGTTCAATCTGTTGAGAGGCCAGACAAACGTGTGGTTCCTGAAGAGGGGCAGCAGCCTTTTCAGTAGTTGCAAGGGCAACAGTCTGGATGATTGACTGATCTGGCCTTGTAACAATAACCAAAACGGCCTTGCTGTGCTGGTACTGCAAACGGCTGAAAGCAAGGGGAAACTACAGCCGTAATTTTTCCCGAGGGCATGCAGCTTTACTGTATGATTAAATGATGATGGCGTCCTCTTGGGTAAAATATTCCGGAGGTAAAATAGTCCCCCATTCGGATCTCCGGGCGGGGACTACTCAAGAGGACGTCGTTATCAGGAGAAAGAAAACTGGCGTTCTATGGATCGGAGCGTGGAATGTCAGATCCCTTATCGGGCAGGTAGGTTAGAAAATTTAAAAAGAGAAATGGATAGGTTGAAGTTAGACATTGTGGGAATTAATAAAGTTCGGTGGCAGGAGGAACAAGACTTCTGGTCAGGTGACTACAGGGTTATAAACACAATATCAAATAGGGGTAATGCAGGAGTAGGTTTAATAATGAATAGGAAAATAGGAATGCGGGTAAGCTACTACAAACAGCATAGTGAACGCATTATTGTGGCCAAGATAGATACGAAGCCCATACCTACTACAGTAGTACAAGTTTATATGCCAACTAGCTCTGCAGATGACGAAGAAATTGAAGAAATGTATGATGAAATAAAAGAAATTATTCAGATTGTGAAGGGAGACGAAAATTTAATAGTCATGGGTGACTGGAATTCGAATGTAGGAAAAGGGAGAGAAGGAAACATAGTAGGTGAATATGGATTGGGGCTAAGAAATGAAAGAGGAAGCGGCCTGGTAGAATTTTGCACAGAGCACAACTTAATCATAGCTAACACTTGGTTTAAGAATCGTGAAAGAAGGTTGTATACCTGGAAGAACCCTGGAGATACTAAAAGGTATCAGATAGATTATATAATGGTAAGACAGAGATTTAGAAACCAGGTTTTAAATTGTAAGACATATCCAGGGGCAGATGTGGACTCTGACCACAATCTATTGGTTATGACCTGTAGATTAAAACTGAAGAAACTGCAAAAAGGTGGGAATTTAAGGAGATGGGACCTGGATAAACTGAAAGAACCAGAGGTTGTACAGAGTTTCAGGGAGAGCATAAGGGAACAATTGACAGGAATGGGGAAAAGAAATATAGTAGAAGAAGAATGGGTAGCTTTGAGGGATGAAGTAGCGAAGGCAGCAGAGGATCAAGTAGGTAAAAAGACGAGGGCTAGTAGAAATCCTTGGGTAACAGAAGAAATATTGAATTTAATTGATGAAAGGAGAAAATATAAAAATGCAGTAAATGAAGCAGGCAAAAAGGAATACAAACGTCTCAAAAATGAGATCGACAGGAAGTGCAAAATGGCTAAGCAGGGATGGCTAGAGGACAAATGTAAGGATGTAGAGGCTTATCTCACTAGAGGAAAGATAGATACTGTCTACAGGAAAATTAAAGGGGCCTTTGGAGATAAGAGAACGACTTGTATGAATATCAAGAGCTCAGATGGAAACCCAGTTCTAAGCAAAGAAGGGAAAGCAGAAAGGTGGAAGGAGTATATAGAGGGTCTATACAAGGGCGATGTACTTGAGGACAATATTATGGAAATGGAAGAGGATGTAGATGAAGATGAAATGGGAGATAAGATACTGCGTGAAGAGTTTGACAGAGCACTGAAAGACCTGAGTCGAAACAAGGCCCCCGGAGTAGACAACATTTCATTGGAACTACTGACGGCCTTGGGAGAGCCAGTCCTCACAAAACTCTACTATCTGGTGAGCAAGATGTATGAGACAGGCGAAATACCCACAGACTTCAAGAAGAATATAATAATTCCAATCCCAAAGAAAGCAGGTGTTGACAGATGTGAAAATTACCGAACTATCAGTTTAATAAGTCACAGCTGCAAAATACTAACACGAATTCTTTACAGACGAATGGAAAAACTAGTAGAAGCCAAACTCGGGGAAGATCAGTTTGGATTCCGTAGAAACATTGAAACACGTGAGGCAGTACTGACCTTACGACTTATCTTAGAAGAAAGATTAAGGAAAGGCAAACCTACGTTTCTAGCATTTGTAGACTTAGAGAAAGCTTTTGACAATGTTGACTGGAATACTCTCTTTCAAATTCTAAAGGTGGCAGGGGTAAAATACAGGGAGCGAAAGGCTATTTACAATTTGTACAGAAACCAGATGGCAGTTATAAGAGTCGAGGGACATGAAAGGGAAGCAGTGGTTGGGAAGGGAGTAAGACAGGGTTGTAGCCTCTCCCCGATGTTATTCAATCTGTATATTGAGCAAGCAGTAAAGGAAACAAAAGAAAAATTCGGAGTAGGTATTAAAATCCATGGAGAAGAAATAAAAACTTTGAGGTTCGCCGATGACATTGTAATTCTGTCAGAGACAGCAAAGGACTTGGAAGAGCAGTTGAACGGAATGGATGGTGTCTTGAAGGGAGGATATAAGATGAACATCAACAAAAGCAAAACGAGGATAATGGAATGTAGTCTATTTAAGTCGGGTGATGCTGAGGGAATTAGATTAGGAAATGAGACACTTAAAGTAGTAAAGGAGTTTTGCTATTTGGGGAGCAAAATAACTGATGGTGGTCGAAGTAGAGAGGATATAAAATGTAGACTGGCAATGGCAAGGAAAGCGTTTCTGAAGAAGAGAAATTTGTTAACATCGAGTATAGATTTAAGTGTCAGGAAGTCATTTCTGAAAGTATTTGTATGGAGTGTAGCCATGTATTGAAGTGAAACATGGACGATAAATAGTTTGGACAAGAAGAGAATAGAAGCTTTCGAAATGTGGTGCTACAGAAGAATGCTGAAGATTAGATGGGTAGATCACATAACTAATGAGGAAGTATTGAATAGGATTGGGGAGAAGAGAAGTTTGTGGCACAACTTGACCAGGAGGGATCGGTTGGTAGGACATGTTCTGAGGCATCAAGGGATCACCAATTTAGTATTGGAGGGCAGCGTGGAGGGTAAAAATCGTAGAGGGAGACCAAGAGATGAATACACTAAGCAGATTCAGAAGGACGTAGGTTGCAGTAGGTACTGGGAGATGAAAAAGCTTGCACAGGATAGAGTAGCATGGAGAGCTGCATCAAACCAGTCTCAGGACTGAAGACCACACCAACCCAACAGACGTTTGACATGATAGGATGATCTGAACATCGGAGGCGAAGAGAAACTCATAGGACCGCTGTACGCTAGTAAAGAAGAAATTCGTTATTACGTTCGATTTGATGAACTGTTTAACGTACAACATGAGACCCACGTTGCTACAGGGCATGGCGGCCGAAAACGGATGTTTGTGCAACTGAATCGTAAGCAAAAGAATGTGACTATTCAATCAATAGTTACTTATTTGAGATTATGTGAACCATGTAAAAAAAACAAATACATTGAAAAGGGGTACTGTAGTGAAACCTCACATACACAGTGAAATGAATTCACGATGCCAAATTGACTTGATCGACATGCAGGCAAACCCAGACAATAAGTCAACGTTCATAGTTGTATACGAAGATCATGCGACAAAATTTGTTATCCTCCATGCACTAACTTCGGAAAGGGCTGGTGAAGTAGCATATCATCTTTTGGACATTTTTACCACCTTTGATGCCCAAGTATCCTTCATTCTGATAATGTTGGAGAGTTTTGTAACCACGTCATTCAAAGCTTATGTGGGTTGTGGAGTGACATAAAGATAGTTTATGGGAAGCCGAGGCACAGTCAGTCTCATGGATCAGTCGAAAGAGCAAATCGAGGTATCGAAAATATGTTTTCAACTTGGATAGAAACAAATGAAACATTAAAGTAGTCTGAAGGGCTGAGGTTTGTGCAAGCAATGAAAAATAGGGCTTAACATGAAGGTATCAGATGATCACCATTTGAAGCCATGTTTGGGGTTCCAATGAAAACGGGCATTGCGACGTCAGTTGTTCCACTTGATTTAATAAAATATATAAACACTGATGAAGACTTGGAAACAATGTTAAACACCACATTTACTGACTCACAGGAAATTGAAAATGACGGCAAAGGAATTGATGGCAGTGAATATAGTACTGGAGCAGAAGGAACGGAGGTAGAAAGTGCGGCAGCAGCAGGTGAGGAAGCAACAGAGACACAGGATTTGCCGACAGTTAAAAACGAGACACCGGCACCAGCTGATGGTTGTGACGAGACGCTGACAACTTCCAACAGTGGTAATAAAGTTAAACGGATCCGAGAAGCTGCCAAAGAAGATCTTCAATTGCAGGCAAAGAAAATGAAAGGAGCCTCATGTAACTAAATTCCAAAACTTTCAGTTGGACAGAATGTGAGAATTAAAGCACCGGATGTAGACGGGCAAAAATTGATGCAAAATCTATAATAGCACTAGTGATAAATATTCAGGATGACGAATTTTATCAGCTTGGTTCCAAAGCTGGTAAACTGTAGTGATTGTTCACAAGAAACCAATTTACATTGTACAAGAAAAATTTTATCAACATCGAAGAAGTAGCAAAAGAAGAAATTAGTCTGCAAAAAGTGGTTGCCAAACAATCTTTTGTTGGAGGACAAGGGTTCAAAAAGTGCAATTGCTTAAAAAATTGTTCAGTTAAAAAATGCTTCTGTAAATCGTCTTCCATATTATGTAATACGAAATGCCATAATAGTCAGCCTTGCTGTAACAAAAAATATGGAATAATCACATTGGAATGCAAGAATGATTAAGATTCATAAATTTACAATAAATACAAACTATTTCAATAACCAACGTCTCTTGGTAAAAGTTCGAAATATATGCATATAATAAGAAATTTCGGACTTTTACCACACCACAATAGTAAGTCTTAAGTTTCATCAGTTAATTCCAGGATTTACCAATATTATTACTTTTACATTAACATATATATGAAACGGTAAATACGTTCGTCCCTTTATATGGGAAGGAGATAGGACGGGACGCAAAGAACAGTTGCCTATGATACCTGACGCAGTATTTGCGCCAAACATACGCTGATATGACTTCACATATGAGCCATGCATATTTCCATCGTACCAAATGTGGCTGTTTCGAGAGCTGAATGGCCATTCCCTGGTGAAAGATGCATCCTCTGGTCTCCTTTCGAAATCTGGAATTTCGATGCATTGATTGGACTACAGGCAATACGGATTCCGAGAAGAATAGTCCTCTTTCAGCAGATCTTGCACTTTCTGTAGGTGGTACAGAAATAGGTTTTCGTCGTTTAGGACGTACGTTATTAGAGCGCGTGAAACCTGTGCGACTAAAAAACGAATACATTTTACGGTGTTTAGTTTTCAGATATTATTTAACAACATCGTATTAGCTTCATTTCCTCCCCACATATTATCAGTGGCCCTTGAGCTGGGAGTGGGATTTTCAACAATCACATAAAGAATGTTTTCTTCAAACTGAACGGTTCGCGCGTAGCGTTGTCTTCCAGAGCCAACTTTGTTCACAACAAAAACATTTATCAATAATTTATCAATCGCTACAAACGTATCCTCACATGGAAAAACACGGTTCAGAAATCTGGCGTTGTAAATTATTCGGACCTCCAGTGCATTTTGACCAGCAACGCCATACGCGGAATGCATATCGGCGTATTCGTAGAATAAATAGCAATGACACGTCGTGGTACCACTATGTTCACTGGTATGGCGCTGTCTCATACCGCCACTTTCTGTGTACATTCACAGCTAAACGAAGACTTCCGAGAACGGTCGACTGCGTCAGTACGATCTCCGAAAACGATAGAAGTTTGCTGAAGAAGCTGATACTAATCATAGCAGTTCTTCTCATAGTTTACGTTGGATGGTAGCTCATAAGAATCCTGAGGCGTTGGCTCAGGTTGAATCCATAGCATCGTCAACTCTTTAATTTTTGTGTTGCTCTCTTTTTCGGTTTGAGGAAACCAAATGAAGAACACGTTTGGCATACCGCCTCTGGCAGGCTGCTTGAATTTGCCCGTGTGACGACCTGATTGGCTAACTTCAATGCTGGATGATTCGAAAACGGTGCACCGTATCAACCTTTTTTCTTAAAAATTATTTCTCAGCACAATATACAGCGCTTGCAAGCTTTTCAGACTGTTTCTGACCACCATGTATATAGTTTGTTTAACCTCATTCTTATTTCATTTAGTATGTTCCCTACCCTGTACACTCCATCGTTGTTAGTTTACCTTCAACAATCTGTGTCGTAGAAATCATTAAAATGGCTGATAGGACAGGAGGATCACTACCTCACTGGTGCTCACTGTGGGCTCTGCAAAGCAAACCTCTAATTTGGCGCGCATCATCGATCTGCAAAACCAACCACTACATTTATAAGAAAATCTTTTCGGCAGTTTTAGTGCTGGAGTGGAATTCGGCGTGTTTTCTTACATTAGCGTGGCCTGATTGCAAAACTAAATGTTTAAAAATTGTTATGGATTCCATCGAGCTGTCATCTTGCCTCAAAATCTGAAAACGAAAAGGAAAAAGATCAATAGATATCAAATAAACCCCGAAGCATTCAGTGCTTAACCATTTAGTTACAATAAAAATACACTGCTGAGCCCAAACATTATGACCACGTGCTTAATAGACTGTTGGTTCACTTTTGGAACGCAATAAAGTAGCGATTATGCTTATTCGGAAAATTCCTGATAGGATATTGGTGATATGTGACACTGGATCTCTACGCGCAGTACACGCAGTTTCACAAATTAATGGCTTGGGGTCGTCTGCTGCGAAGCCTCACGTTCAAAGATGTACGCTGACACTGAGAAGTGAGCTCTGGGCCACTTGTGTGTACACCAGGATTGCAGTCTGTCGTCAGGTCAGCCACAAATAGCCACCAGTGCTGCTTTAGGAGGGCGGGCAAGGCTCCAACTTCCATGTTCTGTGGTGAGTCTTTCTATTGATGCTCACGACAATAGGACACGAACAGCCGACCAGCTTCGTCGTTCCCAGGAGCTGATTCCCTGGGGACAGGCCATAATAACCCGTATCGTCGCTAGAATGCGTCCCCTTTCGTTTCTGCTTCGCTTATATACGTTCCTTACTACGGGAGATGCCCGTAACTCCACCGGGCGGCATTCAATGTCGAGGTGGGCGGTGGTTAAAATGTTATGGCTCCTCAGTGTAAATCGGAACGTAACACATTCTCTTCTGTCGAAATGAGAGAGTGACTTACAAAAACATCCTGCACTTCCTGATCTTTGCAGTCCGGCGATGTCTACGTACAAGGTGCCCACTGGGGCGACCGTGAACCTCGATCCGTGCCAGATGCGACGCAACATCGCTTCAGGCCCCACGACGGGTCTCGAAGTCTTCCTCAAGTCGCTGCCCGAAGAAGAATCTCTGGGTGATGGCCAGAGGGACCGGAATGGGTACAGGGTCAGTAATTGTAACCTAACTCTTCTCTCTCTCTTTTTCCAGTCCATTCCGCACCTGAAACTGTGCAAGTGATTAGAACTATGAAACCACCTGCAATCTGCCCAGTCCTTCATGGTTATCGCTCCACTCTGAAAAACTTTTATATTCCATTACCTCTATCCTGCTTTGTCAGTTTTACCTTTCCTGCTAATATCGCTACATTGATACCCAAGTGAGACAAGGGCACATGCCTGCCTTTCAGTTCTTACCCACATGCCAAAGAATCATAAAACGGCACACTCAGATGTGGACATCCGTAGGTCTTCCTCCCACATGTTACTTTGTACCCTTTAAATTTTTTGCAGTTTCAGGAGACTGAGTATTATAGAAGTATGTTTTATTATCTTTGTTTTCGACACTACACCTCTTCTCATAGCAAGTGTGAGTACCTTTCGTCTTCTCCCTTAGTATGCTTTACTGAGGATCCCAATTACTGGAACAATGCTCATGAACATGTCACAAATGCACCTCGTATGTTCTCTCTACTGCAGTCGCTTTAAATTATTGAGGCATTCATAGGGTCAGTTCATATATTTGCCATCCCTTTCATTGATTTCATAACGAGTTATTTATCGATACTTAGTCAGTGTGAATAAATCCTAGTCGAATCCACCACAAGCTATCAGACTCTGTACCCTCATCATGCCCAGTACCTCACATTTACCTACACTTAATGCAAGTTGATATCCATAATAGTAGTAGGGAGATGGCGGCATGAGCACACTTTTAATATGAAATTGATATGCAAATTAATTAAACTGATCGATTAATTACCCCCATCCACCACATCCCCACCCCGACCCACGTATAATGTCATGTGCTTTCCCCAGCTAGCACGTGGGTTCCTGCAGACCTCCCACACCCCTCCCCCTCCCTCACCTACCCAATTGGTGGGAATTTCGAATTTTGGTGGGAATTCTGAATTTTCACAGTACAATCGAATTTCCTCCGTAAAATCCAATTGTCATTTCAAAGAAAGTAATATTAACGGAAATTGTTGATGGAAATTGTTTATAAAATGGGGATAGGTGGTAGAAATCGAAGAAAATTCAAAGGATGGGAAGTCGAAGAATTATGCACTGCAAAGGACATAAGATGCATTTTGTAGGACTGGTATACTCTTATCTTTTGATCGCATCGTACACAGTGGTCACTCTGTCGGGTGCCACACGTTGCGTCACACAGTTGTGACTGTCCAGAGAAGGTATTGCTTGCACATGTGCGCCGCTTGGTGTGGTAACTGGCGGCCTGCAGCAGAACCACAGGAGCCACTCTTTGGCTGGACCACAGCATCTTCACCTCGCACATCATTATTGGACAAAACACACTGGACCCGCCGCCCCACCCACCCACAGTAGGAGCCTCCTCACAGTCTGCTATTGCTGAGGGCCACGGGGGAGGGGGAGGGCGGGGGGGGGGGGGGGCGTCTGCCTGCAGCGGCTGGCCAGTAGTAGAAGAGAAATCAGCAAATTATTGTAATGTTAGCTGCCGTTCCCTAGATGCGTTGGCAATGGCCATCAACCATGAACAACCGATTTGTTTTCGAAGTTTAGTGCCTCCCTCCCTCAGCTGTGCCCTAAAGAACACCAACATGTTTTAGAGGGATACAGCTAATGTCAGAAGTGCCAGGCTATCTGATGACCCAAAATAAACGTAGAGTGTTTTCTGATAATAGAAGCTGCTTCCAATTTTCCAGCCACATGCAGCTACTTACCAGCAAACAATGGATGTTTTAGAAAGTTCCCTCTGTCTGTCTGTTCCAGAGTTTTTTTCTCCCTCGCTGCAGCGTTCTGTTTCTCACCCACCTGAACCAAGCCTGCTTCAGCCTGTTTGAAGAAAAATAAGAACACTTGTAACTTGCTGGTATGGCGTTCTGAGTTCCTATTGATCCTCTGCAAGATAGAGAGTAGAGTCTGAAGGTATATAAACCCCAATACCCACCAAAACCATCATCATTTTTGCACAGTGCTTAGTTGTGTCTGCGTGATCCTCGCAATATGAAATGGCCAGCCAGTAGTGATGCCAGTCTCAGTGGTGATGGGAAACGGCCAAACGTGGGGCAGTTGCCATGTAAGCGTTTTAAAAGAATTAAAAGTTGAAACTGCGACAGTTAAAATATTTAGTAGCAAAGTTTTCAAATGTTTTCGAGATTGTGATACATTTTGGTAAATAGTGGTTTTACAAGTTCTTTTTTCCTGCTACTGCAGTATTCATATCCGAAATGCAGGCTGGATTAGAGTGTCAGCTGGAAACTGAATCTGTATTCAGATTATAAAAATTTTTTATAAAATTTCACAACTCGCTGTTGTAGCATTAGAGCGCCAGATGACCAACTTTGAGCGGCTGTTGGAGACCGGAATGCAGCAAGAACGTAAGTACATTTGTAATATTGCTGTTAGTCATTTTTTTCATCATATACAGTTGTGTGAGATACATATTCTTCATTGTTGTAGATGTTGCTGTGGAGCAAGAGGAGGATATGAATCTAGCAGGGTATGAATCGAGAGTGGTGACCAGGTGTCATCACTTCCATTTGGTATGAACTTATATTTTTTGTAATTATATATAATCAATATCTCGCTGTATGTAAAATCAGTACATACTTTATTGTTGTTGTTTCTTACAATCAGTATCTTGTTGTACTTCTGTAAGATGGATCAGTGGTTCCCCAACAACAATTCCAGAAAGGGTGAAATACCAGAGTGGGTGCATGAGATGGTGGCTGCTGAAAAGCAGTGCCCTCTCGCCCTTTTGGATGAGGAGGTGGAAATATCGGATTGAGTGGGAGAACTAGCAGAAAGATTGACTGAACTGCTCAATCCTGGGATCTAGAGTGTAAAAAGTGTTTATAATGCAATCGTCTTTGTTACAGCACCTAATTATTATTCTGGACTACTGATGTACTTAATTGTTGTTACTTGAGACTTGTACTTAATTTTTTCCTTTATTCATATTTTACAGATGTGCCATCTACACTGGCACCACAATAGCTCACTGTGGCACTGGTACCTAGAGAGTGTGGTTGAGGTGGGGGGAGGCAGGCATCATACATGCCCCTGAGCGGCGTGCACCACAGCGGAAGCAGTTGCGGCCACTGCAATGCTGACCCCCACACCATCACATACTCTCTGGTGTGAGTGGGTGGTTCTGTCTGAGCAACGATCTCGCAACCCCCAGGCTGGCGGTGGTGAAGGCTCCAGCATGCAGCAACATCAACGAGCGCCCTCTCCACAGCCTGGATGCTCCCACAGGAGCTCACCACCGTTACCTCCTCCCACTTTGGCTCTGGCTGTTCGCCATCGCCGGCAGTGGAAGGTATCTGTGTCTCAGTCCATACCCCTCACCTAAGATGGCGCCTCCTCCCCAATGTCACCATCTTCCAGGTGGATGCAGTCGTCTCCTAGTTGTATTGTTCATGGTAATGAACCTATGACTAGCGGTAGTGCTCTTTCCTGTCCTGACAGTGAAAGACATACTGGCGTTATGGCCCTCTACAATACTAGGCACTTGCTAGGGCCTTTGTGGGTCGTATCTCGTTCACTGGAATTGAGAATCTGGCCAGAGAGTATCGTAACCCTGTTAAGTTTTTAGAAGCATGCCTCCCGATGTTGGAGCCAGAGTTCCTCAAAACCTTACATGGTCCGAGAATTAATGCCATTAAGTGTAATGCAGTAATCTGCTGCGAGTTGACTAATCCCTCCCCCCCCCCCCCCCCCCCCCAAACAGCAGGGTGCTGCTGAGAAGCAAAGCCTGCACTACGTCTGGGGTGATAACGGCGCTATATCTCTAAGTACATCAATTGCCGAGTGGTATCGTGAATCCACCTTGGGTGCTATACTGGCCCAGTTTTCTGAGATGGAAGTAAGAGGGGGCAGCTAAAGCACTCAGCTAAATATCACACCTCGACATCCATATTGATGTCTATGATCCCTCAAATGGAGGGTCCAGTTATATCAAACTCCCTGAGGATATTGAGAACAAGTGATCCTGTATTAAGGTCCAAAATGAAAAGGATAAGGCTTGTTTTGCATGATCAGTCCTGGCTTGTAAGAGAAATTATAGTATACATCGAGAGCATACAGGTCAATACCATGTCTGCAAAAATACGATCCATGTGGGATATAACTCTGACAGCTTTACATATGGATCAATGACATGTCTCGCCTCTTTTACAGGCAATCGTCTAAACATGAACAAAAGAAATACATTTGATTCAGATGTATAAATACCTTTTCAGAGGAAAAGTATTTAAAAAGGCTTCTGAACGACTGTGAATCCAAGAAACCAATATATGTTGTTATGCCTACAGAAGAAAACGAGTTCATTAAATTCAAGAATGCTCACCACCAGAAACGATGTCCGTTTGTTGTATATGCTGACTTTGAATGTCTCCTTGTCCCTGTCACGCACTTTGAATGGAACCTCTTAACCTCAAATACGACCTTCACCCAAAAACACGTACCATATGCTGCAGCGTACCAACTTGGACGCTCGTATGATTCAAGTCTTAATCGCTAAAAATCTTGTGTTGGGGATAATACTGTATTTGGTTGTTCACTGAGTTTGAAAAACTCTCATGGGATACTGATACGCTTTACCGCATCAACATCTGGATGATCGAGTCGAAGAAGGATAAAAAATTATACAATCATGCGGTTAACTGTCATATTTCTGGGCTGCCATTACATAGAAAACTGAAACTCGCCGTAGAGACCATGGTCATCTTAAGGGGAAGTTCCGCGGTGCAGCTCACAACACATGCAATTTGAAGCAGAAGTTACCACGGCAGATACCCATTTTCTTCCATAGTTTAAGCGGAAATGAGCTCACTTTCTAGCTGAGCAACTGGCTAATTTCGGCGGGGAGAAAAATCAGGCCAGTGTCCTGCCTGAGAGTGTTGAGCAATACATTTTATTCTCCAAACGCATGACGCCTAAAATTACGCTACACTTCCTTGATAAGCTACGTTTTATGCAGGAGCCATTCCAGAAACTCGTTGAAACTCCGCCTCGGGAGGATATGCATATAACCCTATCTGCATACCCCAATGAGGAAAAAGTTTCAGCTTGTGACTAGGAGAGGAGTTTTGCTTTATGAGTATCTGGATAGTAAGGCAACACTATAAAGCCATGCTACCCAACGAATCTGTCTTTACCAGTGCTCTCACAGGCGATGCCATAGCTGGTGCAGATTATGACCTTGCCGGGAATGTCTGGTGGGAATTCACTATTCCCATTTTGGGTGAATATGTAAAACTACACATGAACACTGACGTGTGCTTGCTTGCGGATATTTTTGGAAAGTTCCGGAACGTATGCATAGCCAAATATTCTCTGGGTCCCAACTTCTATTACACGGCATCTGGGTTTTCCTAGGACATAGTGCTCAAGAAAAATAGGCTTCTTTTCTTTGAGCGCGGGATCCATGGACAACTTTTTCATTGTCTTCATAGATAGGCCAAGGCAAGTAATCCACATGGGTGCGAGGTTCAAAGCATCCCTCAATACAACTTATATTCCATATTTTCATGCGAATAACTTATACGAGCATGCTACGATGTAGCCACTGCCAGTTGGTGTGTTTCTGTGGATGCCCGAAAACGAATTAAAGGGATTAGGAGGAAAAATATTGGGTCTCGCGGCTAATTCTGATGTAGGGTATGTGGTGGAGGCAGATTGACCTCATATAACCTGTTAATATACATGAAATGAAAGCGACTCGCCGTTATGTTCAGAGAAACAAGTTTCGTGAGGAAGCACTATCACTAAACTGACGACCACTGCTGGACACAAGCAGAGGTACTTAATTCGTTATCGTAATCTCCAGCATTGTCTCAGCTTAGGGATGGAGGTAGGTAGAATCACACGGGCTATCTCCTTCAATCATTCTTCCGAGTTGAAGGAGTATTCTGAATTAATTACCGAAAAAAAGATGGGCCCGACTAGTGATTTCGAAAGAGAGTTTTATAAATTAATGACTACTTCCATTTTCGGTAAAACCATGTAGGCCTGTAGGCTGTAAGAAATGAACGCTATATTTAGATTAGGACCGAATGGGAGGGGTCGTGGGACGTAAGAAAGATCATCACTGGACTAAATTTAAGTGGTCACTTTTTTCAATGAGATGTCGAAGGTTTCAGTAGAGTTTACAAAATCTGTCTATTTGGGTATGTGTAAACTGGATATCAAACTCTACTTGTACCGCTTCCACTATAAGTTTGCCAAAACTCATTTCGTGGAGCCAAAGTTATTTTGTATGGATACAGATAGTTTCACCTACTGCAATCCACACGAATTAATTAGATGTCACAGTAACGAATTCGACACATTGGGATACACTGATGATAATTCTTATGGTATGTTTCCTCAGAACTAGAAGAATATCGGCTTAATGGAAGATGAGGCAGATGAATTGCTGATTGTGGAGTTTGTGGGTCTAAGATTCAAAATGCATGCATATCGTGCAATAGGTGGTTGAAGACTACTTGCAGTGCCTGTACGGTGGTGCTCGCGGTGTTGCACCTCAACCTCCGCATATGGTACAGCAAACTAGTATTCGACTGCGAGGTCACGAGGTGAACACTTTTCTGCAATCTAAAGTTGGATTGCGACCTCATGATGATAAAAGACCCATTCGTGAAGACAAGATCGAAACCGTCCCATACTGACACTATTTACTTGAAGGGCAGTGGTGGCGGGGGGGGGGGGGGGGGAAGGGGGGAGGGGGGGGTCTCCGACGGTGTGAATGAGAGGAGAGAGTGAGCGACTGACTGAGAGCTTGTGCCAAATAGTATAAATATTGCATGAGTGTGATGTATGGTGTGCCTCCATGCGTGGTTGCTTATGAGTCTGGGTGTATGCTTATGAGTGTGTTTGAGTGTGGATGCCTGTAAAAATATGTATGCCTGCGTGTAAACACAATCTGCCTATTTTTTTCCCTTAACAAGTTGCATACTATGTCTGCATGACCATAGAAGCACCATGCGCTGGGAAAAATTATAAAAAGTGTTTATGAAGTTTAAAAATAGGAGTAAAATCATTGAAAAAATTAAAAAATTGTCGCCGAAAAAAAATAGTTTTATAGTATTTACTCTCCATCGCACTTCATGTGTCTGTGTGATTGTGTGAGTGCATGTGTAAAGAAAAGTTTTTTCAAGTTTCACCTACCGCTAGCTGTCCAAGACAAACTAGTTTTATGTGTGAGTTTTTTAGTGCAGCTGTTTGGGATGAACATAGTAGGGCCAGCCACTTTACTGTATTATTAAATTATTTCAGCAGCTTGAGGCGGAAAATGTTTTAGAGTCACCCAGTTCAATGTATTAAGTAAGTCTAATGTTTGGGTGGAATTTCACCAGTAACAGTTACACACACATCAAAAACCGTTTTGCATCATACCGGTTCCCAGAACTCCTCAAGACAGACGTTGACTGTGGATATTGTAACACAGACACCGTTCCTTTTATTGTTCAGAGATGTCACTAAACCCACCAAAAGATGTGAACAACCAAGCATGAGCAGCGCCTATTAGACGGAGGGGTCCGACGGCCGATCAGTTCCAATCATTCCATCAGGAAGAAGGGACACGGCTCGTGTTGTCTGTAGTTCAACCATGCCTACACGGTTAATACCGCGGTTCGATCGCGTTCGCTTCGTTACTTTGTGTCAGGAAGGGCTCTCAACAAGCATCTCAGAGTGAACCGAAGCGATGTGTTCGGACATGGAGAGATAGGAACTGTCGATGACATGCATCGCTCAGGCCGCCCAAGGGCTACTACTGCAGTGGATGACTGTTACCTAAGGATTATGGCTCGGAGGAACCCTGTCAGCAACGCCACCATGTTGAATAATGCTTTTCGTGCAGCCACAAGATGTCGTGTTACGACCCAAACTCTGCACAATAGGCTGCATGATGCGCAACTTCACTCCCGACATTCATTGCGAGATCCATCTTTGCAACCACGACACCATGCAGCACGGTACAGATGGGTCCAACAACAAGCCGAATGGACAGCTCGGGATTGGCATCACGTCCTCTTCACCGATGAATGTCGCATATGCCTTCAACCAGACAATCATCGGAGACGTGTTTAGTGAGAACCTGGTCAGGCTGAACGCCTTAGACACACTGTCCAGTGAGTGCAGCTAGGTGGAGGTTCCCTGCTGTTTTGGGGTAGCATTATGTCGGGCCGACGTACGCCGCTGGTGGTCATGGAGGGCGCCGTATAGGCTGTACGATACGTGAATGCTATCCTCCGACCGATAGTGCAATTATATCGGCAGCATATTGGCCAGGCATTCGTCTTTGTGAACGACAATTCACGACCCCATCGTATGTCATGTGAATGACTTCCCTCAGGATAACGACATCCCTCGACTAGAGTGGCCAACATGTTCTCCAGACATGAACCCTATCGAACATGCCTGGGATAAACTGGAACGGGCTGTTTATGGACGACGTGACCCATCAACCGCTCTGTGGGATTTACGCCGAATCGCCGTTGAGGAGTGGGACAATTTGCACGAACAGCGCCTTGATGAACTTGTGGATAGCATACCTCAACGAATACAGGCATGCATCAATGCAAGAGGACGTGCTATTGGGTATTAGAGGTACCGGTGTGTACAATAATCTGGACCATCACCTCTGAAGGTCTGGCTGTATGGTGGTACAACATGCAATGTGTGGTTTTCATGAGCAATAAAAAGGGCGGAAATGATGTTTATGCTGATCTCTATTCCGATTTTCTGTACAGGTTCCGGAACCCTCGGAACCGAGGTGATGCAAAACTTTTTTGATGTGTGTAGTATTAGCTTGAGAGAAACCGTGCCTCTGCAACAGCTGTAACCAGTACTGCAATGTAAAGTAAAACAAAATTTTTCATGCAGTACTATAATTTGTAAACCCAAGAACAGTGAATAAAAAAAATCGAACAGTAACAAGAACTGTGAATGTAAAAGCAGTATTACTTCGTATATTGCAAAAACAAGAAGATTTGTGAATGTAAAGCTCTATTACTACTTTGAATATTTATGTCTGATTAAAAAAGATCGTTATTCGTTACCATACGTCTTTGTTGTTATTTCACAAAATCCGTACCCTTACAGTTGTATAAAAAGGCTGCGCATGGTGCACAACATAGTCGTTTGAAGCATGAAGAAGGTGGCGTTTAAAATGTAGGTAAACAAAATATATGTAATGACTGCTTGGAATTTCGTCTATCGCGCTGCAGGTATAGGTTTTTTTGGAGAAGGTGACGCGGGATCGTGTCCACTGCAAAAGACGTATAGCAAACGTCTGAAATTATATCACCTGTGATTGAACAAAGCCACAGATGTAGGTTCTGGGCAAAGCTATGTCCTAGGCAGAAACAAAGAAATGTAAGATACAAGATTCATTTATTTTCATTAATCCAACTTAAAATTAAGCTTACATTTTTATAAGCAGGTACAACTCTATCTTCACATATATTCTTAAGCTGATGGAAAGCAGGGCACCCGTAGAATCGCCTTTGATGTAGATGATGGCATAAGGACTATTGAATAATCGAAGTGACATAATCATATCTTTGTAAGGTATACGAGGATCGTCCCAGTGTTAACCACTTTGCACTCCTCCATATTGTAGCATAATTCACATCCTTGAGAGGACACAGTGATGCAATGCTTGCTGAGATTTCTCTATTATACCAGCATCTCCCGTGTATGCTATGAATGCAACATCTTGAAATATGAATTGTCTTCACTCACCGACATAGAAACCTTGAATGTCAGAAACGAAGTTCACACTCCAAGTTGTCACTGTGAAATGCTCTGGGTATGACATAACACTTCGTCATTTATACAGCAAACTGCACAGCACCAGTAAGTGGGCAATAGTTGATCACGCAGTCATATAAATTAGAGCATACACTGCAGTGTGTTCTGGAAAACTTGATGAGGATTCAAAATCAATTCATCCTCTATTGGTCCTGATTTAATTATCTCATTCTACTTAGAACAGTCTATTACCATGATTGGTGTCAGCTCCTTCAATTTCGATGGACTGAGTAGACATACTTTCTCTTCAGCAGTTTCATAGTAAGAAGCACGGAACATTGCTAGATTGTAGCAGTTAATTGTCATACAGATATAATTCTGAATTCATGTACACTCTGGCATTCGTTGAATTATAGTTATCAAATACGGTGGATTCATTTGCTGAATTCCCCCTTTCATTGGTCTGAAAGACAAGGATGCTGAATCTCGGTTTTTTCAGCTGCATGTAGGTTTTAATAGACTACGTTTGTCTGCTCGCTGTCTGTGCCATTGGATACTCAAAAATCTCCAATGAGCGAATTCCTGCCCTAGACAGCGCCAGTCTCTTGGCAGTGGGTTTATGGCTGGGGGTACTGCGACTGTTGGCAGGACAGTCAAGAATGTACAAAACTCGCAGGAGCAACTGCAGGAGGCAAGAAGAAATAACCACACGATGAAAGCAGCAGCTATCGGAAAAGGCCTGTACTTATACAAAAAGGACTAGGTCTCTTCATAAACAAAAAGAAACGTAAAAAGCTTATCCGTACTACCAGACAGGGTGCTTACAAATACATATCTGCTTAAGCTTGTTAAGAAGAAATTTAACATTCCGAGATTCCGGGATGTGTTTATGTGGGATACATTACCGAAGACTATGTGGAAATCAGGAGAATGCGGAATTGTGAATCTAGATGTAGCAGGACGACATGAAAGTACAAGGCGTGTTGAATGTAACATTACAATGAGATTCCGGGATGTGTTTATGTGGAATACATTACCGAAGACTATGTGGAAATCAGGAGAATGCGGAATTGTGAATCTAGATGTAGCAGGACGACATGAAAGTACAAGGCGTGTTGAATGTAACATTACGACGATAGATTGATTCATTCAATTTACGGATTCTTTCCATTAGTTAGAACATGGTATAAGACTTTTGAGACTCCTACCAAAGCCATATACCTTCCAGTGACAATTCAGACAGTGAACTACCTGGAGTTACATATTGTGGACCAGAATACTCAACTTGTTGACTTTCGTGGTGAGGAAATCATTCTACGACTGCATCTAAGACAGGACGGACGTAAGATATAAAACCAGCGCACAACACAGCACTTCGCAGCGTAACTGCAAGGTGAGAACACATGCGAATTGCGAGTTTCTTAAATCAGTAGGCTTGAAAGCTCGCAGTGACATCACTCTGTATATCTCACCCACTGGAATATGATGACCGGATCATACGCCAGGAATATTTATCGCATAAACCTTATGCTTCAAGGACGTTTAACAGGAACGACGAAATTAAGGTATCATCCAGAACCAAAACGCATTAACTCTTCCATGCAACACTGACAGGGAGTATGTCCACTGTCTGAACAGATTTGTAAAATTTACTGGAATTCGTCTTCAAAACCCCTCCCTTTGTGAAAACCAGTAGTGGGCCTATTGAACCTTTCTGCTTAAAGTCAATCGATGCATTCATCGTCCTTATTTCAGATTTAAGTGTACTGATGTTTGCTCGGAGTTCAATCCCTTTTACAGACTGTTTTAAAACTTTGTTTCAATCGTGAATATCGTATGCACCAGGGTTAGTTTTTACCATTAATTTCAGATGCAGTTTATTGTTAGCCTCTGTGGTATGTTGTATGTTGCATTGTTTTGTATGTCCCTAGCCTACTCAGAGCAGTACTCCAATTTCCAATGCTTAAGTCTACTAGTGGGAAGTAATTCGCACGTAATACAGATGGTCGTCCTCAGGGCGTATCACGTTGCGTCTAAAAATCAACTGATGGATGGATGATTAATGCCCGTCCTTAAAAATCATTTGTAAACGTCCGGAAGTGCATAATGTATAGCTGACCACACAGGAACGTATTAAAGTTTTTGTAGCTTCGAAAATTGTTGAACACATGTCTTCCACCTGTGAAGTATCGTTGTAAATCTTCTGAAGGCTGCAGGTCGCCGAATGAATCTATATAGTAGACGTTGTTTGTATTTCTTTTTTTAACATATGCTACCTAGCGAGTTTAATATCGTCCTGCTACATCTAGATTCACAATTCCGCATTCTCCCGATTTC
This sequence comes from Schistocerca nitens, assembly GCF_023898315.1. Taxonomy (NCBI): domain Eukaryota; kingdom Metazoa; phylum Arthropoda; class Insecta; order Orthoptera; family Acrididae; genus Schistocerca; species Schistocerca nitens. The sequence continues at coordinate 604,623,099 of NC_064618.1, forward strand.
CACATAGTCTTCTGTAATGTATTCCACATAAACACATCCCGGAATCTCGGAATGTTAAATTTCTTCTTAACAAGTTTAAGCAGATATGTATTTGTAACCGCCCTGTCTGGTAGTACTGGTAGGCTTTTTATGTTTCATTTTGTTTTTGAAGAGACCTAGTCCTTTTTTTTGTATGATATCAAGTACAGCCCTTTTCCGAAAGCTGCTGCCTCCATCGTGTGGTTATTTCCCCGTGCCTCCTGCAGTTGATCCTGCGAGTTTTGTACATTCTTGACTGTCCTGGCAACAGTCGCAGTACCCCCAGCCATGAACCCACTGCCAAGAGACTGGCGCTGGCTAGGGCAGGAATCAGGAAGGGAGTAATTCCAACTGACGCCTTGGGTATTGGTGGAAAGCGTTTTCTCGTTCCTTTCTGCTGCAAGGCGCTTTTAGCTGCACACATCACTGTCAAGGGGCAGTTTTTCATGCACCCTTTGGTTGTCATATTCTTCCTTAGCGCCCTACATGCAGCCCTCATAACTTGGCTGAACTTCTTCACACCCAAGCCGAACTTAGCTTTACCACGCATAGTTTTCTCAACTGCAAATGCTGCAGTGCATTGACCTATACCAATAACCCTTGCTGCACGTTTTGTCTTAGCTTTATCAGCTCAAATTCGATCGGCGGTGTGACGATTTTTATTTGCTGTGTATGCAATTTCGTGTTCCATACACGATTCATCAAGTAAAATTATGTACTGATCACTGCGAGCCAATCGTTTTTATAGTTTTATTCCAGATCAACAGTAGTTATATCCAGGAACATGTCATTCGACTGATAGATTGTCGAAAATACTGCCCCCAGCTCTAATGCATCTCCTATCATGCATGTTATGCTGCTGAGATGGTTGTGGTCTGAGCACCCTGTTATGTAGCAAATCGCAGCGTCGATCCACCTGTTTTGTGATGCGGGAAAACCAAGCCATTTAACTAATCTTTTATTCCCTCGACGCCGCATGACGCTCTCTACAAGATAAACAGCTGATTCCGATCTCTTCTGTAACTCTTCTGTGTAAAAGCATCCCGGAACTTCAGTACCACTACTGGCGTTAGATAGGTTCTAGGATTCGTTCTCTGAACTTTGGAAACTGTGAATATCTCTGTTGACATGTATGACTTACCAAATGCTGTCTTGTGTTTTTAAGTACACGCTAAATCACCTATGTTAAATTGCTGTTTACATGGATCTAGCATTTTAAAACGATTGTATACCGTGTCTAGAAGTCTATTATCACGAACATCGATTGGTCTCATTTTTATTGTGGGATGTTTGGTTCGATTATACTGTGTAATTATTTGCAGGAGAATATCAGTCCACTTGTGTCAGCCACCAAGATTGAATCGCGACCACAATTGGGGTTTCGTTGTTCTGTTCAGACGTTCCATGATACTCGTCTTCAGTTGGGGGAATGTCGAGTAGTGACTTATTCCATACTGCTCCGTCACAGTCTTGAAATACATATTCTAAAACTCTCCGCCATGATCTGTTTGAAGGTTGTCTGGGCTTCGATTCATCGACATCTGCAGCAATCGCTCAAACGCACGTGACATTCTTCGCTGTTTTCGCTTTCACGGTAATACACAAGCAAATTTAGAACAAGTATCAATGACCATTAAAATATATTTCAATCCGTTATTTACACATGAACTTTCCCTCCTGCCGACATGATCCACCTGCCACACGTCGTCCAAACCTTTAATCATAACATAGCTAAGAGAGTATGATTTGCATGCTGGTTTGTGCCATTTTAGAACTACAGTCGCCATACTTTTTCAATGATACCTCTCTCAAAGCTCAGAAATTACTGAAACAATTTCATTCGAATGATCTGTATTACAAGCGGCAAGTGATGCCATGAGCAGTCGTAACCGATCTATTAGCTCGTTAGGGTACTTGTAATATACTGCGGGAGTCAATTGTTCACTATTTTATGCTGAATGTCAACACCACCACTGCTGCTATTTTTTTCACCATCTAATATAGATTTTATAATGGATTTGTATTTCACATTACTTCGGCTTTTTTTATTCTTATACAGATCACTCAAACACATTATTTCACGCTACATTTTCAGATCTTTAGGCGAATAATTTACAGTTTTTGTGAGTCATAGAAAAATAAGATTCAGTAGACCAGGTGTTCTTTGAAATTCCCTATCCTCTATCTGTACTATTTTTTTCATTTAACGTTATAGGCTGCATATCCAATTTGCATGATTTTCACCACTGCCATCGAATGTTTTGTCTATCCTGGCGTTGCTGTAACGTTTACTGAAACCGGCAATAACGTCACCGTCGTCGTTGTGGAATTTCGCTGAAAGTTTAGCGAGAGATTCAGTAACTGGTTTAAAGGTTTCTCACAGTGTCTGCTCCCGCTTCAAATGCCCTAGCCTCAACAACCGTAACTTCTCTCTAAGCGCCTTCTGTGCTTCGATGAGTTTACACTTAGTCAGCACCTCGTTGTAGACTACCCAGACTTTTGAGCAGCCTAAATTTTATATAATCGCTGTTCTTCTTCTTATGCTCTTCCCCCTTCTCGATAACAGCAATTCTCCCTTCAGTTGAGTCGCTTACTTTCTTTTCAGTTGCGTTAACCTGTACATACACTGTCCCCTTCTCACTAACAGCTACTTCCCAGTTAAGCCGTTTATTTTCTTTTCGATTGCATTAACCCGATCATTCAGTGCGTTTTTCACTCTCAGAAGGGTATGACAGTATATCTCTAGTTCCTTGCGTACACCCCCAACTTTGCGTTCGAAAGTTTGAGTTTCCATGTCAATGTACAAGCGGATGTTTTGTCTATGCACACCCATACTATCAGACTGAACCCCGGCATGTGTTCAGATTTATCCATGGTGATGCGTTTGCTGATGTATTCACCTTTTTCCATGGCTATACATATAGGAACTCCTGGGAGCTCCATTTACACCAGCCGTCATTCAGTTTTCTTGTTTTATCAGTAACGAGAAACCCACACTTTAAGTGATTCCAGCAGTTTGCACATATCTTTGCAAAGTCATTGAACGACGCGAACATCATTGTCGACATAGTAAATGTGTTTTAAATTCAGATTGTCCCGTTTGAATGCTATAATTAGGTTTGTATCATCTCTCACCAGCTATTTTGGGATTCTGGAATATGTATGACAGATAAACACATCAACAGCCATATGGCGACCGAAAGAGAAATATCGCTGAATTTGATCGTGGTTTTCCTAAGCAACATAATAATATGAACGCTGTATTTGGCTTTACTTTTCCGGTGAAGGGATATTACTGCTCTCGCTGAAGATCGTGTATGTCACACCATCTACACCCTGCAATACCTCCTGTAAAAGTTGGTATTTGGGCTGAAACAATGTTTCTGAAAATACACATACATGCTCAACGCGGGATCCATCAGGATGTGTTAGCAGCAAAATGAGAACACTTTTCTTGCCACAGTTGGAAAGACCTACAATTATTGCATGTATTTTGTCGGGAAGAGTTCGAGATTCTTCTTTCGTCTTCTTGCACGCCGTCATCGTTCCAGTCACAACAAAGTCTTGATGCTTCACCCACCCTGCCATGATACTACGTGAGGTACTGACATGCAGCCAGCTTTTATAGAAAATAATGAATACTATCTAGGCCCTGCCATGATACCGACTATGTCAGGTACTGGCGCGCAATAGCCTTTACAGATAATCTAGTTAAATGACAACTTTCTGCTATTGCACGATGCAGTGAAAATACTGGTAGCAATATCTTTAGTACTTGCAATATAATGAGAAGTAAGAAATACATACGTCGTTATATACATTTTTATTCAGTAATCATACACAGGTTGCACTACATCAACAGATTCTTTCTTTATCTTAATGCCAGTACAGGATTCGGTCTCATAAATTAACATGGTGCCGGGAGAGCGGTGTGCTCACCACATGCCCCTCAATATCCGCATCCAGTGACGCCTGTGGACTGAGGATGACATGGCGGCCGGTCGGTGCCGTAAGATCTTCATGGCCTGTTCGGACGGAGTTTAGTTTAGCACAGAATATAGAAAATAAAGCCTTCTAGTAAACACAGAATTCAGCATGTATTTCCCTCAAACTTACTGGCATTACATTAGTTTTCATTGTCGCCATATTGACCCACCATACGAAGTCATGTACATACATACTGTTCGTATATAGATACTCTGCAATGTCCCTGTGCACAACTTTAACACATGGCAGCCATCTGTTCAGTCTTTCCAACACAGTGGATAGCACCATCGGTAGACTGAACAAGTTTGTAACGGTGGCGTGCTATACATAAATGTATGTGTCACTTGATTCCACACGGAGTGCAGAGTTATTGTACACTTTTGTAATGGACAGAGTTAGAGCAGCACAGTAAATGTTTGGAGGAGGACGGCTCGAATGATAAGTGCCGCTCAACTGCTGATTGCTGTAGGCTTTTGCACAACACAGCTCATCCTACATCACCTTCGTAATCCGCGGTTTAGTACTTTTAACTGCATTCTTTATCAAGACCACAACACATCAGCGTTTGTCTGGGGTTGCTTCTATTCCAATATGTAAACGTTTCGAATAACTAGTGGTTAAATTATACGCTGAGGTGAACTGTAGTTACGCACGTGGCTTATGTTGATATCTTCTCATCTGCTGCATCCTCATTTTGTCCATGCAGTATCACCGGAACATTCTGCAATCATATGTATGATGGGGTTCAGTACGAACGAGCAGAATGCTGATTAGGATCCACAGTGGACTTCTCCGAGTCAGGGCTGACTGGGTGTCTTCAGCCGACAGTTAAAAACTCATTGTCCTGCTCAAACAAGCTGACCAGATGCGCGACAGAATCCCAGGGTGTTGCCACTACTGCGTGTCCTGACGGCTGGAACATGTGACTGCTGGAGACCCCGACAGGCTGGAGGACGTCAGCTCCAGAAATGAGGAAAGAAGAAAAAGCATTACAAGTGATAACAGCGGCACAAAGATTTCATCCTCCGCACACAGCAGTAAACGCAGACATTAAGCAAAGGGTGCTTACTCTTCCAGAGCTTCTTCCTACTCTGCTGCTGCAGCTGGGCAGCACTGGATAATCTCAGCTGGCTCTGTATGCTGACTGACTGTAACCGAGGCCGCAGAGCTGCTGGGCCCAACTTATACCCGTGGTGCGATCGGATGCTGCGTTCCTATTGGTTACTGCCAAACTGAAGCGCCTCTGGTTGTATAATTGTGTTGGGGGTGCACCTGGGCTCTCCATCCAGAAGAACTAAGTCATAGAGAGGGCGCCCCCATTTTGAATTTCCCGCCAATTTCCGTTCGCTGGACGGGGTGGGACGTCAATACCGCTCTTGGACAAATAAATTCCCTTCAAAATTAAAAATTCCCGCCAGTACGGTAGATGGGGCAGGGGGAGGGGTGGGGTAGGGGCGGGGAAAATATATGACGTCATCTGGGAATGGGGTAATTAAATCATCAATTTAATTAATTTGCATGTTAATTTGATATCAGAAGTGTCCTCATGTCACCATCTTTCTACTACTCATAATAGCAGGTGCATATTCTGTGTAGTTCTTTCTAAATTTCCCTCCAGTTAGTAACAAAATTTTGTGCTTTGTGAAAAGCTCTTGGGTTTCCAACCGGATGTCCGGGTTAAAATACCACGACGTATCATTAAGTATCAAACCCATAATTATTTTAACTGTGGCATCCGGCTGGAAACCCGAGAGCGGGCTGCCACACACAGCACATCTTTAAGCCAATCCCCTGCATAGCACAACCAATAAATGTAGATACGCATTTTTTTTTTGGCAGTACTTTTTGGATGATATCACTTCGCCAAATTATTCATGAATCCACGTTTCGTCTGAATAAACCACGGGCTACTTCAGTTCTTATACCTCACATTTTTGTAAAAATCTAATGCAATTTTCTGTTTTTAAAACTATGTTGTCGTTTATGGAAACACAATTTAAAATACAAATTTCATAGAGAGCAGTTTTTCTCACAAGTAGTCGACACGTGTAGGGATGGAGGTCGCAGTACTCACTGAATGGTAATGTACGAGGAGCGTCCAATGAATAACGCAACACTTTTTCTTATTAAGAGCAGGTGATTTTATTTAGGATTCCAATACATCATATTATTCCCCACTCTTTTGGCTTCAAAACCCTATTTTTCAAAATAATTTCGGTTCAGTGCGACTGCCTTATGCCACCTTACTAGTAGGGTTGTATGTTACTACTCGGGGGTCGACGTCGGATCCAGCGTCTTACTGCATCAGTAGGCTCCATATCATTCACGAGCTGCTTCCTGCCGAATGCGATCTTCATTGAGCCAAACAGGTGGAAGTCGGAAAGTGTGAGGTCTGCGCTGTAGGTTAGATGAGAAAGAACAGTCCAATGAAGTTTTGCAATCTGCTTTAGAGTGTACAGACTTGTGTGAGGCCTTGTGTCGTCATGGAGAAGAAGTTCATTTACATTTTTGTGGTGACAAACACTATGAGGTCCAACATTGCAGGAGTCACAGCTGCGTACAGCCGGCCGGCGCGCAAGAGATCGGATAGGTTAGAGCGACCTTGTTACGATGATGACAGACGCCTTGGCCAAAGACTCACCGTGATTTTGTTCATTTTCAGGTTTCTGTAGACATTCTACAAGCACCTATGAATATCTGCGATGCCTTAGTTTAACGCCAAAAGGAACTCAGTGACAGTTCTCTGCTTGGAACGCACCAGCGTTATAGACGCCATTTTGAAAGCTACGTATATCGCCGCCAACTATCGGAACTTCATCAAATGTAAGGACTGAAGAGGGAAAATTAAGCTGTGAAGAGGGGTCGTGAGTCGTGCTTGGGTAGCTCAGTTGGTAAGAGCACTCATCCGCGAAAGGCATTGGTCCCAAGTTAGAGTCTCGGTCCGGCACACACTTTTAATCTGCCAGGAAGCTTCATATCAGCGCACATTCCGCTGCAAAGTACAAATTTCGTTATGTGATGCGTTATTTATTGATCGCCCCTCCTATATCAAGCTGCGAGCTATCTCAGAAGAAAGATATAGGTGTTCATTCTTTCCGCGCGCTATACTAGATTGGAATAATAGAGAATTGTGAAGGTGGTTCGATGAACCCTCTGCCAGGCACTTAAATATGATTTGCAGAGTATCCATGTAGATGTAGCTGTAGATGTTCCCACTGGTGGGCCCTCGTGCAACTGCTCTATCCTCTATAACAGGATGCGCTCTGATTACCTGTCGTTCATTATATCCATAACCATATGAGCAGTACTGAAATGGCCAAGTGTGCATAGCGTCAGAGGGACACGCTATAGGTTATGCCTTCGATGCTAATAGTATAAATTTTATTTTTATTTTTGTTAGCGTCTAAGTACATAGATGAATGTAACCGAAAATAAGAGCGAACAGCGCTGAATTTAAATTACAAGCTGGTCTATGGCTGAAAAATTAATAACTGAGGAAGCACTGCTTTGAAACATTCACGATGCAAGTATCCACTTAAATTTATTGAAAATTGACGCTGTGGCAAGGTGGCCTTCATATAGCGTTCATGGTGCGAGTGAAACTGATCATACTGATCTTTCTGTGATTACTCTCACTAAATTGTAATTGTGGTGTCACCGCCAGACACCACACTTGCTAGGTGGTAGCTTAAATCGGCCGCGGTCCATTAGTACATGTCGGACCCGCGTGTCGCCACTGTCAGAATCGCAGACCGAGCGCCACCACAAGGCAGGTCTAGAGAGACGGACTAGCACTCGCCCCAGTTGTACGACGACTTTGCTAGCGACTACACTGACGAAGCCTTTCTCTCATTTGCAGAGAGACAGTTAGAATAGCCTTCAGCTAAGTTAATGGCTACGACCTAGCAAGGCGCCATTTGTACCATTGCATGTATCTCAAGATAGTCTCACTTGTATCATCAAGAATGCTATATACCAAAGGACGATATAAAAGTTAAGTGTTCTAGTAGCTACGTTCTTTTCTTTATCACATTCATTACGAATCCTGTTCCAGACTTCGCGCCAGTCGGCGTGTGTGTACGTGTGCCCTTTCGGCTACCCGTCACTGTGGACTGGCTGCCTTGTCAGTCCACTACAGTAATTCCTAACACAATAAATAAATTTATGTTTGTTGTATGAAATCTATTTTATTTTATCGCCCTCTCATCTACCGGGTGATCAAAAAGTCAGTATAAATTTGAAAACCTAATAAATCACGGAATAATGTAGATAGAGAGGTACAAATTGGCACACATGCTTGGAATGACATGGGGTTTTATTAGAACCAAAAAAATACAAAAGTTGAAAAAATGTCCGACAGATGGCGCTTCATCTGATCAGAATAGCAGTAATTAGCATAAAAAAGTAAGACAAAGCAAAGATGATGTTCTTTACAGGAAATGCTCAATATATCCACCATCATTGCTCAACAATGGCTGTAGTCGATGAATAATGTTGTGAACAGCACTGTAAAGCATGTCCGGAGTTATGGTGAGGCATTGGCGTCGGATGTTGTCTTTCAGCATCCCTAGAGATGTCGGTCGATCACGATACACTTGCGACTTCAGGTAACCCCAAAGCCAATAATCGCACGGACTGAGGTCTGGGGACCTGGGAAGCCAAGCAAGACGATCATCATCAAACGACGCTCGCAAGAGATCTTTCACGCGTCTAGCAATATGGGGTGGAGCGCCATCCTGGATAAACATCGCACGTTCCAGCAGGTGTTTATCAGCCAGGCTGGGGATGATGCAATTCTGTAACATACCGGCGTTCCTCTCACCCGTCACGGTAGCAGTTACAAAACCAGAATCACGCATTTCCTCGAAGAAAAAAGGTCTGATAACGGTAGATGTGGGAAATCCTACCCATACCGTGACTTTCTCGTCGTGCAATGGAGTTTCCACGACAGTTCTAGGATTTTCGGTAGCCCAAATTCTGCAGTTGTGGGCGTTGACAGACCCTCGGAGCGTGAAATGAGCTTCGTCGGTCCACAACACGTTACTCAACCAATCGTCATCTTCCGCCATCTTTTGAAACGCCCAAACCACAAATGCCCTACGCTTCACTAAATCGCCAGGTAACAGTTCGTGATGGCGATGGATTTTGTACGGATAGCATCGGAGGGTACGTCTCAGTGCCAACCAAACAGTAGTGTACGAAACGCCGGTGCGACGAGCGACTGCACGAACGCTGACTTCCCCGTGCATAGACGAACCCGCTACAGTCTCACTTTCTTCCTGAACTGTCTCAGCAGAATTGCGCCTTGAGCTCGGTCGGTCACTACGGGGTCTATCGTCTAAACAACCCGTGGCTTCGAACTTCGAAATCATTCTCGCCACTGCTACATTTGTCAACGGACCTTTACCCGTTCGAATCCCCTTCCTACGGCGACAGGATCGTAACGCTGAACTAGCACATTCACCATTCTGATAATACACCTTCACTGAAAGCTCCTTTTCAGGTAACATCAACATGCTGCGACTGCTGGCGCATCTGCCGGCCGAAGTGGCCGAGCGGTTCTAGGCGCTACAGTCTGGAACCGCGCGACCGCTACGGTCGCAGGTTCGAATCCTGCCTCGAGCATGGATGTGTGTGATGCTCTTAGGTTAGTTAGGTTTAAGTAGTTCTAAGTTCCAGGGGACTGATGACCTCAGTAGTTAAGTCCCATAGTGCTCAGAAACATTTGAACCATTTTTTTGGTGGCGCATATGATTCTCTCTCTCATTACAGCTACCGAGCGAGGTGGCGCAGTGGTAAGACACTGGACTCGCATTCGGGAGGACGACGGTTCAATCCCGCGTCCGGCCATCCTGATTTAGGTTTTCCGTGATTTCCCTAAATCACTCCAGGCAAATGCCGGGATGGTTCCTCTGAAAGGGCACGGCCGACTTCCTTCCCCATCCTTCCCTAATCCGATGAGACCGATGACCACGCTGTTTGGTCTCCTTCCCCAAAACCAACCAACCATTACAGCTCGTTTTATACACGATTGTCATGCGCTGTCACTGATGTTTTGTTGTCCAGTACCGGCCGGAGTGGCCGTGCGGTTCTAGGCGCTACAGTCTGGAGCCGAGCGACCGCTCCGGTCGCAGGTTCGAATCCTGCCTCGGGCATGGACGTGTGTGACTTCCTTAGGTTAGTTAGGTTTAATTAGTTCTAAGTTCTAGGCGACTGATGACCTCAGAAGTTAAGTCGCATAGTGCTCAGAGCCATTTGAACCATTTTTTTTTTGTTGTCCAGCGCCATCTGTCGGACATTTCGTGAACTTTGTTTTTCTTCTAATAAACCCCCATGTCATTCCAAGCATGTGTGTCGATTTTTACCTCTTTGTGTACATTATTCCGTGGTTTATTAAGTTTTCAAATTTATAGTGACTTTTTGATCACCCGGTACTTTGGAACCAACACAGAGAAGACGTTTGTCAACTGTCATCAGCAGTGAATGTAGACACGAAATAAACAAAAATAAGCAATTAAAAAAAGTGTTTTGAAGTAGGATCGAACACATCGACCTCAAGGTACCAGCTTGCGACTTTCCATCCTAAACTGTCGGTCTATTTATCGCACTATGGTTATTTTAACAGATCTAATTCATTGTGTCGACATACCTTGAATGAAAGATTATCAGAACGAACGGTTTTATGGTGAGATATCAGGCACTTTAAACCACATCACCATACAGTTTTTTCTCCGATCTCCATATTCGATCTCACGCGCTGTCCTTGTCATTCTTTGTTAGCTTTGAAATCTAATTCTGTACGGTATAAGGTGTGAAGCTCTAGCAAAGTTGCTATGTTCTCGTATCGTTCATAGAATAGCAGAAACTGATGCCGAATAACACATTTTTCCGCGAGGTCATGGCATGTATACTGTGCGCATTTCAGTTAATGTCGCGGCCGGGGAAATTAGTGAAACGAAGTGGATGTCCCAAAGTAGCAGAATGGGTCACTGTGTCCTGTGCAGAATGAGATGAGGCGTATCGTAAGGGATCATATGACCCGGCAGAGGCTTCGTCACTGGGAACTTGTCAGTGTTTTCCAAATGACCCTTACTCAGCCGATTCTACAGAGAACTTCCTCATTCCTTGTCTCAGCAATCCACCTAATTTTCAATATTTTTCTGTAGCACCACACCTCAGACGCTTCCGTTCTCTTCTATTCCGGGTGTCCCACAGTCAGTAATTCACTAGCATACACTGTTGTTCTCCAAATATACATTCCCAGACATCTTTTACTCAACTTAAGACCTATGTTTAATAGCAGCTGTCTTCTCTTGGCCAGGAATGATGTTAAATTTGCCGCTATTTTCATTTCTGCTACTTATCACTACTTTTGTCTTTTCCGGTTTACTATCAATCCATTTTCTGTAGTCATTACACTGCTCAACCCACTCAACAGACTCTGTAATCCCTCTTCACCATCACTCAGTGTAGCAATGTCATCAGCTCATCTGATGACTGATATTACTTCACTCTGAATTTTATTCCCACTCTTGAACCTGAATGACTTTAAAGTAAATTTTTGGTAGCACTGTACGTGCAGAAAGAAAATCACATCCATCCTACTCCTGGCGCTGCGGTATCCACGCCGCGGAACACAGACAAAATAATGTAATCACACCCATACGGAAGTACTAAGGAATGACGAGATACGTTTGAAGTTCTCTAACGCTACAGATACAGCAATAAGGAATAGCGCAGTAGGCAGTACAGTTGAAGAGGAATGGACATCTCTAAAAAGGGCCATCACAGAAGTTGGGAAGGAAAACATAGGTAAAAAGAAGGTAGCTGCGAAGAAACAATGGGTAACAGAAGAAATACTTCAGTTGATTGAGCCGGCCGAAGTGGCCGTGCGGTTAAAGGCGCTGCAGTCTGGAACCGCAAGACCGCTACGGTCGCAGGTTCGAATCCTGCCTAGGGCATGGATGTTTGTGATGTCCTTAGGTTAGTTAGGTTTAACTAGTTCTAAGTTCTAGGGGACTAATGACCTCAGCAGTTGAGTCCCATAGTGCTCAGAGCCATTTGAACCATTTTTCAGTTGATTGATGAAAGGAGGAAGTACAAACATGTTAAACATATTCCGGGAAAATCAGGAATACAGAAATACAAGTAGCTGAGGAACGAAATAAATAGGAAGTGCAGGGAAGCTAAGAAGAAATGGCTGCAGGAAACATGTGAAGACATCGAAAAAGAGATGATTGTCGGAAGGACAGACTCAGCATACAGGAAAGTCAAAACAACCTTTGGTGACATTAAAAGCAACGGTGGTAACATTAAGAGAGCAACGGGAATTCCACTGTTAAATGCAGAGCAGATAGGTGGAAATAATACATTGAAAGCCTCTATGAGGGTGAAGATTTGTCTGATGTGATAGAAGAAGAAACAGGAGTCGATTTAGAAGAGATAGGGATCCAGTATTAGAATCGGAATTTAAAAGAGCTTTGGAGGACTTACGGTCAAATAAGGCAGAAGGGATAGATAACATTCCATCAGAATTTCTAAAATCATTGGGGGAAGTGGCAACAAAACGACTATTCACGTTGGTGTGTAGAATATATGAGTCTGGCGACATACCATCTGGCTTTCGGAAAAGCATCATCCACACAATTCCGAAGACGGCAAGAGCTGACAAGTGCGAGAATTATCGCACAATCAGCTTAACAGCTCTTGCATCGAAGCTGCTTACAAGAATAATATACAGAAGAATGGAAAAGAAAATTGAGAATGCGCTAGGTGACGATCAGTTTGGCTTTAGGAAAAGTAAAGGGACGAGAGAGGCAATTCTGACGTTACGGCTAATAATGGAAGCAAGGCTAAAGAAAAATCAAGACACTTTCATAGGATTTGTCGACCTGGAAAAAGCGCTCGACAATATAAAATGGTGCAAGCTGTTCGAGATTCTGAAAAAAGTAGGGGTAAGTTATAGGGAGAGACGGGTCATATACAATATGTACAACAACCAAGAGGGAATAATAAGAGTGGACGATCATGAACGAAGTGCTCGTATTAAGAAGGGTGTAAGACAAGGCTGTAGCCTTTCTCCCCCTACTCTTCAATCTGTACATCGAGGAAGCAATGATGGAAATAAAAGAAAGGTTCAGTAGTGGAATTAAAATACAAGGTGAAAGTATATCAATGATATGATTCGCTGATGACATTGCTATCCTGAGTGAAAGTGAAGAAGAATTAAATGATCTGCTGAACGGAATGGTCTAATGAGTACACAGTATGGTTTGAGAGTAAATCGGAGAAAGACGAAGGTAATGAGAAGTAGTAGAAATGAGAACAGCGAGAAACTTAACATCAGGATTGATGGTCACGAAGTCAATGAAGTTAAGGATTTCTGCTACCCAGGCAGTAAAATAACCAATGACGGACGGAGCAAGGAGGACAACAAAAGCAGATCCGCTATGGCAAAAAAGGCATTTCTGGCCAAGAGAAGTCTACTAATATCAAACACCGGCCTTAATTTGAGGAAGAAATTTCTGAGGATGTACGTCTGGAGTACAGCATTGTATGGTAGTGAAACATGGACTGTGGGAAAACCGGAACAGAAGAGAATCGAAGCATTTGAGATGAGGTGCTATAGACGAATGTTGAAAATTAGGTGGACTGATAAGGTAAGGAATGAGGAGGTTCTACGCAGAATCGGAGAGGAAAGGAATATATGGAAAACACTGATAAGGAGAAGGGACAGGATGATAGGACATCTGCTAAGACATGAGGGAATGACTTCCATGGTACTAGAGGGAGCTGTAGAGGGCAAAAACTGTAGAGGAAGACAGAGATTGGAATACGTCAAGCAAATAATTGAGGACGTAGGTTGCAAGTGCTACTCTGAGATGAAGGGGTTAGCGCAGGAAAGGAATTCCTGGCGAGCCGCATCAAACCAGTCAGTAGACAAAAAAAAAAAAAAAAAAAAAAAAAAACACTTAGAGCATATGACTGAAACTGCTGCCATGTTGAGTTGATTTTCCCTGTCGTTTGTCGTTGCAGGACCCAGAACCCATCCCATGGCCGTAGGGTATCAATGGCTCATCAAACACACGATATATTGTAGCTGAATTCCAAGTAAAATCACATTTAGAAGATATGTCCAGAACATCACGTTTTGTCATCACAACTTTTACCCAAAAGTTTTTATACTACACCAGCATCTTCCCGAGAATTAAAGTAAATACTGTTGACTTGTGTGGATGTACACAGATTCCAGGTAAACAGGACCGATAGCTGGTTATTGAAAGATGCTCTTTAAGTCTACAATTTTAATTCTTTAACACGGAAACCGATTACATGAACTACGAAACAGTTCTGCTCACAGTTCAACTGTGGACTATCTCTGGTGGATGACTGTCTATTCGTGATAAGCCAATCAGCATGGGATACAATAACTTCCCAAAGGGTTTTTGTTAGTGCTAAGAATATGGAAAATTCAGGTGATAGTAAATTTGAGAGTGCAAAGAACTATACATTCCCAGAGGGCCTGACTATCTTGCTGAAAGAAATAGAGACCAAATTAAACCTTCCCTATACATAAAGGACACAGTGTGCGTCGAGAAGATTTGGACCATTATCTATTAAAATTTTCGTATATGTACTTGTGCAGTTTTGTCTACTGGGATGTAGTACTAGCTTTATGTTGTTGTTCACGTGATCATCATCTCTCTTTACTGTTGTAGCTCCTAAAATTAAAATATGTAAGTTATTTTTAGCTGGATGTGTACATGTTGTAGAGAACTATTTTGAATGGAATATTCGGTAATGCCAGGATACAATACTACACCTCGACACTCTACTTTAAAAAACGATAGTCAGTACCTATAAAGGTTCATAAAAATGTGCACTCTATGACTACGGTTTTAACGTGAAAATCGATTATACAAAACAACGATACTGGCAGCTGTTTTGTAGGTGAGCTAATGGTGGAATTGGAAGTTACTTATCCAAATGACTGTAATCAATAATTGTGACTCGTTACTTCCTATAGAAGCAAGACTGGGAAGCATGCTTTATTAGCGAACCCATCAATGCTCTTTAACAACATAATCCCAATATACGGAACACTGAGACAGCATTTTTGATTCACCAAAGAGTATTTTGTGTTCACTTCAGCGGCTGTGCTCAGGAACTGCTGATTTCTCATATTCCCGATTTTTAACGTGCCGTTGATGTTCAGCAAAGCAATCGGATAGGGTGGGGATACGCTGACCGACGTAGTTACTTCCGGGCTCTCAGAGGATATTGGAAATCCCAGAGACTCTGAGGCGAGGATTGCTCTCAATCGCACGCGCCACCTCCTTCATCTCCTTAGGTGGTCGGGAAATAGGTGTTATTCTTCATCTTCGCAGGACTTGATGTATTTTACTATATGAAGCATAATCGGTGGCCCATCACATGATTGTTTAATTTTTCCACGTTACTGTATCTTGGAGAGCGCCTACTTTTACATAAAGTGCCCCGTAGCCATTCTTTTGGAACATGTACTTCAGCTAATTCATTTTGGAATCCAAGTGGTCCTTGTGAGAAACAGTTTTAAATCTATGCCCGCATCTCGTGGTCGTGCGGTAGCGTTCTCGCTTCCCACGCCCGGGTTCCCGGGTTCGATTCCCGGCGGGGTCAGGGATTTTCTCTGCCTCGTGATGGCTGGGTGTTGTATGCTGTCCTTAGGTTAGTTAGGTTTAAGTAGTTCTAAGTTCTAGGGGACTTATGACCACAGCAGTTGAGTCCCATAGTGCTCAGAGCCATTTGAACCATCTATGTATCAACGCATTTAAAACAGCGCTCTTCTGGACTGGATTGTGAAAAATCTGCACTCTAAGGTAGCAGGTGGCTATAATTAAACTGCCGCTACTTATGGACGTCCAGTGTGAGCTGCATTTTTCATGTTGTTGTTGTTGTGGTCTTCAGTCCTGAGACTGGTTTGATGCAGCTCTCCATGCTACTCTATCCTGTGCAAGCTTCTTCATCTCCCAGTACCTACTGCAGCCTACATCCTTCTGACTCTGTTTAGTGTATTCATCTCTTGGTCTCCCTCTACGATTTTTACCCTCCACACTGCCCTCCAATACTAAATTGATGAGCTCTTGATGCCTCAGAATATGTCCTACCAACCGATCCCTTCTTCTAGTCAAGTTGTGCAACAAACTTCTCTTCTCCCCAATCCAATTCAATACCTCCTCATTAGTTATGTGATCTACCCATCTAATCTTCAGCATTCTTCTGTAGCACCACATTTCGAAAGCTTATATTCTCTTCTTGTCTAAACTATTTATCGTCCATGTTTCACTTCCATACATGGCTACACTCCATACAAATACTTTCAGAAAGGACTTCCTGACACTTAAGTCTATACTCGATGTTAACAAATTTCTCTTCTTCAGAAACGCTTTCCTTGCCATTGCCAGTCTACATTTTATATCCTCTCTGCTTAGACCATCATCAGTTATTTTGCTCCCCAAATAGTAAAACTCCTTTACTACTGTAAGTGTCTCATTTTCTAATCTAATTCCCTCAGCATCACCCGACTTCATTCGACTACATTCCATTATCCTAGTGTTGCTTTTGTTGATGTTCATCTTATATCCTCCTTTCAAGACACTATCCATTCCGTTCAACTTCTCTTCCAAGTCCTTTGCTGTCTCTGACAGAATTACAATGTCATCGGCGAACCTCAAAGTTTTTATTTCTTCTCCATGGATTTTAATACCTACTCCGAATTTTTCTCTCGTTTCCTTCACTGCTTGCTCAATATACAGATTGAATAACATCGGGGAGAGGCTACAACCCTCTCTCACTCCCTTCCCAACCAGTGAAACTTTGTAGATATGCTAATGTGTTAATGCGGAACTGATTTACACTGGAAAAAAATTAGTTCTAATTTTGGTCATGAGTCGTACACTGATTGTTTTATGACATGATAGCCTCCATGTCATTTGATCAGGCATAACGTGAGTGAACAGTATGGCTATCGAGAAGAGACCGTGTGCTGTTAATGAAACTGTTTTATGTGGATGGCAGCAATTACAGCGCTGCACTGAGAGAGCATCGCCGACTGAAAGCTCAGAGGAGAGGCCCCACGTTATGAAATGGTTTAATGAACATGATAACGAAATTTGAAAACATGGGTGAAGTTGGTGTGGCACGTGAAAGAAGAAGTCTCCTACCCCGGATGAAGTTATTGACGTGGTTGCTGTTGCTGTCACTGACCATGAAGCGCGTGTCCTGGGTAGCAATAATGCTCGAGCACTGTAACGAGAATTGTCTATCGTACAGTCAACAGTACCGAAAGTTTTGTAATCATACAGGTTCCCGTACAAGGTCCAGATCGCGCAGTAACTGAAACCTTAGGATCTGCAGCAACGTTCTGAATTTGCTCTTCGGATTCAGAGACGAGTCAAAGTTGATGACATGTGGTCAGACAATATTCTATGGAGTGACGAAGCACATTTTACACCACAGGGTGCAGTGAATACACAGAAATGCTGAATATGAAGTACTGTTAAACTGCGTGTTGTGCAGGAAGAGCCACTGTACTTGCTGTATGTGACTGTGTGTTGTGGATTCACAAGCATGTTTATCCTTGGTCCGTTTTTCTTTGAAGAGAATACGCCCAGAGGGCCTGTCAGGTGTACGATGATGTCTGCACGTTATCGAGACCTCGCTGTACAGCACGAGGCTTTCACTTTGGAAGAACGCGACTCGTGAAAACCACTGTTTTCATGCAATGTGGGGCAATGTTGCTCGCACAGTGGAATATTTGCTTAATACAATCTTCCATGAACGTTTTATCTTCAGAGGCTTTCCAGATACATGGCCTGCAAGATCTCTTGATCTGAATCCACGTGACTTTTGGCTCCGGGATCTCTAAAAGAACGTGTTTACGAGGAACACATTTGGTCTCTACCTGATCTAAAGGCCAGTGTACAGGAGCACCTTGCTCAGATACCATCAGAACTGCTGCGAGCTACTGCTGATTGTGTCATTTTGCGGACGCAGCATCACTTCGACATCCCCATTGTTCATGCTAAACAAATTGTGTAAGTGGCAGTTAATAATAGGATCAACATTATGCTGCCCTTGTCCCGTTACTAATGCATTACATATGGAAACATTTCTGTATATCTTTCTTACGTCCATAGCGCCAGATTTGCACCTGGTGGCCAAAACTGGTATTTAATTTTTCCAGCGTAAATCGGTTCCGCATTAAGGCATTAGCATACCCACCACGTTCAGCTGCCATACGATGATTACAACCCACACGGGACGTTCGTGAGTTGCTCCACATTAATTATAACCACCCAGTATAAATCAGAGTGCCACTACTAGCGGTACACGGAGTGGCCGAGCAGCCCATCGGCCTCTCATTGTAGTAAAGCATCTAAAAACTACAACTTATCTTTTCTGTCTCGACTGTGATCTAGATGTACCGGTGCATGCTATTCATGTGCTGAAGGAACTAACAAAGAGTGTAGACACTATGGCACCAGACCATAAACGTGTCTATAATTGTGATGACAGGTGATTGGTTGGGAGTGGTAAGGTGTAGGGACCAAAAAATAAAGTAAACTTTAGCAGAAATTTATATTCAGAAACAATTACACTCTTTACAGTCTGAAAATACTCAAATACAAAATTCAAATGCATGAGGCATAAGATGATAATTAAAAAGAAAATAAGTTTCCCCACCTTGGCAGCCCAAAGTAAAATTATCAAAATAATTCAAAGGACTAAACAGTCGCAACCAAATCATTAACTGTTGTACGGCTTTGCTCGTTAACAGACACATACAAGTCAAGAACATCAACTGATCAAGCACACAGCAGACGCACAAACGGACTAAGAACCAGTGATAAATGGAAGTATTTGAAAGTATGCATCACTTACATCAACATCTGTCAATAACAGGCAATTACAGTTCAAGAACGTCAGTTGGTTAGAAAAATAGTTACACTTATCAACTGCACAAACGGCATAAGGCCCAACGCCTACCTCAATGAAGTAATTTCGAGCAATACAGTTTTATCTACGAATTCCAGTAACGAACAGGATACTCCTGTCATTATGACCAGTTTCCGGCAACCCCTACCTAACCTTAAGTAAACAGAATTTCTTTACGAGGAACTTTAACAGATTTCAAAACGTGTACAGGATAAATGAATTAATTGCCGCCGGCCGTACCAACGAACTTTATAGTTGGTGAAGATGCTTCAGCATTAATAGGATATTTTTATTAAAATATAAGAAATCCATTGGTAACTCTTTCTGAAGGATCTCAAGCTTACAGGCTCCCATGAGCAGGCAGGCTATCTGGCTTACAAGCAAATATGGTGCAATGACCAACCAAAACATCGGACTAAACCTATAATAAAGGCCATCGTTGAACGGCGTTGTTTGGATTTGCTCTTGCTGGATATGGAAGAAGTCAGTTCCTTTAAATAATAAGCAACTGAAATACAAATCACCAAAGCAAGGCAAACGCTTACTTTCAGAGGTTACAGGAAAGCAAACAGTGACAATAGCCGACCAAAATCAGACGGAATCGACTAAGACCGGTGGGCAGTAATGTCAAATACACTGAGGTGATAAAAGGAATGGGGTACCTCCTAATATCTTGTCAGACTTCCTTTTGCCCGACGAAGTGCAGGTATAGACTATTCGTTCAAAGTCCCCTGCAGGAATATTGAGCCAAGCTGCCTCTATAGCCGTCTATAACTGCGGAAGTGTTGCCGGTGCAGGATTTTGTGCACGAACCGACCTATCGATTATGTCCCATACAGGTTTGATGGGATTCATATCGGGCGATGTGCTTGAATTGTCCAGAATGTTCTTCAAATCAGTCACGAACAATTGCGGCTGGGTGTAAGGGCGCATTGTCATCCACAAAAATTCCATCGTTGTTTGGGAACATGAAGTCCGCGAATGGCTGAAATGGACTCGCAGTATCCAAACATAACCATTTATGGTCATTGATCGGTTCAGGTGGAGCAGAGGACGCAGTCCATTGCACGTTAACACAGCCGACACCGTTATCGAGCCACCACCGGCTTGCACAGTACCTTCTTGATAACTTATGTCCATGGTTTCTGCGCCACGCTCGAACCCTACCATCTGGAGTCAACTGACCAGACCGCGGTTTGTCAATCACCTAGTGCCTATCCGACATGGTCACGAGCCCAGGAGAGTGCTGCAAGCGATGTCGTTCTGTTAGCAAAAGCGCTCGTGTCAGTCGTCTGCTGCCATAGCCCTTTAAGCCAAATTTCGCCGCACTGTCCTAACATATAACGTCCCACATTAATTTCTGCGGTCATTTCATGCAGTGTTGCTTGTCTGATAGCACTGACAACTCCATGCAAACACATCTGCTCTCGGTCGTTAAGTGAAGGCCATAGGCCACTGCGTTGTCCATGATGAGAGGTATTGGCTAAAATATGGCATTTTCGGAAGACTACTAACTCTTTTGATTTCGGAACACTGAATTCCCTAACAGTTTCCGAAATGGAATGTCCCATGCGTCTAGCTTCAACTACCATTCAGCGTTAAAAGTCTGCTAATTCTCGTCGTGGTGCCATATTCACGTTGGAAACATTTTCACATGAATTACCTGAGTACAAATGACAGCTTCGCCATACACTGCCCTCTTGTACCGTGTGCATACGATACTACCATTTGTATATGTGTATATCACTATCCAATCCAGAATGGGGTAAATTATGCTGCCACAAAAGTCTTTCGTCACTTACCTAATAGCATCAAAAGTCTGACAGATATCCATATAGCATTTAAAACGAAATTAAAAGACTTTCTTAATGGCAACTCCTTCTACTCATTAGATGACTTTTTAGACATAGTGAGTGGGTAATTTTCCCAACCCCCCTCCAAAAAAAAAAAAAAAAAAAAATATTAAGTGTCATGTAATAGTTTGTGTAATGTAATATCTTGTATAGACACCTTTTATTAAAGGGGGTAGGACGTCAAACGGGCCGACTTATAGCAGGAGAGGCACCACAGGATATTTTAATTTCCACTGTCTATACTTTTACAAATAAATTCATAAAAATTTGTCAGCGTGACCAAGAAGTATTCAGGATTTACACTGATAGCAGTGGACGTTGAAAAACATAACAAAAGCAATTTGTTTTATATGTGAAATTCGACCATTTTTTCCGTTACCATTGGCTGCATTAATTGCTTTATGTACACCTTTCTTCATAAGTAAGAGAGATTATTCAATGAATTTTCCACAGCATACAAATCATACTTAAAGGAGTATGAAACTCTGGAACTTATTTAATTTATGAAAAAATGACTGAGTTATTACATTTTACACTTCATGTTTAGAAAAAACTCAAATTTTATATTTAATTATCCCAATTTTAACACAATTTTTAATAGATTTGGAAAATTCTAGAGTTTTACATTAAGGGGTTTGTGTTTAATAAGCATACCAAGTTTGATAGTAATAGGATATTTATTTTGGATGCTACATGTACCTAAGTACATAAAATTATGTTTTGCGGAAAGTGGCCATTAAAGTTTCTGCTTGTATTTGGCATAGTTTTAGAGCTGTCCAGCACCATAAGCAGGTTCTTTCTCGTTTTCAATATCAGTTTCCTTCCTCTTCACATTCCTATGGTTCACTCTTCTTGATTTTACGAACTCCAAAAATGATGTATCTGCTTTCACTACACACTCTCTGTCTATCGCATACAAAGCTTTGATACAGTTCATTCCGGGCTTAATTCCCATTTTCTCTAATACATATTTCCTGATTTGCACACCGTCATTAAAACATGAAACTGCATCATAAACACCAATAGCAAGTGCATTTCTTCCCACAAAAACGGTTTTTGGCAATCTTTCGCATACACATTGGTTAAAACTTTCATTTGGGTTTTGGGTACCACCATGAAGGCATTTCTTCAGCAAGTTTTCATTTGCAAGGTCCCTGAATATAGGTTTGATGGCTTCCATTACAGCAGTTGGTAGAGAATTCCTATGATGATATTCTTCACCACCTGCAATTGACCTTTGGGAGCCACACCATGATTCACTTCCTTTTGGGCATAAGTTGTGGATAGGGTTATTGTCTGTGGACATTTTGTGGAAGTACAAGGCCCAAACTGCTTGCTTCATATTTTCAAGTCCCCTGTGGTCCTTCTTATTGCCAAACCATAATACGTCTATAGTTTGTCAATTTCTGCATCCGTCAGTCGCCCTCTCCCTTTTATTCCCTTCCCATCAGATAATTTCTTTCCTGACAAATCTTGTCACAGCCTTCTAAGTCTAGTACCAAGTCTTTTCTGTACATGTCGCACACATTCTAACTTCTGCACAATAGTCTCAGCTCCATATGGTGAACACTTTTGAGCCTGAAGGAAAGCTTTACTATCACCATCACCAAGGTACTTCACATAATGCAGGCCACAGGAGGCAACAGATTTGGTAAACAAGCTTACAACTCCCTGCACTTCCATACCTCCACTTGAGCCTTTATAGTCCATATTACATATATGATCTGCAATCCCTTTCACACAACTATGACAAAATTTATTCAGAACTTCAACATCTAGTACCTTACCAGTGTCAACAGATGTTGCTGTTACAACACCATTCAATGAAGTGTGCCCTCTTTTTTTCCAGGTACCATTAAAAGCAGCCACTATGTCCCTGTCACCATCATTTTTGACAATAGATTTTTCTGCAGCACTTTTCATTGAAGATTCTGCAACTTCTTTTACAGCCTCAGTCAGTAAGCCATAATACCTCTCAGACTTTTCTGGAGGTGGAGGAAGATTCATCACTGCACAAAATGCTCTTGCTGCCTTCTGTCCCGTACCAATACAGCGCATGCTATATGCTACCCTCAAATTCACATCATAACCTTTGTTTGCGATTTTAGATGTCATGCAAGACGCACCAACGTTGCATTTGCTGCATATCACAGATAAGTTCGTAGCAACGCCTTTCCTGGCACTCTTATCTTCCACCAAAGAAACATACTGAGCACCAAAGCAATGCTTGCACATAACATTGTCCAATATTACTTGTGACAGTATGTTAACATCAACGATAATATTACATGAACCTTCGGATTCACAGTCTCCATTTTCATTAGCACCAAAAACAAGTTTCCTTCTAGAAGCACTTGGTGGTGAATTGTTTACTGGCTCTGAATGGTTGCAGTCTTGAGCCACTGGTGTAACATTTGTTGTAACACCGTTTACTGTGTATCTGTTGCCGTGGTGACGTTGCTTACGGTTGAAGCAACGAATTCTAGGCATCCTGTGCGATAATATGCCACAAACGAACACAAAACAACACAGCAAAATGAAAATTGTATCGAAGATCACAGCACCACACTGCACGCCTTTCAAAACATAGAACAAACAAAACCAGCGATCAAAACAATGCATGTCGATAGCAGCAGAGGAAGTATCGATATCGATAGTCCTTTGTTTCACGTATGACTATCTTTGGCACAAATATTACATTCGAATTCTACAGAGCGACATACACTTAGGTATGACAGAAGAATGCTGTGCAGTGGGGCGTGGCGCTGTACCTTCATACACTTACGACGGAATTACGCACCTTATAACTCCTCAAATATATATGTTTTATACATCAAATTATTCAGGAAGATGTGCGCTAAAAAATAAGCATATTTTTGAAAAATCGATTTTTTTTTATTTTTGACGTCCTACCCCCCTTAACCTGACACGTTCCACATCATTACGAAATGTCCTATTCATGATATATGGAATAAGTACTAATCTAATCTAATCTGTCTGTTGTCGCGTCAATATAAATCACAAAACAATTAATACACATGCAGCTAGTTCGGAAAACAACTAACGACAACTACTGCGCACTTATCTTACAAAAATAGATACAATTACCACAGATGTATCAGGAATTTACAAAATGATTTGGTGAATGGCACAAGATCAACCAAGGAATACACTGAGGCCCCGTCCTGCGTTTGCCACTGGATTTGTTAAATAAGACATTAAATAATGCCTAAAGTGTCCTTTAACAAGCACGTATAAGCAGAATTAAACACTATTCTAATAAAATGTATAACACCAATATATAATGCTATTTTAAAAAACGCTGAAAGCGTTAAAATGCATTATAGTATAACGCGAAACGCCACTGAATTAAACCAGTTTGGCAAGCATTGGAAGCGTTAAACATTATTCTAACAAAACAAGAAAACCGTCTATGAATTAAAGAAGGCTGGCGAGCATTGAATATAAAACATGCCTCACAGGTAGCATACAGTTAACTTTAGCAGTAAGTGCGTTGAACACTATTTTCCTAAAATGCAAGACACCAATGACTTAATCAATGCTGTCGAGCACTGAATAAGTAATGCACCTAACGATAAACTACAGAATTATTGCCACAAGGTGCGAGATAATTCACGAACACCACAAACAGCGAATACGAGTCTAGAAAATAGGCCAAATACATCCTAGTAGCCAAACAGCGAGTCGGAGGAACGACTACTACGAATACTAGCTACACCGGAAAGAAACTATGATGCAGTTGCTCACTCACCAGTAAAGGACAAAATTACTGCTCGTTACAATAGGCCTCACCTTATAGTGTACAATATGAACACGCGACGTTTCCCTGAACAGGATCGTTTCCTCCAATGATCGAGTAGTTGACTGTCAATTGCCAACCAGTGGGATGGTGCCAATAACATTCCACGTTACAGCTATGTTCGGTCCAACAGAGCACACACATCTTCAGTAAACTCTAAAGTCCAACTGCTCACATTGCTGCCAGTAAGTCACCTCCCCATTGCTACTGGAGCGCGCCCCTGTATCTCCGTCCACCGCTGTTTACACTCCTCTTGTAGGCAGGTGTACTCCAGCAACAGGTTAGCGACGAATGCAGGCTAGATACATTCGATATTTTAAGTACCAAAGATTTCGCTAGCACATGGCACAATAACGATGAAAAAATTGGGCAGCTGCGTGTAGGACTCGCGCTCTGAGGGTTTTGTACAATCTTAATTATCATCAAATGAATTCGCAATTGCAAATAAGAACTATCATCAGCTGTAGAATGGAATGGCGACAGTGAAAATTTTTGCCGAACCGGGACTCAAAACCAGATTTCCTGCTTATCGCGAGCAGTCCCCTCACCACTTTTTTTCCGCCCCGGGACAGGAAAGGGAAACAACAAAAAACCTACAAAAAACTTGTGTACTAACAAAAAACACTGCACCTCTTCAGGCGTTGGCGCCTAGCTACGCCTATCCCAAAAAAACTAATCTGTTACTAAAAGGGTGAAGGAAAGGAGGAAAGTAGGGGGGAAGAACATACAGAGTAGCAATGAAAATGGAGGTATTTATGTAGGGGCTTTTGTCGTTTTTCTTTTTTATGTTTATATTTAATTTTTAATTTTTTTCATTATTTTTTTTACTTTTTGTACTTTCCCGTTTCCGTATTTATGTTTTTCATTTTCATTTTTATTGTTTTTTTTAATTATTCTATGTTCCAGAATTCTAGGAGTCGCTTACACCTTTCGATTGGCGGAGCATCCAAACGTGTCTTCTCGAAAGTTTGATGGATATTCCCGTTTGTGGTGCGTTCAGAACATCATGTCGGCAAAATAAGCATCAGCGTCTCATGGATCGGACGGTCCAGCTGGAAGGCAGATCATGAAAGGTGCTCTATAGAAAATTAGAAAAGAACTGTTTCTACCTGGGGTTGCGAACAAGTGCTCAGTGTCAATCATTAACCCAGTTCTGATTTCACGTCAGGGCCAAAAAGACAGCGGACCGTATGACCGCGTATCCAATTCAAAGCGTTAGTTTTCGTTACGGGGTAATGAATCACATCTAGGAATCAAAGTGACTGGAAAGTGATCGAAGCAGGTGACTGTGGGGTAAGGACAGCAAAGATAAGCTGCGCGAGCCTGCAGACGTCAGACGATGGACCACATGAGAATCGGTGAGCGTCTGTGTCATCTACACCACAGTGAACACAGGCGAATGCGAAATTGGTTGACCTCTTTGCTATTATTGATGATATACCTGGTGGACTGGACGCTGGTGTCGAGAGAACCTGCATACATTGCTTTCCATACACGTCACCATATGATCTGGGGGAACTTTTGTTCGATGGAGTTGGTGGGTCGCCACATTTGTAATGTGTTGTGTACAGTCTTTGTCTGGAGTATATGTGGAAGGGATAAGGAGTGTAAGATGTAACTTAATTCCAGAAAGAAATGCCGAAGGTGATAAAAGGGGTGTGCAATGTCTGATGATACGACTGTGGCTGACATGGAGACTGGTGCATATTCATATAAAGCAGTCCGGTCAGGTTCGTCGGGCAATGGCGCCAGACTTTCATTCGGGAGCTACCAAAAAAGTGCTGCAACTCTGTCTCGCACGTGGAATAAGCCCACTCCACCACGTCCCCGTGGGAAGGCAAGGGAGGAATACTGAACTTTATGTAACAGCCCAGTACAGACAAAGGATCCTATCGCAACCAACAGACGACAGGCGGTGGTAATCGAAACCGGGAACAGTTGTGCCACATGGGGGATGCGAGAGGTGCGGTAGACATTTACGTATTGCGCACGCTGTATAATGTCGAGTAATCTAAACCGGTGGTCCACAAGGACAGCCCTGATCGTTTGGAGGAGACGTCTACTGTTGGTTGCCGCTTAGCGACAGAGATAATTCATAAAAAAAAAAAAAAATGGCTCTGAGCACTATGGGACTCAACTGCTGAGGTCATTAGTCCCCTAGAACTTAGAACTAGTTAAACCTAACTAACCTAAGGACATCACACACATCCATGCCCGAAGCAGGATTCGAACCTGTGACCGTAGCGGTCTCGCGGTTCCAGACTGCAGCGCCAGAACCGCGCGGCCACTTCGGCCGGCTAATTCATAAAAGCAGTCCTCAAACAGCGGACGCTGGTGGCCACACTTAAAGGAGCGATATTTCTTTCGGGCACACATTCACCAATGAGCAGAACTTCCGATTTGGAAATGTTAAGAGAACTGCCAGATGCCTCTCCATATATCGCCACCCAAGTCAGAGGCGCGATAACATCGTCTTCATTGAGTAGTTACAGAACTAGATCGTCAGCATAGGTTGTATAACAGATGCTGTGTTCATGCAATGACAAGCCCACCAGGCGTTGGCGAAGTCCCTGGAGTTGGGGCTTTAATGCCAAAACATACAGTATCGTGGAAAGTTGGCAACCCTGCCGGACAGAGCGCTCTATCGCTAGACGCACGGTGAGGCGACCATTAGAGAGTATTCTTGAAGTTGCGCCGCTCAAGAGGTGCATTACCACTTTTTCTACATGAGCCGGAAAACCCATATGCTGGAGGACCGATTTCAAAAAGGTATGGTCGACCCTGTCGAATGCCTGACTGAAGTGGTGCCAACGCTCCGGGTAAATGTTGCGACCTCGCGTGTGCGATCATATCCCTGTAATGGCAAAGGGCTGTATGGATATTGTTGTCACCGCTCAACGAAGTCTTATCAAGGGATATGACGTATTTTGCTGCCTTCTTGAGTCGTGATACCAACAAGCAGGTGAAAATTTTCATGTCACTGTTGAGTAAAGTGATGGGCTGGAAATCACATATCCGTGATCGCCCATGTGGCCTAGCAACCAGGTTGACAACTCCGTCAAGGGAGGTGGCTGGAATCATCGTTGTGGGTGGCACAGTTCAAGACAGATGGACGTCCAAGTAGGTACCAACAGATAGCCAAAACACTTGTAAAATTTGAGGGGGAGACCGTCAGGTCCAGGGGACTTATTGGCAGTTCCCACCTTGATAGCATGTAGGACTTTATCGGGGGTCAATTCTTCCTGAAATTCTTGAGTCACATCCTCCGCCACAGTGCCGACAGAGAGCGCCGCTACCTCCTCAATTACGGTCGGATGAGGTGGGACGGCAGCGTACAGCTGGCTGAAATGAGAATGTGTGAGCATCGGCGAGGTCGTGTATGAGAGTTCGACGACGACATCGCCGTTCTGCGAGGAGGTGATACACCGATGGCGTTTCGTGATGCATATGGTCATGGTTGCAGTACCTGACAAGGGTCCCTTCCAAGCGTCATCTCATGAGTGAAGTGATCTGCCCTTTAGCATGATGCGCTATCGTCTGACGGACAGGAAAGAATGCCACTGAGGTTTATCACGTAGCATTGCAGAACAAAAGTCCATGGTGCTCGATTGCCAAACTTTAAAGACTTCGCCATAACGCATGGGGGCCCTGCGGAGAGTTGGTTGCGTGCAGGATAGCCACCAAGAAAAGGCGGATGTGTAGTCTGGGCGACGTCGACGACAGTGAGCCCATGTATCCTCAACGATGCGTCGGCGAGCAGGAACAGTCAGATGGGAAACGTTTAATTTCCACAGGCCGCAACTCTGCCACATCTGTTGGTGGCGACGACGATATCGTAGTATGTAGGCTTCGGTTGGAGAAAGCCAGAAGCAAAACTTCTGCATGTCAAGTGTCGCTGGCAAGGAACGTGTGAGGTATATACGGTCGAGGTGACTGGGCAAGTGCTCTGTATAATATGTGAAACCTATGCGGGTGGCATGAACCTTTGTCCATGAGCCAACAAGCTGAAGTTGGTCGATGATGACGGAGAGGGCTGCACACGAGGAATGCCATGGACATTAGTCAGCAGGCCCCTTGTGTGCAGTTGAAATGATCACTGAGGACCATTTCATCCAGGGGACCCTCAAAAAGTGGCGTTATCTCGTCAAGAAAGAAGGAGTGTCGTTCACGACGTCGACTGGAGCCGGATGGCGCATATACATTGACGATGCAGACGCCGAACAGCATGAGGTCCATACCTCTAGCATTAGGAAGGTACAGTACATCTTCAGCAGGGAGTCCAGTGTGGAGGAGGATGGCGACTCCATTAACGTTGTCAGAGGCATGGGAGAAGTGTGCCGTGTAGCCAGTGGGGACGTAGAAATCAGCGACGATCACTTCTTGGAGGAGGGCAATGTCGACATCAGCATGATAAACGGTCTCTCGGAACATTGCCAGTTTATGCGGAGCCCGAATGATGGCCGCCAGATTCATCATCGCGATGCGGTACTGTTGTGGACATGCTCCCGCTATTGACACAGAGTGTCTGGCAGACATGCTCGGCTGGCGTGAAACATCCGGTGCAGCCACTGTGGCCGCAATCGGAGGGTGGAAGATGGGTCAGGCACCACCATGGGGCACTGCCTGACAGGTGATCCACCATCCTGATCTGCTCCATTGTCAACATCTTCAGCCCAGGAAATCGAAAGTTGCAGGCGATTGTCGCATTCATCAAGGGCTAGGTGTGGTGATGCTGCCATAACGGGAGCCACGGAACTTCCCCCCATTTGGATCTATCGTAGTCAGAAAGGATTGCAGGCAGTGAAAGGATTCTCCTCAGGTGGGACATCAGTGCTGTTCAAATGAATCAAATGGCTCTGAGCACTATGGGACTTAACATCTATGGTCACCAGTCCCCTAGAACTTAGAACTACTTAAACCTAACTAACCTAAGGACATCACACGATAACCAGTCATCACGAGGCAGAGAAAATCCCTGACCCCGCCGGGAATCGAACCCGGAAACCCGGGCGTGGGAAGCGAGAACGCTACCGCACGACCACGAGCTGCGGACTATCAGTGCTGTCAGGGCACTCGAAGGAAGATGACTATCTGATATCCAGTCCACTGCCTGTGATGCCACCTGAAGAAGTGTGTCGTCGGAGGGCGTTCGCCATCTCTTCTTCTGTTTTCGGGGCGACCACTGCCTTTGGAGGTGTTGTCCTGTGTCAGAATGTGGACATTCAGTGTCCGAGGTCGCGCCCATCTGAAGAAAAGCAGAGGTAGGCACCGCACTCACATCGCAGCAGGCGGGTTGGTCATCGAACTCTGGATAGTTGATGATGTCGTAGCCGGCGGAGGAGATCGTGCCAATAGGGTCGCGGCCGCACCGTCGTTCCCAATGGCGAGTGCCGGCGGGAGAACAGCCGGTTCCTGAAGTGACGCATAGGGGTTGCGCACGGCTGTGGCGTAGCTCTCTAGTAAAGAAAGGACCGTCGCTTTGGGAGCTGCATCAGTGATCGGTATCTCTTGCAAACACTGACGGAGACAATCTGACCTAACATGGCCCTCTTGTCCAAATCCGGCACACATCCGCTGATGGACACCATACATAACGATGACTCGCACGCCACGTTTCAGCAGGTAGG
This sequence comes from Schistocerca nitens, assembly GCF_023898315.1. Lineage (NCBI taxonomy): Eukaryota > Metazoa > Arthropoda > Insecta > Orthoptera > Acrididae > Schistocerca > Schistocerca nitens. The sequence goes on from NC_064618.1 coordinate 604,653,380, forward strand.
ATGGTACATGTTTGGACAGTTCGATCTTGATCTGGTGGACACCATTCAACGCGTGGTATGTCGTGAACGTCTGCCATTTTTCCGCGATGTGGCCCACAACATCGTCATATGGTCGGAAGGATTCGACGTCCACGTCTTGTGACATTTCTAAAGGGAGCTCAAAGACCCGAATTTTTAGAAGATCGAAACCAGCGTGGTCCACAGTCGCCTCCCCAATAAGCTTGTCAGAATGCTTAAACTTGAGTCCGTCTGCGTGTTGTCGAACTATGGCAGCACATGCTTCCTGCGTTGTCCATTATAACATACACGATACTTCCTATGGGTCCAGACATAACTCTTCGCGAATGCATTGCTCGATTTCATAAGCGCGTGGTAGAGCATGTTCGGCGCGGAATGTTAATTTATGTGTCGCTCAATGGTAACACTACTCTATGAGGTACATTAGTAATGGACTCTTCACAACACGAATACCGCGGGGACGGAAGTAAACAACTCCGGTGCGCTGTATGGCGCGCGGCGCCGGTCCGCATGAGATCACAGCCAAACGTCGACTGACTACTTGGCTATGTGTGCACAATTCTCGGCCAGACCCAAACTTCTGTATGTTGTCAACCATGTGTCTACGACCTGTACTCGTACATTCATTATGTATATTCCCATACACGTCATACGTTGTACTTGAAAGTCGCTTGCCCGGTATCTGAAGATAAATACGATGTTGGAATGTCTGTGCTATTCTGATTTCGATGCAAAGTTCCCAGGCACTGCGGCGACCACAGCCGTTACGAAACACAGAAAATGAATTCACAATTGCGAATAAGGACTACCATCAGCTGTAGAATGGATTGACGACAGTGAAAATTTGTGCCAGACAGGGGCTCGTACTCAAAACTCCCCCCCCCCCCCCCCCCTTATCACTAGCGGTTGCCTTACCGAAAAAACTTTGCATCGTAATCAGAATAATAAAGGCACTGGAATATCGTAATCTGAATTATCCGTATAGACAGTTTATCGATCCTGGGAATCAAGCATATTGACGATTTATGCTCGTTAGCGGCACTGATAATGGTAAGATATTGATCCCCGGCATTACATTCAAGTACGTTTAAACTTTCCAATTGAAGTCGGATAACAAATGACAGAAAAATTTTTTTCTGAGATACAACAACAAATTAACAATTTTCTGACTTGCTTCCAATCAAATTTCATGATACTAAGCCAACGGGAAGTACTCTATAGGTTTTAATGAGTGAGTTTGCTAGTATCAAAATAGATATAAATGGCCGACCTTTTGACTGCAATGTCTGAAAAAGTACATTTGTACACCGCCATGGTACCTTAGACCATAGTATGTGGCATAAATTTCAAATTGATACGTCTACCCGTTTCTGAGAAAAGAGGGTTTTTAAGAGTCGGACAGACGGAGAACAAAGTGGTCCTGTAAGGGTTCTCTTTTTACCGACTGATGTACGGAAACTGTAAGGTAAATGGTTGAACTGTAACTGCATTTAACACACGTTGTCAAACTATTCCCTAAAGAAGTTGCCGCTATTGGAGACAATGGAGAACTCATCGCAATTCTGTCGGCCATTTCGCAAAATTTAGCTCCATACAAATGCATTTCAAATGCTGTATTTCCCTGAACCGCAATTAGTTAGAGTTATGCTAATCAGAGTACTGAGCACTGATGTGAACAAATTATTGTTATTGTTGTTATATTAAGGGACTTATACATATTATTATTATTATTATTAATACACTACTGGCCATTAAAATTGCTACACCACGAAGATGACGTGCTAAAGACGCGAAATTTAACCGACAGGAAGAAGATGCTGTTGGTATGCAAATAATCAGCTTTTCAGAGCATTCACAGAGAGTTGGCGCCGGTGGCGACACCCACAACGTGCTGACATGAGGAAAGTTTACAACCGGTTTCTCACACACAAATAGCTGTTGACCGGCGTTGCCTGGCGAAACGTTGTTGTGATGCCTCGGGTAAGGAGGAGAAATGCGTACCATCACGTTTCCGACTTTAATAAAGGTCGGATTGTAGCCTATCGCGATTGCGGTTTATCGTATCGTGGCATTGCTGCTCGCCTTCGTCGAGATCCAATGACTGTTAGAATATGGAATCGGTGGGTTGAGGAGGGTAATACGGAACGCCGTGCTGGATCCCAACGGCCTCGTACCATTAGCAGTCGAGATGACAGGCATCTTATCCGCATGGCTGTAAGGGATCGTGCAGCCACATCTCGATCCCTGAGTCAACAGATGGGGACGTTTGCAAGACAACAACCATCTGCACGAACAGTTCGACGACGTTTGCAGCAACATGGACTATCAGCTCGGAGACCATGGCTGCGGTTACCCTGGACGCTGTATCACAGACAGGAGCGCCAGCGATGGTGTACTCATAGACGAACCTGGGTGCACGAATGGCAAAACGTCATTTTTTCGGATGAATCCAGGTTCTGTTTACAGCATCATGATGGTTGCATCCGTGTTTGGCGACATCGCTATGAACGCACACTGGAAGCGTGTATTCGTCATCGTCATACAGGCGTATCACCCGGCGTGATGGTATGGGGTGCCATAGGTTACACGTCTCGGTCACCTCTTGTTCGCATTGACGGCACTTTGATCAGTGGACGTTACATTTCAGATGTATAACGACCCGTGGCTCTACCCTTCATTCGATCCCTGCGAAACCCTACATTTCAGCAGGGTAATGCACGGCCGCATGTTGCAAGTCCTGTACGGGCCTTTCTGGATACAGAAAATGTTCGACTGCTGCCCTGGCCAGCACATTCTCCAGATATCTCACCAATTGAAAGCGTCTGGTCAATGGTGGCCGAGCAAGTGGCTCGTCACAATACGCCAGTCACTACTCTTGTTGAATCGTGGTATCGTGTTGAAGCCGCGTGGGCAGCTGTACCTGTACACGCCATCCTAGCTCTGTTTTACTCAATGCCCAGGCGTATCAAGGCCGTTATTGCGGCCAGAGGTAGTTGTTCTGGGTACTGATTTCTCCGCATCTATGCACCCAAATTGCGTGAAAATGTAATAAAAAAAATGGCTCTGAGCACTATGGGACTTAACTACTGAGGTCATCAGTCCCCTAGAACTTAGTACTTAAACCTAACTAACCTAAGGACATCACACACATCCATGCCCGAGGCAGGATTCGAACCTGCGACCGTAGCGGTCACGCGGTTCCAAACTGACGCGCTTAGAACCGCACGGCCACACCGGCCGGCAAAATGTAATCAAATGTCATTTCTAGTATAATATATTTATCCAAAGAATACCTGTTTATCATCTGCATTTCTTCTTGGTGTAGCAATTTTAATGGCCAGTAGTGTATTATTAATGTCGAAGGCATTTTTGAGACGTTAAAAGTAGAAATGAGCGCAAGTTGGATTCTTTTAGGTTTGGGGTGGAGAGACTATAACGAACTGTGTCCCCCCGACCGGAATCAAACCCCCGGATCGGTATCTGCCACTGGCCGTGCTACACAGCAGTGTGGCCTGTGGGCGCAGGTGTTCCTGCAGCCGGTGACGGAGGTTCCGCAGGCGGGCACGGGCCTGCTGCTGCCGCCCAGCGACGACCACGTGATGCGCGTCCGGCTGTCCGTCTCGTTCACAGAGAGCAGCCTGCAGGTGGCCTCGCTGGACGTGCCGCAGCGCAGCTGCCTCTTCCCGGACGAGCAGCCGCTGGAGCTCACCAACTCCTACTCGCAGACCTCCTGCCTCACCGACTGCCGGCTCTCCTACATCATCTCCAAGTGCAACTGCTCGCCCTACTTCTTCAACCACATTCAGAGTAAGCTTTCCCAGAAACTTCACATGAAGTAGGCACTTTTCCAAAGTTGACAATCTGCAGTTACCACACAGATCAATCAAACTAAACAGAACAATTGAAAATCAAACAATTAAAAACATATTTTTTTGGAAGAATCTTCATAGAATTTAATGTCCTCGTTCATCGGTGGAAGCATTTGCTAGTGATGGAAGCAGTCGCTAGTGACACTGTGATAGCAGTTCGTGTGCGTGGTTTCTCCTCCTCCAGAAAGACACATCTAGACATGCTGCATGTGAGTTTAAATTCCGACGTGTCTTCCTGGAGGAGGAGCAGAATTTGTGTTTACCTTCGGACATGTTTTCTGGACAATGGGAGGAATTAGTCGTGCTGCATTTGTGTTTATATTCGAATGTGTTTTCCCGAAGAAATTACGCAACTAGTTGTACTCCTTACAGCTGGTCTTACTGCATGTGTATTTCCTAGAAGAGGAAACCGACTAGGCCGGCCGGGGTGGCCGAGCGGTTCTACTCCGACCCGGGCATGGATGTGTGTGATGTCCTTAGGTTAGGTATGTTTAAGTAGTTCTAAGTTCTAGGGGATTAAATCGAGTCTTTACATTTCATTTTGTATTGCCATTTATTATTGCAGCTATGGCAGCAATCCACTTATTCTTTCTTCATCAAACAATCCCACAGTGTTCAGAGCCAATTATCGAACGAACGCAGGGATGGCTTACAGCTACATCTACATTTACATCTACATCTATATCCATACTTCGCAAGCCACCTGACGGTGTGTGGCGGAGGGTACCCTGAGTACCTCTATCGGTTCTCCCTTCTATTCCAGTCTCGTATTGTTCGTGGAAAGGCTTGTCGATATGTTTCTGTGTGGGCTCTAATCTCTCTGATTTTATCCTGGGAAAGAAGGCTTGTCGGTATGCTTCTGTGTGGGCTCTAGTCTCTCTGATTTTATCGTCATGGTCTCTTCGCGAGATATACGTAGGAGGGAGCAATATGCTGTTTGACTCCTCGGTGAAGGTATGTTCTCGAAACTTTAACAAAAGCCCGTACCCAGCTACTGAGCGTCTCTCCTGCAGAGTCTTCCACTGGAGTTACATAGTGGTTAGTGTATCTGGGATTGTAAAACAGTTAAGATCCTTACACGCCAGGAAGGCATCTGGTCCAGACGGTATCCCCGTAAGTTTATATGTTGACTATGCTACAAACACAGCACCATTATTATCCGTCATCTAATTACACAACGAAATTGTTGTAAAAAAAAGCAGCACACACAAACAATGGGTCATAATACCACACGTACACAGGGTTTGGTAAAAATCATCGTAACAACACAACTACTGCAAAAACCGACCGCAGAAGATTGCATCAGGAGAGAGGGACGGCAGTTGCGGCTGCGTCCTTCTCGATGGGCTGTCACAAAGTAACCAACTTAGATGCATTCTAACCCTCTCCCCTACCACCCGTCATCTCTCCCCCTCCTCACCTTAGGTAGGGATAGAGGTATTGTCAGTCTAGTCGTTGATGGTCCACAAAGAGATCCTTCTGGTGGCATTGATATTCTGTCTCCTGTGTGCAGAAATCAGTCATATACAGACAAAAGACAAGATTAGGACGCTTCATGCAACCTGTTAAATGTATTTCTCGGAAAGACTGGACCGCTGGAACAACAACTAAATTCTGGAGAACTCTCCAAATTACTTCTTCAAACGTCCGCTGCTTGGAGAACAGGCCGCAGAAACTGAACTGCCTATGCCGACCGTATCTGGGAACAGAATCTTTGGCCAACTGCACTATGAGCAGCCTCCCGCCGATCTGGGGTCGGAGTCTTCCGTACAGTGCGCCACCGATGAGCATGTGGCTGGGTGGTCAGTGCAATCGGTGCCAACAAAAGCTACACATACACAACAGGCTATGACGCCAGCATATCTCATAACAAAAGTGAGATAAATGACAGCTGTGCTGACCACGGGTTGTTTGTCTAAAAGGGCAGCTGTGACCTACTATGGAACATGCCCCCACGCCTCCAGTAGTTCTCCCCAGAAGTGGACGCCATTATGAGGGACCAAACACTTCACCGTAACAGTTGTATTTAACATCAACAAATCTCCTATATGCGATCATCTATTAAAATGGAAAACACAATTGCAACTACATTAAAAGTCCTCTCGCCACGAAATTAGGCCGAATCCACTTTCCTTTAATTTTATGAGCAAAAGCTGGAATAGTTTTCATGTTCAACTGCAGGAAACTATTCGCATCTCTCTCTCTCTCTCTCGCTCTCCCTCCCCTCCCTCCCTCCCCTCTGCACCTTCTGTTATTTTGCAATACCCATGACCAAACTGCAGAGGTTGGGCTACACACCACCTATACATGTCCACCATGCACAAAATCGAAAAAAAGACTTCCGCTATTTTTCTGCGAAAACCACCGAGCACTGCAGAATGTCCTCATAATTTCGAAACCGCCCTTGGAATCAAGAAGAATCCAGAATTTAAACTCTGAAGATAAATCTTCTATGTCAAGCAATTTCATTCACCTTCATAGACAAATTACTCGACCTGAGAGCGTTCCTAACATTCAGATCAATGTCTGTAAACAAACTGTCATGCATGTGTGTATTACAGACATTTCAGGCACAAGAAATAACATTACAGAATATGGCCTCTCACACCATTTGCTCACTTGTCGGAAAAAACACAATTATTTTACATTTGACAACAACAAGCTATAATTCAAGAGGATGTTGCTGTTTTGTACACTATGGCATGTAGTACTTTACCAATGTGATACTATATCACACTGGCGATAACGAAACAAATCGTGAGAGCCTGTCTTGTAACAGAATCTCTTATAAGATTCCATCATGTCTCTCTCTTCCAATACTCTGAAAAAAAAAATACCGTCTGCATTCTTACTTTTGACCTTTTTGTTCCCTAACACCCCTCTACCAACATGCCAGTAACATTTGTGTCTCCCAGTAGGCAATCATTCGGAATAGCAGCAAATTCTTGCGTTCTAGTTTTGTAAGCAATTTGTTCGTCACAGCATGTTTCAAACAATCCACTCACACACCGGGAAAAACGCTATAATTTCTAGGTTCTACAGTGAGCTATAATTCAAGTGCTGCCTACTTCATAATTAGATGTAATGCAGTATGAAATAACACTGGACTTGAGGTAACATCTATTTTTAAACACCCAATCATGATGATGATATAAAATGAGTCATCAATTCACGAGAGTAGATGCGGCCGATTTCTGTTAGTTTCATGAGCAAAATCAGTATAGTTTTGAGAGAACTATCTGAATCCAACTTTAATCAGCCATACCACTCATTGTAATAGAACCTCCTATAAGGTTTACGTCATCTCTATCTTGTGATGTATAGAAAAACAAATACTGTGTGTGTGTTGACATTGAGCATACGACGTATACACACATTGCTCCATTGGAGCACGTGGCCAGCGGTCGAAGTTGCTCACACAGACCTGTGTAAAGGTTGGCTGACTGTATAGAAGGAAGGTCATATCTAACAGATTATCAATCGCAAGGGATGGTTCCTGCGTTGTTTTTTCATAAGCAAATTAATACATTGTTTTTCAGCTATGATATACATAAGCAGTGAATGACTACAGCTTTGTACACCTCCAAACACTCAGTTTTTCTACCATAACTTTGTGGTTTATGTCAGATGCTAAACGGACATTAACACATTTCGATCCCTTAGCTCTCACACAAAGCTGAACATCACATGGTGTAAACTATGCCGTTCACACAACACAAAGGGTGGTAGAAAAAAATGTGGAAGATATCGCAACATATTGAGACAGGATGAATTTGCGACACTGCAGAACATTTACAAATATCTATCTCAAGATGAATCTCACCTTCCAACAGTGACGGGGTAGCAGGTGTCTTAGTGTTCTGTTTTGCAGAGCATTCTTTCCACACTTTGCAGTCGTTGTTGTTGTTGTGGTCTTTAGTCCTGAGACTGGTTTGATGCAGCTCTCCATGCCACTCTATCCTGTGCAAGCCTCTTCATCTCCCAGTACCTACTGCAACCTACATCCTTCTGAATCTGCTTAGTGTATTGATCTCTTGGTCTCCCTCTACGATTTTTACCCTCCACGCTGCCCTCCAATGCTAAATTTGTGATCCCTTGATGCCTCAAAACATGTCCTACCAACCGATCCCTTCTTCTAGTCAAGTTGTCCCACAACCTTCTCTTCTCCCCAATCCTGTTCAATACCTCCTCATTAGTTACGTGATCTACCCACCTTATCTTCAGCATTCTTCTGTAGCACCACATTTCGAAAGCTTCTATTCTCTTCTTGTCCAAACTATTTATCGTCCATGTTTCACTTCCATACATGGCTACACTCCATACAAATACTTTCAGAAACGACTTCCTGACATTTAAATCTATACTCGATGTTAACAAATTTCTCTTCTTCAGAAACGATTTCCTTGCCATTGCCAGTCTACATTTTATATCCTCTCTACTTCGACCATCTCCCTAAATACCAAAACTTCTTTACTACTTTAAGTGTCTCATTTCCTAATCTAATCCCCTCAGCATCACCCGATTTAATTTGACTACATTCCATTATCCTCGTTTTGCTTTTGTTGATGTTCATCTTATATCCTCCTTTCAAGACACTGTCCATTCCGATCAACTGCTCTTCCATGTCCTTTGCTGTCTCTGACAGAATTACAGTGTCATCGGCGAACCTCAAAGTTTTTACTTCTTCTCCATGAATTTTAATACCTACTCCAAATTTTTCTTTTGTTTCCTTTACTGCTTGCAGTCATGCACCTGATTACTTTCCAGTGTCGACAATCGCCAGAAAGTGCTGTTCACAACACACTTTAGGTACTAGAAATATAAAGATTTACTGTTGTCTTACTGATGGAAAAAATATGTGGATGGCATCACAGCATACGGAAATAGGATGAGTATGCAGAACTGAGGAACGCTTCCAAACGACTGTCTGACGGTGACGACCTCTACATTTAGTCCCATGCTCGACGGTGACAAGTAGCAGATATCCAGTGTTCTCCAAGGCTCTCTTCATCTCAACTAAGTGATGACAGTCAATCATTATGTGGTAATCACCAGCGTGATATTGGATGGCTGGGATGGGAAAGACGCCGTCGATATGGGACAATGTTCTGCAATATGCACTGCAGTTGATAGTGTGATTAATTGTAGTGTGAGGGATGCACTCATGTCATCAAATTGAAAGAAATTGCGTAATATAGATGTTTTTTCTTCAGAGTTTAAACTCTCAGTTTTTCATTACTCCAATGATGATTTCGAAATTACAAGGACATTCTGCCATGATTGGTAGTTTTTGCAGCAAAATATTGCAAGATTGATTTTTTTTTTATTTGACGCAGCGTGGACATGTATAGTTCGTGTGTAGCGTTTGGTCATCTCTATCAGCACGGTGCTGTAGTTTTTTTCACTTGGATGGAAGTTACTACATAATGGGAGGGGGGGGGGCGGAGAGGGAGAAAGTTGCGAATTGTATCCTCGGTTTGAACATAAAACTATACCGATTTTTGCTCATAAAACTAAAAGAAAGTCTACTGCGCGTAATTTCGTGGAGAGAGGAATTTTAATGTCGTCGCGATTGTGTTTTGCTTTTTAATAGATTCTCGCGTATTGGAGATGTGCGGAGTTAAATATAAGTGCTACACTGAAGGTTTCTCCCCCTCAGTACAGTGTGCGCTTCCAGGCGGAAACACTGGAAGTGTGGGGCCATATTCCATAGGATGTCACAGCTGCCCTTTTAAACAAACTACCCACAGTGAGGATAGCTGTCATCTACCTCGCTTTTTTCTGAGGGACGACAGCGTTGCAGTCTATTGTGTACGTGTAGCTTTTGTCTGCAACAATAGCACTGACTGTCCAGCCACATACTCAGCGGTAACACACTGTACTGAAGACTCCGCCACCAGATCGTCGGGAGTCTGCTCCAACTGAAGTTGGCTGAAGACTCTGCTCCCAGACTGTGCTGGCGGACTGTGTTAAGCACAGGCGGTGGCAGGTGCCTATTATTCAAGCAGCAGACATTTGAAGAAGTGATCTGGAGAGTTTTCCGGAATTTCATTGTTGTTCCAGGGAGTCCAGTCTTTCCGAGAAATACAGTTAACGGGTTGCATGAGGCGTCCTAATCCTGTCTTTTGTCTATATGTGACTGATTTCCGTAGACAGTATATCAATGTCACCAGAAGGATCTCTTCGTGAGCCATCAGTGACAAAATAGAACAGACCTCTATCCCTACCTATGGTGAGGAGACGGAGGGATGAGAGGTGGTAGGGGTGAAGAGTAAGACTGCCTCTAAGTTTGTTAGGTTGTGACTGTCCATAGAGGAGAACACAGCTACAACTGTCGCCCCTCTCTCTTGATGCCATTTTCTGGGGCCGCTTTTTGCAGTAGTTTTTCCCTTAGTACATGTTTTGCACCAGTACCTGTCTGCATCACAATACCAGGGTTAAAGAGAATACTGGAGCCATAGCAAGTACGAGCAAGTCTTAATAGAGATGTGAGACAAGAGTGAAGCTTACCACGCACACTTTTTAATTTTTGTGCTGCCTTCTGCCAGGCACTTAATTGTCAATTGCAGAGTATTCATATAGAAGTAGATGTAGATTGGAAAGACCAAGGTTATCCAAGATATTAAAGTAGCATCAGGTGACCGGATAAACAGACGTAGTTCGCTGACGGCCACTTAATTCTAGAAGAGAGTGAGGATGATCTGCACAGGGCAGTATATCGCCTAAAGCAAATACGCAGGTACTATAAATTTAAAATACCTCGCGGGGCGTTTAATATTATGAACTTAAAAGGATAAGACCCTGTACGTTCGAAAACTAAATGGTCGTACGGTCCTATTTTAGAACACGTTCCACGTTGTAACTTCTCACCTACCAACTAGAAAATCACATACAGAGTGAATTAAATGCATATGAGGTGTAGTGTCGTGCAATACACAGAACGCTATGGAACAAAGTGCGAAAAGAAACAAAAGTATCATTATATAAAGTAATGTCTGCACATGTTTTAGCAAACGGTCCAGAGACGTCGTAATTACCAAGGGAAGGCGACAAGCGTATACTGGCTACCGAAATGAAATTTATCAGACACATAAAAGGTTGCATTCACAGGTTGCAATAAAAAATGAAATCATCAGAGCTGAGTGATGGCTTTATTCAGTTAACAAATTAATACAATAAAAGAGAGTGAAATGGTTAGAACATATCGATAGGATGTCAAGAGGAAGACCAACAAAACAAGGATTGAACTACTAACAGCACGGAAAACGAGATGCCGAAGGAACATGGAAGAGATGGCTAGGTATGGATCGGAACAGGTGAACGGCCTACCCTTTCGAATGAACAAAAAGAAGATTTGTTTGCAGAGCCTGTACCCTATATTGTTGAGGGATCGAGCAAGATGGGACAGTCAACAGCACAGAGCACTACCATTTAGGAGGTGTAAACCTTAAGAACATAGAAACAAATTTTCCGTGATTTTCCTGAATCACTTGTATAGGACATGGGATGCTCCTTTCTCATCCTTGCCCAATAAATCTTTGTCTGCAGGTGATCAGGCCTTCAGTGAGCTGTTGAATCCTAATCTGCCATGAGCATCCATGGTGACGGAGATTCACTCAAGTAACAAATAAGTCGTTTGGATTTCTTTGCCAACCTCTCTATATTACGCCTCATCGTCCACAAAATATCTTCTACGAATGGCATCCTTTAATGGCCCAAAGAAGTGTAAGTCCGAGGGGGCTAGGTCAGAGGTCAGAGCTGTAGGGTGGATTGAATAACACTGTCCAGTCCTCTTTTGCAATGTGTTCAGCAGTCCTCAGACTTGTGTGGGGCTGAGCATTTTCCTGTTGCAGCAAAACATCTGCTTGGTTGCTGTGCCGTCGAAGACGCCAGAAGCTCGTCTTTTGTAAATGTGTTGACGTATGCTTCTGAATTAATGGTACTGCCTCTTGGCATCACATCAATGAATCACACCTACACAGTCCCAGAACACGATTACCCGCGAAAACAGTTGCTTTGAATTTTTTCTTGTGTGGTGAGTGGGAATGGCGTCATTCCACCGACTGTCATTTTGTTTCGGGCTCAAAATGGTGAACCCAGGTTTCGTCACCTGTCACAATCCGCGACAAGAAGGTCTCACCCTCAGCTTCAAAACGTTGCAACAAATCATGACAAATGTTTTTTTTTTTTTTTTGTGCGATTTGTGATCCATCATTAGACACCGCGGGATCTATCTTGCACACAATTTTGAACATCCAAGAGTGCGGATAACTGCAGCCACACTTCCTTGGCTGATTGACAGATGCAGCGCAAACTTCCGAGCCTTAATGCTTCTGTCCTTGCGAATGACAACATCAGCTCGCTGCAACATGTCAGGTGTGACAGCCGTGGATGGTCTCCCGTCAGCTACAAATCGTGGAGCTCCGCCGAACGGCCTTAGACGACCATACCCTCCGCGTGACTATACTTCGTCGACAGCAGGTGCTCCATAGACTTTGCACAAGAATTTGTGAATATTCCCCACAGTTTCTTTCTCTGTAGTGATAAATGCAATAACGGCACGTTGCTTGTAACGTACATCACCTACAGACGCCATTTTGAAACTGTCCTGCAGCTACGCTCGGTGCATTACTTCCTGGGCAACCCTTGTAAAAGTACTTGAAAATGAACTAGTGTCGAAACTGACCAATTGCACAACGAGTAAAGCATATAATCGTACAGCCTATCACCGACCTTTCCTTTGTAACTGCAACTAACTTTCGTTTAACTTCAGATTCAACATATATAAGGACTACGTCTGCCGACTGCTCAAAAGAAAACGAAACCTATTCGTTATTCGGCTTGTTACAACAAAGAATCGTTGTGCACTTCACTTATCACTACAAAATTGTAACAACCGTACTACGCAGTCAAATGTCTGCCTCACATTGCTATAAACCATAAAGTCGCAAGAAGATTACATTCGTTCATGTCTGTATATTGTTCTCGTTTCGAGGTGAATAAATTGCATGTCATTTTATTTGGCTATTTTCATGGTCTTGACTTGTGAGTTGCCTATCTGTTTCTTTCACTGACTTCTAATTTTGTTAACGAAACTACCCAAAATAAAAGTGACATACCCTTCTCAACTTTGTTTCAGAATACCGCGTCTGTAAGCTGACCGAACTGAAATGTATTGCTTACATTGACTGTAAGTATATATTTATTATTATATTTTTTTAAACTGCAATGATACAAAGTTTGGAAAACCTTCCATATGAAAGGATATACTGAGTTCTCTCTTTCCTGTAGCATAAGTTAAGATTAAACATAATTGCTACTGTTAAAGTAAGAGAAAGATTTCCTCCATTTGTGTTAATATCACTAAAGTTTTTCAGTGACATCGTTTCCGCTGTGCTGAACTTGTAGTTTCTTACTGTTACTCTCTATACTCATCAGTTCAAAATCACATATCTGCTCGACAACTGATATTAACACAATTTCGGTACTCTGCCCTAGGGAAAACTGATAACCTCAGGTTGACCAGGAGATTTTCAGACAGAACAGTGTACGTAGCTTAAGAGGGACAGTCACTTACATTCTAAAGCAGTGTTGAGTATTTCATCAATATTCAGTGCAAGCTCAAATGGTTCAAATGGCTCTGAGCACTATGGGACTTAACATCTGTGGTCATCAGTCCCCTAGAACTTAGAACTACTTAAACCTAACTAACCTAAGGTCATCACACACATCCATGCCCGAGGCAGGATTCGAACCTGCGACCGTAGAGGTCACGCGGTTCCAGACTGAAGCGCCTAGAACCGCACGGCCACACCGGCTGGCTCAGTGCAAGTAAATACAATAACGAGGTGAATAATACTCAGTCTCAAGTGAAAACTGCGACATTTACATTGAGTCAGTAGTTCAATAAGACAAAATGAACCATATAGAGGAGGAAATACGATTAAATCCAGAAGAGGAAACGTAGGATGAGGTTCGTCTCCTTGACACACGATGCGCATTAAAGAATTAAAAACATTAATGAGTGCAAAATTTATGTAATGTAGCGTACAGACTTATATAGGCATAATAGTGTGAGCCTGAGCGGTGTACTGCGGCAGCAATGACAGCGGGTGAGTGCAGGATCTTGTCATGTATTAATGCAAGAACGTCGATACAATGTTACCAGGTAGGTTAGTTTTCTGAAAGAGAGGACTCCCCATAACTGCACAAACTAGTCCAGCAAGTGAAGACGGATTTTCACGCTTATAATGGCAGTGGTGTTGTAGGATACACGACGTAGTGGCGCAAATGCACAACAAGCGTCACCGGCTGGAGGCTAAGACAGAGCAATACCTCTATGCTCTAACTCTGTCCCGGACTTAGAGCCATGGCGCTGCATGCCATCCCAGATCTACTTCAGCAAGTTAACTGATTCCCGCCCAGGGCCAGCAGATCGCTCTCCGTACAATCCAGCCACCTACTGCCGTCGCAGGACGGGCACCTCATAGTGAGCATTCCCCGCTGTGATGCAGCTGAGGCCCTGGCTGGGGCCGTCGCAGATACGGCATGGTCGAATATACGTAGCGTAGAAGCCGCATGGCCGGCTTACATAACAATGCCACCAGCACACAGCACAATTCAGCTGGTCACTAATCCAGAGTTCTACACAGCGCAGAAGTTTCAATAAAGAACTCGTCATCTTTGCAGCTGCCTAGCTCTGGAGTTTCCTAGGCTTCCTTCTTTCTCCCCCCCCCCCCCCTGGTCCCCCTGTCCCATCCACCACCCACTACTGACTAACACCATCCTGGCTGACAGCTACCCCACACTGCTGAAGTGACGAAAGTAATGTGAGAGCGATATGCACACATATAGATGCCGGTAGTATCGCAAAAACAAACTATGAAACGGCGGTGCATTTCTGGAACTGTCATATTTACTCAGGTGCTTCATGTGAAAAGGTTTCCCAAGCGATTATTGCCACACGAAAGGAAGTAACAGACTTTGAACGCTGAAAGATAGTTGGAGCTAGACGCAGGAGACACACCATTTCGGAAATAGTTGGGGAATTCAATATTCCGACATCCACAGTGTCAAGAGTGTGCTGAGAACACAAATTTCAGGCTTTACCTCTCACCATGGACAACGCAGTGGTCTACAGCCTTCACTTAACGAACGAGAGCAACGGCACTTGCGTAGAATTGTCAGTGTTAACATACAAGCAACACTGTGTGAAATAACCGCAGGAATCAACGTGAGACATACGACCATTAGGACAGAGCGACGAAATTTGGTGTCAGTGGCCTATGGCAACAGATGACCGACGCGAGAGCCCTTGCTAACAGCACGTCATCGGTTGCAGCGGCTCTCCTGCGGCGTACTGCTCCTTGCACGGGGGTATTGTTCTAACCTAGGAGTTTGTTAGCTATTGGGAGCTCCAATGTTAGGCGGGTCATGGAGCCCCTCAGGAACGTAGCGTCTAGGGCGGGGAAGAAGTCCAACGTTCACTCGGTGTACTTGCCGGGGGACATTCTCCGGGATGTGGAAGAGGCTCTTCCGGCGGCAATCGAGCAGGCGTGGTGCAGCCAGCTGCACACTGTTGCATATGTCGGCACCAGCAATGCCAGTCGTCGGGGTTCCGAGGAAATCCTTGGGTACTTTCGACGCTGGCTAAATTGGCGAAGGCGGCCTCCATCTCTCGAGGAGTGGAAGCCAAACTGACGTTTTGCAGCTTCGTACCCAGGGTGGACCGGGGTCCTCTGGTTTGGAGTCAAGTGGAGAATCTAAACCAGAGGCTACGTCGACTCTGTGACGAAAATGGTTGTACATTCCTCGACGTACGCTATGGGATGGAAGGTTGTAGGACGCCCGCCTATAGATCAGGGGTGCACTACATACAGGAAGCAGCTACATGGGTAGCACAGTACTTGTGGCGTGCAAATGGTTTTTTTTTTTTTTTAGATTAGGTTTCTCCCCGCGGGAAACAAACCGTTGGCCTGAAAAATTACCAGTTCGTGACACTGATCTGAGTGTGCCAACTGTAAAAATTGTTAGTTCGCCTAAACAGGATATTCCGAAGGATTTAAATATGCTAAACCTCATGTTAGTAAATTGTCGAAGTGTCTGCAGCAAGATCCCCGAGTTACTCTCCGAAATAAACAGTAGTAATGCCAATATTGTATTAAGTACCGAAAGCTGATTGAAACCAGACATAAACAGCAATGAAATTTGGAACTCGCAGTGGACAATTAGGAAGTATAGGGCTGCTGCTATGGGAGGTGGTGTGTTCATTGCAGTTAGAAGCTGTTTAAACGCAGTTGAGATCGACACTAGGCCGGGCTGTGAAATAGTCTGGATAAAGCTGTCAAGCAGACAAGGAGTGACCAATGTATTAGGATGTTGTTATAGACCACCAACATCCACAACAAAAGTCGTAGAACGTTTCAGGGAAAGTCTTGAGTACATAGGAAATAACTATCCAAATTATCCATTAGTTATAGGTGGAGACTTTAATGTGGCGTCCATTGACTGGAAACTTACACGTTTATCGCAGGGGGTAGAAGCAAAGACTCTTGTGAAATTATTCTAGGAGCGCTCTCAATTGATTAGAAAACCGACTCGAGATGGGAACGTATTAAATGGAGATCAACAGACCTGATCTTTTTAAGGAAGGTAATCTAGAAGAAGATAGCGACCAAAATGTCGTTGTGGCTTCTCTATCGGTGGATGCTCTGAAAAAAAAAAAAAAAAAACAAGCGTAGAGCTTTCTTGTTTGAGGAGGCAAATAAAAGTGTAATTAATAAATATCTTCATCAATTCCAAGCATTCACCGCGGGATATTGAGCATCTTTCGCCGGAATTTAAAGGTATAGTCCACAACGTCATAGAGAAATGTGTGCCTAGCAAAAATGTATGAGAGGGAAAGGATCCACCGGGGTTCAACAAACATAGTAGGAAGTTGCTCAGCAAATGGTTCAAATGGCTCTGAGCACTATGGGACTTAACATCTGTGGTCATCAGTCCCCTAGAACTTAGAACTACTTAAACCTAACTAACCTAAGGACATCACAAACATCCATGCCCGAGGCAGGATTCGAACCTGCGACCGTAGCAGTCGCGCGGTTCCGGAATGAGCGCCTAGAACCGCTAGACCACCGCGGCCGGCAGTTGCTGAGCAGCAGAGAGAGAATTTTGCACAGTCGTGTTAAACGTAGTCACTGCCACGATGACCAACAGAAATTATGCGAAATGAAAGCAGCTGTCGAAAGGTCAATGAGAGATTATTTTAACGAATTTGAAAGCAACATTTTATCTGTAGATCCTAAAAATTACCCAAAAAAATAAGGTCGTACGTAAAATCTATGAAAGCTACAAATAATTCAATACCTGCTCTTGCTGACATTACGGGTAATGTAACGAATGATGATAAGCAGAAGGCAGAAATTCTAAACCTAGCTTTCAAAAACTCGTTTACGGTAGAGGACTGCAGCACCATTTGCCGTTTCAGTTATCGAACAAAGGCAAGGATGACTGACATAGTGTTTAGTGTATCTGGTATTGTAAAACAGTTAAGATATTTAGATGCCAGGAAGACATCTGGCCCAGACTGTGTCCCCGTAAGGTTATATGTTGACTATGCTACAAATATAGCATCATTCTTATCCATCATCTATCCGAGATCATTGGAACAGAGGAAAGTTCCACGGGACTGGAAGAAGGCCCAGGTCATAGCAATCTATAAAAAGGGTAAAAAATTACCGGCCAATTTCATTGACATCGATTTATTGTAGAATCATGGAACATATTCTGTGTTCAGACGTAATGACCTTTCACACTGACAGAACCACAGGCACATAGACACAGGCAACAGAGCATGCACAATGTCGGCACTAGTACAGTGTATATCCACCTTTCGCAGCAATGCAGGCTGCTATTCTCCCATGGAGACGATCGTAGAGATGCTGGATGTAGTCCTGTGGAACGGCTTGCCATGCCATTTCCACCTGGCGCCTCAGTTGGACCAGCGTTCGTGCTGGACGTGCAGACCGCGTGAGACGACACTTCATCCAGTCCCAAACATGCTCAATGGGGGACAGATCCGGAGATCTTGCTGGCCAGGGTAGTTGACTTACACCTTCTAGAGCACGTTGGGTGGCACGGGATACATGCGGACGTGCATTGTCCTGTTGGAACAGCAAGTTCCCTTGCCGGTCTAGGAATGGTAGAACGATGGGTTCGATGACGGTTTGGATGTACCGTGCACTGTTCAGTGTCCCCTCGACGATCACCAGTGGTGTACGGCCAGTGTAGGAGATCACTCCCCACACCATGATGCCGGGTGTTGGCCCTGTGTGCCTCGGTCGTATGCAGTCCTGATTGTGGCGCTCACCTGCACGGCGCCAAACACGCATACGACCATCATTGGCACCAAGGCAGAAGCGACTCTCATCGCTGAAGACGACACGTCTCCATTCGTCCCTCCATTCACGCCTGTCGCGACACCACTGGAGGCGGGCTGCACGATGTTGGGGCGTGAGCGGAAGACGGCCTAACGGTGTGCGGGACCGTAGCCCAGCTTCATGGAGACGGTTGCGAATGGTCCTCGCCGATACCCCAGGAGCAACAGTGTCCCTAATTTGCTGGGAAGTGGCGGTGCGGTCCCCTACGGCACTGCGTAGGATCCTACGGTCTTGGCGTGCATCCGTGCGTCGCTGCGGTCCGGTCCCAGGTCGACGGGCACGTGCACCTTCCGCCGACCACTGGCGACAACATCGATGTACTGTGGAGACCTCACGCCCCACGTGTTGAGCAATTCGGCGGTACGTCCACCCGGCCTCCCGCATGCCCACTATACGCCCTCGCTCAAAGTCCGTCAACTGCACATACGGTTCACGTCCACGCTGTCGCGGCATGCTACCAGAGTTAAAGACTGCGATGGAGCTCCGTATGCCACGGCAAACTGGCTGACACTGACGGCGGCGGTGCACAAATGCTGCGCAGCTAGCGCCATTCGACGGCCAACACCGCGGTTCCTGGTGTGTCCGCTGTGCCGTGGGTGTGATCATTGCTTGTACAGCCCTCTCGCAGTGTCCGGAGCAAGTATGGTGGGTCTGACACACCGGTGTCAATGTGTTCATTTTTCCATTTCCAGGAGAGTAGTTGGTAAGGAAGGGTATGAAATTCCTATAGTCAGACGAGGGTCAGGGTTAATATGAAGAATTATAAAGAGTTTTGTGATCAGCCCAATTCTAGTATTTCCAGAGTTCCTGAAAGAGTTTGTTCTTTCATGTAATGCATCTAATCATGCTTTTGGATGTGTCTTAAGCTAGGAGATTAACGGCTAAGAGTGTCCTGTAGCCTAGACGTTGAGATAGCTGAATGTATTGGCGAAGACCTATTCAACGATAGAGAAAAAGATGCTGAACCTTATTTATGGTGTCGCGTATTTGTCAGAGAAAATTTCGAGTAGTGACCGAACCACGCTGCTTTGAAGTGCCTATTGGGACTGAAGGATCCATTTAGGTGCCTGGAAAGACGAGCTCTAGGGCTCAACGAATTCTAGTAGAAATCAATACATAAGCCAGGCGAAAAGCATGGAATATGGGTGCATTTAAGGAGAAAGGTAGTAGTATTGAAAGTTCTGGGCCATAGTCTTGTGGAGCGGCAGGCAGCGCAGAGCACTGATACTGACTGTATACACTGTAGGATGCAATCGTCCGCCCCCCGGTAGCTGAGTGGTCAGCAAAACAGAATGTCAATCCTAAGGGCCCGGGTTCGATTCCCGGCTGGGTCGGAGATTTTCTCCGCTCAGGGACTGGGTGCTGTGTTGTCCTAATCATCATAATTTCACCCCCATCGACGCGCAAGTCGCCGAAGTGGTATCAGGTCAAAAGACTCGCACCCGGGCGAACGATATACCCGACGGGAGGCCCTAGTCACACGACGACGACAGCACGCAATCACAGCTGAGTACATGTGGCACACTGCTGTGTAAGCAGACAAGGCTAAGGCTCTATGTACTTTAGCAGTGCCAGTGAAATTTAAGGAGAAGTACATGATTATCGTGTTATCTCATCATTCACAACAGAACAACAAATTGGAGAATGGCTGAGAGAGACTGGTAGACAGGAAACAAATCAGATGTTGAGCAACAAATGAGGAATTGAATACAGTGTGCGCAGTGAGCAGACTTGTAAACGTCTGCCACTTCAGAGGCTACCAGAAGCATAAATACCATTTGAAATGCTTGGAATTGATGTATTACGACTGCTCACATTCATCCACCAACATTAAACAGATTCGTATTGACAATAATAGATCACTTTCCACGATACGTGGAAATAGTTGCTATGCCAAACCAGCAAGCAGTGACAGGTGCACAGGCAGTGGTTAACGACCAGATGCAATTTGGAGTGCCAGGTAAGATAATTACAGACCACGGTACGAATTTCATGTCAGAGCAATTGAAGGAGCTGTGTTGGTAGTTGCATGTGAAGAAATTAATAACTAGTCCTCTTCACTTGCAGCCCAGTGCTAGAACAGAATCGGAACATAGAACAATAATTGGGAAATTGTTAAGTTACTATGTGTGAAACTGGTATATGTATCTGAGGTATGTTATGTCAGCATATAATTGAGAAATACACACGAATACTTCAGCAGCCTTCTACACAGAAAGGGAGGGAGTTATTTGTCACTGTCCTCAGGTTGTTATAACTCGAGGGCAAGCATGGAAGGCAGACAAATATTGCAGTTTTTCGCCTGAACAGAACTTCTCACGGTTGCAGAAAGCACAGACAGTGCTACCGCCTGAGTTCAGCCTCTTTATGGAACCCAGCAAACAAAAGTTGCTGTTCTACTACCACATAGCGTAACCAGAAATGAAAATTTGCCCAGTACAATCGTATATTCTAACTCCATTCCTGGTAACAGGAATACATGCACAGTTAAAGCAGTACGCTATCCGTAAGTACCCAGTGAAGTGTGGTGCTCTTTGAAGGCTCGTGCAGGTGAAGATCCGTGGGTTCTTAATTGCTTGGGAAGATGGTAGCAGGCATGAAATAGTGAGAGAGGAAGTGTTGCAACATCGTCAAAGGGACAAGGTCACGGTACTGGAGTAATAAAAACCAACCTGAGCACATGCGTGGTACATTTGTTCTTATATAGGCAGAAGGGATTAGATTGTCTAAGGGATATTGTGGAACCCAGACTGCATTTCCGTCAAACAGGTTTTCATTGGATTTACTCCACTTATGATTTTTTTCTTTTGCTTTGTTTTGTTTTGGGCTTAAAAACTAGTATCGTCATACGCGCCCTTGTCGGAACCGCAGAACACGAAGACAAAAAAGGAGTTAAGAACGACTACACGTTAAGCCCAATCGACGGAAGGAAAGACAGCTAAGAACATGGACTTGGAGGAAGGACAATAAAATAACTTCATAGAGACAACGGACATCCGGAACTAAAGATTAAACGTCCTTCGCCAATTTGCTACGACGGACAAAATGTAAAACGTGGTCTACATTCCATGTGTTGTTCATAAAACGGCTGATAACTCAGACGGCAAACATAAATGAGAACGTAAGTGGTTAAAAAAGGGTATTCCGTCACGAAATATCCAACCGTCAACGGTTGAGGACAATGAGCAAAAACTGGTGGGGAGATCACCACTTCACAGAAGACAATGGCTAAAAAGACGGTGCCCAATACGCAAGCTAGCTAAACTGATCTCCTCGCGGCGAGAGGGCCGAGAAGAGATCGGCCAAGCCGCTGGGGGAGGTTCCATTCCCCAGAACTTGTTCCCGTGGAGGGAAGACCAGCGGTGATGCCAAAATAACGCCACCAGTTGATAGAGGGCACAGAGAGATCATCTGAGGGAATGGAAGAATGGAAGAACCAGCGGGCCGAGCTATGTGGACTGCAGCCTTGGCAGCAGCGTCAGCGGCATCGTTGTCCATCAGAGAGATGTGGCCAGGGACACACATAATTACTACAGTGACTGCATCAGGAGTGAGCAAGTGACAGTTTTCTTGGACCCGTTGCTTTAAAGGGTAGAAGTTGTACAGCACACAGAGCCTCTGAAGGTCACTAAGAGAGTTGAAGGAAATGAACAATAAATAAACCTGTGTCTTCGGATGTACTGCATGGCCTGATTCAGGGCAAAGAGCTCCGCTGTAAGTACTGAGCAGTGTTTTAGAAGCCAATACCGAAAACGGTCGGTGCCAACGACGAAGGCATATGCGACACCACGGTTGTTCGAAAGCACTATCGCGAAGTTCTGTGCGAAGATCGAGAAACTTAACAGCGATAGAGTGAGGCAAGAGTAGTGTCCTTAGGAAGCGAGCGTATTCCAAGGTAAACATGTGGTGAAGGGTTCAATCCATTGGGAAAGTGACAGGTAGCGTTAAGCCACCGGAGGAGCGAACTCCAGGAGTTAACAGAGAAGAGGGACGCGCCCCATACTGGCGATCAAAGGAGTCATCGAAGAAGGAGGCATAGGATGAGTGGCCAGGCAACAGTTCTGCTGAGGAGAAAATCACAGCGGTATGACAGCAGTAGTTCGTCAGCTTCTGCATACAGACTCTCAACTGGGCTAGTGTAAGTGGCACTAGTGGCCAAACTGATGTCACGATGGTTGACTGTATTGAGGCCGCGTAAGATGGACGAACATGCAGATGCTTAAACGAATCACACATAGCCAAGTTTCGAACAGACAAGCGACCGATACAAATGGAGGAGGGAGCTCTGATCTGTTCCCCAGGAAGTACCACTACGGACATGTAGGACATTGAAGGACCGCGTAAGCGGGTGGTGAGGTAAGACATGTGAGAGACCCAAGAAAGTTTCCTATCGAGCATGAACCCCAGGAATTTCGTATTTTCAACGAACAAAAGAGCAACAGGCCCAAGAAGTAAATATGGTAGAAGAAACCAATTGCGCCGTCAGAAATTCGTATAAATGGTTTTGTCAGCGGAAAAGCGAAAGCCATTGTCGATGCTCTACGAGCAAAGACGATCGAGACAAGTCCGTGGAGAACTGCAATAGAGGGCAAAATCGTCAACGAAAATGGAGCCGCCGGCCGCGGTGGCCGTGCGGTTCTAGCGCTGCAGTCCGGAACCGCGGGGCTGCTACGGTCGCAGGTTCGAATCCTGCCTCGGGCATGGATGTGTGTGGTGTCCTTAGGTTAGTTAGGTTTAAGTAGTTCTAAGTTCTAGGGGACTGATGACCTAAGATGTTAAGTCCCATAGTGCTCAGAGCCATTTGAACCATTTGAAAATGGAGCCGGAGATAACCGGCAGGGACAGGCCACAACAGGATTAATGGTGACAGCAAAGAGGATGATGCTCAGGACGGAACCCTGAGGCACACCATTTTCCTAGATAAAGGTGTCCGACAAGGCAGAACCCACACATACCTTGAAAACACAGTCTTTTAAAAATTCCTGAAGGAAATTGGGTAGGCGGCCTTGAAGTCCCCACTTGTAGAGAGTATGGAGGATGCCAGTTCTCCAGCAGGTGTCGTAGGATTTCTAAAATCGAAAACAACAGCCACAATCTGGTATTTCTGCATAAAACCATTCATGACACGGGTTCACAGACAAGGTGTTCAGGTGCAGAACGGCGCGCTCGAAATATACACGTGCAGTGGTTAGTAACTTGCGAAACTGCCGTTTAGATGTCCATATAGGTGGGCTAGGTGCCAGCAAAAGGAAAGCACATGGGAAATGGTCATTAGAGTACGTGTCAGAGAGAACGGATCACTTGAGGCGATGGACGAGCTGGGCAGTGCAGAAGGAGAGGTCCTAATGGCAGTAAGTGTGCGTGGTGGCTGAAAGGAACGTGGGCGCTCCCATCGTAAGGCAGTTGACGTTAAGTTGAATGAGAAGGACGCCCAAGAGGGCTCCTCTCCGACAGGATCTGGGAGAACCCCAAATGGGTTTATGCGCATTTAAGTCACTGAGCAGCAGAGAGTGGTGAGGGAATTGCCCAATAAGCTGGAGGAAATCTGTCCTAGTGACACTGAATGAAGGAGGGATGTAAACAGTACAAAGGGAAAAGGTAAGGTGAAGAAGGAAAATGCGCACTGAAACAACTGGAAGCTGCGCAGTCAGGGAGATGGTTTGACTATGAACATCATCCTGGATCAGCTGCTTGCCTCCCTCATGAGATGGAATACCGTCCTCAGGAGGAACGTCAAAGCGGACTGGAAAGAAATGTGAGAGGTCAAAGCGATCGTGGAGGCCCCATTTTGTTTCCTGGAGGCAGAAAAGAAGTGGATGCTGTGATTTGAAGAGCAGCTGTAATTAATCTTTTTTGGATCTAAGGCCGCGAACTTTCGATTGAAGGAGAGTCATGATGAGGAGGGAAAAAATGAAAGGCTCCCAAGTGCCAGCGTTCAAAGACTCACTGCTTCCGGGTGCAGATCGACATAGGCATCGGCATTCTCCCTTTCCAAGAAAGAAAAATGTTTGGCGGTGTGCACTGGTGACACGGAGGTCGGCTCGGTGAGGGTATCACATGGCGACACTGCTGAAGGGGATCTCTGAGTCAGCGAAGGAGAAGACCGTTTGCCTCTCTTTGATTTCTCGTAGCCTTTGCAGGTGGCAGACGACCATTCAGTTGTTCGTTGGCTGGAGGGACGTAAGAAGTCGTCGCTGGAGTATTCCTTCTGTCCTTTCTGGCCAGCTGGTGGTGGAGCAGGTGACTTCAATCCATGAGGCGAAAGTTTGGTGACTTGTTGCACTGCTGGAGGAGGAGACAGGGATGCTACCACGAGACTGGGCGAACATACAGCTGCGGTGTTGAATTTGAGATTGCATGCCTGCATGGCCACGACAATGGAGCGAGATGTAGCAAGACCAGCACTATAAGTGCCGGATGCCAAAGTGCAGGGTTTCTAACTAGCCAACAACTTGCGAGCAACAAGGTAAGGCACCTTTTACTGCACCCGGACCTCCTTGATGGCCCACTCATTGAGATACACAGTACAATCTCGGGAGGGGGCTGAATGATCACCATTGCAATTGATGCAGTGGGGAGAAAGAGGCCGACTGTCACCCACGTGATCATTCCTACCACGAGTTACACACTTGGCCAGGTGTCAACAAGACATTCGAGTATGGTTGTAACGATGACACCCGTAGCAGCGCATCGGGTTCGGAATGTGTGATCGGACTGAGGTAACTTTATAGCCTGCTTTGGTCTTGGATGGAAGCCCTACTCTGTCAAACATCAGAAAAAGAATGCATGTGGACACTAAGGATGCATGTACCTCTTTCATCACCAGATGTACTGCAATGACCCTGACCAGAGAGGTACTTTATCATAGAGGTACTTTTAGGTTTCTTCCTCTGTCAGACCATCGAGCAGCCTAGTGTAAATTACACCACATGAAAAATTTAGCGTGCGATGGGCCTCAACACAAACAGAAGAGCTGTGGAGGAGCGAAGCTGCAAGCAGCTGTAGTGCGTGAGAATTAGAAGACGTCCCCAAAAGCAATGTGCCACTGCATAAACAAGAGCATGATTTGACAGGGCTGGTAATTTGCATCAACACATTTCTGAATAATAAACGGATTTACCGTTGCAAAGGACTGTCTTCAGTGTGTAAAATCATGAGGAACCGAGTGCAGCTGGGAGGGTCTTTAAATCATTAGCCTCGTTTCGTTTTCGTTTAGCAGGTGTAGACGGTGAAGAAGAGGATTGGCTCATTACGAGAGAATCCCCCATAATTGCCAGCGTCTCCAATGGCGCGTTCCTTCCAACTGGGGCCTCCCCTCAGAGAGGGCAACACCTGCCTCAGGCGATCGTTCTCAAGTCAGGTTACACCTCCCGAACCTCTGACAGAGGGACCAATTGGCTGTTTGGGAAGGAAACAACTGAGGCAATCACCCCTCCCTGCGCTTGGCCCGTACCAGGGGTGTGTGCAAACTCTACCTGTCGACCTGGGGTTGGGAGTTATACGTTACCCAGTCGCCTGTTATGCGCCAGACGCATGGGCCGGCCTTCAGGAGCGCTCAGGAAGAAGAAGAAATAAAGGAACTTCGAACGCCGAAGCCGAGGAAGGATAGGAAAAGGGGAACGAAGAAAGAAAAGAGGGATTAAAAACAGTGGGGAGATTTTCTGATGTCAGGCTACTGAAAATGCACAACAAATTTCCAAAAAACATTCCAGACATTTTTCCCAAGGGAGAAAAAAAAGAATAGCAAGAGGATAGACACGCAGCACGGAAGGGAAATGATGCTGCAAAGGCTGGGACCCCGTGGCAGCCAAGTACGAACCCACCGAAGAGCGGCGAGCACCCTGGGAAGCTCCACTCATGATGGCATGGTAGTTTTGGTGAGCTGTTACAAGAATGAAAAGCTCATGGAGGCTAGATGAATTGAACTTAAGGGAGGTGAGTTACTAATCCGAGGGACTTCATGTGACATAACACGGTCAGTCGTCCATCTACCAGCCACGATTACGGGACTCACGCAGCTGAACGTATCACAACAGCAGTTTCATTGGCTAGATGTACATTTGGAATTATTGCCAATCCCGAATATAACGTTTCTAAACAAAACTTTAGAATCTGACCTAATCCATTTCCTGGACCGATTCATTGCCTCACAGGGAGGACGCATTTCAGCCAAGCAGTTAATGCAGCATGTAGAACAGTTCGGAGAGGTATGACTGATATAGTGAAGGACTTTTACCTTGGTAGCACCTGCATGGAGCGGGGGAGTGGTAGGTATTGGGATCAAGGGACGTAACGCTTTAATACAATAATTACTTTTAGTTTCCTGACGTCTCCACATATGAAATTTTGTACACCAATTTCAAAGACATGTTCCACTTATTTAACACAGTCTAAACAAAGCACTCTGAACCACCTATAATTGAAATTAAACAAGAAAATCATATCAAAAATCTTGACCATTAAGGTTACAGGTTGAACTAAGCGATTACAACTATCAAAGTAATCTTAAAATCAGTAAAAGAATAAAGTACCTTATTTCAAATACGGTTTTATATACTCAGTTACTAAGTAAGAATTCATTATCAGCTCTTCTGTATCAAGGACACTCAATCAACACACCAATTAGGCTCAGCTTCGTACAGGTGGTGCGAGTACCTTACATGTTACGAATACCAATAGCGCAAATGGGTCCCTGGACTACACATATAAAATAAAGTTGTACACATACCATACACTTCAATGCATAAGAAATATAACCGGTCAATGGACATTAGAACATGAAATGGATGCCAAGAATAATTACTAGTTAAACAGTGCTTGGCAGAACACTGGACTTAAAAATCCCAAGCCACAAATACCAGCCGTTTCTGTAACGTCAATACGTTGTTGGCCTGTACTTTACATTGGTAGTCTTCTGGAACCCAACCAGAACAGAAACTGATTTCACCACAAGAAAAGCCACTGGAAACAATGTTCTACAGAAATACTTCTAATATCATCAAAGCGCGGGTAGGTACAGTACAGTCGAAACAGATCTCCAACGGTACAAGACGCAATGGCTCAGATTAACTAATGAAGCCCCATCAGATTCAACACAATGCTGCTGCGCAGATAAGAGCTCCGCAAATCAGCAGTGAACATGCCTCAGCAAACTGCAGTCAACTTTAAACCTTACCTGGCAGAAATATTCAATGCTGCTAGGCGACACTGATCGATAATCGTTCTTGCCGGTGCACCACAAACCGATAAACAGCCGTCCACTGCAATGTACGGTGCCTCTGCACTCTTCTACATCAGGCGGCGTACGAAATAAGAGCTCTAGCGCAACACCTGGGCAGCGAGACCTCTCGCTCTCTCTGCTGTGCGACATATAAATCCTCACTTTTCCTTTTCGTGCGCCTCCTATCGGGCGGTGGCGAAACCTCGGCGCCACAGTGCAGCAACGCTGTCTTTGATCGCTCCCACCAGGTAACACACACACATCTGGTAGCAGCCAGCGCGCCGCTCAGCGACGTCGCGTGACGGTGATTTTGACTCGCGCGTTACCAAGTGCCACAGTGGCTCTAAGTCTGCAGTGTTTAGTTTTTATTCTTTTGATGCGGAGAGCAGAACATCAGCAAAAACTACCCATAATCCAGGTTCCAGTTAACTGGATCCGTAGAGCATAATGATGAGTGAGAGTATAGCCTTGTAGTGTGAATGTGGGAAAGATGTGATTTTAGGGTTGAGAGGAATGACAGCAACTTTAAAATGTGTCGTAGAGGACCAATGCAGTAGCGGTGACTTATATCAATAGCGAATTGAGAGGCAAACGTGAAACCATAATCGGTGGCCGACAGTAATAGCAGCAGTTCGAGTGGGAAAAATGCTGCAGAACGCGGAAGCCGGTCACGAGAAAAAGATAGGACGACCAATCGAAATAACAATTCAATTGTTAAAACTAATCATAGCGCTGTAAGTTTATTTGCGTAAGTGATTCCAAAATGGTATAACCCACGGGTTTTGTGGTCGTTTCTCAGTGGGGGTGTCGAACAGACAGTCGCAGTTACCCTTTGGGCGGATAGTCGCAACGGAGTAGCGTAACTTGCAGTGGTAATAGAGTTTGGTCAGAGTGATTACAGGTATAGTCGAAAGCATATTTGCGTCGATTACAGAGAGTGACGATCATTCGATTTGTTTAACTGTGTGAGTTTCTGCAGATAAAATACTGCCTATTAGGTTCCCATGATTAACTACTGACTTGCTAGAGAAGGGGACCTGGATAAAAAATGATGTAAAGAGCGAGCGTTCATAATTCGTTGAACTGTGAGCAACATTTCATTCAGAAAGCTTTACTGAGTTCAAGCATTTACTGTTGATATGTGAGTCTAGTTACAGTTAGGAACTGATCGGAACTGTTAATTTTATTCTGACTATTGTTTCTGTTTAGCAAACTCTGACGTAATTGAGTGTTCGCTATTTTTTTGTGGATGTGTAACAGGGATACGCTGAGAGCACTGAGTGTTTGCTGTGTTTATTTTGAGGACTGGCTGTGTAAAGAGTTGACTGGTGGCTTCAGCTGAGCGACAGTGGCTCAGTTGGAAAAATACTTGATTGGACAGGTGCTAGAAAACTTAGGAACGAAACTATACATTGCTCGTACAGTGCTTATTGCCTGTAGACTGTCACGATTTTTCCATTGACAGGAAATAGTAGGTTGTTGTTGTTGTTGTTGTTGTTGTTGTGATCTTCAGTCCTGAGTCTGGTTTGATGCAGCTCTCCATGCTACTCTATCCTGTGCAAGCTTCTTCATCTCCCAGTACTTACTGCAACCTACATCCTTCTGAATCTGCTTAGTGTATTCATCTCTTGGTCTCCCTCTACGATTTTTACCCTCCACGCTGTCCTACAGTGCTAAATTTGTGATCCCCTGATGCCCCAAAACATGTCCTACCAACCGGTCTCTTCTTCTTGTCCAGTTGTGCCACAAACTCCTCTTCTCCCTAAATGCTTAAATGATTTCCAATGGTTTACTATTTCCTGCATTCCCAAGCGATGCAGGAAATAGTAGCCCATTGGAAATCATTTAAGCAAGCATCTCATTATATTGTCATTACTTTCGGCTTTGGAAACGATAGAGGGAAGCGATTTACCTACACCTAAAGAAGCCTAATTTTGATGACGACAGAACAATGCGCTAGACGAGAAATTGGACCTCTTTAAGCTGTTCAATCCAGTCAGTGTTGAAATCACAAGCAACAAAGTCTTCATCCTAGACGGTAGGTTCCTCTTATACTGTGTTGTGTGGAATACTGATGAAGTGTTTTCCTCGGTCATCGAAAAATACATTAACTACGTCAAAAATATACTTTGGTTCCAAATGCAATATAGTGTTCGTTGGCTTGCCTGAGGACGGAGCTGAGAAAAGCATAAAATCTGCTGAAAAGTCTCGAAGAGCATGCACTATGTCATCCGCTTCTGTTTATTTGATGAGACAATGTCATCAACTATATCAAAAGAAAGTTTCTTATTAAATGAATTTAATAAGAAACGTCGTATCTTAGTGTTGACAGAAAAATTATGTGGCGAAGGGTATAAGGTCAAGCAGGCCATTTAGGATGCAGACTCCTTCATTGTTGGCACAGCCGCAGAAAAGGCGACACAGGGAGGCATCGTCTTCATTGTTGGGGAAGATGCAGATTTGCTGGTCCCGCTGACTGACCGCATAGCTAGTAGTAGTGAACAGAAAGGACCTGGAAAGGACCTGTCACCAATATCTTTCTTAAGAAACATGGAAAGGGCAAGAAAGGCACATCCATTTATTCCTCCAACAGTACTAAACTCTCAGAAATCAAGAAAGATGTGTTATTTCTTCACACCTTCATTGACTGTGACACCACCTCTACATTCTTTTCGACAGGACAAACTAAAATTTATAAACACTTTCCAAAAGAACGCGATCTCTTCCTTGATTCTACGTAAATCGACGATGAGATTGACATCGCCGAGGAATTAATATTTAATACGTCGCCTCAGACTTCATGGATCTGAACGTCACTCCTGTTAAGGTAGCTGAGGCAGGAGTGAAGTTCATTGTGTGTTTGTACACGAGTAGCAGCTCCAAATCTTTGCATAAAATTCGTATCCAACTGTTCCAGAGAGTTACAACGAAAAACAATATCTTCAGTTTGGCTTCTTTGCCTCCCACCGAAGCCGCCACTCGCCAGCACTCCCTCAGGTTCTACTTGCAGGTCCAGATCTGAAGGAACAATCAGCTGTATGCACTGAAATGATGCTGGAAGACTACAAAAAACGGCCTGATTGCAACCACTCAGCCACCAATGCGCCAGGAACTGCTCAACACAATATCCTGCACGTGCAATAAGGGATGTTAAGCAACTTGTTCCTGCAGGAAAGTGTTCATAGAGTGCTCTGCTACATGCAGCAATTGCTAATTTGTCTAACAGAAGACAATATCTTCCTTGATTCGACGTAAATCGATGATGAGATAGACATCGTCGAGGAAATAATCGATTTTCATCCCATGCCAGAAGAAGATAAAGATTTGGACGACGCAGAAGCACACACACAAAAAAAAAACAGAAATAAATTGTAAGTAAATGTAAATACAGAACAGTACATCAGTAACATAAAGAATACTTGTAAAAAAATTATCTCTCGTCTGTTCTATATTATAAATAAGTATATTTCCATTAATAAAACCTTTCATTTGATGTGTTGTCCTTTTTCATTTTTAAATCAGATTATTACGATTTTGAATTGACATGGTAATTAATTCGTATTAATACATAGAGCATCTAAGTAAGTACATACCTAACTAAATTGTCTTTAAATTTGAATATTTGGACGAATGTGGATGATATGGGGTTCAAAAGTAATTGGACTTCGCAAAAATGTCTCAGCAAGATTTTAGTGCTGCAAATACTTTCACGATTTTATTGGTATCTATGCACAGGAATGAGGAAATTTTAAAAATTGGGAACTCTTTTCACGCAGAATTTAATGCTCTATAACTCTGATGCGTGATATTTTTCATTTAGAGTAGTCGTGTCCGAGTTTCAGCCGTTGGCACATGAGCATAACTCACATTTCCACGAAGTTGGTAAAAAATGCCTTTTTTTGACGCTCGACTGTGACTAAACGGCTGAACTGATTTTAAATTTAATTAAATCATTTCAGGCGAAATTTTAGCTCTTTAATTTAGGTACTGGCAAATTTTCTGTAGGATAAAATGTCAAAAAAATTTCGTTGTTTTTTGGCCCTCAATAAGTTTAGTGGAAGGCAGAAACCGTCACATACCGTTACAGGTTTTATTTGGGACGCCTAACATCGATGAAAATTATTCCCAGCTAGTACATACGTTTTAGGCAGCAGAAGTCCTATTTTCCTAACTGAAATGGTCATTCGCCACCTCAAATCTGAAACTAATGACAATACTATAAGGTGCTAGCTTAAATGGTTGCCGCCGGCCTTGGTGGCCGAGTGGTTCTAGGCGCTACAGTCTGGAACCGCGCGACCGCTGCGGTTGCAGGTTCGAATCCTGCCTCGGGCATGGGTGTTTGTGATGTCCTTAGGTTAGTTAGGTTTAAGTAGTTCTAAGTTCTAGGGGACTGATGACCCCAGAAGTTAAGTCCCATAGTGCTCAGAGCCATTTGAACCATTTTTAAATGTTTGCCAGTGGGTTACTATTTACCATTGCTGGAAAGATCTTGACAGTTTACGGCCAATCCGCATCATACGAGCAAAATACAGTTCCGTTCCGAAATTCACTAGCGCCAATCCAATCAAGTATTTTACCAACTGACAAGGGGAAGGCCTCAGACACGGCCAACCGATTCGGCTCAAATTTGGCAGGTGGCTAGTGTACAACCGAAAACGAAGGAATCTACGATATTTTGGGTCAACACCCCCGCAATTTTGAGAAAATCACCCCTAAAAGTTATGGCGAGCAGTCGACTCAAAATTGGAGGGATCGATAGATAATCGTAAATGGAGCATTTTTCATCATCAGGTATGGGGTCCACAAACGCAAACTTTTCCAGAAATCGAGGAAAGAAACTTTTCTAGCTGCCGCTTCTGTACCCACAGCGCTGATAGCTCAACGGCCAAATTAACTGGCTGGGAATTGGAGAACTCGGGGTTCGAATCTCTAAGAAACCTAGCGGATGTTATTCTTTTCGTTGGTATTTTTCCATATCTCAATTGACAGGGATAGGAGGGTTAAAAAGGTAAGTAAATCAATAAGGAATGATAATAATAAGGTAGGCGAACTAATTTCCCGAACGCCGTGAGTTAGTGAAGTATTACACTTTTCAGCCTTGTCACGTGAAAACAACTCCGAGTAAGAGTGCTGCGAATTCCTCACGGGAGATCACAGATAGCCAACGGTGCGACGCTTGTTTACAGCGAGGCATGGGATATAATGCACGCGGGGACAGTTCTGTTGTCCCCGTTGCCTCTTCGTCATATTATAGTTGTGAACCTGGAAGAGTGAAGGTATCCAGCACGAGCCTTATAGAAGTCAATCGGAAAGAGTTGTTTTCCGTCATTAGGCTGCCGCGAACCTCACGGATACATGTAGTGATTTTTCCATCGTTAATGTGCCGAATGAAATACGTTTTGTGAATGAATACAGTGTTCTTCCGTGAGTGACATATGACGAGTACTGTATGTAGTTTGTAGTAATTAGCTCGTATATTTATGCCGTAGTAACCAGTTATTGTTTGTTGTGTCATATCTTTCGGGTGTATAATCTGAATAATGGAAGATGTACAGCCTTCGACTAGCGCTGTAATATATAGTTGGGAGCCTGTCACAGACGATGGCAGGAGGGGAGTTACAGACGCTGTGTTTTGGTTTGTAAAAGTGTTGCAAGACAGATGCATTATCAATGCACTACCGGAAGCAGGCAGTTCCGTTTCTCGGCGTTCTAGGTTGATAGGAGCTGCTATCGTCAAGCAATTTTTGGAGCTGACGAACGAAATGACTTTTGTTGATACTGAAGTACTATACCATGAAGACGGAGCAGAAGGTGATTAAGTGGAAGATATACCGACTAGTGAACCGCAAAATAGTCATAACACTTTGGAAACCTCCACGTCACTGGGAATATGTGCTTCATCTGTACCCGATGCGTATTACGAACCGGTTATTAAACGATTGAACTACGGCGTTATACCCCTTGAAGTAAAAGTAAAGGAGGTAGCGGTAGCCAGGAATCATTCAAATTGGAACTTACAAACACTGTAAAAGAATGGAGCAACAACAGCCCTGAAAAGGAAGAAGGATTTGAAACTGTGGGAAAGTGATATCGTTAAAGGAGGGACAAGATACGACAAATACCAGGCGATAAATAAGTGGACATACGACCGATTTGTCGACTCTCGCTGTCGTAACGAGAATGTAACAACGAGAATAGTTCAGAAGTGGGCTGCAGGTGCAGCGCTTCAGTATACGGTCAACAAGGATTTTACGTTTGCTGCATCATTATCTTGGGCAAGAAATTTCAATTCGGAGTATAAAATTCGTCAACGGCACGTCACTAAATACGTCTCTCATAAGGAGGTACAAAATATAGAATATATACAGAAAGTGGCGGCTCTTTTCAGCACGCAAACGGCGTCACTTATGACCGGATTTAATCGTGATTACGTGATCAATACCAATCAAACAGGATGCGCCTATCGGGTGAACATTCGACGCACGTTATCTCATAAGGGAGAAAAACCAATCCTTGTCGTAGTTTGTAGTAAAAACAAACTAACACATTCGTACACGGCGCCATATACCATCACAGCCTATGGAAAATGTTGCCTAAGGTTTTCCTGTGTTTACAAGAAACGAATGTTATAGAAGAGGTCAATCGTTTAACCGACTCGTTGAAAAATGTTTGCGTTACCTGCTCCAAATCCGGGAAACTGAGGAATGCGATTTACAGAACATATCTTGAGAATGTTTTAAAACCATACGTTTCTGATATCAAGTTTTGCCTAATATTGGATTCCTGGAGTGGACAAGTTAATACTACAATATATGACACAATGTTTATAGATGGCGAGGGTCAGCCGACGTGCTCAGTAAAAGTAATACCGCCAAACTGCACACCTATGTGCCAGCCGTGTGATGTTTATTTCGATCGCCAGCTTAAAAACTTTATTTCCAGGCTTCAGAATTGCAGTGTGCTTCTGGAAACCCAGCGGGAATTGTACAACCGCACGGATGCAATAACTATTCACAGCATAATTTATAACCAACTTTCAGCACCGATTTTTCAGGCAATGACATCGTATGCGTGGTACGCATCAAAATTAATTCCCGAAAAAGACATATTTTTAAATGTAAACCAAGTTTGTTTCCCGCCGACTCTTCGGAAGGAACAGTAGCGCTATCGAAAGATTGCTTTCTTTAGATGTTCTTGGTGCCGTGAGTAAATTTGTTTCGAATGTTTATATGACATGTACCATCTTTCTAGTTGTTCGAAGAAAAGTGAGGAGACGTAGCCGTGACTGGAAGAGCCATTGTAAAGTAACCTGGAGTAACATTTCAGTTGTTTACTGCCCCAAGATGTTTGAGAAATTTATTTGCCTACCTTATTATTATCATTCCTTATTGATTTAGTTACCTTATTAACACTCCTATCCCAACCAATTGAGGTATGGAAAAATACAAACGAAAAGAATAACGTCGGCTAGTTTTCTTCAAGATTCGAACCCAGGTTCTCCGATTCCCAGCCAGTTACCTTTGCCCTTGCGCTACCTTTCCCTCTGACCGAACACGCTGAGCTACCGTGCCGGCGCCATCGGTTCTGTCGGCGAAAAGTGTTTACCATGTGGGTACAGAAGCGGCAGTTGTAAAAGTTTCTTACCTCGATTTCTAGAAAAGTATGCGTTTTCTGACCCCATACCTCATGATGAAAAATGCTGTATTTACAATTATCTATCGATCTCGCCAATTTTGAATCGATTGCTCGTCATAACCTCTACGGATGATTTTCTCCAAAACGCAGGGGCGTTGGCCCAAAATATCTTAGATTCTTTCGTTTTAGGTTGTACACAAGCGACCTGCCAAATTTGAGCCGAATCGGTTGGCCGTGTCTGAGGCCTTCCCCTTGTGAGTCACTGCCGCTCAACTGAAGCCACCAGTCAACCCTCTACACAGCCAGTGCTTCAAACTATCGTCGTAGTGTGTGCCAGTTCTTCAAATAAACACAGAAAACACTCAGTGCTGTCAGCGTGTGCCATATAAAAAAAAAAAAAAAACCTCAGGTACCTCAGAGTTTGCCAAACAGGAACAATAGTCAAAATAAATTTAACAGTTCCGGTCAATACTTCACCCTAATTCGACTCACTTATCAACAATAAATGCTTGAGCTCAGTAAAGCTTTCTCAATGAAATGTTGCTGATCATCCATTACATTATAAACGCTCGCTCTTTACATCATTGTTTAGCCAGTTCTCCCTCTCTAGCACGTCAATTATTAATAATGGGAACCAACTAGGCAGTAATTGATCGGCAGAAACTCGTGGAGCTAAACAAACCAAATGATCGTCACTCCTTGTAATCGACGCAAATATGTTTTCGACTATACCTGTAATCACTCTCACCAAACTCTATTACTACTCCAAGTTCCACCACTCCGCTGCTACTATCCGCCCAAAGGGTAACTGCGACTGTCTGTTCGATACCCCCACTGAGAAGCGACCACAAAACCCGTGGGTTAAACCATTTTAGAATCACTTACTCAAACAAACGTACCGCGCTACCATTAGTTTCAACAGTTAAATCATTATTTCAATTGGGCGTCCTATCTTCTTCTCGTGGCCGGCTTCCGCGTTCTGTAACATCTTTAGCGCTCAAACTGCTGTTGCCGTCGGCCACCGATTCTGGTATCACCTTTGCCGCTCGATTCCCTGTCCATGTAGGTCACCGCTTCTGCATATGTACTCTACGACACATTTAAAGCATAATATTTAAACAAATACACATAATAACAGACGATAATAACTCATATTTAAACAAATAGACATAATAACAGACACAATAACTCGACAGATGCCATGGTAAATTATCCGCCCCGATAGCTGAGTGATCAGCGTGAGGGATTGCCATCCTACTGGCCCGGGTTCGATTTCCGACTGGCTCGGGGATTTTCTCCCCTCAAGGATTTGGTGTTGTGTTGTCTTCATCATCATTCCATCCCCATTCGTCACGCAGGTCGCCCAATGTGGCGTCGAATGTAATGAGACCTGCACCAAGGCGGCCGGACCTACCCCGTAAGGGGCCTCCCGGCCAATGACGCCAAACGTTCATTTCCATTTCCATCGTAAATTCAGCTTCTGCCTCGGAAGTTAAGACGATGGTACTAAAGTGATGACAACTAAAACACACCAAATCTTCCCTTGACGCGTAACTAGATCTCCCCGAGAATCGGAGAAGGTTCTGGTCTTACGTAAAGTCGCTGAGTGCGTCGAAGGCTTCTATCCAGCGATTCCTGACCATTCTGACGTGTAATTAGAAGATAGCAAAAGGAAGTGCGAAGTTTTAAATTCGCGATTAAGAAATCGTTCCTGCAGGAAGATCGTACAAACATACCGTCATTTGACTGTCGCTCTTCCATATGGAGGCGTCCCTGAAGTAGAGAAGCAAGTGAAAGAGTTGAAAACAAATAAGTCACTAGGCTAGGACGGAACCTCTATTCAGTTTAAAAGACAGTACTCTACAATATTGGCCCTTTACTTAGCGATCATTTGTGGCCAATCATTCGTCTACAGATCAGCACGGATTTATAAAGCATGTCTCGAGGGAAATTCAGCTTGCCCTTTTCTCATACGATATCCTGCGGACCACAGATGAAAGGCAACAGGCGGATTCCGTATTTCTAGATTTCGGAAAAGCGTTTTTAACACGATGCCCCACAGCAGACTGTTAACGAAGTTACGAGTATCCGGAGTAGATCCCCACACATGTGAGTGGCTCAAAGACTTCTTTAGTTATAGAGCGCAGTACGTCGTCCTCGACACCGAGTGTTCATCAGACGAGGCTGTCGTCAGGAGTTCCCCAGGAAAGGGTGACAGGATAGCTGTTAGTCTCTGTGAACATGAATAATCTGACATACTTGGTGAACAGCAATTTACGGCTGTTTGCTGACGACGCTGTGGTGTGCGGGAAGGTGTCGTCATTCAGTGACTGCAGGAGGTGTGATGAAGAGCAGCTTGCTCTAAATGTAGGAAAATGGAAGTTAGTGCAGATGAGAAAGGAAAACATCCCTTTAACGTTCAAACACAGCTGCCTGACACAGTCACGTTGATTAACGTTGCAAAGCCATATGAAATACAATGAGCACGTCAGTTTGGTAATACAAAAGGCGACTGCTCGACTACATTCTATTTGGAGAATTTTTGGAAAATGCAGCTCACCTACAAAGTAGACCGCGTATAGAACATTAGTGCCATCCATTATTGAGCACTACTCGAGTTTTTGTTATCCACACCAGGTGGATTCAGATAAATTTAAGTTTCTTCGATTCACCTAGTGATTACAGTTACCACCAACTTAATTTTTACAATCACTTATGTAGAAAGTATTATAAGGAAAGCGAATCAAAGGCAGCGTTTTATTGGCTGAACAGTTAGAAGGTACAACAAATCTACTAAAGAGACTGCCTACACTGCGCTTATCAGTACTCTTCTGGGGTATTGCTGAGCAATATGGGATCCTTATCTGATAGGATTGACAGAGCACATCGAAAAGTTCAGAGAAGGACATCACATTCTGTATTGTCCTGAAACACTGAAGAATAACACAGATATAATCTACATCTACATCGATACTCTGCAAATCACATTCAAGTGTCTGGCAGGGGGTTCATCGAACCGCCTTCACAATTCTCTATTATTCCAATCTCGTATAGACCGCGGAAAGAATGAACACCTATATCTTTCCGTACGAGCTCTGATTTCCCTTATTTTATCGTGGTGATCGGTCCTCCCTATGTAGGTCGGTATCAACAAAATATTTTCGCATTCGGAGGAGAAAGTTGGTGATTGAAATTTCGTGAAAAGATTCCGTCGCAACGAAAAACGCCTTTCTTTTAATGATTACCAGTCCCCATCCTGTATCATTCTTGCGATACTCTCTCCCATATTTCGCGATAATACAAAACGTGCTGCCTTTATTTGAACTTTTTCGATGTACTCCTCAGTCCTATCTGGTAAGGATCCCACACCACGCAGCATTATTCTAAAATAGGATGGACAAGCGTAGTGTAGGCAGTCTCCTTAGTAGGTCTGTTACATTTTCTAAGTGTCTTGCCAATAAAACGCAGTATTTGGTTAGCCTTCCCCACTATATTTTCTATGTGTTCCTTCCAATTTAAGTTGTTCATGCCTGTAATACCTAGGTGTTTAGTTGAATTTA
Source organism: Schistocerca nitens (assembly GCF_023898315.1). Classification (NCBI taxonomy): domain Eukaryota; kingdom Metazoa; phylum Arthropoda; class Insecta; order Orthoptera; family Acrididae; genus Schistocerca; species Schistocerca nitens. The sequence continues at coordinate 604,692,120 of NC_064618.1, forward strand.
CGGCTTTTAAATTAGACTGATTTATTGTGTAACCGAAGTTTAACGAGTTCCTTTTAGCACTCATGTGGATGACCTCACACTTATCTTTAATTAGGACCAACTGCCACTTTTCGCACCATTCAGATATATTTTCTAAATCGTTTTGCAGTTTGTTTTGATCTTCTGATGACTTCATTAGTCGTGAAACGACTGCATCATCTGCAAACAACCGAAGACGGCTGCTCAGATTGTCTCCAAAATCGTTTGTATAGATAAGGAACAGCAAAGGGCCTATAACACTACCTTGGGGAACGCTAGAAATCACTCCTGTTGTACTCGATGACTTTCCGTCAATTACTACGAACTGTGACGTCTCTGACAGGACATCACACAACCGAGACGATATTCCTTAAGCACGCAATTTCACTACGACCCGCTTGTATGGTACAGTTTCGAAAACCTTCCGGAAATCCAGAAATACGGAATCGATCTGAAATCCCTTGTCAATAGCGTTCAACACTTCATGTGAATAAACAGCTAGTTGTGTTTCACAGGAACGACGTTTTCTATACCCATGCTGACTGTGTGTCAATAGACTGTTTTCTTCGAGGTAATTCATAATGTTCGAACACAATATATGTTGTAAAATCCTGCTGCATATCGACGTTAACGATATGGGCCTGTAACTTAGTGGATTACTCCTACTACCTTTCCTGAATATTGGTGTGACCTGTGCAACTTTCCAGTCTTTGGGTACGGATCTTTCGTCGAGCGAACGGTTGTATATGATTGTTAAGTATGGAGCTAATGCATCAGCATAATCCGAAAGGAACCTAATTGGTATACAGTCTGGAACAGAAGACTTGCTTTTATTATGGGGTTTAAGTTGCTTCACTATCCTGAGGATGTTTACTTCTACGTTACTCATGTAGGCAGCTCCTCTCGATTCGAATTCTGGAATATTTACTTCGTTTTCTTTTGTGAAAGCATTTCGGAAGGCGGTGTTTAGTAACTCTGCTTTGGCAGCACTGTCTTCGATAGTATCTCCATTGATATCGCACAGAGATGGTTTAGCCACAGCCTGGGGGATGTTTCCAGAATGAGATTTTCACTCTGCAGCGGAGTGTGCGCTGATATGAAACTTCCTGGCAGATTAAAACTGTGTGCCAGACCGAGACTCGAACTCAGGACCTTCGCCTTTCGCGGGCAAGTGCTTTACCAACTGAGCTACCCTAGCACGACTCGCACCCCCTCCTCACAGCTTTACTTCTGCCAGTACCTCGTCTCCTACCTTCCAAAACTTCCACAGTTCTAATCTGCCAGGAAGTTTCATATCAGCGCACACTCCGTGCAGAGTGAAAATCTCATTCAAGGCATTGATTGTTTCTTGCCGCTAACATACTTCACATACGACCAGAATCTCTTTGGATTTTCTGCCATGTTTCGAGACAAAGTTTCGTTGTGAAAACTGTTATAGGCATCTCGCATTTGAAATCCGCGCTAAATTTCGAGCTTCTGTAAAAGATTGCCAATCTTGGGGATTTTGCGTCCGTTTATGTTTGGCATGTTTGTTTCGTTGTTTCTGCAACAGTGTTCTAACCCGTTTTGTGTACCAAGGAGGATCAGATCCGTCGTTCGTTAATTTATTTGGTATAGATCTTTCAATTGCTGCCGATGCTATTTCTTTGAATTTAAGCCACATCTTGTCTACACTAATATTATTAATTTGGAATGAGTGGAGACTGTCTCTTAGGAAGGTGTGAAGTGAATTTTTATCTGATTTTTTTGAATAGGTATATTTTTCGCTTATTTTTCGAGGATTTGGGGATTACAATATTCAATCTCGTTACGACAACGCTGCGTTCACTAATCCCTGAATTCGTTTCGATGCAGGATTATTTGTTGCTAAGAGGTCAAGTGTGTTTTCACAACCGTTAACTATTCGCGTGATCTCATGAGCTAACTGCTCGAAATAATTTTCAGAGAATGCGTTTAGCACAATTTCGGATAATATTTTATGCGTACCTCCGGGATTAAACGTGTTTTCGCCAACATATCGAGGGTATGCAAAGTCACCACCAACTATTATCGTATGAGTCGGGTACGTGTTGGAAATCAAACTCAAGTTTTCTTTGAACCTTTTAGCAACTGTATCATCTGAATTGCGAGGTCAGGAAAAGGATCCAATTATTATTTTATTCCGTTTGCCAACAGTGACCTCTGCCCATAGTAACTCACAGGAAGTAGCTACTTCAATTTCGCGACAAGATAAACTACTTCTGACAGCAACAAACACGCCACCGCAAACCGTGTTTAGCCTAGGTTCTTCGCAAAAATTTCGGCTGAGCTTATATCCGGCTTTAGCCAGCTTTCAGTGCCTGTAACAATTTGAGCATCAGTGCTTTCTATTAGCGCTTGGAGGTCTGGTACTTTCCCAACACAGCTACCACAATTTACAACTGTTATACCAACGGTTCCTGTATCTAAGTTCTTCTTGTGTTCAGCGTGCACCCTTTGTGACTGAAGCCCTTCTTGTGTTTTCCCGAGACCCACCGACACAGGGGGAAATGACTATCATGATAAAATAAGAGAAATCAGAGCTCGCACGGGAAGATTTAGGTGCTCATTTTGTCCGCGTGTTGTTCGAAAGTGGAACGGTAGAGAAATGTTCTGAATGTAGTAGTATGATCCCTCTGCCAAATACTTAAGTGTGAATTACAGAGCAGTGCTGTATGTGTAGATATAGTATAGTGAGCATTACAGTTGTCAAAGTCAAATACTTTGAGTGAGTGGAACAAATTTGCTTCCAAGAAATCAAGAAAAATGCAGTTACTCTCTAACGTTTTTCCTGTCTTGTCTTATACCCAAATACTCGCTAGGTATACCTTCACCCTGTTCACCCTATAGAGCAATTTGATATTGTGCAATGGTTGCACATAAATATGGAAACACCATCATAGATGGAAGCTTCAACATACATGCAGCTGTTAGCCAAACCTGTAGGTTGCGATGTCGTAACTGGGCACGACTGGCAAGTGAGCAATGCCCTTAATACGTTACAAATGTCAGTCGTGGTCAGGACAGAGTTCTGTGATATGTGAGTACGTTATGTCGGAGCTAAGTGACTTCGACCGTGGCTAAACTGCTGTTACTCGTGTAGTGGCTGCCTTCGTAACAAAGAAAACCGAATTGTTTGGTGTTTCAAGAGGCACCGTATCGAAGATTTATATGGATGCAGGGAAAGCGGAAAAACGTCATCCGCTAAGTCACAACACGAGCGAAAGTGTGTGTTGAGTGATAGCGACAATCATTGAAATGAATTGTGACGAAAAATAAGAGGACGGCAGCTGCAAAAGTCACTGCAGAACTGAATGTCGCACTCGCGAACCCTGTCAGCACCAAAACAAATGGAAGGGAAGTCCAGAAGCAGGGATTCGCAGGGGAGCTGGAATTTCAAAACCATTCATGGGTGACGCAAATGCCTGAAACAGGAAAACGTTGTCCCGAAGACATAAAAAAAATGGTTCAAATGGCTCTGAGCACTATGGGACTTAACTTCTGAGGTCATCAGTCCCCTAGAACTTAGAACTACTTAAACCTAACTAACCTAAGGACATCACACACATCCATGCCGCAGGCAGGATTCGCACCTGCGACCGTAGCGGTCGCGCGGTTCCAGACTGAAGCGCCTAGAACCGCTCGGCCACACATGCCGGCGAAGACATAAAACCTTTCCTTTGGAGCAATGGAAGAAAGTCGTTTTGTCAGCTGTCTTGTTTCAACTGTTTCATTTTCTAGCCAAGTTTACGTCTCAACAGTGAAAGACGGTGGGGGTTCGATGATGATTTGGACAGCCATATCGTGGTATTCCCTGAGCACACGGTTACTCTGCGTGATCGCATTACTGCGAAGGATTATTATTTTGGCTGATCACTTCCATTCCAAGGTAAAATGTTCGCCAATGGTGGTGCTCTGTTCCAATCGGCAGGGTGCTGTTCGCAAAGTTCGCATTGTGTAGGACTGGTTATGTGAACACGAGGGTGAACAATGTTACTATTACTAGATCTCAGTATTATTGAGCCTTTGTGATCTGCTTTGAAGAGAAGGGTGCGTAGTCTCTACCTACCACCTCCATCGGTAGTTCAACTTGCCACCATCTTACAGGAAAAACGGTATAAGATTCCCTTGAAAAACACACACCACATGTATTTATCCATTCCGAGACGGTTGGGAGCTGTTTTGAATGCAAACGGGTTTCCTTTGCCATATTAGGCGTGGTAGCGTATTGTTTGTTGGTGTTTTCATATTTTTGTCCTATCTTTATGATACCAAAACAAGTACTTAGCGGCCCAGCGGTGGTGCGCTGCTCGGCAGGGGACCTGCGCTTCGTGAAGCCGCAGGGGGTGGCCGGCGACGACAGCTCCAAGTTCCTGGACGGCGTGCTGGACTGCTCGCACTGCCTGCCCACGTGCCGCAGCTACTCGTACGTGCAGGAGGTGCGCTACGAGAGCATTACGCCACGCACGCCCTTCCAGGGCTACATCGACGTCCACTATGCAGATGTCAGCGCCGTCAAGTACGGCGTCGATCTCGCCTTCGACTCCATGACTCTCATAGGTAAGGACTCGGGTATGAAGAAATCCACAGCTAAAGTTCACTTTGAAACAGTGGCATTCTTGATCGAACTTAACCGGACGACAACACACAACATAGTTCTACGCACAGAATGGTACGGTATAGGTACAGATATTGTGATCTAAGATACCTTAGAACATACCAACTTCATTGTGTTGGTTGTTTTTTTTTTCTCTTGACTTAACAGTCTTCCTGCAAACACATTACATAATTTGCTATCTGATGTTTTCTGCATGGTCGTACCTGCGTCACTTAGCTGATTACGCCTGTCTGTATAGACTTTTCATTTTGTGTCCATGTATCTACAATTCGGCATCTGACCTTCTGACCAGGGGAAAATAAACATTAATGGCTTGCTTTTTCCACAAGTGCCTGGAGGTACCAACCAACCCAAAAACATATTACTCATAATAGCTATAATTATTAATCTGTAAATGAAGTAAATGCTGATTTAATGTTATTCCGTATATTGTCCTCAGTTGCCAAGTAAAAATATCTCCACTTATACCCGTAACACACTGTATAGCTCCGTCACGTACTACATGAAAGGAGGCGGTGATTACACGTTTCACGGCAGCCGCAGGGGTACAACAGTCAGCAGTAAAACCTCCAATACTATACACGATCTGTACATCTATACAGCTAATATTCCTACTCCTCGATGGTGGAATTAAGGAGTAGCCTTATATGCACCCCAACATGCAGTGTCACTACTACATAAGCAGGCTGGAATTTTGGCTAAGCAAGTGGTAACACCTAACAATACATAAAGCCATTCACTTAATTTTCAACTTTCTTCTGCAGCAACACATTTCAAACGCATCAGTTCCCTTCTCCTCCGGTTTTCCGACAGTCCCTGTTCACTGAGGCGTATGTTTCATACCAAAAGAGTTCTCTTGCCCAGGAATAACCTCTTTGCCTGTGCCTATCTATATTTTAGCCGTCCTTGCTTAGTCCCTAATGTATTATTTTGGTTCCAAAGTAGCACAGTTCCTCAACTTCGCCCACTTCGTAATCTCCAATTTTTGTGTTAAGGCCATCAGTAACCTCATACTACTATTTCTTATTACACTACTGGCCATTAAAATTGCTACACCACAAAGATGAAGTGCTACAGACAGGAAGAAGATGCTGTGATATGCAAATGATTAGCTTTTCAGACCATTCACACAAGATTGGCGCCGGTGGCGACACCTACAACGTGCTGACAGGAGGAAAGTTTCCAACCGATTTCTCATACACAAACAGCAGTTGACCGGCGTTGCCTGGTGAAACGTTGTTGTGATGCCTCGTGTAAGGAGGAGAAATGCGTACCATCACATTTCCGACTTTGATAAAGGTCGGATTGTAGCCTATCGCGATTGCGGTTTATCGTATCGCGACATTGCTGCTCGCGTTGGTCGAGATCCAATGACTGTAAGCAGAATATGGAATCGGTGGGTTCAGGAGGGTAATACGGAACATCGTGCTGGATCCCAAAGGCCTCATATCACTAGCAGTCGAGATGACAGGTAATTATCCGCATGGCTGCGGTTACCCTTGACGCTGCATCACAGACGCGCCTGCGATTGTGTGCTCAACGACGAACCTGGGTGCACGAATGGCAAAACGTCATTTTTTCGGATGAATCCAGGTTCTGTTTACAGCATCATGATGGTCGCATCCGCGTTTGGCGACATCGCGGGGAACGCACATTGGAAGCCTGTATTCGTCATCGCCATACAGGCGTATCAACCGGCGTGATGGTATGGGATGCCATAGGTTACACGTCTCGGTCACCTCTTGTTCGCATTGACGGCATTTTGAACAGTGGACGTTACATTTGAGATGTGTTACGACCCGTGGCTCTACCCTTCATTCGATCCCAGCGAAACCCTACATATCAGCAGGATAATGCACGACCGCATGTTGCTGGTCCTTACGGGCCTTTTTGGACACAGAAAATGTTCGACTGCTGGCCGAGCAACTGGTGGCCGAGCAACTGGCTCGTCACAATACGCCAGTCACTACTGTTGATGAACTGTGGTATCGTGTTGAAGCTGCATGGGTAGCTGTACCTGTACAGGCCATCCAAGCTCTGTTTGACTCAAAGCCCAGGCGTATCAAGGCCGTCAATACGGCCAGAGGTGGTTGTTCTGGTTACTGATTTCTCAGTATCTATGCACCCGAATTGCGTGAAAATGTAATCACATATCAGTTCTAGTATAATATATTCCTCCAACGAATACCCGTTTATCATCTGCATTTCTTCTTCTTGTAGCAATTTTAATGACCAGTAGTGTACTTTCGTCTTTCTTCGATTAACTCTCAATTGAGTAGACTATTTTTCCAGTTAAAACTGTCCCATAATTCGTCTTAACTTTCACTGAGGCTACCACTGTCGTCACTGAATGTTATCAACGATATCCCTCCGTCCTGGGTTTTAATCTCGCTCTTGAACGTTTCTCTTATTTCTACAACTGCTTCTTCGATGTATAGATTGAAGAGTAAGGGTGAAAGATTACTGCCTAGTCTTTCACCTTATTTTATTCGAGCGCTTCCTTCTCGGTTTTCCTTTCTTATTGTTCCCTTTTATTTTACACTGTCGAACGCGTTTTCCGTGTCGAAAAACCATATGAACATTTCTTGGTTTTTCTTCGCTCATGCGCAACGTCAGAACTGTCGTTCTGGTGCCTTTACCTTTCCCGAAGCTAAATTGATCGTCATCTAACAGACTCTCGGTATTATTTTCCATTCTTCTGTATATTACTCTTCTCATTAACTTGGATGCATGAGGTGTTAAGTTGATTGCGCGATAGTTCTCGCATTTATCTGCCCTTGCTACCTTCGGAACTGGATGGATGATATTTTTCAGAAACTCTGATAGTATGTCTCCATACTCTTAAATTCTACAAACGAACGTGAACAGTCGCTTGGTTGCCATCTCCACGAATTATTTCAGAGTTTCCGAAGGAATGTTATCCACCCCTTCTGCCTTATTTGACCGCAAGTATTCCAAAGCTCTATTATACTCTAACTAATACTAGAACCCCTATGTCTGACATTTCTACTATTACGTCATCGAACAAACACTCCCTAACGCACAGACCTTCAATGTAGTCTTTCCACATATCCGATCTTATCTTTGCGCTTAATAGTGAAATTCTCCATTGCATTCTTAACGCATTTAACGCGTTTCAGCGGAGGCTGTTTTAACTTTTGCGTACACCGAATTCTTTCTTCCGATGATCATTTGTTTTTCGATTTCTTCACTTTTTCCCTGCAGCCATTTCTGGTTGGATTCCCTGCACTTCCTACTTATTTCATTCCTAAGTTACATATATTTCTGAATTCCTGATTTTCCTTCATATTCCATACTTCCTTCTTTCGTCGATCACCTGAAGTATTTCTTCTGTTACCCAAAATGCCTTCTGTCTGTCAAACTTCCGCGATTGAATTTTTTAGAGATGTCCACTCCTTTTCAACTGAACTCTCTACTGTGGTACTCATTATCGCTGCATCTGTAACCCCAGAGACGGCAGTACTTTCGCATCCCACTTCTTTGTACACTGATTCTTCCGAACGAGTCTTTTAAATTTAGCCCACTCTTCATTATTAATAAATTGTCATTCGAGTCTACATCGGCTCCTGGGTACGTCTTACTTTCCAGCGTCGGAAGCTCTCTCTGATCATGATGTAAACCATCTGGTATTTTCTAATATCTCCAGGCCTCTTTCTAGTATACCTTCTCCTCTTCCGTCTTTGAACAGTGGTTTCGGTGTTACTAGCTGAATGTGACCACAAAAAATTCTTATTACCAACCCCATATTCTCCCGTAATCCTTTCTTTCATTTCTTTCCCTACTACCGCGCTCCATTCCCCTATGATTATTAGATCTTCATCTCCATTTACACACTGTATTACCCGCTCAATACCCTCAAATATTTTCTCTATCTCTTCATCTTTTGCTTGCGACGTTGGCATGTTTGCATGAACTGTTGTTGTCGGCGTTGGTTTGCTGTCGATTGTGATGAGAACAAACCAATCACAGTACCTGGCTCTCTGTGCCACCTTCCTGTTCATAACTAATCCTACTCCAATTAAACCATTTTCTGCTGCCGTTGACATTACCCTATAGTCGTCTGACCAGAAATCCTTTTCTTCCATCCATTTTACTTCACCGACCACCACTATATCTAAAGTTAGCCTTAACATTTCCATTTTCAGATTTTCCATCTTCCCTACCACGTTCAGACTTCTGATATCCCACGCCCCGATTCACATAATGTTATCCTTTCGTTGGTTACTCCATCTTCGTCTCGTGGTCACTTCTGCCATGGCATTCCCCTCCCGGAGATCCAAACGACGGACTAATCCGGAATCTTTTGTCAGTGGAGAGCTCATCGTGATACTTTTTCAGATACAGGCCACATGTCCTTGCAAATGCTCTATGTGTCTCAAATTCAGTGGTTTCTATTGCTTATAGTCCTCATGCTGTAGATCACTACTGATTAATCCACCTTTTAGGGGCCCTTTCCCATGCTAAGGAAAAAAGGATACTCTGAAACTTTCTTCGTGTCTCCACCTTCTTTGACAAGGCCGTTCGTAGGATGAGGGTGAAACCTTATACCGGTAGCGTTCGATCCCCATAGATACTGAATTTTATTCAAAGTTTCAACCACGAAAGAGGCTAGATGCGAACCCAGAACCCAGTAAGTTTTGATTGCTACTCTAGTACGCTACCTCCAGACTACGTGTCATCCACTTATATTAACTGTTAGTCTGGTAGAAAAACGGAAGGAAAAAGTATGGGAAAGCTGAGAATAGACCAACAAGTGTACTTTCCAAAGGGTCAATGGACGATCTAGATGAAACTTGGCGGGTACGTAAAGGAAGCGAAATAATGCAATACGTATTTTTTTGTTTGTGCCAAATTTCACATTTAAGACGTAAAAAAAAACAGTCCAAAAGTAATGTGGCGTACTAGGTTTAAAGCGAATAGCTACTAAACCGTAAAATATAACCAATAAGTTTCATGTAAAAGTTAAAATATAACTAACGTTCTCGAAAACAGTCATTTGAAAAAATACTGAAAATTTGCAAATCACCCCAACACTATTAATAGATTTTGCGAAATGTAAACTTTTGTTACAACATAAAGAAGCTTTCACGTCACATACAGCCATATGTAAAAAGGTTTGTATCTGTAACAACATTTCTGGAAAATAAGTTGACCAGAATGTCCTGTCGGAGAACGTGCAACAGCCCTAATTAAAGTACCTAAATGTTCATTATTATTCTAGTTATTTGTTGTACGTTTATTGAAAACAATAAACAACACATTATTATAATAGAAAATCGTTACAATAATGATAATCTGTGAACAAATGCTTAAAACTTAAGGTTTTTGTACAGCGTGCACACAAAATGAATAACTTTTCTTCACATAGTACACACGATAGACAAGACAACAAAAACCAAAATCCAGTAGGTGTCGCAAATTGTGGCGAGCGATCCTTTCAATATCCTGATTTGTACCATTCCTATTTCAGTATACTGGAAAATACCTCAGCAAAGAGAATTGACTATGTACTAATGACTGAATCTTGATTATGTTGTTTCTGAAGTGCAGATTGACATTATAATTATACAGCAGAACTAGATCTGAAAATCTTCTCACACAGTTCTTCCAATATCGAAAACTGTATACGTCCAACGGCTATATCTACCCCGTCGAGCCTTTTGGAATCACCAGATGAACCAGTTCCTTGTCCTCAGGTATGACACTCAAAACAGTTCTGTCACATTGACTCCCCCAGGAATCTATCAAGAAAACAGATTTTTCTCCCGTAAAGGCAGAGAAAACTTCCGTCAGCTATCGTCTGACTTGGTCAGGCGTTAGTTCCCCAGATTTCGATGCGGTCAAATCATCATTGGGGTTCAAAAAGAGATTCTTTAATTCTAGTTCCAAACTCTCCATTAGTTTCTTTTAAAACTATGAAAAGAGAGGTAAGCAGTTCGCCAGCTAATGAAACTGTAGGCTGAATCATGCAACTATGAGTAATTGGTGAAAATGACTGCACCATGGATTCAGTTTTCTTTGCACCCTTTTGGAACAATGTACGTCCAGGGTGCAACTCCAGGTTGAATCCGTTCTCACCAGTGTAGTACATATTTTCAGCCCCTAAAACGCTGACGTGCTTCTTAACTTGCACTACAAATCGTAAAATGACACTGTCGAGATAATTTTTATCGTTTGCACGGTCCATTCATAAACTTTGTTATTTTTCGAGATACAGTTCCGTGTGCCTTTTTAAAATTCAGTAGGCATTTGGGGATTGCCTTGAAATTATGTAACTTAATTTCCCTGCTCATTTGCAAGACCCACTTTTAGAGGTCTGTATCGTGGATAACCAGTCGATAATCCATTGACTCTAGTACTTATTGTAAAGTCCAGCAATGTATCACGTTCATCGATGTTCTACTGGCATAACTTTGCTATGATTGTACTGCACGGATGAAAGCAACCTTTTCCCTTTCCTTCCGTTTTTCCAAAATTTAATAGCAAATTTCTTGTATTAGAAATTTAATTCGTTTTCTGAAGAAAGGACATTTCCTGGGATGAGGGCCTCCTCATGTGCTTCGATACACACCCATCGTCAATCATTGCTATGTCATAGAGCTTCGAGTCATCAAACCACAGCCCCTTGTCTTGTTCCATAATGTCGAGTATCCACCCATGCTGCCACAAATCGATGCTACAATGATGTCTTTCAATTCCACTTCCTGCGAACTGATAGAACTCTCAGGAAATTCCATACTGCTGAAATTATTATTTAGTATTCGGCATATATTAACTGTGTTAACAGTTGGCATCTTCCCTATTTGTAAACATATGTATTTTATACGCAATACAAAGTCTCACGTAAGTTCGGCGATAAGTATGTTCAACGCCACAGGCTCGATGAATACTGACAACTACAGGCAATCCGAAGAAATAATCGAAGAGACGTCCGTGTTGATGGCCACCACGTCCAGAAATCCGTCTGGACTCGCATTCGGAAGGACGACGGTTCAATCCCGCGTCCGGCCATCCTGGTTTAGGTTTTCCGTGATTTCCCTAAATCGCTCCAGGCAAATGCCGGGATGGTTCCTCTGAAAGGGCACGGCCGACTTCCTTCCCCATCCTTCCCTAATCCGATGAGACTGATGACCACGCTGTCTGGTCTCCTTCCCCAAACCAACCAACTAACCAACCAGAAATCCGTAGAATGAGTAGTACTGCGAAGCGCTTTCCGTGAGAGACAGGTCCTGAAGAGTATAGCGAGGTCCAGAGGTCGTCCAGCGATGTAGAGTTCCGTAGTAGTAGCAAGACTGCTGCACACCTGTATGTAACCTGAGTCACCAATGAGAAGACATCAGCACAAGCAGCAAGCAGCAGATTTGCGATGTGGTCTATGGTATCGCCAACTAGCGGTACAGTCTAGTACCCGATGAGCTATTAGTTGGCGAACCTCAGTAGACTGCACCCGCAAACTGCAGCATCTCTGGGCTACGGCAAGCGAGAAGTGGTACCGGATAATGCCAGGCCCTGGAGCTGGTGACAGGGTATGTTATCATATCTTGTAATCCTTTTATAATCTTCAAGTAAAGGTCTTGGAACCAGCTATTAACCTACGAAACAAGTCCTGGGATCACTGTCGTTGTGTCATGAGGAACTTGTCGCAGCGACTGTTTTGGGCGGATAGCGCGTCAAATGGTTCAAATGGCTCTGAGCACTATGGGACTTAACATCTGAGGTCATCAGTCCCCTAGAACTTAGAACTACTTAAACCGAACTAACCTAAGGACATCACACACGTCCATGTCCGAGGCAGGATTCGAACCTGCGACCGTAGCAGTCACGCCGTTCCAGACTGAAGCGCCTAGAACCGCTCGGCCACCGCGGCCGGCTGATAGCGCGTCGAACAGTGGGTACTCGAACGCATCGTCCCTACAAACAGACGTTCGCTAACGGTACGTACGTTGTTTGACTGTTTGTGAGATGTTCGCATCGAGAGCCAACGGAGATACACCGCGAACAGAACTTCATTTGCACGATTCAGCCGTCACTTCCTAGCTGTGAAATTGATTATCCCCATTTTCATAGTTTTAAAGGAAACCAATGGAGAGCGTCGAATGAGAATTCGAGAATCTCTTTATGAAGCATCGAAAACTGGAAAGCTAATGTCTGACCAAGTCAAATGAGATTTGACAGACTTTTTCTTTCCCAGCGCTGGAGAAAATTCTTCATTTTATGTGTATGGTATAAAAAAGATACGGTGTAAGCATTTCTTTATTGATTACCGTTATTGTAACAATTTAGCACCATAATAACCGGTTACTTATTTTTTCAAATTACGAAATACACGCATGTGAAACGGTAAACTATACAACATTAAAAATTGATTCACAACGTGATATAGCAATTTAAAACATAAACCAAAGTAAGTAAAACAAATAATTAGAATAATAATCAACGTTTAGATTATTTAAATACGTACGTTACACATATTCCGACAGCACACTGTGTACAACTTATTTTCCAAAAATGTTATTACAGAAACAAACTTTACTATACATGGATGTATGTGGCGTGAAAGCTTCTTAAATTTAGGTTGTTACAAAATTGATTAATGGTAGTGGAATAGTCTGCAAATTTTCAGACCTTTTCAAAAGCTGATTATACAGTTTTCAAGAACAATAGTTACTTTTAAGCTTTTATTTTAAAAAGAATTACATTTCATGGTTTTGTAGTTACTCCCTCTGAACCTAATGTGCCAAATTACATTTCGTGGTGTGTTTTACCACTTAAAAGTGAAACTGGGCACAAACAAAAATGTGCGTATTGCATTATTTTGGCTCTTCTACACACCCGCCAAATTTCATACAAATCTTCATTCACCTTTTTGTTAAACAGTTATAGAGATCATTAAATTTAACACTTTACTCAGTGATTAAATAATTTTGACAAAATAGTCACCAATTATACAACATTAATAAATACGAACAGAGATTTTGCGTGCCGTAAGTTAAGAAACAACAGTTAACTGGGAAGGCACTTAAATCCGATGAAAACAAACCCAGGTAGTAAACTACAATTATAATATTAATTTAATCTTCTGTAACAATCTGGAACAGAATTTTATTATAAAGAATAACCTAAGGCTTCAAAATCATTATAGCACAAATCAAGGAGGCGAGAACATACATACGTCACTAGAACCAGAAGAATCACCATCACCTAAACGTGTGACTTCGGCTCCACATGTGGCAATCTTAATGAAACCAACAGCAGTCCATGAATGACGTAAGGTGCCATCCGCACAGGCTACCCTGCTGGACTCGCGGCAAACAAGCAACTCCCCCTTTCTCTGTCTCTCCTCTCTCAACCATGAAGCGATGCTCTTCTCCTCCGTGCTGACAGTCGGCTGTTATCTTCATCGCGAAGGGGCCTAACTTTTAGCTTCCCCCCCCCCCCCCAATCAACGCCAGAGTGCGCCAATACCTGTCTACCACGCCCTAGTGAACAAAGAAAGCACTTAGGCGAATAATCGACAACCAGAGAGCCGCAATGGCTCAGGGAATAAAGAAACATGTAAGTGAAGTTTATCCAGAACGGATGCAATTGAACTGCATGACTGTTCGTTTATAGGGTGTAGAATAATAACAGCTACCAGTCACAACATAATGTGATTTTATTTAATACACAACCGCATTCGGGCTTTTGCCCATTTTCGGTTGGTTTTACATTCAATTACATGACACAATCATAAATTACTTACTCTCAACTCTAACAAAAGAAAAAAATTGGATTTTCCACCCACATCAGAACAAATATTCTATGACAGGGTGATAAACCCCACCACTATCGCATTTGACAAAAATGAAACTGAGTTACTTGAGGAAGGCCTCGAACATAAAATTCCACCATTGTTCAATAATAACAATGTCAACTATTTAATTGTCTGCTCTAAACTGGTATGTGACTCAGGTAAAATGAACAGTAATGAACAGATAAGTATAGGCTTAAAATCAAGACATCATACAAAAAAACCTACAAAACCAAAAAACACACAATTGTTCAAAAACTGACTCCAGACTGTTTAGGAATATCAGTAGAAAACTATCTTAAAACAAAGTTTTGGTTGTGAAATCTGACAAAGGAAACTGAACTGTCATTATGTGTGAATCTGAATTTATCAACAAAACATTGGAATTTTTTCATAAGAACAACATACATGAAATACAGAATGAACCTACGCCTAGATTTCAAGCACAGCTAAGGAAACTACTGAAATCTTCTGATTTCCTGTTATCTGGCTCTGATCTCCTAAAATACCTTGCCATGAACCTGACACAAACGAAAATGTTTCTATATATCTTACAGTTAACTCAAGAAATGGCCCAGCATATTTTATCAGGAAGATGCTAAAAGACATTCTCATTAATTTTTATACTTATGAAAAGAATATCTCGATTAAGAATAGCAATGATCTTATAGAAGATCTCAAAGACATACCAGTACCAGAGGGTGCCAAATTTGCTTCAGTAGATATAGTAAATCTTTACATCAACATACCAACCCATGACACAAACCAAATAATTAAAAACAACATATCAAGGCATAGAAAGCTATTCTAAGGCTGAGATATATGAACTCACTGAACTGTTAGAGGTAGTCCTGTCACATAATTATTTGTCTTTTAACAACAAATTTTACAAGGAAGAAGATGGTCTCACAGTGGGTAGCAAACCCTTGCAGACATTTACATTAAGCAATTGAAAATCGATTCTTCAAGTCAGAATTTTTGTTTGAAGAGAAAATAATTTATTACAAAAGGTATGTCGATGATACTATTATCCTGTTCAATAGCAGAACTGAGGAGATTGAAAAACTTACAGATTCTCTCAGTAGAATGCATAACAACATTAACTTCTTTGTAGATCAATGTTCTTGATCTTACAACCTCTAACATAAATAAAAACCATTTCTTTCAAATTTACCAAAAAAGCACTATTAGACAGGACAAGCAGCCTCTGAAACGGAGTGATAACTCTCGTGACTTCATTAAACTGCACGTGTGATCTGTCGTGTAGGCACTTTTTTCCCTAACAGGGGAGCAATTTTCACCAGCAGAATAGCAAGAGTGCGCGCGGCAAAGCGCACAGTATTGACGTCCAATTCCCAGCTGCTTCTGGCAATCTTTCGAAAATGATTCACACTTGAGCAAAGTTTCTTAGATAACTTGATGTATCATTGATCCAGGTAGATTATTAAGGGGCTTTAGATTGTTTTCTGAGACACATTCACTATAAAAATAGACAGTGCAAAACAGATCTAGTGATACATTTACGAATGTGACTATTGCTTTCAAAATTAGTTTTTGCCAGGTTTTTATTATGTCACATCCTTCTCTATCTGTCTGCCTGTTTGGTGCAAATTTTTCAATTGATTCTAAACGAACTTCCTGAACAGCTAGATTCTGGAAATATTAATCATAGCTCAGAACTGGATGACAGTGCAGTATTATCTCACTTTCTTGTGAAGTCTTATGTAGAGGTGGGGGTGGGGGTAAAAAGTTTGGTAACGCCTAACATCTCGGCTGCCTTTCAAGACTAGCGTCTTGTGCAGATAGTAACAGAATGTGTTCCAGGTAGTACGTGAGCAGATAGGCACGACTGAGAGAAGAGTGGGGAAAGAGGAGATGGATACCATTATCGTGTCTACTTGTCTGTTCGTTACAAATTTTGCAGTTGGTTTTAAACTAAGTCGCTAATGAGCCAGTGTCTTGAAACTTCGACATATCTCAGAACTGAATGGCAGTTCAACATTAACTGGCTTTCTTGTCTAGTGTGTGGGAGAGTGCATACATTGTGCTCCGTTGGCATTGCCCCCTTTTCCTGTTTCAGCAGCGAATGGTTCACGGGAAGAAGGAAATTTTACTGGTGTTTTTGCGATACATACGTAGGAGGAAGTAATATATTGGTTGAGTCAGGTGAAGAGTAGCTGAAATTAGTCTGAAATTTAACACACGTTTCTGTTTTAATCTCATCAGAATGGTCAGGTGGAATCCGATTTCAGTAGGTAATACCTGATAGTAGGGCTCGACTGTGATGCGGACTCCACGAAGCCATGGATCCAAGTTGGCCAGCCACCGTGGACGAGTTAGCTTTAAGTAGTTCTAAGTCTAGGGGACTGATGACCTCAGATGTTAAGTACCATAGTGCTTAGAGCCATTTGATCCAAGTTGTCAACAAGACACTGGGCAAGCTGTTGGTGGCTCCATAATGGTATGAGTTGTGTTTACGTGGAATGGACTGGGTCCTCCGTTACGTTCGGCTACTTGGAGACCATTTGCAGCCATTCATGGACTTCATGTTCAAAAACAACGATGGAATTTTTATGGACGACAATACACAATGTCAGGCCACAATTCTTCACAATTAGTTTGAAGAATATTCTGGACAGCTCGAACGAATGATATGGCCACTTACTTCACCGGACATAACTGCCGTCGATTTATGGGGTATGAGCCATGCTGCACTGCGCCAGGCTGAATTAGATCCGACACGATACTAGGAGGAATTTCATGACTTTTGTCGCCTCAATGTACTTGTAAGACTTGAAACGAAAAATCTACATCTACATCCATACTCCGCAAGCCACCTGACGGTGTGTGGCGGCGTATGCAATAGATAATAGTAAGGATGTGAACTATTGGTGGTTCACTTAGTTTGTTGTGTAATAGTAAGGATGTGTAATATTCATGTGTCATTTATATACTACATGCACCCCTCGTTTCTGTTTCTAATCTTGTAGTTGTTCATAGGTAGCGCCTATTAAAAATTCACAATCATGTCTATCTACGTGTGATTAGGTACATATACTGGGCTCCGAAAAATTATTTTATACTTTTTAAACCGATTTAAGAACGCAGTGCATTAAAAATTCACTTTTATTTAAATAATTGCTTCTGCATCATAGTTAGCGGGGAATGTGCGCACTGGAAAGCCCTTGTCCGTTACCTTAGCTATTTATAATTGAGCACACAGGAGACAGTATGAGAGTTACACTAGGCACTGTGCGACGCGTTGGCTGTGCAGTGTGGTTCGGCGGCATCCTGAGCCTCTTCCTGGGCGTGAGCGTGCTGTCGTGCGTCGAGCTGCTCTACTATGCGGCTCGCCTAGCGGACGCCCTGCTGCGCGTACCGCCACTCACAGAGGCGTACGGCGTCGGAGGCGGGGGCGGCGGAGGCGGAGGCAGAGGCGGCAGGGGCGAAACAAGCGTCTCCAAGCGCCGCCAACTGCCTCCGCAGCGGGTGCTCGTCCAGCCGGCAGAGGCGGCCCTGTCCAAGTGGCGCTCCAGCGGCCTGCTGGAACGCCAGATAGCTGCCAAGCAGGCGCGGCTCTTCTACTAGCCTGCTACAGTTATCGGACAGAGTTGCAGAATACCCAACACTTCTGTTCCGCCTATTTTCGGCGTAGTAGTCGTCCGTCGGCAAGTTAACACCTGAAAATTGTAGTTTCCCTTCTCATTCCTACCTTATTGCCAGGAGCTTACACAGCCCGCTGCTACAGAAACACAGCACTTTATTTAAACTGTTCGAGCACAGAAATTATTTGTCGAAAATGAAAATCATTTTCAGGAATTGTTAGTAACAGTTCTTTATTGTGTCACAGACATACACAAAAACTAAAAAATGAGCTTTCAGAGTGATATATTGAAAGGTATGTGCTAAGGTCTGATCGGGGTAACTCCAGAAAATAGTCGGTAGTTGCCAACCGCAAGGAGGAACGAGTACAATATCTTTGAGTAGGAGGATCTTTGATGGTTAAGAGAGCCGGGCGCACGCAGTAAAAAAAAAAACACGGGAAGTCGCAGTAGGTGCCCGGAGGAAGCAGATGTGTGCAGACAGCTTTAAGTGGGAAGCCGCAGCTAAGTGCCTGGAGGAAGCAGACGTGTGCAGACAGCTTTAAGTGGGTAGTTGGAGTAGGTGCCTGGAGGAAGCAGACGTGTGCAGACAGCTTTAAGTGGGTAGTTGGAGTAGGTGCCAGGAGGAAGCAGATGTGTGCAGACAGCTTTAAGTGGGGAGTCGCAGTAGGTGCCCGGAGGAAACAGACATGTGCAGACAGCTTTGAGTGGGAAGTCGCAGCTAGGTGCCTGGAGGAAGCAGACGTGTGGTAGACATGTGGTGACAGCATTAAGGTAGGTCACTGCCCCTGACCAAACTTTAGCACATAAATGAGAGAAGATATATAACCATTTCAAACTGGTTTTTGTTAGATAATGTTCAGAGTTAGGATCTGTATGTCCAAGGTTTGACGCAGTAAGCGTTTTGTAAATTTTTTTAAGAGTTATTCGTGCTACAAAAATGTTTGAAATGGTAGGTTTTGTGCATGACTTAAAATTTTAACAATATATTGAGATCAACATTGTGTTTAAATCTAACAGCCTGAATCATAATCCACATCCTTTGCTTGTATTGAATATGAAAATGAGTAGTAAAGTAAAGTTACCCACCAATGAAAGAACAAAGTAAACATCAGGGGCAAAAGTTAATTTACCAGTACCATCTTAATGCCATTGCACAAACGGCATTATTCTCTTAAACTTGATTGCTGAGTCAAATACATGTTGCATTTCTGGCTAAATGGAGGAGTGCAAGAAACAAGTTCACAGACGCAGTCAGATGCAGGTTTGCTGAATAATTAATTTAGAAAATCTTATCAATATACTTTCACAAAAAAGGATACAATCTAGGTTAGATACTTTCAATATTTGCAATTAATCTTCGAAACAAGCGATATGCACGTGCACGTTGACTCATATAAAACTGTTCTGTTTTCTGGTAACCGAATGTTATTAGTAAAGCTAGCAAAAACTGAAGGTATCAACCATGTAGTAAACGCTCTTACAAGTAAGCTCAGTAAATGATCAACGATAAAATAGCTCACAATAAACAACTGGAAAACAGTAGCAATAGCTTTACACAGCAGTCAAAATAACCTTTTGCATTACCCTGATGTCATCATCAAGAATGAACCCATTTCAAACACAAGGGCAACAAAATAACTTGGTATCTGGATACAAAGGGACAAATATATTGAATACATCAATTCCAACTCAGTGCAGGCTTTTATCTTTTGAGGACTACAAAATAAGGCAAAAACAATCAATCACTAATGAGTGCTTGCTGTATACACCGCACAAAAGAGTATAAAAGTATAGATCTTTAGAAACACCATAGCTGTCTCCTAATGCGACGCATAAATTTGAAATTTGGCTCAAAGGTGCCCCCAACCTTCCTATGTAATTGTACAAAGGCGTGCCGTCTATGACGTCACTCTCGGGCTCGACGACGCTTCAGACAGCAAGGTGTCGACACATGCGAAGAAAAGGCCAGAGTTCAGAGGTTCATGTGACGTACAAGGTGGGTTAATGATGTCATACTGGAACCAAATTTCACCACAATTCTGACCAACGCCATCGTGGAGGAGTCATACAATGGGAACCTCGTCACACCCTCTCTTACCCGCTTTTCACCCGTTCTTCTGACCTCTTCGCCCTGGAGATCAGAACCGCGATATCCACCCTTGTGGGCGGCCGAGGAAAACGTCTCAGACACTCCGCCAGTCAGAACCGACATTAAAAACTTTAGAAGGTAGTGTAAAGGGCGTCAATGAAACGATCCCTTCCCTTGGACCGTTGATTCCCACACATCTCGTGGTCGAAATCGACAGTTCGCAGCGCCATGAGGAACAGGGCGACGTTCTTGACGACGTTCGACACTGCTGAAAATCTCGGGACCATTTAACCCTACTCTGAAGACAGTATCGGTTGCAAGCCCATTAAATATGATCTGACCCCTTTGGAGTCAGGGACCGTTCAACGAATTTGAACTTGGCACGAAGCAGCAGAGGGTGTCTATGCTTTTTCACCCCTCCTGTTTCGAAACCTTGAATAAAACACCAAAGGATCTCTTAAAAAGTTATGGACTTCGACACCTACTCGGGTGAGTGGTGCCTCACGGTTGCTCTGACGTCTGAAGGTAGGAAACAATTTCGACACCCCTTAGATGGGGCTGCCTGCCCTCAGACGCTAGAGCACTACGCTACAACGGGGTCAGATCACGTTCAATGGGCTTGCAGCCACACAATGTCCTCAGAGTAGGGTTGAATCTCTGAGGAGTGTCAGCAGTGTCGAAAGTTGTCAAGAATACCTCTCTGCTGCTCACTGCACTGCGAACTGCCGATTTAGACCGCGAAATATGTGGTAATCAACACCCCAAATTAAGGAGTCCTTTCAGTGACCTATATGTGACCTCCTGAGGGCGTTTCGTGCCAGTTCCATGTGGCGGCTTGTCTGAAATGTTTTCCTCGGTCACCTATAGGAAAAGCGCGTGTTTTTCAGCGCTGGGTGTCCCGGTTCTGACGTCGATCTCAGAGACATCGCAAAAGGGATGATATGTGGTTATTGTGAGATGTGATGACCTTCCCATCGAGTAATGCCCACGATTCCGTTGGTCAGAACTGTGGTGAAATGTAATGCCAATATGACATCATTCACCCACTCTATAACTCACTTCAATTTCTGTGTTATGGCTTTTTTTCGCATGTATCGACATCTTGTGGTTTTGCGCAGTGTATATTTTAATGTATACCTGCAAAAAGACCTCAGATTCTGGGGAAACTTCCCAGCAGTTCTGGGCACCTTCAAATTCAAAAAGACCTGTTAAAATTGTTATAGACAGCACATCTGGAGGTTCATGTACACCATTTTTGAAGCACTGCAAGTATTACATGTACAGTCTATGTATATTATGGACTCACTGGTGTATATTAAAAATATAATTAGTAATTAGAGTAGAATAAGAAAAGTAGTAACATACGGAATCGCAGTACTAGAGTAAAAGGAAAAATAGATGTACCCTAGGCTGATATAAGCTTGCGCCGGAAAGGTATGTCCTTTATGGCAATAAAACTTTTGGACATATTGTCAGATGATTTAAAATGTATGATAAATATCAATGCATTTGAAATATCTATTAAAAAATATCTGCAGTGCTACTGATTTTCTTCAGTTAGTGAATACAGTACATGTAATTTATAATATGTCTGCATACATATTTTTTTGTAGACGGTAGTTATAATTCGAGTCCAGTAACATCTTGTACATTCTATTACACATTATCGATGGGCTAAATCAGTATGTACACAGAAGTCCTACACAGCATTCTCGTCCTTCGAGTTTCATGCAGTTCTGCTACGGCGCACTGACACAAAATATGTGCCTTTCCAGGTTTCATAAACAATGAATGCGTTGCAGATTGAAATAGTTAGTAACCTTCTAAAGTTTCTCGTATACCACTCAACACATTATTTTCTTTCCATGAGAACAGTCTGTAGTTATTGATTTCTTTGACCTCGCTCACTTCCCGGCATATACACTCCTGGAAATTGAAATAAGAACACCGTGAATTCATTGTCCCAGGAAGGGGAAACTTTATTGACACATTCCTGGGGTCAGATACATCACATGATCACACTGACAGAACCACAGGCACATAGACACAGGCAACAGAGCATGCACAATGTCGGCACTAGTACAGTGTATATCCACCTTTCGCAGCAATGCAGGCTGCTATTCTCCCATGGAGACGATCGTAGAGATGCTGGATGTAGTCCTGTGGAACGGCTTGCCATGCCATTTCCACCTGGCGCCTCAGTTGGACCAGCGTTCGTGCTGGACGTGCAGACCGCGTGAGACGACGCTTCATCCAGTCCCAAACATGCTCAAAGGGGGACAGATCCGGAGATCTTGCTGGCCAGGGTAGTTGACTTACACCTTCTAGAGCACGTTGGGTGGCACGGGATACATGCGGACGTGCATTGTCCTGTTGGAACAGCAAATTCCCTTGCCGGTCTAGGAATGGTAGAACGATGGGTTCGATGACGGTTTGGATGTACCGTGCACTATTCAGTGTCCCCTCGACGATCACCAGTGCTGTACGGCCAGTGTAGGAGATCTCTCCCCACACCATGATGCCGGTTGCATGATGTTGGGGCGTGAGCGGAAGACGGCCTAACAGTGTGCGGGACCGTAGTCCAGCTTCATGGAGACGGTTGCGAATGGTCCTCGCCGATACCCCAGGAGCAACAGTGTCCCTAATTTGCTGGGAAGTGGCGGTGCGGTCCCCTACGGCACTGCGTAGGATCCTACGGTCTTGGCGTGCATCCGTGCGTCGCTGCGGTCCGGTCCCAGATCGACGGGCACGTGCACCTTCCGCCGACCACTGGCGACAACATCGATGTACTGTGGAGACCTCACGCCCCACGTGTTGAGAAATTCGGCGGTACGTCCACCCGGCCTCCCGCATGCCCACTATACGCCCTCGCTCAAAGTCCGTCAACTGCACATACGGTTCACGTCCACGCTGTCGCGGCATGCTACCAGTGTTAAAGACTGCGATGGAGCTCCGTATGCCACAGCAAACTGGCTGACACTGGCGGCGGCGGTGCACAAATGCTGCGCAGCTAGCGCCATTCGACGGCCAACACCGCGGTTCCTGGTGTGTCCGCTGTTCCGTGCGTGTAATCATTGCTTGTACAGCCCTCTCGCAGTGTCCGGAGCAAGTATGGTGGGTCTGACACACCGGTGTCAATGTGTTCTTTTTTCCATTTCCAGGAGTGTACTTCCTTGAATCTAGGGGCTGCTGACCGTCGTGACAGTAACGGAAATTCATACAGACCGTTTCCTTCATTTTTTAATGATGTTCTAGCTTAGATCCGATAAGGCAGTTTGAAAGACATGTCCGGTTTTTAGCATTTTAAAATAAAAACGCTGACCAAGTTTAAATATTCCTTTAGAAGAGTAATTCCCAAATTGTGCCCCGCAGCTGTACTAGACGAGCCGCTATCTGACAACATCCGCTGCACTGACGCATACAGAGGCAATAAATACAAATCCATTGACTTACATTCGCGATCCGTCCTGAGGTATGTGCTATGCATTTTGATCGACGTAACTTCGGATCCAAAAGAACAAGTTATTTTTATTAAACTAAGAATAGTTATTCATGTGTCTTCACAAAGTAAGCGCTAAGTCCGATATGCATATTTTAAAATTAAACACAAGAGTTCAACTTTCAGAAAAAATACAGTTATGGAAAAAAATTAAATGAAGATAATGTCGGTGATACCTTCCCCTTACTACATTAGTTCTTAATCCACACATCCATCCATATATATATTAAAAATGGACCGATTTCTACCATACTTGGTACATCTGTCTCTTACTATTAGGCAGTAATCGCTGTAGGGGTAAGAATAGCTTTCCTACCATAATTCAGGAGACATGACGTCGTAAACAATGTCATTCGTGAAAAACTGTCTAGTTGTCTATGATGTTTAAATTTATTACGTCTTTTCTATAAACATATTTTGCACACTGTATCCACATATGCCGCTGAATTTACATACAAAATTATATCATTGTAAGACACATAATCAGGAGATATGACGCCATAAACACCAGATGTGTTCAAAACCGCTGTATCATGCATGACGTTTACATTTTTTACTTCTTTGCTACTGACCCTATTCGCAACACATTTTGCAGACAGTATCCACATTTGCCGCTGAATGTACCTACACAAATACATCATTATACGCTACAACACATAGTTCAAGAAATATCACCTCGTAATCACTGAGATACCTGAAAAAAATCCCGCTTCATATATTAAGTTTTAATGCATTTCTTCTTTATTACTAAGATACTCCTACAGTCTAGTCAATGTAAGGGAATCCTATATACTTGGCAACGCTTTTGATAGCTATCAACTGAAAAGCTCAAACATCTACAGGTGAAAACAGTCGCCATCTGTAGAGCTATAAAGAGGCATTACCATAGAGACGTTTACAAAATGGCGTTGTAGACATGTGAAACAGCTGCGCCCAGCATACAGAAACTGTCCATAATGTTTCTTAATTTGCATATTGCAGTTACACATTTTCACATAATGCACGTTCCCTTTCATAATTTCATAGACTTTTTCACGAATACATGGAAATAATTTTGATCACTATAATACTACAAACATAGCTCATTTTTTGTTTTCGTTTCTACGAAAATTAATGCACGACACAGAATTGAGGCTGTAACCAGTTTGATTTCGAGATCTGAGAAGTTGTGTAGAGGACAGCAAGCTCATCCATCCCGTTATGGTAAATCTATTCAACAAAATGTTTACAAATTTAACATAAGTGTTTAATTTATTTTTACTTTTTCAACTAACATAACTATTATTGATAACTTCAACAACTGTAGACGGACGAATATCCTCACTTAGGGGGCCACGGACAAAAATCTGATATACTATTAAGGCCGCCAAGTACCAGAAACGTTAGGGAACCACTGTTTTAGAACCTTGCTAGTTATTCCCAAGCATAGTGTCGACGACATTTCTTGCTGCAAAGGTTAGAAGCTCATAACAATCAAGCTGTTGTTACTTCACCTAATTATGGACCGTCTTCACACTGTCTACACAACAAGTGAACACTGTACGGTCTTCCAAGCTGGATAGCTCCCTCTCAGAACGAGACCATTTACACGTCCTTAATAATGTCAGACGATTCACACTCCGTCTTCTACTTACATTGAAATACTTTCATGTCTTCTACCCTCTTCCACACTTCAGGCAGAGACTAAGAGGTCAATGCCTTCGTAACTGCCTTCAAAGGAAACACTGGTACCCAGTAGATACCTGCTATTCGACAAAGGTGTCAAGGATCCACCTGAAATCGCTTAGTTTACAGAGCGTTGCAACCTCCATAACTCTTTAAAGGACATTCGACTTTATGATAACTCTCTACGACTAAAGTAAGCTTTCCGATATTTATTGATACATATAAATTTCTTTCGTCCGTGAAAACTCATTAAAAAACTCATTCTAAAATTACGTTATCAAACTACACTTTAGAAATAAGAATCAATAGCTGCAGGTACAGTACTCTCATAAATAATTCACATTGAATCTGTAGTGTAATTTCTCCGTATGCTTACCTAAAATGAAGAGGAACTTTAGGGAATGAGAGAGAACAAGATGTTGGGGAGATAACCAAAGGGGTCGCCATGGTAGCAATTAAAGAAGGACTACTCATCATTAAACCAAATGAGCAATATACATGCAAGTAGGTAGAACAAAATTTGCACAAGAGCACTTCACAGTTGTCGAAAACATGACCAAGCCTGTCGATCATTTCAAGTACATGGGGACTTGGTACAACTGTTATAATGAAATACCAGTTGATGTTGAAGAAATAATTTCCATTGGCTCCAGATACCTATATGACCTCGGAGAGATGTTCAAGTCCAAAGCCATATCATATTCTGCGAAAATGAAGACCTACAATGCCGCTATATGTCCAATTACCCTTTATGTTTCATAAAGCTGGACACTGTCCAAAATGTAGATGCAAAAGCTTCTAACATTTGAAACAAAGGCTATAAGAATAATCTGGAGGCCGGTGAGAGACGGAAATACTTGGCTAGCAAGAAAGGTTAATGAAGTTTATGAGACCATGGATTAGCCCAACAATAGAGCAGACGACTCCAACGAGAAGACCACGTAATACGTATGCCAGAGACCCATCTTCCAAAGCACGCTTTCATTGCCCAGATTGCAACACCAGGACCCCCTGTTTGGTCAAATAAACAGACGGGAAGCCGACGTAAAGAAAGATGATGAACCTCTGAATGTAGTCAATTGGGAGGAAACTGCAACGGACAGAATGGAGTGGAAAGTAATTGCTGACGCAGAGCATGGTCTACAGGACCGTGACCGCTCTGTTACTATGATTTAAAATTTCTTACAAAAGTAGGCAATTACCATCAGTAATTCTGAGACTCAAACACATATCAAGAACTATCTCCTCTTCTTGTTGCACAGCACTTTTCAAACTTTTTTTTTTTTTTTTTAAATATCTGGTTCGCCTTTGCGACTCAATGAAGCATCCAAAAAGTTTAGCGTTTCTGAAGCAATCCTACTGGTCTGTAATGTAAGTTCTATTCATGTAATAAAGGTGACCGAATCTACCGCCTAATATGCTTCAAAATAAGTTAAACACCTATAGCTAACACTTAAAAGTCTTTTATTTAGATATTATTTATGCATTTATTTCACCTGGCCAGTTTATGGATTTCGGGCCCTCTCTTTCATCTAAGCAGATATCATTAGTGTCTTAACATTACAATTTGCAATCTATTTGCGGCGTGCATAGTTAAAATGTTAATAATAATAATAATCATTAGCTAATGAATATACGACTTTTCAATGTCAGTCATAAACATTTAGATAATTTTCTCATTTAGTTCGTGTCAAATTCGAACAATGACATTACAAAAGAAATGCAAGGTAACACTGCAGAAGAACTCAAAACAGGAGGAAAAGTTGACTGGTCACGTGAAGAGCGAGAAATTTAGGGTAACGTTAGCAGATGAAATGGAACGAATAATAATAGGAATAGAGATGAGAAAAGCTTGGATACGCTAACAGCGTAGTAGATATGCTGGTTCGCTATTAGACAGAAGGAAGTCAGCTAGGATATGGCGAGAGGGAAGTCACAAAAAGTAGACATAAAACTAAACTCGGCAACTGGAATACGAATGTTTACGCGTGTAGAAACAGCCTCCACGTGCTGAGGATTCATCCTAGACAATTGACTTCAGAAACTCGAATTCTCGTGTAATCTCCATTAACCTGACTCGGCTGCTCGCTTTATATTGATTATCTTTCTAAAGAATTTCATTTCCTGAACAGATAAATTAGCTTCGATGAAAAAAATCTCCGCGATTGGGCTAGGTAGTTATTTGCTGTGTTTGATTATTTCTCACTTCCGAATGTCCTGTTTCCTTTCTGTTGCCATTGTTTCTTGTTTCAAATTAAAATAAATGTATTTGCAGTATAAAGTGTAAAAAGTAATGTAATTTATTACTTTGAGTTTTGAGAATTTCCAGTTATGTGAGATTATGGAAAGTGACGTACACTTTTGTATTCCTTCATTAAACCAATGTCCATCATCATCACCACGTACATTTCCGGATCAGACAGCGTTGCCTGTTCCCATTTCAAGAAATTTAAGTGTTGTCACACCATCTCTGTGGTCTTCCGATCCTTCCTCTACCCTTGAGTCTATTATCCTTGGTACCCAGCTTTGATCCATACGTGGTAGATGGTCATGCTATTTATTACTATACTGTTGGATTTTTTCTACTATTCCTCAAAAATGGAGTTACTCTCCTATCTCATGGTTGCTCATATGATCTTCTAATTTGTGTCCTTCCAAATGTCTTAGAACTCTTCATTTCTGCCGCTTCTGTTATCTGTAATTCCGTACATCGGGTCCACAGAGCAGTGAAGGTACAGTCATACAATCATCAAAAAAGTTTTGCATCACCCTGTTCCCAGAACACCTGAAGATAGACGTTGACTGTGGATATTGTATCACAGACACAGTCCCTTTGACCAGAGATGTCACTAAACCCGCCCAAAGATGTAAACAACCATGCATGAGCAGTGCCTATTAGACGGAGGGGTTCCGACAGCCGATCATTTCCAGTCATTCCACCAGGAAGCAGGGACACGACTCGTATTGTCTGTAGCTCAACCATGCCTAGACGGTCAATACCGCGGTTCGATCGCGTCCGCAGTGTCACGTTGTGCCAGGTAGGGTTCTCAACAAGGGGAGTGTCCAGGCGTCTCGGAGTGAACCAAAGCGATGTTGTTCGGACATGGAGGAGATACAGAGAGACAGGCACTTTCGAAGACATGCCCGAGGGCTACTACTGCAGTGCATGACCGCTACCTACAGATTATGGCTCGGAGGAACCCTGTCAGCAACGCCATCATGTTGAATAATGCTTTTAGTGCAATCACAGGACGTCTTTTAGTGGCGGTACGCCACATAACGTGATGAAAAATATATTGAATTAATTCGCAAATACACCAAAACTGACGTCGTAACGAAATAAATATTATCGCACAAAAATAAACAAAGGCTCTGTAATCAATTAATATGATCTGCATAGGTAATTGTAATCTCTGTTCCTTTCGAAAAAGGATCGCTCACTTCCCTTTTATTTTTTGGTAGTACAAGAAGCCATTTTGTGACGAGGCACGAAACCGTGTAAGTTTCATGTAACATTTAGCCTAAATATAATAAAATATTACTCAAAAGTCTCACTAATATTTTTCTGTAACAACTCTTATATTCATGAAGTGATATATTTCAATACTTAATACAAATTTTATAGGGGAACATTGGCGCAGAGATCAGCGCCATTGTTCCAAATGATAACGGCCCAGAGTCGTAACAAGTATCTTAGTATTCAATAATTTTAACAAGTAAAAATAAATGTAAATAAAGGAGAACTCTCTTGATTAGCGGTTCTTTCTTTGAAAAAGTAATAGTAAACAGTTTGTAGAATATCGAATCATATTTGAGTAAGGAGCGTTTAGTAAAATTTTTCGATCTCGGCTTAACGAAATTGATAAAATCTCCTTAGCTCAGCGTTGCATTTTCATAAACCTAAAAATTAATTAACAAAAGTGAACAGCAATAACAGATGCAACTGTATACATAAATCTGTGTGTTGGTGTCTTTTTATATAAAAACATCGTGTCGGACAAACTAACTGCTAAAGTATCACAACTGAGTCACGGACGTAAATAATTTTTCAATTGTGAAGCAGCCAGAATAATACTAACTCCAACTTTTTATATCACATAAACACAAATAAATAAAAAGAACCAGCACTGTGTTATGACTCAAACTGTGCGCAATAGGATGCATGATGCGGAACTTCACTCCCGATGTCCATGGCGAGGTCCATCTTTGGAATCACCACACCACACACTCCGGTACAGATAGGCACAACAACGTGCCGAATGGACCGCTCAGGACTGGCATCACGTTCTCTTCAGCGATAAGTGTCACATATGCCTTCAACCAGACGTGTTTGGAGGCAAAAGGGTCAGGTTGCATTAGACACACTGTCTAGCGAGTGCAGCAAGGTAGAGGTTCCCTTGTATTTTGGGGTGGCATTATGTTGGACTGATGCATGCCTCTGGTGGTCATGGAAGGCGCCGTAGCGCCTGTACGACACGTGAATGCCATCGTCAGACCAATAGTGCAACCATATCGGCAGCATATTTGCGAGGCATTCGTCTTCATGGACGACAATTCGCGCCATCGTGCACATCTTGTGAGTGACTTCCTTCAAGATAACGACATCGCTCGACTAGAGTGGCCAGCATGTTCTACAGACATGAATCCTATCGAATATGCCTGGGATAGATTGAAAAGGGCTGTTTATGGACGACGTGACCCACCAGCCACTCTGAATGATCTGCGCCGAATCGCCGTTGAGGAGTGGGACAATCTGGACCAAAAGTGCCTTGATGAACTTGCGGATAGTATGCCACGATGAATGCAGGCATGCATTAATGCAAGAAGGCGTGCAACTGGGTATTAGAGGTACTGGTGTGTACAGCAGTCTGCACCACCACCTGTGAAGATGTCGCTGTATGGTGGTACTACATGCAATGTGTGGTTTTAAAGAGCAATAAAAAGGGCGGAAATGATGTTTATGTTGATCTCTATTCCATTTTTTTGTACAGGTTCCGGAACTCTCGGCACCGAGGTGATGCAAAAGTTTTGATGTGCGTAGTGTTAAAGAATTTAAGAACTGTCTCTTTCCTGATTTTGTTTAGGAGCATTGCCTTAATCATACCTAACAAGTGTATGTAATTTCGTAGTTTCTTTTCAGGATCATTAGCATAAGCATAAGAGATACACTACGTGATCAAAAGTATCCGGACACCCCCAAAAACGAGCGTTTTTCATATTAGGTACATTGTGCTGCCACCTACTGCCAGGTACTCAATATCAACGACCTCGGCAGTCATTAGACATCGTGAGAGAGTTGAATGGGGCGCTCCACGGAACGGTGGTCAGGGTGTCACTTGTGTCATATGTCTGTACGCGAGATTTCCACACTCCTAAACATCCCTAGGTCCACTGTTTCCTATGTGATAGTTAAGTGGAAACGTGAAGGGACGAGTAGAGCACAAAAGCATACAGGCCGACTTCGTCTGTTGACTGTCAGTGACTGCCTACAGTTGAAGAGCGTCGTTATGTGTGGTAGGCAGGCATCTATCCAGATCATCACACAGGAATTCCAAACAGCACCAGGATCCACTGCAAGCGCTATGACAGTCAGGCGGGAGGTGAGAGAACTTGGATTTCACAGTCGAGCGGCTGCTCACAAGCCGCACATCACTCCGGTAAATGCCAAACGACGCCTCGCTTGGTGTAAGGAGCGTAAAAATTGGACGATTAAACAGTCGGAAAACGTTGCGTGGGTTGACGAATCACAGTACGCAATGTGGCGATCCGGTGGCAGGGTGTGGGTATGGCGAATGCCCGGTGAACGTCATCTGCCAGCGTGTGTTGTGCCAACAGTAAAATTCGGAGGCAATGGTGTTATGATGTGGTCGTGTTTTTCACGGAGGGGGCTTGCGCCCCTTGTTGTTTTGCGTGGCACTATCACCTTCGTGCTTCCCTCTGTTGAAGAGCAATTCGGGGATGGCGACTGCATCTTTAATCACGATCGAGCACCTGTTCATAATGCACAGCCTGTGGTGGAGTGGCTACACGACAATAATATCCCTGCAATGGACTGGCCTGCACAGAGTCCTGACCTGAATCCTATAGAACGCCTATGGGATGTTTTGGAACGCCGAATTCTTGCCAGGCTTCACTGACCTACATCGATACCTCTCCTCACTGCGGCACTCCCGGAAGAATAGTCTGCCATTCCCCCAGAAACCTTCCAGCACCTGATTGAACACTATATTGAATTCCAGCATTACCGACGGAGGGCGCCACGAACTTGTAAGTCATTTTCAGCCGGGTGTCCGGATACTTTTTATCACATAGTGTATCACAGCCCTGGCAGATGAGTATATGAACTTCTTCCACTATGGTGATTAAAATTCTTTTGGGTGTTGCACCGTGTCATTGAATAAAATACTTTAATCATAAATACTTTAATTACCAACTTTTCGACCGTATTACAACAGCCTTCGTCAGTGCAAGACTGGTTTTGATGGAGGAAAGGTAGCTTGTCCTGAGGAAGGACGTTGTAATAGGTCGAAAAGTTGCTTTTGAGTTTACAATTAAAGTATTTCACGACACCCAGAAAAATTTTAATCATTGTGACACTAGCCGTGGAATCCCACGTAGCCATGTTGTTCCAGTATGTTATTTTCTATTATGATTTTAGCTCTAAGATGTTCAGATTTTTTTTTCTACAAATGGTCGTAACTTTTTTCTTTGTGGAAATGGTTAAATTATATTGTTTTGTAATTTTGTGTAAGGATCATGAAGCTTGTTATAGGCTGTCTTCCGTATCCACCAGTATAAACTGGTCATTTTCGCAAAGGAGTGAGTTGAATATTGTACATCTCGGTGGGTAGGAATATTCTATTTCCTTTTTTCACTTACTGACAATGTCATTTATACGTATGTTAAGTAGTGTGGGTGATAAAGAACACCCTTGTCTGACTCCTTATATGTTTCTTCTCATTCCTGTATCGATGGTTGAGTCGATACGTAACTTGATATTGTTATCAGCATACACACCCTGAATTCACATTACATGCTGAAGAGTGCGACATTCTCCTATAATTTCCGACCAGTTAGACTTCGTCTATATGGATTGTATGAATGCGGTAGATCTGCGGATAGGTTGCTCTCAGTGGGAATGTGAATCGGCATGAGACGCACTGTGTACGGAATGGCACAATGGTTAACGCACTTGCCTAATAAGTAGCAGATCCCGGGTTCGCATCCAGGTCTGGGACACATTTTCACTGATCGCCGCTGATTCCGCGTAATGTCCCGCTACAGCTAACAGCAGAGATCCCCTTCAATTTATATATTAGTTCTCACCTTCCGGTCATAACCCACAAATGCTATTATACATCTCTATGCTTTTCTATCATCTGGTTTACAATCAAAACACAAGCCACACATGATCTTCCCGGTGTAAAACCATTTTGTTCTACTATCATACAAGCCTCTGTGAAGCTTTCTCTTTTTTTGGGAAGTATCTTGGCATATGCACTGCCCTTCAACAAAAAAAAAAAAAAAAAAAAAAAAAAGTGAAGCACCTAGAAAAGGGAGGAGGAAATAAAACGAAACTTCGCTGGATGAGAGAGTACGTGTTATGTTTCAGTGATTAGAAAAATGCGTTAAATTTACAAATAACATGCTAGTAGGAGCCCATTCATCACTATGACTTTTCCTCACTTCCTCTCGGGTGGACGCCAACCCTGATTTGGTTGGGAAGACCGTGCAGTTCTCTCCCAACGCAAGCTGTTCCACTGGTGCTCTAACTGGCCTTGACATCCTGGGTACTGATACCGGGAGGGAGTTGACGCCCGAAGTAGTCCAACACACGTTGTATCAGGGACAGATGTAGTGGTGTTGCTGGCCACCTGAGCACCTCAGCATCATGAAGACAGTTCATAGAGATAGGTGCAGTGTATGAAGAGCATTGTCCTGTTGAAAAATGGCGGCACGATACATTCCTTTCGAATGAAAGGTAACGGATGGGAGCCCAGGATGTCCGTGGTGTAGCGTTGTTCCGTCAGAGCTCCCACTGTCATCACCAACCGCGACCTGAAGCCAAACCTGCTTGCTTCCCACAACTTGACTCCAAGAGTAACACCGCTGTCCCTCTCTAGATTAGATTAGATTAGTTTTCGTTCCATAGATCCGTGCTGAGGAGATCCTCGTGGATGTGAAATATGTCAATATTTTTTTTAAAGCTGAAATAACAATACTAATAGTATGAATATATACAATACATCATTTGTTTCTATTAAAACATTCGTCAATGGAGTAGAAGGAGTTGGCCACTAGTAAGTCTTTCAGGCTCCTTTTAAACTGATCTTTATTTGTAACTAAATTTTTTTATGTTTACTGGCAAATTATTGAAGATGAGTGTTCCTGAGTAGTGGACCCCTTTTTGAACTAAAGTAAGTGCTTTTAAGTCCTTGTGCAGATCATTTTTGTTCCTGGTATTGTATGTATGAACTGAGCTGTTTGTTGGAAAAAGAGATATATTATTTAGGACAAATTTCATTAATGAGTAAATATACTGAGAGGCAGTAGTTAGTATACCCAGTTCTTTGAAGAGGTTTCTACAGAACGTCCGTGAATTTACTCCACAAATAATACGTATTACACGCTTTTGGACTCTGAAAACTTTTGTTTGACGGTTCCCGGTCACGACACTATTGCAAACACGACCGTATGTGTTGTCGCGTTAAAGGCAACCAACCTATACGGAAGTACTTCCCTAGTCTAGCTGCTGCTAGCATCCGGCTAATGGTGCGGGAGTCCGTCATTTGCTCTTGGATGGCCGGCCGAGATGTTAAGAGGTTACGATGTGCTTTGTGCACAATATAGCGACCTTACTTCTGGTGATCGACAAGTATGCCTGCCTGACGTTCCCGCTAGTTCAACGTGGAGCCACTGTCACTCCGAATGCCCCAAAAATCTGTATAGTGCACGATTTGACCATCGGGCAAAATGGAGACCCACAAGGAGGCGTCTTTGAGATTCTGTCGGGTGCTGACCACGCTGTCTCACGGAAGTACATGACATCTCCGCGTCCTTCACAGTGATCACTCAATATCTGACGCTGTTCACTCCCCTTACATATCCTACCAAATCTGTTACTACACTAGACAAGAACGATGCTAATGCATTGTGATGGCCATTTTACCTATAACAGAGAATTGCAGTTATCATTATTTACATACCCACCAATGGTGTGTACACGTTCAAAGTTATATTGACATCTGACCATATCTTCTGCGTGCTTCACCTTTTCCTTTTGTCGGGTAGTGTATCTCATACAACAGTTTAGTAGGTTTACACATCAATTGTTACTGCAGTAATTCCGGTCTCTCTTTTTTTTTTTTTTTTAATTTTAGGTGAGACTACTGAGCTCTGCCAACCGTCTAGAACAGGCCATTCTTCCAGTACACATTTATAAAATTAAGTAGGCTAATCTTGAGATTTTCGTGGACATATTTAATAAGCTTCGAATTTATTTTGTCTTTTCCCGGCCGCTTCCTATTTCTCATGGACCCTGCTGCATCTTCGAGTTCTTCGGAGGAAATCGGATCTACGTTCGCATCTGATAGTGCTGTTACAAAATTTTCTTCTTTGCCTGTCCACAGGTTTTCGAAGAAGTCTAGCCATGTTTCGTTGGAGGTATTATTCCACCGTAGAGTATACTCCTCCACTTCACTGAGAGCTTTTATTATTCTGTAAGCTCGTATTTGTTTTCCATAGATGCCGTATTCTAAATTTCCAAGGAATGCCTGCCACATCAACCATTTCACCCTTCTCCTTTCACTTTTAACTAGTGCTACTTTTTTATATTCAAAGTAATCTTGAACCCTTCTTCTATTGAGATGTTTTATGCAATAACCCTTCTTTCTCTTAAGCGTCTTTACTAGGACTTCATTCCAGGTGGGTGCCTTCTTTTGTTTGTAGACTTCTTTCTCTTACGTATAGCTTCAGATGGTTTTATTATTACACCACTACCTTTTTTCCATTCTTCACTTAAGTTTAGGTTATTATGCGACATAAATTTTAATCTGATACGTCTACTCGTTCCTGAGTAAACTGGACCTTAATAGATGGACGGACAGACAGACAATCGCACAACAAATTAAAAAAAAATTGTTTTGCTTATCATATGATTACAAATTAACAATTTTCGTATTTGTTCCTTTACTTTCAATGTTAAACCCTGCTTCTTGGCAAATTTCATGATTGTAGGTCAAAGGGAAGTAGCCTGAAGGTTTGACGAATGAGTTTGCGAGTAGCAAGATATTTGACATAAATAACCGTATCTTTTGATTGCATAATCACGGAGTTCATTACACTTATGGTATGCTACTTTTAATAGTCACAATGGTGAATCCTATCAGATAATTCACCAGGTAAGAGATCTCGTTAAGCCATTCTGGGCGCAATTGAAATGTCGTCGAACCATTTTGGTCATTTCTTAGAAGAACATTTTTCAATGAGACGTGGTTGCCTCGATGTACGAATGATATTCCAGAGCGGTCAGTTTTTGTCACCGCATAGTGTCGGAAAGACCCGCTATATTCAGCGCCTTCTTCTTCCGTCCCACACAGTTGTCACTGCCCCATTTGGAGCGTCTGTGACTGGAACTTGTTGAGCATCTCTGTAAGGCTCTCGTACCGACTAAACGACCCCGTGACAAAGCCCCAGCTCTTCTTGGTATCTTACCAAGTAGTCAGTATTACATGGTAAGGATCCCAGACTGATGAACAGTACTCAGCAATCGCTCGAACAAGCGCCTTGTAAGCCACTTCTTTTGTGGGTAAGTTACGTTTCCTTATGATCGAGTCGAACACAACGTGGATGATAGATTGTGCCGGACTTAATCATTCGAAGCGGCTGGCGAGTGGTGGCATGTCGGTCTCTCGGCAACCAGTGACCAGGTGTTTGCAGGAAGTAAGAGATCTGAAGGACATGCTGACCAAGGTATGTCAGTAAACAATGTATAACATGCAGTGTAAAATTATTTTCTCGAAAGATGGCGCCACAGAGACAAAGAAGATAGGGCACAACATCACTCCTTATCACGTTGGAAATATAATGGTTGCTGTCCGTATTACTCACTGTTACAGTGTGATTACCTGTAAATATCACATTAATGCAATAAATGCTGAAAATGATGTCCGTCAGCCTCAATGCATTTGGCAGTACGTGTAACGACATTCCTCTCAACAGCGAGTTGTTCGCCTTCCGTAATGTTCGCACATGCATTGACAATGCGCAGACGCATGTCTCAGGCGTTGTTGGTGGATCACGATAGCAAATATCCTTCAACTTTCCCCATAGAAAGAAATCCGGAGATGTCAGATCCGGTGAAAGTGCGGGCCATGGTATGGTGCTTCGACGACCAGTTCACCTGTCATGAAATATGCTGTTCAATACCGCTTCAACCGCATGCGAGCTATGTGCCGGACATCTATCATGTTGGAAGTACATCGCCATTCTGTCATGTAGTGAAACACCTTGTAGTAACATCGGTAGAACATTACGTAGGAAATCAGCATACATTGCACCATTTAGATTGCCAACGATAAAAGGGAGGCCAATTATCCTTCCTCCCATAATGCCGCACCATACATTAACCCTCCAAGGTCGCTGATGTTCCACTTATCGGAGCCATCGTGGATTTTCCGTTGCCCAATAATGCACATTATGCCGGTTTATGGTACCGTTGTTGGTGAATGACGCTTCGTCGCTACATAGAACGCGTACAAAAAATCTGTCATCGCCACGTAATTTCCCTTGTGCCCAGTGGCAGAACTGTACACGACGTTCAAAGTCGTCACCATGCAATTCCTGGTGCATAGAAATATGGTAAGGGTGCAATCGATGTTGATGTAGCATTCTCAACACCGATGTTTTTGAGATTCCCGATTCTCGCGCAGTTTGTCTGCTACTGATGTGCGGATTAGCCGCGACAGCAGCTAAAACACCTACTTGGGCATCATCATTTGTTGCAGGTCGTGGTTGACGTTTCACATGTGGCTGAACACTTCCCGTTTCCTTAAATAACGTAACCATCCGGTGAACGGTCCGGACACTTGGATGATGTCGTCCAAGATACCGAGCAGCATACATAGCACACGCCCGTTGGGCATTTTGATCATAATAGCCACACGTCAACACGATATCGACCTTTTCCACGATTGGTAAACGGTCCATTTTAACACGGGTAATGTATCACGAAGCAAATACCGTCCGCACTGGCGGAATGTCACGTGATACCACGTACTTATACGTTTGTGACTATTACAGCGCCATCTATCACAAAGCGAAAAAAGTGGTCCAACTAAAACGTTCGTATTTCCTTACATACTACACGAATATGTAATAAAAATGGGGGTTCATATTTAAGAAAACGCAGTTGATATCTGTTTGACCTATGGCAGCGCCATCTAGCGGGTCAACCGTAGCGCCATCTGGTTTCCCCCTTCCAAGCTAGACAAGTTTCGTTCTTTGTAGTTTCTTCGTTTGACGCTTATTTCGTGAGATATTTGGCCCGGTCACTATCAATGGACCACCCTGTATATATCAAAGACCCATCTTTTGGTGTGGATGCACACCAAGCCCGATCTCTTGTGGAAATCCGAAGTGGCGAGTGAGCGGTTCATGGGTAAGTGACGCTCTGTTAATAGTGTGCAACAGGCTGGGAATTTGGGTGTGCTAGGAAGCGAGTTATAATGGCTGAGGTGGCAGTCTTCCTTTGGCACGGGAGCAGCTCATACGTCCCGTTAGCTCATGGTCGACGTTGTTATGGTTTACAGTAGCTTCCATGCAGCTTACTTTCTCCGACGCACCATGACATTCTCACTACGAAAGTCGACAATGAAGTTAAGTTTTATGGCTGAGTATGCTCGAGCACAAGCATTGGAAATTGAACAGTTTTTACGAGATGACTTTCACATATATTATCATGAACTAAGAGGAACTAATAGATGAGTAGCGTGGTATTCGTGAAATGTGGATGATGCGACTTGAGAAAGGATTTCAGTAAGATGAACGATCTTCTATTCAAATATTCAAATGGACCCATTGGCCTTGTGAAAGTGGAACATGCAGGTCTCAGCCACAAGTTGGTCCCTGTGTTCGAGCTACTGTGCTAGGTCCCAGCAGAGATGGTGACTGCGGTGTTGAGACCTTATGGCACTGTGATAAGCCTTACACCGAAACATGGGCACACTTTAGCACGTACCTGGTTCTGAACGGAGTGCGCCAGGTGTGCACAGACCTTAGTAAACATGTCCTGTCCTATATGAACATCGGTGGATGCCGTGCCATCGTAACTTACATTGGCCAACCAGAGTGTTTTGCATGCAGGCAAGAGAGACATCTCAGATCAAGCTGCATGCTGCAAGCATAATGAAACTACCCACAGGGCAGGAGAAGATATCACCCGATCTGTACATGCTGCCTTTGAGATATGTGGGGGTCCCTTCAATCTGTTCCACCTGATCACCGACTGTCGACAGAAGAGTCACCTTCTGGTGACCTTGAGCAGCCTTCAGTGGGGCGGGAGGGCACAACAGATAGACATTCTGTTCTGCCAGAAAACCCCCTGCCCCTTCCCCCCTTTCCCCCCTCCCCCAGAATTGGTTTATCAATGAAAAGGGGAATAGCTCCACAGGAGAGGATGGTCATTATAGATTTGGTCGTAAGAACCGACGATTTTGTCCCTGATGGCAACGACCCTAGTCGTTGTCGGATACAGGCTCCAAAACGATGGAAGAAACTTCGACTGGCTTCATCCGATACCGGCGTGATGATGTCTACTGAAGATGATGATTTCTATGGTGGCGACCATGCCAAGCAGGAAGATATGATCGTCACTTCCCCTGATGGGATTTGGCCGGCTGCAGATCCAAAGGAGACCTCTCACAGTGCCAAGCTTCTGGATGATGGACAGTGGATGGATTCAGAATCTGACCCCATCGTGGACGTGCAACAACCTTCAGCTGCCCTGTTAATTCCGAGGGATGATCGCAGCACAGGCGTGATTGTCTGGGCTGACGATGTCAAGAATGTGGTGCCTGCTGTAGTAGCTAATGCAATTGCAGTTGCTACAGATTACGGCAGTTAAATGTCAGTGGTCATAGGAGGGGACCCTTTGTTGCAGTGGGGCCTTCTGCTCGTCTCCCATCTCCTTCCCTCCCAACAGGCACCAAAAACACTGCCTCCTCGTGCCAGGCCTACCGGATTGTCACTATCAGCTTCAGTACCCTTAGCTCTGAGGTCAAGCTGCAGATGTTTCGTGATATGTTGCGGGTGGCAGATCTCGACATCGCACTCCTCCACTAAGTGCTCATCGACTAGTTCCTGTCTATTTACGGATATGACGTTTACCAGACGCTGTGCGCAGGTAATGGCAGCAGTATGGCCGTTATTGTAGAGAAAGTTACCGTAATCGATGGTCTGACATAGCTCCCATCAGCACAAGGACTTGGTATCGCATATCAGGGCGTCTGGACTGTGAATGTATAACCTCACTCCAGTGTGGACAAGAAAACAGACCGTTCGAAATTTTATGTGGAGGAAACCATGCCATTATTCGAGGGATGGTACGATCATATTATCCTAGGGGCGACTTCAGTTGTGTTCTGTCACCACCAGATCAAATACCACCCTTAAGCACCTGCAGGTAACTGCAAAGTCTGTCGCAAGACCTTCGCCTTGTCTATACCTGTAGGAGTATTCATGGTAACAAACAGGGATACACATACGTTATCGGATATTCAACGAGTCTCCTTGACTGGGTTTATGTCTCCCAGGGACTCACAGTGGTGAGGCTAGATATTGAGATGTGGCTGACCGGCTTTACCGATCATGATACCTAGCTCTGCACCATCTCCCTCCCGCTACAGAGGGTGTGACGGAGCAGGACTTCATGGAAGATGTCGGCAGAGGATAGTGGAGACTGGAGGAACTGCGAGAGGCGGATCGAACGTTTCGTTCCACGATCCAGTCGTGGCTCGATTGTGTAAATCCTGCATTGCGGCGTGTGACGATGAATTGCGGTTGAGAGGCTATGTGTTGGCAACAGCACACCATGGAATTTCATTTTATGCTAACTAACATCGCCAGGACGTCAGACTGAGGTTCCGCAACTGCGAGCAAAGATCACTATGCGTACACGACGTTATCTCAAGGGCACGCATATATATGGGCGCGTTCAAGACAGGTAAATCGCCAGCCAAGCATCTCATTATACGCGGCTATTGCGGATGTCGTAGACCATTGATCCCTGTACTGGATACCTGGGTTGGCAGGCGCCTGATGGCTCAAAAGGATATCGTGAACGCCTTCTTGGATCATTACCAGCGGTTCTACACCGCAGAAGACCATGATAATAAGGAGATGGATGAAGTACTCCACTTGCTGCCTTGGACCCTCGTTGGAAACGCGGTGGTGACCCTCACAGACACGCCATAACGGTGGAGGACGTCGGTGACGCCTCGTGATAAAGTTTTATCGTACATTCCATGATGTTATGATACTCTGATGGGTTACGATCTACCAAGAACTGATGAACCTAGCAGTGCAGATGCCATGCCTTTGTCAATGGCAAGCTTATATCTGTCCCCAAGCCCTCTGCCAGAAGGAGAGTTAACCATTACAGGACTCTCACGCTGATCAGTATCAGTTTCTAGACCTTTACGATAATTCTGGCTGCATGCATTCGAAGTGTCCTGCACCAAGTCGTATCTACAGGCCAGACTTGGCTGCAACAGCAGCATCCAGACGGCGCTCAGTGATTACCACAATGTCCTCGCACTGGCGGAGGTGAGTGGCATGTGTGGAGACTTAGTATCAGTGGACTTTGACCATGCTTTCCAAAGAGTATGTCACTACTACTATCTTGAGAAGGTGGTGCGGCAACTAACCTTCCCCCACTCCTTCAGAAACACCGTTTCTGACTTCATAAATCACGATCAACAGACGTACAGCGGGCAAGATCACTATGGCCCACTCTGTCGCTCCCTGTTGGTGGCTCAGCATGTCACTTCTATGGAGCCACTGCTACCAGGCTACGATTCTGGCTGCAGGGTTTTACCTTGACGGACCATTCCTTCATCTGCAATGCTTATTGGATGATCTATTATTTTTTAGTGTGTACGCCAAAAAAAAAAAATTCACAGATCACTGGGTTGGATTGCCCAGTATGCTGCCACAGCCGGAAGCCGCTTGAACTTGGAAAAGTCTGGACCGATGGTTATCGGTAGTGGCCTCCTGGAAGGGAGCTTGGCCCCTTCCCCTCTCTGGGATATGACCAGGTGTTTAGGGGGTTATCTTCACACGTGATAGCTGATGGATGGCACACGGCACACCTTACTTGTCTCCTCCAATGCTTACGTACGAATTCCTGTAGCAGCTTGCTGCTATCCTTGAACATGGTCCAGAAAGTGTCTTATGTCAGCATCTATCAGGCATCCGAGATGTCACATCTGGCTACCTCCTTCCTGATGCCAAAGACGGTAGCACGCAGTTTACAAGCAGTCTCTGAATACTTCGCCAGCGCAGGAATGAGCATCAAAGTGTGATACGATACGCTCACCCTACCACAAAAGACGGTCTCAGAATGGTCAATATGCAGTTGCTTTATATATCGCCATGATGATGGAGAAGAAGCGGAATCACCGTCAGAGCAGTTTCACAGGAATTGCCATTAAAGAACTGGCCCCCACCTCTCACGAACCACCAACTGCTGTGGCGTATATTTCACCGACATTATCTCATTAATAATCAGCATTGGCGGCCGAAGAATTACGGAATAAGAAGTCACCCTCATTCTGCTAACGGCCTTGTCAAAGAGGGCGGAGGAGCGGACAGAGGTTCAGGGCACTCTCTTGTCCCTGGGGTGGGAAACTGCCCCTAAAGGCGGAAGAATCAGCAATGATCAACGGCATGAGGTTGCAGATGGCAATGGAAACCACTGCATTAAAGACACGTAATGTGTATCCACAGGACGTGTGGCCTGTAATCGAAGTAGTGTCATGATGCTATCTCCATTGGCAAAAGATTCTGGAATAGTCCCCTACTCGGATCTCCGGGAGGGGATTGCCAAGGAGGAGGTTCCCATGAGAAAAAGATTGAATAATCAACGGAAGGATAACGTTCTACGAGTCGGGGGGTGGAATTTCAGAAGCTCGAAAGTGCTAGGGAAACTAGAAAATCTGAAAAGGGAAATGCAAAGGGTCAATCTACACTCCTGGAAATTGAAATAAGAACACCGTGAATTCATTGTCCCAGGAAGGGGAAACTTTATTGACACATTCCTGGGGTCAGATACATCACATGATCACACTGACAGAACCACAGGCACATAGACACAGGCAACAGAGCATGCACAATGTCGGCAATAGTACAGTGTATATCCACCTTTAGCAGCAATGCAGGCTGCTATTCTCCCATGGAGACGATCGTAGAGATGCTGGATGTAGTCCTGTGGAACGGCTTGCCATGCCATTTCCACCTGGCGCCTCAGTTGGACCAGCGTTCGTGCTGGACGTGCAGACCGCGTGAGACGACGCTTCATCCAGTCCCAAACATGCTCAATGGGGGACAGATCCGGAGATCTTGCTGGCCAGGGTAGTTGACTTACACCTTCTAGAGCACGTTGGGTGGCACGGGATACATGCGGACGTGCATTGTCCTGTTGGAACAGCAAGTTCCCTTGCCGGTCTAGGAATGGTAGAACGATGGGTTCGATGACGGTTTGGATGTACCGTGCACTATTCAGTGTCCCCTCGACGATCACCAGTGGAGTACGGCCAGTGTAGGAGATCGCTCCCCACACCATGATGCCGGGTGTTGGCCCTGTGTGCCTCGGTCGTATGCAGTCCTGATTGTGGCGCTCACCTGCACGGCGCCAAACACGCATACGACCATCATTGGCACCAAGGCAGAAGCGACTGTCATCGCTGAAGACGACACGTCTCCATTCGTCCCTCCATTCACGCCTGTCGCGACACCACTGGAGGCGGGCTGCACGATGTTGGGGCGTGAGCGGAAGACGGCCTAACGGTGTGCGGGACCGTAGCCCAGCTTCATGGAGACGGTTGCGAATGGTCCTCGCCGATACCCCAGGAGCAACAGTGTCCCTAATTTGCTGGGAAGTGGCGGTGCGGTCCCCTACGGCACTGCGTAGGATCCTACGGTCTTGGCGTGCATCCGTGCGTCGCTGCGGTCTGGTCCCAGGTCGACGGGCACGTGCACCTTCCGCCGACCACTGGCGACAACATCGATGTACTGTGGAGACCTCACGCCCCACGTGTTGAGCAATTCGGCGGTACGTCCACCCGGCCTCCCGCATGCCCACTATACGCCCTCGCTCAAAGTCCGTCAACTGCACATACGGTTCACGTCCACGCTGTCGCGGCATGCTACCAGTGTTAAAGACTGCGATGGAGCTCCGTATGCCACGGCAAACTGGCTGACACTGACGGCGGCGGTGCACAAATGCTGCGCAGCTAGCGCCATTCGACGGCCAACACCGCGGTTCCTGGTGTGTCCGCTGTGCCGTGCGTGTGATCATTGCTTGTACAGCCCTCTCGCAGTGTCCGGAGCAAGTATGGTGGGTCTGACACACCGGTGTCAATGTGTTCTTTTTTCCATTTCCAGGAGTGTAGTTATAGTAGGGGTCAGTGAAGTGAAGTGGAAAGAAGACAAGTATTTTTGGTCAGATGAGTATGGGGTAATACCAACAGCAGCAGAAAACGGTATAACAGGAGTAGGATTCGTTATGAATAGGTAGGTAGGGCAGAGAGTGTGTTTCTGTGAACAGTTCAGTGACAGGGTCGTTCTTATCAGAATCAAAAGCAAACCACCACCGACAACGATAGTTCAGGTATACATGCCAACGTCGCAAGCTGAAGATGAAGAGACAGAGAAAATGTATTAGGATATTGATAGGGTAATACA
This sequence comes from Schistocerca nitens, assembly GCF_023898315.1. Classification (NCBI taxonomy): domain Eukaryota; kingdom Metazoa; phylum Arthropoda; class Insecta; order Orthoptera; family Acrididae; genus Schistocerca; species Schistocerca nitens. The sequence continues at coordinate 604,736,403 of NC_064618.1, forward strand.
GCATGTAAAAGGGGATGAAAATCTAATAGTCATGGGGGACTGGAATGCAGTTGTAGGGGAAGGAGTAGAAGAAAAGGTTACAGGAGAATATGGGATTGGGACAAGGAATGCGAGAGGTGAAAGACTAATTGAGTTCTGTAACAAGTTTCAGCTAGATGTAGCGAATACCCTATTCAAGAATCACAGGAGGAGGAGGTATACTTGGAAAAGGCCGGACGATACGGGAAGATTACATTACATCATGGTCAGACAGAGATACCGAAACCAGATACTGGACTGTAAGGCGTACCAGGAGCAGATATAGACTCAGATCACAATATAGTAGTGATGAAGAGTAGGCTGAAGTTCAAGACATTAGTCAGGAAGAATCAATACGCAAAGAAGTGGGATACGGAAGTACTAAGGAATGACGAGATACGTTTGAAGTTCTCTAACGCTGTAGATACAGCAATAAGAAATAGCGCAGTAGGCAGTACAATTGAAGAGGAATGGACATCTCTAAGAAGGGCCATCACAGAAGTTGGGAGGGAAAACATAGGTAAAAAGAAGGTAGCTGCGAAGAAACCATGGGTAACAGAAGAAATACTTCAGTTGATTGATGAAAGGAGGAAGTACAAACATGTTCCGGGAAAATCAGGAATACAGAAATACAAGGCGCTGAGGAATGAAATAAATAGGAAGTGCAGGGAAGCTAAGACGAAATGGCTGCAGGAAAAATGTGAAGACATCGAAAAAGATATGATTGTCGGAAGGACAGACTCAGCATACAGGAAAGTCAAAACAACCTTCGGTGCCATTAAAAGAAAGGGTGTTGACATTAAGGGTGCAGCGGGAATTCCATCTTTAAATGCAGAGGAGATAGCGAATAGGTGGAAAGAATACATTAAAAGTCTCTATGAGGGCGAAGATTTGTCTGATGTGATAGAAGAACAAAAACAGGAGTCGATTTGGAAGAGATAGGGGATCCAGTATTACAATCGGAATTTAAAGAGCCTTGGAGGACTTAAGGTCAAATAAGGCAGAAGGGATAGATAACATTCCATCAGAATTTCGAAAATCATTGGGGAAAGTGGCAACAAAATGACTATTTACGTTTATGTGTAGAATTTATGAGTCTGGCGACAACCATCTGACTTTCGGAAAAACATTATCCACACATTTCAGAAGACGGCAAAAGCTGACAAGTGAGAGAATTATCGCACAATCAGCTTAACGGCTCATGCATCCAAGTTGCTTAGAAGAATAATATACAGAAGAATGGAAAAGAAAATTGAGGATGAGCTAGATGACGATCAGTTTGGCTTTAGGAAAAGTAAAGGCACAAGAGAGGCAATTCTGATGTTGAGGTTAACAATGGAAGCAAGACTAAAGAAAAATCAGGACACGTTCATAGGATTTTTCGACCTGGAAAAAGTGTTCAACAATGTAAAATGGTGCATTATGTTCGAAAGTCTGAGAAAATTAGGGGTAAGCTATAGGGAGAGACGGGTCATATACAATATGTGCAACAGCCAAGAGGCAATAATAGGAGTGTACGACCAAAAACGAAGTGCTCGTATTGAAAAGGGTGTAAGACAAGTATGTAGCCTTTCGCCCCTACTGTTCAATCTGTACTCGTATATCGAGGAAGCAATGATGGAAATAAAAGAAAGGTTCAGGAGTGGAATTATAATTCAAGGTGAAAGGATATCAATGATACTGTTCGATGATGACATAGCTATCCTGAGTGAAAGTGAAGAAGAATTACATGATCTGCTGAATGGAATGAACAGTCTAATGAGTACACAGTATGGATTGAGAGTAAATCGAAGAAACACGAACGTAAGGAGAACTAGTAGAAATGAGAACAGCGAGAAACTTAACATCAGGATCGAGGGTCACCAAGTAGAAGAAGTTAAGGAATTCTGCTACCTAGGCAGTAAAATAACAAACGACGGACGGAGCAAGGAGGACATCAAAAGCAGACTAGCTATGGCAAAAAAGGCATTCCTGGCCAAGAAAAGTCTACTAATATCAAATATCGGCCTTAATTTGAGGAAGAAATTTCTGAGAAGGTACGTTTGGAGCACAGCATTGTATGGTTGTGAAACATGGACTGTAGGAAAACCGGAATAGAAAAGGATCGAAGCATTTGAGATGTGGTGCTACAGACGAATGTTGAAAATTAGTTGGACTGATAAAGTAAGGAATGAGAGGTTCTACGCAGAATCGGTGAGGAAAGGAATATGTGGAAAACACTGATAAGGAGAAGGGACAGGATGATAGGACATCTGCTAAGACATGAGGGAATGACTTCCATGGTACTAGAGGGAGCTGTAGAGGGCAAAAACTGTAGAGGAAGACAGAGATTGGAATACGTCAAGCAAATAATTGAGGACGTAGGTTGCAAGTGCTACATTGAGATGAAGAGGTTAGCAGAGGAGAGGAATTCGTGGAGGCCGCATCAAGCCCGTCAGAAGACTGAGGACAAAAAAAAAAGAAAGAAAAACAACTCACCTTTATGAGTTTTTTGTGTGTTTCAGTTATGTCAACGCTGACCTGCTGAGTGCGTGGCCGTAGAGGATCTGTGATTTTTGTTGCCAGATGATGCGCTGGCATCCCCGAAATTCGACCGAAGGACGTCTACCATTGGTCACTTGGCCAGTGGTCTGACATTCAGTGCAAGGCGCCCTCATAAATTCGGACGCCAGAGCGGCCTGGTATTTGGTGGTCAGCCACAAATGCATAAATCGCCAGAGACACCATTCCATACAGATGGCAGATTCTCCGTTATCTCCCCAGCGCCATCTACCTGATGCGGATAAACACCGTCTGGAATGTGGGTGTGTGGAGGTGTGGAGGTTAACGATACCGATGTTGGCCCTCATTCAACGAACAGCAGTGACTCTTAACATTCCTCTTTATTACAGATGATGTCGTTTTATCCACGTAATAAGAGGAATGCAGTGACATGGATCAATGGTTCGACAATTTTGTATCTTTACCAGGATGATGACAAACACTTTGTTCGATTTCTGAACCTTCCTATTGGAACAATTCATTCGTCCACCATGCCACCCGCACTACAAACAGTACTGTGCTAAGTATCTAGGTAGTGTATTCTTGGATGCTTCACAATTTGGGTGTGCCAGGTATGAGAAGTTAACCACATACGCACGTTAGTTTTACGAAACAGATCGGAACAAGTGACAGGACCATTTGAGCCCTTTCTTCGTGGGGAGACGCCCGGCCCTAATGGCGGGTTAGAAGGCTCCATGGGCATGTTGATAGATGGTAGCAGCGGGTGTAGTATCAAATGTTGGATTGCCGTTCTATTTGTGCTGTAATTTTGAGGTTACTTTCATTACCACTGCAAGTACACCACTGTCGAATAAAGATGTCTTGTTCAACCTGCCTTTCTGCTACACACACACACACAAACACACACACATACATACACGAACACGCACACCTACACAAAAGGCGATCACTCATGTTAAGCGGGAGATCCGGGTTCGAGTGTTAGTCCAGTACAAATTTTCTCCTGTTGTCATTGACTCATTTCAATGCCCAAACGCGGCTAATGTCTACAAAAACGTTTGAGTGCATTCTCTCTCAAACTTAATACAGTCTACGACTTCTTATACGGCTGCCTTTCTTCAAAGTTGAGCACTAATAGAAAATCATTTCAAAATAAATTACTCACGAATTGCGTGAAACATTTTATTGGTGTATTTATTTTTGAATTTAAGTTGAATAGTTTCTAACTAGGAAATCGTCCAATCCAACAATCCGAAACGCACCCTGAAGTTCTTTGTGTAGTAAGAATAAAACGAAAGAAATGCACTCTCAGAATTTTAGCTGCTGAAAAGCAGTGGAAGGATTTTTTTAAAAAACCTTTGAAGTTACTCGTTTTTGTTGCACGAAGAACCGGCTATGACAGCGGCTTGTACGAGACCTTCCAGTGTAGCGCACGATCGGCTGTCACAAGAGAGCATAGCGCCATATTGTACCAGGATCTGGAGTGACACAATGGGACGTGAAGCACCTAAACCACACAATAATTGTCAGTTATCATTAATGTTTCGAATAAGAGGCAGTTAGTATCGACAGCGGAACTGTTGCATATGTGATTCTTACAAAAGGTGACTAGCAGAGGAAAATAAATCAAGGCATTGTTTGATGTTACATTACAGACGATCTCCATCAAACGTGACATTAATTTATTGAAATTAAATATTTCTTACACATACATCATAACAGTTCCTGTAGCACAGTACTTATGACATTTTCTGAATAATGTATATTTTAGTAGCAATGAAAGAATTCCTGGTTTATTCCCCATAATCGTCACAATAAAGCCAAGTGTCATTTGAATGACGAAAACTATCCTTTTCCTTATATCAGACATACCTGATGGTTCAAATGGCTCTGAGCACTATGGGACTCAACTGCTGAGGTCATTAGTCCCCTAGAACTTAGAACTAGTTAAACCTAACTAACCTAAGGACATCACAAACATCCATGCCCGAGGCAGGATTCGAACCTGCGACCGTAGCGGTCTTGCGGTTCCAGACTGCAGCGCCTTTAACCGCATGGCCACTTCGGCCGGCCGACATACCTGATGAAAGATGAATTAATGCTTTCAGGTATGGTGCAGTAATAACTGGTTTCATGTGGACAGGGTTAAGACGGAGTAAGAAATAGTCCTGACCTTTGCTCGGTTGAGCATGCTGCGTAACGAGCGTACTTAAAGCAATTCGTGAAACGTGCCGATGCAAACTCATAGTACACAGATGATTGAAATTTAAGAAAAGTGTTCTCCTGATAAACCTCAAATGATACGGAACTATCGGAAATTATAGTGACCGACAATTTCCTTACAAAAGCTTTCCACAGTCGCGAAAGTTCTGTATCAACAGTCACACTGCTTGTTCTGAGTGGACTCTGAAATATATCACCAGTCTTTCCGTCGTCCTCCTGTCCGGGTCAAGAGTCCAACGAAAGCAATGAATTAACTTCTGTAACTGTTTAGAAACTGTTTCTTGTGAAATATTAAAAATGGTTCTTTCCTGTTTATCCAGTTTTTGATAGATTAGTTATAAGATTTTTTGCCACTATGCAGCCCTTTTTTCATTATTGGTAGTAATATGCATTGAGGTATATAAAGCTGTGGAAACATTAATCCACTCATACTTACATATATCATTGTTGTATATCAGCGTGTCACAGCATTAATTGATTACACAACAGACTCTGTCTTTTATCGGCTCGAAATGATAAAGTGCGTTTTGCTCACAGTCCTTTCACGAAACCTAACTCATCGGCGTTAGATACAGCAGATGTGGGGTAACAGGATGTTCCGTGTTCATGAATTAATGGCGCCACCTCTACACTTTTACTTAAGTAAACTTCGTTGTTTTGCTACTTCCTATGATTTATTATTTTTTGTATCTCCTTAACCAGGTCGAACAAAACTTTAAATCAGCAATGTTCATCTCAGCTGCGATTCAGAGGGCCCGATCTCGTCAAACTCTATCGCCAACGAATAGTTTCGAGTTTGTTATCCTTCTCAAAACAGTAATAACTTTTATCATTAAAAAAATGGCTCTGAGCACTATGGAACTTAACTTCTAAGGTCATCAGTCCCCTAGAACTTACAACTACTTAAACCTAACTAACCTAAGGACATCACACACATCCATGCCCGAGGCAGGATTCGAACCTGCAACCGTAGCTGTCGCGCGGTTCCAGACTGTAGCACCTAGAACCGCTCGGCCACCCCGGCCGGCTTTTATCATTAATTTAGCGTGTAATTTTGCAACGAATGTTCAGCTACGGACTGTTGGCTTTGTTTAAAATTTCAAGGCCATATTTGGCAGTGTAGTCCATTTTCTAATGGACTACATGCTCCATTGATAATTTACAGTATACCCATGTTAAACGTTAACGCACAGTCTCATCATCGCAACAAATAAAAGACACTGTTTTCTATGTGAACCATAAATTTTAACTAGCGGAAACGAAGTTAGTGATGCTGTTAATGTAAATGATGGAGACACAGTTCAGTGGAAAACAGGTGGAGCTAAACTCGTTTCTATACATCAAACTTTTTAATTAGGTGCTACGCTAGGTCTTCATTATTAAATTCAGCAGCCGCGAGTGACGCAGTTTCCAGCTTTAGCAATGCAGAGGCGGTTCCATATGTGCTGCGGTGGTCTACCTCGCCAACTAGTCGCCTCGATACGACTGCGTGGTCACCCGAGGCAATGTAGAACCCTGCAGTACCAGGGATCGACTCCACTGCATGCCTGCCCACAGCAGGCTGATTTCCATAAATGCTTACAATGGACTCTCTGCCGCCGTATCTCGACATTAACATCCAGCTCTCACACCAAGGCACTCCCGAAGTAAACAAACTGCCAGTCAGAATCGGAGCCTGCTCTAATTTGTGGTATATTTTAGTCTCTTTCCAATGTTATTACATGCATTACAATCAAACTTGATTATACAATAGCCAAATCAATACAGCTCACAATGTACGTAGGTTTAGGATTTCTTACACAAAATTATGTTTTTGTTTGCTTTCCACGTCCCATACAACTCAATAACATATACTCTCAGTAGCCCTTAATATAAACTGAAGAGTAAAGTTTTTTGCTTATTAGTCTCTTCTTTCTACATTTTTGCCACTTTTTTTACGTTTGTTCAATTTTTCTGTTTTTCCTTTCATAACGAGAAGTGGCGCTACATATTTTTCTGAACTTCTTAGATATTCTTCAAATGTACCATTGGCTACATCTGACTCTGAATAAATTTTGGAGAAAACGTTCAAAAACAGAAAAGCATAAAACAGATTTTGTTGACGGCTGAGTAGCTTTATGCAAAATATCTTCATTCATCACTAAGCTGTTAAGGAACGTCGGTGCCGTTCTGTCAAAAACAATCTGAAAAATGGGCCGGGGTCAAATGAGCAGAATACGGTTTCTCTGCGGTGTCTTCACAGCCAATGATGTATCGGATAGAGGTCCAAAAGACTTGTAGGGCGGGTGACATTTGACGGTTAATAAGGCGCAGTCACGCCAGCCAGTGATCAATGCCGGCGGCCTGCAGACAGCGCGCCGACAACACGGGGTGAACGCAGCGGGAGCCATGTGGAGGACCGTGCTGAGGGAGTTCGCCGAGGAGACGACGCTGCACGGCTGCCGGTACCTCGTGCCCGGTCGCAGCGGCCCGTGCGTCAGGTACGGGCCTCACTGGCAGGCACGTCAGAGTCACTAACTAAACCGACAGTAAGGCCTTTATGTAATGACATGGTTAGTCTTTTCTGAGTTGTTACAGGGTTCTTCCGATTTAGGTTTCACCTGAAGAAACAGAGCTCAAAATTGTATACTAACAACATTTTTAAGCACATAATTCACCAACTGTACAAAAGGACAACCAGGAAATGAGGTGTTTTTCCAGTCTCTAAATGAGTCGTAATGGGCTAATAATGACGTACTTTGCTGGCCGTAGGGAAAGTTACTTTCGTTGTCGTGTTGTTAAAATTATCACCGAACAGTTATAACTATATATACAAGTGGTAAAATATGATAATAGAAGCATCAGTGTCCCAGTAAATAACTGTCCGCAAACGAGCTGCTTGCGAGGGAAGAGCAAATCTGTGTTTACTAGCCACAACCCATTACAATATGATCTAATGCACTTGTTCATACAAGAGTTTCTAAACGTTAACTTTTCGGTTAGTACCCTTCTAACTGGTCTTGAATTTCGGTCATTGCAAATCGTTGCGTAAAATACACTCAGGTGACAAACGTCGTGACATACATCCTATTATAGTGACGGACCACCTCTTGCCCACCATAGTGAACAAACTCGCATAGACTCAACAAGTCGTAGGAAGCCCTAGCAGAAATATTGCCCCATAATGAGATTTTCACTCTGCAACGGAGTGTGCGCTGATATGAAACTTCGGGGCAGATTAAAACTGTGTTCCGGACCGAGACTCGAACTCGGGACCTTTGCCTTTCGCGGGCAAGTGCTCTAACATCTGAGCTACCCAAGCAGGACTCACGCCCCACCCTCACAGCTTTACTTCTGCCAGCACTTGCCCGCGAAAGGCAAGGGTCCCGAATAAGAGTCTCGGTCCGGCACACAGTTTTAATCTTCCAGGAAGTTTCATATTGAGCCATGCTGCCTCGATAGCTGTCCATAATTGCGAAAGTGTTGTCGGCGCAGGACTTTGTGCACAAACTGACGTCCCATAAATGTTTGATGCGACTCATGTCGGGCAATCTGGATGGCCAAATAATTCGCTCGAACTGTTCAAAACCTTCTTAAAACCACTGGCGAACAACTATGGCTGCTGGTAAATCTCTCGGGATATGAGAACGTGGTCCAAGAGACTCTTCTGTTCCTGACGTTTCGTCCAGAACTGCGCTGGACATCCTCAGAGGCGCTCCTCCGCTGTCTTGCCTACTGACCGGTCGGACGTCCTAGAGTGATATAAATACTGTAGGAAAAGGGGCGTGGTCAAAGTAACACAGGATGAGCAGAGATAATCCTTGTCAGAGATAAAACTTAACTATCAATTGTCGTCTTTGACAAGAGGTGACGAGGCATCGTGTCATTCATAAAAATACCATAGTTGTTGGGGAACAGGAAGTCTGTGAGTGTCTGAAAATAACTCCAAGTACCCGAACATAACTATTTCTGGTTGGACCAGAGGACCTAGCCCATTCAATGTAATGTGGAGCTACCATCAGTTTGCAGCATCTCTCCTTCACTTTGCGGGGTCTACACCACTCACGAACCCTACCATCAGCTCTTACCAACTGAAATCGGGGTTCATCTGACCATGCTATGGTTTTCCAGTCGTCTAGGGTCCAACCGATAAGGTCACCAGCCCAGAAGAGGCGATAAAGGCGATGTCGTGCTGTTAGCAAAGGCACTCGCGTCGATCGTCTGCTGCCATAACCCATTAACGCCAGATACTGCCACGCTGCTCTAATGGATACGTTCGTCGTACGTCCCACATTAATTTATTCAATTATTTCCGCAGTATTGCTTGTCCTTAAGCACTGAAAACTCTACACAAACGCCGTTGCTTTCGGTTTTTAAGTGAATGTCCTCTGTCACTGCGTTGTCCTTAGCGAGAGGTAATGCCTGAAATTTGGTATTTTCACCACGCTATTGACAATGTGCATCTCGGGATATTGATTTCCTTAACGATTTACGAAACGGAATGTCCCATGGGTCTAGCTCCAACCACCATTCTGTGTTGTCTGTTAATTCCCGTCGTGCAGCTATAATCCTGGCGGAAACATTTTGACACAAATCACCTGAGCACAAATAATTGCCTCGAAAATGCAGAGCCCTTTTATGCCTTGTGTAAGCGATACTACCTTCACGTTTATATGTGCATATCGCTATCCCCTGAGTTTTTGTAATCTCAGTGTACGTCACTTCTTCCGAGTCTTACATGTTGTAATTTATTCTCCATTCGTGCTTGTTAAAGGACGTGTTCCATATAACTTACTCTACACTCGTAAGTGTTAAACAATGTATTCTACTTGTCCTCTTCGCATTTGGGTGCAATATTGCACTCTTCTCTGTGGTAAATATTCTTACAAACGCCTCCGTATCATCAAGCAAATCTTGAGAAGACAGTACAAACCAATGCTCTAGTTCTTCAGACTTACTGGTGGCAGTGCTGTAGACTTAATTTTTTCACTTCACCCCATACACAAAATTCCATGGTAATGAGGTACGGTTGGAAACCAAGCTACAGGTCCTTTCCGACCAACCCCTCTTGAACTATATTATCACGTTAAACGGCTAATATCAGCAGAAAAATATGCTTATGCCCCATCACTCGCTTATCACATCTCCCATTTATGGACCAACGGTTAAATACGCGTTCTTTTAGGAGGAGATTTAATCGAAAAGTTTACATTTCAAATGTACACTGACGGAAAAAATTCGCAACACCAAAACATGATTGATGTGGAGTAATGAAATATCTGGAATACATTTGTCTAGGTAACATATTTAAGCGATAAACATTGCAAGATCACTGGTTAGTGCAAGCGCGAGATAAGCCATTGCAAATATGAAATTCTGGTGTGTTTATAATCGGTGTAACCGCCAGAGTGTCGAATATAAGCATGCAAGATTGAATGCATTGTGTTCTACAGGTGCCGGATATCAGTTTGTGGGATTGAGTTCCATGATGGAGTTCCTTGCTCGGTCAATACAGGGACGGTTCTCGCCCGATGATGACCCATATGTGCTCGACTGGAGACTTATGTGGTGATCGAGCAGGCCAAGGCAACATGTCGACACTCCGTAGGCCATCTTGGGTTACAAAGGCAGCATGTGGGCGACCATTATCCAGCTGGAACAAACCTCCTGGAATGTTGTTCATGAATGGCAGCATAGCACGGCGAATACCCAGACTGAAATACAAATTTGCAGTCAGCGTCGTTGGATAGCCACGAGAGTGCTCCTATACAAAATCGCACCACTGGCCAGGACTCAAGATGTAGTCCAGTACCCAGACTGAAATACAAATTTACAGTCAGCGTCGTTGGATAGCCACGAGAGTGCTCCTATACGAAATCGCACCACTGGCCAGGACTCAAGATGTAGTCCAGTCTGTCTAGCACGCATACAGGTTGGTTGCAGGCCCTGAACTGGCCTCCTTCTAACCAACACACGGCCATCCTAGCACCGAGACAGAACCAGTTTTTATCAGAAAACACAAACAACACCACCCTGTCCTCCAACGATCTCTCACTTGACACCACTCAAGTGGCAAAAGGCGGTGCTTTGGGATCAGTGGAATGCAGCTATAGGGCGTCTGGGTCGGAGCTGTCGTCCAAGTAACCAATCTGTTACAGTTCGTTGAGTCACGCTGCCAGCTCAGATTGCTGTTGCAGATGCAGTACGATGTGTCAGAACCATAAAAGGAACACAATGGTCTTCCTTTTCGATACTGCCACGTGGCACGGTCTTCTTGCGACCGTGTATTCCAGTGACTACCGCTGCCAGCAGTCTTTTCCAGTGGCTACGTTCCTTCCAAGTCTTTCTTCAGTAAGGCAGAAGGAACAGCTGACTTCTCGTAGCGCTGTTAGATGACCTCGTCTAAACTCAGTGAGGTGTAGATAATGGCGTATTTGTCGCCTTAAAGGCATTCTCGACTAACAGCAACTCACCAAGCTCGGCCTCAAAGGCAACTAACACTCACAACCGCCGTTACAGCATGTATATAAAACGAAACTGATTTGTATCCCCATAGTGGCGCTACTAGCGCCACTCTAACGCGACTGGCATTAAATGTGAACAAACATCATCTTTCAGATATAGAAACACGCCTGTCAACTTTCATTTGAATAAACATCATCTTTCAGATGTAGAAACACGCCTGCCAACTTTCATTTAAGGCGCAAAATTCCTCGTTGATGTGATTTTTTTCCTCACTTCAATACTTAGGGATTACAATTACGAACAGACTGCTTTTTTTGACAACATGCTTAGAAAGTGCAAGAAACCAACTAAAAAGATTGCCTACACTATTTTTGTCCGACCTCTTCCGGAGTATTCCTGCACCGTATGGGATTCTTACCAGCTAGGATTGACGGAAGGCATCGAGGAACTTCAAAGGACATTTGTTTGTATTTTGTCAGGAAATAGGAAAACGAGGGTTAGGAATCAGATAATCGAGTTGGTGTGGCGATCATTAAAACAAAGCGCTTTTGCCGGCCGGAGTGGCCGAGCGGTTCCAGGCGCTAGAATCTGGAACCGCGCGACCGCTACGGTCGCAGGTTCGAATCCTGCCTCGGGCATGGATGTATGTGATGTCCTTAGATTAGTTAGTATTAAGTAGTTCTAAGTTGTAGGGGACTGATGACCTCAGCAGTTAAGTCCCATAGTGCTCAGAGCCATTTGAACCATTTGAAAGCGCCTTTTGATGTGGCAAGATCTTCCGCGTAATGTCAATCACCAACTTTCTCTGCCGAATACCAAAATATTTTGTTGAGTCCCTGGTAGATAGGAAAAAGTCACAATCGCGATAAAATAAAACAGAGTTGCACGGGAAGATTTTGAAATACGAGGGCTATCCACAAAGTACATTACGTTTTGGAATTAAAAATAAATAAAGTATTGGAAATTTTTTTATTACATACAGATGAAAGCCACACTTAAATACTACTTTTCTACATAGTTGCCATTTAAGTTAAGGCACTTATCGTAGCGATGGACGAGCTTGGAAATTCCTTCGTCGTAAAATTCGGCCGCCTGCGCCTTCAACCACGTGGCGACTGTCTTTTGGGACAGAAAAGGTGTGATTTTTGTGGATTTCCTGGAAAGAGGCACTACAATAAACTCTCAAAGGTATTGCCAAACTCTGCACAAGCTCAGAAGAGCAATACAAAACAAGCGCAGGGGAAAGTTGGGCTCAAAGATCTTGCTGATTCACGACAACGCCCTGGCCTATACGGCAAATGCCACTCGTGAAGTTCTCGAATCTTTTAAGTGGGAGTTGTTTCCTCATCCGCCGTACAGTCCCGACCTGGCACCGAGCGACTTCCACTTATTCCCAGCAATGAAGAAGTGGTTGGCTATGCAGCGTTTTGATGACGACGCACAGCTTCAAGAAGAGGTAACCACGTGGTTGAAGGCGCAGGCGGCCGAATTTTACGACGAAGGAATTTCCAAGCTCGTCCATCGCTACGATAAGTGCCTTAATTTAAATGGCAACTATGTAGAAAAGTAGTATTTAAGTGTGGCTTTCATCTGTATATAATTAAAAAAATTTCCAATACTTTATTTATTTTTAATTCCAAAACGTAGTGTACTTTGTGGATAGCCCTCGTATTTCAAAATCTTCCCGTGCAACTCTGTTTTATTCTACCGCGATTGTGACTTTTTCCTATCTACCAGGGACTCAACAAAATATTTTGGTATTCGGCAGAGAAAGTTGGTGATTGACATTACGCGGAAGATCTTGCCACATCAAAAGGCGCTTTCAAATGGTTCAAATGGCTCTGAGCACTGTGGGACTTAACTGCTGAGGTCATCAGTCCCCTAGAACTTAGAACTACTTAATACTAACTAACCTAAGGACATCACACACATCCATGCCCGAGGCAGGATTCAAAGCTGCGACCGTAACGGTCGCGCGGTTCCAGACTCTAGCGCCTGGAACCGCTCGGCCACTCCGGCCGGCAAAAGCGCTTTGTTTTAATGATCGCCACACCAACTCGATTACCTGATTTTTTTGTGAACCTACACAAAGGATCATGTGAACCTACACAAAGGAACATGGCAGTAAATTCCAACCAACGTTTTGGCAAGCCAATTTACCAAACTTTACATGTACAGAAACACATAAAGCACTGCAAGGCAAGGCGTTTGCGAAATAAACGAGAAGGTAACATTAAAACTGAATAGTAGGTGAGGGTCATATAGGGTTTGAAGAAAGCTCACTCATTATGGAATTGACTCCAGTAATTAAACCGAGAGGAGACAGACAGCGACGAAAGTGATAAAACTGATTCTCTCTTGCTCGCTCAAGTAACATTCACAGTCAGACGGCGGTGGTGCCGAGATCAATCACAGACAGCAACGGCGACCCCATTGTCTCCACGAGACCATCCAGCAGGCCTTTCTCCACATCCTCCTCCTAAATTCTTTACCGGAGCCTATGATATCTCGTTTGACCAGTGGTCACAGACTGCGCTCAGCTCTTCAGCCATTTGTCTTCCTGTGGACAGCTGACGTGGCACTTTTGACCAACTTGGGAGCCAGAGTACAATGCTAGGAATCAATGTTTACCATACATGGAAAGATCTCATTCTCTCTCTGCTCGCACGCGCCAAATATACAAGCTATTTCTATTAAAATACATAACGATAGTATACTATCACACACAAATCTGACTTCACACTGTCACTCTGTCAGACTCATATAGTAAGGACCTTTTAATTTTTCCTACGTACTTTTCGAGAATTTAATGGTAGAAAAATAAGATATTTTATATTGATTGGTCCCACAGCTATTATAAACTTTGCAAATGACAGCATGTAACACCGGACGCTGCTGTTAAAAGTATTCTTTAATAAGCTAAAACCGCCTGAGACCATTTTCCAACACAGCATGGCTTAACAGAAAAAAAATGCATTGGAATAAAATGACGGCAAGAAGGAGCATATAGTCAAAAAGTCGACTGGAAACTATATATGAAATAAACATGCTAAACCTTGTATGTTGCTGTGAACTACGCAGCATGTTTAGTCACTATACAGCTTCCACTCGAATTTTTCACTTTGTGCTCCTTATTGACGGCACTGTATTCCAATGTAACTCTTGTTGTTGACCAAAGCTGTGCTGGAAAATGACTTTAGAACGAATACGGTCGCTTATTTAAGAATAGTTTCAGTCGCTTACGGTGTCACAATACGTTAATCCGAAAGGTAGAGAAATAGTCCGAATTTGGTTCTACGCGTCCTCTAAAAAACCTCTATGTATCAGTTGCAGAGTGGTTATGTCAACGAACGGGAGTAAATATTTTATACTGCTGGCTCTTAACCACACGTTTGCAATTATTGCGGGAAAGCCTCGAGTGCGAACCAATGTTTAATGGAAAGTCTTTATTATATTATCGCATACTACCACACACGTCAGTTTCCGCTTTTAATTATGATGCGCCCTAGCGTATTTTCATATCAAAACAACGTGCCCGCCATTCTCTTCTATCCATTCCACTTTCTCTTTTCACAATTTGTCAAAGTCGGAGGAGAAGCGGACAGAGTTTCAGGGCAACGTCTTGCTCTTGGGATGGGAAACTGCTCCTAAAATAGGGATGAATCATCAACGACCACTGGCATGAGGACGCAGATTTCATTGAAAACCATATCATTAAAGACACATGCCGGCCGGTGTGGCCGTGCGGTTAAAGGCGCTTCAGTCTGGAACCGCGTGACCGCTACGGTCGCAGGTTCGAATCCTGCCACGGGCATGGATGTGTGTGATGTCCTTAGGTTAGTTAAGTTTAATTAGTTCTAAGTTCTAGGCGACTGATGACCTCAGAAGTTAAGTCGCATAGTGCTCAAAGCCATTTGAACCATTAAAGACACATGATGTGCATCTGCGTACGGAGTGTGTGGCCTGTAATAGAAATGTGGTGGTGAAGATCTCTTCATTCCCAAAAGATTCCAGATTATTCTCACATTGAATCTTTGAGAGGAGAATGCAAGCGGGGTGGTGACCACAAGAAAACACTGAACAACAAAAGAAAGTAACTAAAAGGTGATATTCTATGAGTCGTAGCGTGTAACGGTAGAAGTATGAACATGGTTTTGAAGACAGATAATCTGAAAAGGGAAATGGAAAGGTTCAATCTAGATACCAGGGGTCAGTCACGCCAAGTGGTCAGAAGAATATAGAATAATATCAACAGCAGCAGAAAATGGTGTAACGGGATTAGGATTCGTTATGAATAGGAAGATAGGGGAGATAGTGAGTTACTGTGACCAGATAAGTGACAGGGCTATCCCGTCAGAATTGACAGCAAACCAAAACCTACAACAATAGTTCAGGTGTACATACCGAAGTAACAAGCAGAAGATGAAGAGATAGAGACAGTATATGAGAATATTGAAACAGTAATTCTGTACGTAAAGGGAAATGATAATCTTACGCCATGAGAATTCACCCTCGTTTGGCCAACGACCTTGTCGATGACATCTCTTGCCCTTGGGGTGAGAAACTGACACTAAAAGGCGGAAGAAGCAGCAATGATCAACTGCATGAGGATGCAGAAGGCAATGACAGTCACTGCATTAAAGAGACATAATGTGTATTCCAAGGACATGTGCCTGTAATTGAAAAAAATGTCATGATGATCTCCCCATCGGCAGAAGATTACGGACTAATCCCCCATTCGGTTCCCCGGAAGGGGACTGACGAAGGGAAGGTAACCACGACGAAAAGATTGAAATGTCAAAGAAAGGGTAATGTTGTACGAGTGAAAGCGTAAAACTTCAGAAATTTGACAGTGATAGGCAAGCTAGAAAGTCTCAAAACGGAAATGCTAAAGCTCATACAGTGGGGTCAACGAAGTGAACTGGAAAGAAGACTAAGGATTTCTGCTCAGACGAATAGGGTCGTATCAATAGCAGCAGAAAGTGGTATAACGGGAGTGGGGCTCGTTATGAAGAGAAAGGTGGAACAGAGAGTGAGTTACAGTGAATAGATCAGTATCGAGTTATTCTTATCACAGTCGAAACCAAACCCACTCCAGCAGCAATAGTCCAGTATACATGCCGACGTCAACAGCAGAAATTGAACAGATAGGAAAAGTATTGCTACAGGAACAGTGTGAATAAATCTGAAATAAAATGACTATCAGAATGACTGATTCAGCATATAGAAAATTCGAAAGTGCCTTCGGTGACATTAAAAGCAAGGGTGGCAACATTAAGAGTGCAATGAGGATTCACTGTTAAATGCAAAGGAGACGGTTCAAATGTCTCTGAGCGCTATGAGACTTAACATCTGAGGTCATCAGTTCCCTAGACTTAGAACTACTTAAACCTAACTAACCTAAGGACATCACACACATCCATGCCCAAGGCAGGATTCGAACCTGCGACCGTAGCGGTCGCGCGGTTCCAGACTGAGCGCCTAGAACGGCTAGGCCACACCTGCTGGCGCAAAGGAGACAACAGATAGGTGGAAGGAATATGTTGAACGTGTGTCTGATGGCGTGATAGGAGAAGAAAAAATGAGTCAGTATAGAGGATAGAGGGGATCCAGTATTAGAATCAGAATTTAAAAGACCTCTGGACGACTTACGATTGAATAAGGCAGAAGGGATAGACAACGTTCCATCAGCATTTCTAAAATCATTGGGATAAGTGGCAACAAAACGACTATTCACGTTAGTGTGTCGAATCTATGCGTCTGGCGATATACCATCTGACTTTCGGAGAAACATCATCCACACAATTCCGAAGATTGCAAGAGCCGTCAAGTGCGAGAATTATCGCACAATCAGCTTAACGGCTCATGCATCCAAACTGCTGACTAGAATAATATCCAGAGGAATGGAAACGAAAATTGAAGATGGGGTAATTGACGCACAGTTTGGCTTTAGGAAAGGTAAAGACACGTCAGAGGCAATTCTGACGCTGCGGTTACTAATACAGGTAACACTGAAGAAACATTAAGAAATCTTCATAGGTTTTTTCGACGTGGGAAAAGCGTTCGACAATGTAAAATTGTGCAAGAAATGTGAATTTCTTAGAAAAATAGGGGTAAGCTATAGGAAAAGACGGATGATATATAATATGTACAAGAGCCAAGGGGGAACAATAAGAGTAGAAGATTAAGAGCGAAGTGCTTGGATTAAAAAGCGCGTAAGACATGGATGTAGACTTTGACCCCTATTGTTTAATCTATACATGAAAGAAGCAATCACAGGAATAGTAGAAAGGTTCAACAGTGGAATTAAAATTCAAGGGGAAAGGATATCAATGATAAAATTTGCAGATGACATCGCTGTCGTTAGTGGAAATGAAGAAGAATTACAGGATCTGCTAAATGGAATGGACAGTCTAATGAGCACATTATATCGACTGAGAGTAAATCTAAGAAAGACGAAAGTAACGAGAAGTAGCAGAAATGTGAACAGCGAAAAACTTAACATCATGTTTGGTGATCACGAAGCTGATAGGTTGCTACCTAGGCAGCAAAATAACCCATGACAACTGGAGTAAGGAGGGCCTCAAAAGCAGACTAGCACTGGCAAAAGGGGCATTCCTGGCCAAGAGAAGTCTGCTAGAATCAAATACAGACCTTAATTTGAGGGAGAAATTTCTCAGAATGTATATTTGGAGCACAGCAGTTTATGACAGTGAAACATAGACTGTGGGAAAACCGGAAAGAAGGGAATAGAAGCATTTGAGATGTGGGGTTACAGAAGAATGTTGAAAATTAGATGGGTTGATAAGGTAAGGAATGAGGAGGTTCTCCGGAGAATCGGCGAAGAAAGAAATAAATGCAAAACACTGACAAGAAGAAGGGACAGAATGGTAGGACATGTGTTAACATGTCAGGGAATAACTTCCATGGTACTGCAGGGAACTGTAGAAGGTAAAAACCGTAGAAGAAAACAGAGATTGGAATACACTCAGCAAATAACTAAGGACGGAGGCTGCAGTCGCTATTCTGAGATGAAGAGGTTGGCACAAGAGAGGAATTCGCGACGGGCAGCATCATACCAATCAGAAGACTGATGACTGAAAAGAAAAAGAAAAAAAGAAAAATTGAAAGATGAGAGTATGAGAGAAAATTGAACGAGTAAGTCAGTATGTAAAGGTATTTAGTGTGGCATTGGAATGTGACAGCAAGTACAGGAATAGAAGTCAGACTTATTGAAGAACATGGTATTTGAATGAGATAGGAGAAAGACTAATAGAGTTCTGAAACAATTTTCAGCTGATAACAGCAAATACATTGTTCAACAATTAAAAGAGGAGGAAGTATACTCGGAAAGGGCCGAGAGACAGGCAGAGATTCCAGGTGGATGTTCAGACAGATTTGATTGTAAGACATAGACAGAAGCAAATGTTAAGCACATATCACAGCTTAGTAATGATGAAGAGTACCTAGCAGTTTAAGAGAATCGTCCAGAAAATCAGTGTGGAAATAAGTGGAATGCTGAAGAATTGTGGGATGATGAAGTACGCTTGAAGTTGTCTAAGAGTGTAGGTATAACGATAGTGAATACCACAGCGGACGCTTCAGATGAAGAGGAATGGACGAATCTGAAAAGGACCATCACAGAAGTTAGATAAACACACAGAGGTTGGACAGAAATATGGAAACACCAAAAGCACAACGCATTATCGTACCTACATTTACCTGTTATGGGAATTTACATCACTAATGAGTGTTTTTGGAATTCTAGTTCGCCATGCAGTTGCCTACTTATAGAGCTCCTTTCGTGTTTTTTTGGTGCTGACAGGGTTCTACAGTGACTGCTGCGGCTGTCGTTCTCTTATTTTTCATCACAGTTCTCTTCAATGGCCGTTTGGCACGAAAACTATTGTCCTCATTGTGACTTAGCGGATGAAGTTTTTCCGCTTTCCCTGTGCGTGCTATAAATCCTCGATACGGCGCCTTTTGAACACTTTGGTTTTTTGGTTACAGAAGCACCTACCACACGAATACCAACGACTTCCGAAGTTTGAGTTTATTTAGATCTAACGTAATGCACTCCCGACTACACAAGCACCATTCTGATCACGACTGTCACATGTAACATACAGGTGTCGTTCGTGGTCAACATCTGCAGTTATACAGGGTGTTACAAAAAGGTACGGCCAAACTTTCAGGAAACATTCCTCACACACAAAGAAAGAAAATATTTTATGTGGACATGTGTCCGGAAACGCTTACTTTCCATGTTAGAGCTCATTTTATTACTTCTCTTCAAATCACATTAATCATGGAATGGAAATACACAGCTACAGAACGTACGAGCGTGACTTCAAACACTTTGTTACAGGAAATGTTCAAAATGTCCTCCGTTAGCGAGGATACATGCATCCACCATCCGTCGCATGGAATCCCTGATGCGCTGATGTAGCCCTGAAGAATGGCGTATTGTATCACAGCCGTCCACAATACGAGCACGAAGAGTCTCTACATTTAGTACCTGGGTTGCGTAGACAAGAGCTTTCAAATGCCCCCATAAATGAAAGTCAAGAGGGTTGAGGTCAGGAGAGCGTGGAGGCCATGGAATTGGTCCGCCTCTACCAATCCATCGGTCTCCGAATCTGTTGTTGAGAAGCGTACGAACACTTCGACTGAAATGTGCAGGAGCTCCATCGTGCATGATCCACATATTGTGTCGTACTTGTAAAGGCACATGTTCTAGCAGCACAGATAGAGTATCCCGAATGAAATCATGATAACGTACTCCATTGAGCGTAGGTGGAAGATCATGGGGCCCAATCAAGACATCATCAACAATGCCTGCCCAAACGTTCTCAGAAAATCTGTGTTGATGACGTGATTGCACAATTGCGTGCGGATTCTCGGCAGCCCACACATGTTGATTGTGAAAATTTACAACTTGATCATGTTGGAATGAAGCCGCATCCGTAAAGAGAACATTTGCACTGAAATGAGTATTGACACATTGTTGGATGAACCATTCGCAGAAGTGTACCCGTGGAGGCCAATCAGCTGCTGATAGCGCCTGCACACGCTGTACATGGTACGGAAACAACTGGTTCTCCCGTAGCACTCTCCATACAGTGACGTGGTCAACGTTACCATGTACAGCAGCAACTTCTCTGACGCTGGCATTAGCGTTATCGTCAACTGCACGAAGAATTGCCTCGTCCATTGCAGGTGTCCTCGTCGTTCTAGGTCTTCCCCAGTCGCGAGTCATAGGCTGCAATGTTCCGTGCTCCCTAAGACGCCGATCAATTGCTTCGAACGTCTTCCTGTCGGTACACCTTCGTTCTGGAAATCTGTCTCGATACAAACGTACCGCGCCACGGCTATTGCCCCGTGCTAATCCATACATCAAATGGGCATCTGCCAACCCCGCATTTGTAAACATTGCACTGACTGCAAAGCCACGTAGAGCAATGAGTCGCATGTCAACACAAGCACCGAAGTCAACATTACCTTCCTTCAATTGGGCCAACTGCCGGTGAATCGAGGAAGTACAGTACAGTACAGTACACAGTTTCGTCAGAAACTAAAATGAGCTCTAAGATGGAAATTAAGCGTTTCCGGACACATGTCCACATAACATCTTTTCTTTAGTTATGTGTGAGAAATGTTTCCTGAAAGTTTGGCCGTACCTTTTTGTAACATCCTGTATTCAAGCATGCATTTCTCGCTGTTTTTCCATATTTTTGACCAACTCCTGGAGGTACAAGGAAGGCAACGGCAAAAAAAAACCTTGTGCCACAGAAGAAATATATCAGTTTAACGTCGAAAGAAGAAGGTATAAAAAGTTTCAAGCAAAGACAAGAATATAGCAACAATGTTACTCAGGAATGAAATAAATACGATGTGTTTGGGTGCAAAGGCGAAATCGCCGCAGCAAAGTTGTGCGGAAATCGAAAAATAAATGGCTATCGGGAGGACTGATTTGTCATACAGAACAGTGACAAAATCCTTCGCCGAAATTAAAAGCAGGGCGTCAACGTTATGGTTGCAACAGGAATTCCACTGTTTTACGCAGGGAAGAGAGGGGATGGATGGAAAGGGGACACTGAAGGCCTCTATGAGGGGAGAACTTGTTTCATGACGTGACTAAAGAAGAAATGGTAGTCAATATGGAAGACGTAAGGGATTGAGTATCAGAGTTTAACGGAGCTTTGAAAGACTTGCGATCAAATAAGGTAGAGGCGATGGATAAACTACCATCGAGATTTCTAAAATTTTGAGAGAAGTGGCAATCAAGCGACTGTTCAAGTCCAGTAAGAAACGGACTTCCGGGAAAAAAAACATTCTCACAATCTCAAAGACACCAAGTGCAGTGCGAGAACTGTAGCATTTTCAGCTTAATATCCCGTGCATCTAAGTTACTGAAAATGGTTCAAATGGCTCTGAGCACTATGGGACTTAACTTCTGAGGTCATCAGTCCCCTAGAACTTAGAATTACTTAAACGTAACTAACCTAAGGACACCACACACATCCATGCCCGAGGCAGAATTCGAACCTCCGAACGTAGCTGTCGCGCGGTTCCAGACTGTAACGCCTAGAACCTCTAGGCCATCCCGGCCGGCCAAGTTACTGACAAAAATAACTTATAGAAGAATGGAAAGGAAAATTGAGGAGCTGCTGGATGATGGTCAGTTTGGCTTTCGGAAAGGTAAAGGCACCTGCAACATAACCAATGACGAACGAAACAAGGAGGACGTCAAAAGCGGACTAGCACTGACAAAAAGAGAATTCCTGGCCAAAAGAAGTCTACTAGTATCAAACATAGGCCTTAATTTGGGAAAGAAATTTCTGAGAATGTACGTTTGGGCCACAGCATTGTATGATAGTGAAACATGGACTGTGGGAAAACCGGAACAGAAGAGGATCGAAGCACTTGAGATGTGGTAGTACAGACGAATGTTGAAAATTAGGTGAACTGATAAGGTAAGGAATGTGGAGGTTTTGCGCAGAATCGTAGTGGAAAGGAATGTGTGGAAAACAGTGACATGGAGAACGGATAGGATGATAGAACATTTGTTAAGACATCAGGGAATGACATCCTTGGTACTAGACGGAGCTGTAGAGGGCAAAAACTGTACAGGAAGACAGAGATTGGGATGTATCCAGCAAATAATTGAGGTCATAGGTTGCAGGTGCTACTCTGAGGCGAAGAAGTTGGCACACGAGAGGAATTCGTGGCAAGCCGCATCAAATCGGTCAGAAGACTGATGACTAAAAAAAAAAAAGCACACTATAGGCAGTTCTGATACGCTTGATATTGGAAGCGAAGAAAAATCAAATCAATTCATTGGATTTGTCGTCACACTCATAATAAAAATGTTCTACAATGTAAAATGGTGCAAAATGCTCGACATACTGAGAAAAATAGCGAAGGATGGATAATATGTACAGTAACCAAAAGAAACAATAAGAACGAAAGACAAACTACGATTTCTCCGGTGAAAAAGCCAATAAGATGGGGATACAGTGTTTCGCCCCTATTCAATGTACACGCCCAAGAAACAGTGAGGGAACAAGTGTACAGATTCTAGAGTGGGATTAAAATTCTGAGTGAGAGGATAAGAATGGTAACATTCATTGATGACACCCTGACTCTCGACGAAGATAAGGAAGAATTGCAGTAGTTGTAGAATTAAAAGGAACAGGCAACTGAAGAAGGACGAAAGTTTAAGAGGAGTAACCGAAATTAGAGCAACTATAAATTTATTATCAAAATCGAGAAGCACAAAGTAGACGAAGTGAAGGAATTCTGCCATCTTGGAAGCAAAAGATCTGACGCACAAAGCAAGTAGACATATGAAGCAGACTAGTACATACACCGATCAGCCAGAATATTATGACCACTTACCTAGTAACCGTAGTCCGTCCACCTTAGGCACGGGTAATAGTGGCGACTCCTAGTGGCGTGGAAGAAATGAGACCTAGGTAGGTCACTGGCTGGAGCACGCACCACATCTCCACACTCAGGTCACCAATTCCCGAAAATTCCTGGGAGGGGCGATGAGCTCTGACGCCACGTTCAATCACATCCCAGATGTGTTCGATCTGATTCAGATGTGGCTAGTTGGAGGGCAATTAGAACTCTCCGCTGTGTACCTCGAACCGCCCCATCACACTTCTGTCCTTGGGACATGGTGCATTATGTTGTTGAGAAATGACGCTGCCGTCGGGAAACATGATCATCATGAAAGAGTGTACGTGGTCTGCAACCAGTGTACGATACACCTTAGCTACCATGGTGGCTTTCACGGGCTCCACTGGACCCATGTATGCCTACATGAATGTTTCCCACGGCGCAATGGGGCCGCCGCCAGGTTGTCTCTGTCCCGCAGTACAGGCGTCAAGGATCTGTTCCTGGAAGACGACGGTTCGCGCTCTCTCATCGGCATTATCAGGATGTATCTAGATTCATTGCACCATACAACACTCTGCCACTGCGCCAGCGTCCAGTGCCGATGGTCACGTACCCACTTCAGTCGTAGTTCCCGATGGCGTGGTGTTAACATTGACACATGCATGGGTCGTCGCCTGCGGAGGTCCGTCATTAGGAGTGTTCGGTGCACTGTGGGTTTAGACTCAATTGTTCTCTGCCCGGCATTAAAGTCTGATGTTAGTTCCGCCGTAGTTCGCTGCCTGTCCTACTTTTCCAGTCTGCCCAGCCTACGAAGTCCGAAATGCGTAATGAGGGGCGGCCGCCCAACCCCAGGACATCTGGACGTGGTTTCATCATGGTTTCGCCACGTGTTGAAGACACCCACCACAGCACTCCTAGGACATCCGACAAATCGTACAGTTTCCGAAATGCTCGTACCTAGACTCCAGGCCATCACAATCTCCCTCGGTCAAACTCAGATACATCTCGTGCCTTCCCCGTTCTAAGCGCGGACAGTACGCTCGCTGATACATCTGCCGTGCGTTTGTCCGATTAGCAGTCGTTGCTCACCAAGTGACGCTGCTATCGCCTGGCGGGTGTATATCGACAGTAGCTCGATAGTCACAATGTTCTAGCCGACCAGTGTGCAAAGAGATCACTGAAGTCTACTAGTATCAAATATAGCCTTTAATCTTATTAAGACTTTTCTGAGAATGTACGTTTGGCGCACAGCATAGTATCGTAGTGAATCGTGGATAGTGGAAACGCCAGGAAAGAAGATATTCGAAGCGTTTTAGATGTGGTACTATAGGAGGATGTTGAAAACGGAGTTGGACTTCCGTCGGTATCCATAATGCAAATGGTATGGCCAGACTCTGAACCCTGAGTGGAAGGAAGGAGAGGGTGTATAGTGGTCGATGAAGTCTTTCCCCCTGTACGGGAGACCGAAGTGCTACAACTTTTCGAGCGTGTCAGCGTTCTCTGGGGGACTAATGTTTAGTTTCAGAGCATCAGAGCGTCGTTTTATGCAGAGTTTGCAGCCTGACAAGCATTATCGTGTAGTATTTGTGGTACTCCACGCTGCCCGCTTAACAGTGTATCGTTACGTCCTACAACGATGTCATTGCGCTGAACCAGGGATACGTAGCGCTCTCTCTCGCACGGTCTGTGGCAATGTACTCCTTGCTTGTTTGTGTTCCGGTACCCCTGAGTGTTCATACTCGTTATGCAACCATTGTGTACCGTACAGGCACGCTACTCCTGAATGTCGTTCCAGACAACTCAAAACTTTTATTCTTCACTTTAATACTGTTCTGCTGTACAACAACATCTTAAAAGCTGCAGTACGCAGAAGTGATGTTCCACATATTTCAGTTCTTAATTATCTGTGCTCTTCTAAGTACCAACGGAATATTCCATAAGTATTCCACTGTCATTAAGTGTTACTGCTATGGACAAACAGCCACATCAATCCCTTAAAGACTGCCCTAAACTGAAAAATTATCCAACCTGTTATACCTGCAGTTAGCTCCATCCCACATTCATAAGTGCAGGGTTTGACCTTGCACCCCCCTTCGAAGAACCATGAACTTATTGCCGCCAATTAATACCCCATTCACCTCAAACCACTCCCTCAATCGCACTCCTACTGCAGAAGATGTAGTCGGACTTGTTACCATACTCATTGAAAACATCCATCCTTTCGAACATATCTACAACATACGAGGGTTGTCCAGAAAGTGAGTTCCGATCGGCCACGAAATGGAAACCACTGGGAAAATCCGGTAAAGCTTTACACAGATGTGTTTGGCAGTGTTTCTAGTATGCCCGTCGATCGTGTCACATCGCTCTTTTCAGTATTGAGTGAACAGTGACCACGTAAAAATGTGTAGGGAATAGCGTCTCCTGCCAAGTATGAGGGCCTGGTTAGAGATTTCACCTGTGTCATGCACCCCACATAACACAGCTGTCGAGCAGTTCCTTCTTCTTGCCAATTCTCGGCCGCACACTGCAGGGTAATGAAGACGCTCCTGCAGCATTTCCGATGAGAGTGATCACCCACAATACAGTCCGTAATTGGCTCCGCCTAAGTCTCATCTCTGCTCACAAGAACGGCTGGCTATGAAGAAAAATTTTTCCACAAACAACGAGCTGCAGACAAGTAGAGATAACTGGCCGAAAGCACAGGAGGCTGCTTTCTATGACGAGGATATTGGAAAGTTGATACAACACTACGAAAAAACTCGAAGTTGGAGCTGCGACTATGTAGAGAAGTAGGTGGATGGTGTACCCAATTGTTGCAAATAAAAAGTTTCTGGTTTACACTGTGGTTTCCATTTCGCGACCGATCGGAACTTACTTTATGGACAAGCCTCGTATATCAAATTTCCCTAGGTACACAATCTGTATTTCATCTCAATGACAATGTCATCTACTCTCACAATAAAGCACACTTTTGTCTTCGACCTCAGCCTATCACCTACCCATTTCCTGTCCATTTCCCAACTCCAAATGGCACGGCGGTGACGGTATACGGCATCTGTCGCACCTCTAGCATCATTTACCACCATTGCCTCCTATCCAAGCTCTCCGTCTCCTTTGACAAGTAATTTCAATTGCTTTACCCTACCAGACAAAGAACATATCTCTGAAGTGTACCTTTCCTACCCTTCCCAAACGAATCCTCCAACTCACCATTTACTTGCTCAAATGGCAACCAAGTCACATTCTGACACCTGCATCCCAAATATAAGTTTATTACCACATACACTCCCACACCCTTTTCTACATAATTTTTTTCTCTAATATTTTCCACATTACAATCCCTTCCCCAGTTACCAGAAAACACCCGTCGCATCATCTTCATACTAAATGTAATGTACATTACATCACTATTATGTAATACAAACAGATCACATATTTTCAACTTATTAAGTTATATTATATCAGTGTATACGTTGAAGTGAGAAAAGTTATGAGATAGCTCCTAATGCCGTGTCGGACCTCCTTTTCACCGGTGTAGTGCAATAACTCGCCGTGCTTTGTACACAACAAGTCACTGGAAGTCCGCTGCAGAAATAATGAGCCGCGCTACCTCTACAATAGTCCAGAATTGCGAAAGTGTTGCAGGATTTTGTGCACTGACCGACTTCTCGATTATGTACCATAAATCTTCGACAGGTTGCATGTCGGCCGATCTGGGTGGCCAAATTTTCCACAATGTTTTCAAATCGATTGCAAACAGCTGAGGACCGGTGACATGACACATTGTGATCCATAAAAATTCCATAGCTGTTTGGAAACCTGAAGTAAATGAATGACTGCAAATGGTCTCCAGGTAGCCGAACATAACCGTTTCCAGTCAATGTTTGGTTCAGTTGGACCACACCGCTAAGGAGATCCACCAGCCTGCACAGTGCATTGTTGACAACATGGGTCCGTGGCTTCATGGGTTCTGTGCCAGACTCAAACTCTGCCATAAGCTTTTAGCAACTGAAATCGGAACTCATCTGACCACGCCACGTTTTATCAGTCGCCTAAAGTCCAACCGATTTGGGCATGGTCCCTGGAGAGGCGCTGAAGGCCATACCGTGCTGTTAGGAATGGCACTCACGTCAGTGTCTAATGCCGTAGTCCATTAACGCCAAATTTCGCCGCAATGTCCTGACGGATAGGTTCGTCGTACGGCCCACAGTGATTTCAGCTGTTATTTCAAATAGTGTTGCTTGTCTGTTAGCACTGAAAACTCTACGCGAAGTCTGCTGTTCTGTGCCGCTAAGTGAAGGACTAGAGCACTGTTCGTGGTGAGTGATGACGCCTGAAATGTGGTATTTTGAAGCTGTGGATCCCCGAATATCGAATTCCCTAACGATATCCGAATGGCCTGTCCCATATGTCTAACTCCAAATACGATTCCGTGTTCAAAGTCTGTTAATTCGCGTCGTGTGGCCATAATGATGTCGGAAACCTTTTCAAATGTATCACTTGAGTTCAACTGACAGCTCCGCCAATGCTCTGTCCATTTATACCTTGTGTACGTGATATTAGCGCCATCTGTAAATGTGCCTGTTGCTACCCTGTGACTTTTGTCACCTCAGTGTACAAGATACATCGTAAAACTTAGTTATATAAATTCTTTTTGCGATGTCTGTGGTAAGCAATGAATTAAAATGGTTGAATGGCAAGTACGTGCCGCTTACAGTTGGTGTCTATAATGTTCACCTGAATAACCACGACGCAGTAGTGCCGGCGCTGGGTGAGGTGGCGGCTCGGTTGCAGGCTGTGCTGGCTGGTGGCGATGGCGGTGTCCGCCGGCTGCGCCGTGGTGTTCGTCAGCCAGGCGTGGCGCCAGTACAGGGAGAGCCCCATCAGGACCACCGTAAGGACCACCAACTTCCCGCTCTCCGAGATACCTTTCCCTGCCGTCACCGTCTGCCCCACCACCAAAGTGCGCCGCACCGTCGGGGAGAAGCTACTTGCAAGGTCAGGAAAAACTGAGCACAAAACACCTCATGCTGAATTCTGTAAGACACGCGAGGTAGTGTCGGATAAAAAGCATAAGCTTCATGACGATGTTCGTAGGATCAAGTGGAGAAGAAAGGTTTACACAGGGTGCTACGTCACAGGGGTGGCAAGCTTTTGCAATGGCGCGGAAGGTTGTTTGCTTCGTGAAACAGCGCTGAAAGAATTTAATCAATCACATTACGTTAATATCGAGGGCCACCATTGGGATGAACGAGAACATCGTCCGCGAAACATACATTTATTGGGATGCTCATCAGACAAATTTTACCAAAAAATCACGTCACTGGAGCAAAGACTCTCCTAAACTGAAAACACGGTGTGCTGAACAGCTTAAAGGTGATTTTTACTTAATATACCATGTGGTTTAACAAAAACACAGACCAACACGACCATTCAGAAGGATCGTGTCGGTGTATTCTGCAAACC
Organism: Schistocerca nitens; assembly: GCF_023898315.1. Classification (NCBI taxonomy): domain Eukaryota; kingdom Metazoa; phylum Arthropoda; class Insecta; order Orthoptera; family Acrididae; genus Schistocerca; species Schistocerca nitens. The sequence goes on from NC_064618.1 coordinate 604,764,966, forward strand.
ATGTTGCTCTAACACTCACAGACACCTGAATGGAACTCGAACCAGATCATAGAGGTAGGACAGACGTCAAATGACATCAGCTGGTTCGACGTAACCACCCCCGGTTATGACTACCCTGCTACTTACCTACCTACCAGAAACGTTCTCAAAAGGCTGTAACTAACGTTTCTGGTCATGGGTTGCTATTCAAAATATTATGTACTCACTCCCCTCTACAAGTCCTAGAAGTCTGTATCGGAAATTTCCGAGCACCCTGTACAACTGAAGTACCGGCGATAACTTTCAAATTCAGCATACGAATACCACACTGCATACTTACTTCGTTATCGTTCTTCTTTATCAATTATGAACATACAGTGTGGGTCGTAACCCGTACCAGAAACAGGGCATAGAGGTCAATGGCATCTCTCGTTTTCCACCTTGGCTGGTCTTGCTCAGGGGGTGTGGAGCTCATCTTCACTATGCTACCGTTACAAACATGAAAGCGACCGCCGTCCTTATCCCACATCCTGCAGTTAACGGTCCTTATTTCCGTTTTAGAGGTCACCGACTCGACGTCCACCATGACAGAATGCAATCTACAATGCTGCAAACATGACTTCTTAGATTCTATTATTATGTGATACGTCAGAAGGCTGAAGTAACTTTGCGCACTCGAACTTCACGGCACGATTATCTGTAAGCTAACATCATAGAAGTGTCTATTTTCGTACTTACAATATTTTCAGTACAAATTGGACGTCAAAAATGGGAATATGGCAATACTGGTATCACGACAAATATGTTCGTTCAGAACACATGGGAAGCTAAATTTGGATTTAACAAATGACGATGTGTGAAACAGTGCGGGTAAAATCTTGTAACTACGTGATACTTATAGCTGAAGGCAACCTACCTGGAAGAAATATGAATTCTGTAAAGGGTAACAAGGGAACAAGGATAGACCAAGAATAAGAGGGGTAGAGTTGGTGTTTACTTGCTGAAACGGGGTAGCAATTCTGAAAATGAACTAGAAAGCATGAGAAAGTGTGATTCATGGTAAGGGAAAAGAGTTAACATTTTAGAGCAAAATATACGAGGCCTGTTCAGAAAGTAAGCTCCGATTGATTGCCAAATTGAAACCACAGTGAACATCAGAAATGTTTTACTTGTAACAATTAGCTACACCTTTCAGCTACTTCTCTACGTAGTCGCCGTTCTGACTTAGACTTTTGTCATAGCGTTGTACCAACTTTTCAATAGCCTCATCATAGAAGGCAGCCGCCAGTGCTTTCCGCCAATTCTCCACGCTGGCCTACACCTCGTTGTCTGTGTCAAAATGTTGTCTTCAAAGACAGCGGTTCATGTGACCAGAGATGAAACTCAGGGGGAGACAATTGCGGACTGTATTGTGGGTAATCTCACATTTCCATTTGAAAACGATGCAGGAGCATCTTCATTGCCCCTGCAGAATGCGGCTGAGAATTGTCTTGAAGAAGAAACAGCACGACAGTTATGTAATGTTAGCTGCATAGCTTCAGGCGAAATTTCTCACCAGGCCCTCGTACTTGGCGGCAGACACTATTTTCTAGACATCTTTACGCACTCACTGAGAGCTCAGAAATGAGAAGAGCGACGTGATGCTAACTGGGGTTATACTAGAGACAACACCCAACACATCTGTGCAAAGCTTTATCGGATTTTCATAGTCGTTTCCATTTCGCGACCGATCGGAGCTTACTTTCTGAACGCCCCTCGTGTATTTAAATGTATGGTTCACCGTCCGAATATGTCAAGAGCTGTTGGCAAGCGGGGTGCATTACCCCTTGTGAGGGCAGTTGAGGATTTACTTGATTGAGAAGTAGCGGCTCTGATCACAAAAAGTGACAACGGCCGGGAGAGTGGTGTGCTGACCACATGCCCCTACACATACGCATCCAGTGACGCCTGTCGTCTGAAGATGACACGGTCGCCAGTCGGTACCGTTGGGCCCGTCGGACGGAGTTTAGTTAGGAGTACATTTAAATTTAGAGTAACAGAAGAGTATGCTTGCTCATTACTGTGTTAATGTTGAGTAACTGCATTGTTTGGTACAAGATCTGCTGTAATAACCGTATCACGAGTAAGAAGCCATATACCACTTCACGCAGATTAAAATTAGCTAATAATGACACAAATGTCTGTGGCTGTAAACGAATCCTCCACTTTAGGTATTTTGCTGCATATTCTACTATCACAAAGAAATAGGTACTGATGTTACGTCATCCTGAATGAAGATTCTTGCCGTACGAGTGATTTCAGTGTTATAAAAACTGCCACTTTCTGACGTCCAGTTTCTACGAAAAATATTCACTGTTTGAAATGTTGTTACAGATGTTTTTGCAAATGAAGTCCGAGTGTTCGAATTTTTCTTCAGTCTGTATAAATATATGGCCTAAGACAAATATTTTTTAATGGGTACCCTACGACAACTGCCCACGAGAAGTGCTGTCTCTTCATTACGTTTCACCATTTCTAAGCATCTACTAGCCACAATTATCATCCGTTTTGCTAAAAGCTCGTTATACTGTGTGTATCATAATTATAGACATAAATGCGTTCAGTTGGAAGTACACAAAGCAAAAAGGTTTCAGTAAACGAGGGTTCTAAAACGCTTGCCTTAAGAGCTATGAGTACTTCTTCGATACTGTAAAGCAAACCATTTCCACTGCACGTTCTTTGGTTTCCATATTTTAGGAAGAGGCAATATGGAACAAAACAAGAAAAACTATACAGTAAATTTGGGCTACCAAATGCTCATCTTAAGAGCCATGAGCGTTTGTTCAGTAGACTTCTTCAGGTATGTCTTTTGGACCCCATGTTTACTGACGCTCTTTTGCTTCTACACTGACGGAAAAGAAATCGAAGCACCAAGAAGGAGTTTTACAACGTGAACGAAAGTTGGTAGGCGTGCTCCTACAGCTGAAAGATGATGTCTATTCAAATTTGATCGTGAGCCTTACTTATCTTTCGGACTGAACGTGGTGAGTTGATGTAAGTCAACAATACCTTTAAGGCGACACAGAGGCCATTATTAACATTTCGCTGAGTTTGAACGAGTTCGTGTAATAGAGCTACGAGAAGCTGGACGTTCCATCAGAGATAATGCACAAATAATTGGCAGGCATGTAGCCAGTATACATGACTGCTGACAGCGGCGGTCACTGGAATACACGGCAGCAAGACACCGGGCTCCGCACGGCCACGTGGCACTAACGAGAAGATCATTGTGTTCGGCGTATGGTTCTGACGTCTCGTACTGAATCTGCAGCAGCAATGTAGATGCTATAGCACATTATAAGAAATACTGCAAAATATTAAAGACTGTAATACGGATGTCAAATCAAATATATTACAAGGAAAAGATAGTCATATCAGATAACAAAATAAAGACAATACGGGATATAGTGAAGGAGGAGACCGGTAGAACCAGACATGAAGAGGAACAAATAGCATTAAGAGTAAATGATACATTGGTGACAGATGTGTATAGTGTTGCAGAACTTTTTAACAAACATTTTATAACTGTTACTGAAAAGATGGGGTTGTCAGGTTCGGTAGATGCTGCTATGGATTACCTTAGACCAGACATTTCAAGTAACTTCCTTAATATGAATTTGACCCTCACTACCCCAACAGAAATAATGTCCATCATAAAATCTTTAAAATCAAAAACATCTAGTGGGTATGATGAAATATCAACAAAGTTAATTAAAGAATGTGATTCTGAGCTAAGTAGCATATTAAGCTATCTATGTAACCAGTCGTTTATTAGTGGAATATTTCCTGAATGGCTGAAATATGCTGAAGTTAAGCCACTGTTTAAGAAGGGAGATAAAGAAATAGCATCAAATTTCCGTCCAATTTCACTGTTGCCAGCATTCTCAAAAATTTTCGAAAAAGTAATGTACAGTCGTCTTTATAACCATCTTATCTCAAATAACATACTGTCAAAGTCACAGTTTGGATTTCTAAAAGGTTCTGATATTGAGAAGGCTATCTACACTTACAGTGAAAATGTGCTTAATTCATTAGACAAAAAATTGCAGGCAACTGGTATATTTTGTGATCTGTCAAAGGCATTTGACTGTGTAAATCACAATATCCTTTTAAGTAAACTAGAATATTATAGTATAACAGGAAATGCTGCAAAATGGTTCAAATCTTATATCTCTGGTAGGAAACAAAGGGTGTTATTAGGAAAGAGACATGTATCAAGCTATCAGGCCTCATCCAACTGGGAACTAATTACATGTGGGGTCCCACAAGGTTCCATTTTGGGGCCCTTACTTTTTCTTGTGTATATCAATGACCTTTCATCAGTAACATTACCAGATGCCAAGTTTGTTTTGTTTGCCGATGATACAAACATTGCAATAAATAGAAAGTCAAATGTAGTCTTAGAAAGATCAGCCAATAAAATATTTGTGGACATTAATCACTGGTTCCTAGCCAATTCTTTGTCACTAAACTTTGAAAAAACACACTACATGCAGTTCAGAACTTGTAAGGGGTGTCCCAAGAGTATATGTCTAACATACGATGACAAGAAGATAGAAGAAGTGGACAGTGTTAAATTCTTGGGATTACAGCTTGATAATAAATTCAACTGGGAGGAGCACACCACAGAACTGCTGAAGCGTCTTAACAAATCTCTGTTTGCAATGCGAATTTTGTCAGACATAGGGGATATAAAAATGAAAAAGATGGCATACTATGCTTACTTTCATTCCATAATGTCATATGGGATTATTTTTTGGGGTAATTCATCAAGCCAAGCTAAAGTTTTCCGGGCACAAAAACGTGCAGTGAGAGTTATATGTGGTGTGAACTCAAGAACATCCTGCAGAAGCCTGTTTAGGGAACTAGGGATACTAACTACTGCTTCCCAATATATTTATTCCTTAATGAAATTTGTCATTAAAAATATATCACTTTTTCAAACCAACAGCTCAATTCATGGAATCAATACTAGAAATAAGAATAATCTTCACAAGGATTTAAAGTCACTTAGTCTTGTACAAAAAGGTGTGCATTATTCAGGAACACACATTTTCAATAACTTGCCAGCAGCCATAAAAAGCTTAACAACCAATGAAATTCAGTTTAAGAGAAGCCTAAAGGATTTATTGGTGGCCAACTCCTTCTACTCCATTGATGAATTTCTTAGTAAAACCAACTGATTTGTATATAAGTACAACATAACTTCTGCACAATTTCAGTGCAGTAATGTGTTCATTGAAAATTTGTGTGTGTGTGTGTGTGTGTGTTAGTATAATCTAACTTCTGCACCATTTCAGTGCAGTAATGTGTTCATTGTAAATAAGTATTACAGTAGTTGTATTACCTTATAAATAAATAAAAAACTTTTTTATTTTAAATTCAGTGCATTAGTATTTGTAAAATGACTCTTAGTGTTCATTAAAAAATGACGATCATTCCACTTGGGACCTGTGGAATGGTACATTAGCTTATTTGTTTTAGTTGTAAATGTTTGTCATGTATTGTTGTTTTTCTGACATGTTCCACATCCTGGAGGACCTCCTCACTACGGATCAATTGGAATGAAAGTAAATCTAATCTAATCTAATCTAATCTAAGCACCAGTTGGCACCACAGTGACACACCGAACTGTTGCAAATCGGTTACTTCAAGGACAGCTCCGGCCCAGATACCCTGCTGCTGCATTACACTGGTTCCAAACCATCACCTTTTACGACTTGAGTGGTTTCAAGCGAGAGCTCATTGGAGGGCAGGGTGAGGGTCTGTTGTGTTTTCCGATTAAAGCTGGTTCTACCTCAATGCTAGTGCAGGCCTCTTTTTGGTTAGAAGGAAGCCTGTTGAAGGCTTGCAACCAACCTGTCTACGTGCTAAAAGGCTACAGGTTTGGGTTGAGTTTGGTTGATTTGGGGGGAGGGAACTTGACAGTGAGGTCATCGGTCCCATAGGATTAGGGAAGGATGGGGAGGAAGTCGGCCGTGTCCTTTCAAAGGAACCATCCTGGCGTTTTCTTGAAGCGATTTAGGGAAGGCACGGAAAACCTAAACCAGGATGGCGGGATGCGGATTTGAACCGTCGTCATCCCGCACTCGAGTCCAGTGTGCTAACCATGCGCCACCTCGCTCGGTCTATAAGTGATATACACACTGGACCTTCACCTACAGCTATTATCTGGGGACGATTTCGTGTGACAGCAGGAGCACTCTCACGTTTACCCCACGCACCCTGACTGCAAGTTTTTACGTCAGTCTGATTATTTGTACCGCCATTCATGAGCAGCATACCAGGGTGTGTTTTTCAACAGGATAACGCCCGTCCTCACATTGCTGTTGTAATCCAACATACTCTACAGAGTGTCGACGTGTTGCCTTGTCTTGCTTAATCACCATATTTGTCTCTAATCGGGTACGTATGGGATATCATCGGACGACAACTCCAGCGTCATCAACAAACAGTATTAACCGTCCTTGTATGGACCGACCAAGGGAAAGAGGCATGGAACTCCATCCCACAAACTGACATCTGGCACCTGTACAATATAATATATTCACGTTTTCATGCTTGCATTCAACGTTCGGGGGGTTTCATGAGTTATTAGTGGACCAACATTTCACATTTTCATTGGCTTATCTCGCGTTTACATTAGCCTGTGACCTTCCAATGTTAATCACTTAAATATGCTACCTAGACAAATTTATTTTTTGGTGGTGCGAATTTTTTCCGTCAGTGTAGCATCGTGTACTTTCAGTTGTATGCGTTTACGCCATTAATTGTGATACACCGTGTATATTGGAATCGAACCAAACGATATATTGGTGATCCATGTTACGCCGCAACTCGCTGTGTGACAGTGTGAAGGTCTACAATCTGGGAGACAAATGACAAACACTTTCACAAATATAAATGACGTCTGTAGCAGGGTAAGCACTGAGCAGAGCCTATCCTAAAGATAGTTATATCTCCAGAAAATTTTACTTGTTATTGTTGCGGCCTTCTGGCTGGTCTGGTGTAGCTCTCGCCGCTAGAGTATCCTGTGCATGCGTGTTCATGTCCTCAGCTACTGCAACCTACATTCATTTGAACGTACTTACTACGGTCAGCCCTTGGTCTTCTGAAATATTCAATACACCTTGCCCTCACTTTCCTCCATTAGCAAATTTACGTTTACTTAACGCCTAAGGACGTGACCTATAAAAGGAACACGTCTTTGTCTCTAGATGCGATATAAATTTTTTCCCGGTTCATTTCAGTAAGTCTTCATTAATTGTTACACCTATCCATCTAATCTTCAGCATTCTTCTGTAACTCTACATTCCATGAGCTTCTATTCTCATCGTGTCTGTACTGCTTACCATTCAAGTTTTACTTCTGTAGAAGGCTACATTCCAAACAAACAGTGTCAAAAAAGTCTCCCTCACACTTAAAATTATATTTGATGTTGACCAGTTTCTCTTTTCCTGGAACGGTTTTCTTTGTACTGCCGGTTTCCATTTTATGTCTCTTCTACTTCCGCCATCGTCATTTATTTTCTTGGGCAATTAGCAAATCTCCTCACCCCATTTCTTAATGTAATTCCTCAGCATCGCCAGATTTAATCTGACTTCATTCTGTCACCCTTTGTAAACCTGTGACTTTTAGCGACGTAACACACACACACACACACACACACACATACGGAGAAGCCTCAGCAGCTATGCACTCCAATCCCGTACAAAGAAAGTTTAATTACGTAATAGCCTTATGTACGATGGTGGATTAATACAGTATAGTTAACTACGAATCCAATGTTAGTGCTCATCGGTTTGTTTCATAGTTAACTGACAACTCGATAGACTTGATCGCCAACTTTATACACTGCTGGCAATTTTCCTCAGCCATCTGGAAGCGCCGATGTGATGCCTAGGTACAGAGCTATCAGAAGAAGGGGGCGGCAGGGGGGCATAATAGTTTTAACAATAATCCATCAGTTGTGTTGTGTCCTCATCGCCGCTGTGGTACCCTCATTACCACTGTAGAGTCTTGGCCAAAGGAATGGAGGAAGAGGATGTTGTTCGGCGGCCAGTGTGCTCTTTCTACAACTCCACACATTTATTAAAAGGGCTCTTCATTTACATAAACAGGAAACTATTTAACTTTAAGAGAGTCCATGTGTTGCGGTACAAGCTCTTCTGTACTGGTTCACGTTAGCCTCACTCTGGTGAAGTACATGTCCCGCTATGTACACTAATCTAGCCGCAATGTACTGACAGACGCCAAACTGTAGTGCGAGTTTATGCGTCAGTGACTGAGAAAGTCACTGCGCTAGTGACTGAGACTGAGCCTTTCGGTCCGTGGAGGCGGTCTAAGTACTTGCTGCCGAGAGGGCATTGGCAGCGTGTTACTTGCGAGTCTGTCTTTGACCTCTCTCCTGGTAGGCGCACTTGATCCTGCGTCTACCATCGATCTTCTTGCTACACCTTTGCCGACCGGTATGCTGGCTACAGGTTAGGCCAGCACAAATTGAATTAAGAAAGTCATAGATGATGTAAGTCAGTTGAGTTGGAACCATTGCATTCAAATTTGAGCAGCAGACATGCCGTCACAGGAGAAGGTACTTTTCTCACGCAGACATTCTCCAAGAGCCACGACAGCTTACACTCGATAGGGGTAACTTGGTACCACTTTTTACCATTTTTGAAAATATTGGACAGAAAATAAATTACACATCAAAACAGACATTGTAAAATTTTACATCTGTGGTTACTGAGTGCTTGGAAGAGTGAAATATGTACTAATAGTGTTCTACTGCAGTAATAGGCCAATTTTAATGCTGATAAAAAGTTAGACTGTAATTCAGGATAACTTTAGACCAGTCAAAAAAACAAAGAATTTTTTTATGTATCTAATGCTATGGGTAAATTTAGGTCGTGCTGGAAGGAAATCAGGTGTTAGAAGTACAGATAAAGTGTGGTATTTCAGTACTGTAGGTTTCCATTGAAATATCAAGATATTTGTATCAACCTGACATTGTTCATGTTCGATGTTTTTATAAAAACGTGATGAAGAGAGTTAGGTGAAATTTTCTTTAATACATTACAAGATTTTTAAATAAATATACATTTTGGCCTAAAAAAGAGCAGTGAAACTTAGTAGATTATCATGTAGTTAGATATAAGCCAGACTGGAGGAAATACTGCACTATATTTGACATAATAATGTGCCAAGGCCCCGGGAGTAGACAACATTCCATTAGAACTACTGACGGCCTTGGGACAGCCAGTCACGACAGAACTCTACCATCTGGTGAGCAAGATGTATGAGACAGTCGAAATACCCTCAGACTTCAAGAAGAATATAATAATTTCAATCCCAAAGAAAGCAGGTGCTGACAGATGTGAAAATTACCGAACTATCAGTTTAATAAGTCACAGCTGCAAAATACTAACTCGAATTCTTTACAGACGAATGGAAAAACTGGTAGAAGCGGACCTCGGGGAAGATCAGTTTGGATTCCGTAGGAATGTTGGAACACGTGAGGCAATACTGACCTTACGCCTTATCTTAGAAGAAAGATTAAGGAAAGACAAACCTACGTTTCTAGCATTTGTAGACTTAGAGAAAGCTTTTGACAATGTGGATTGGAATACTCTCTTTCAAATTCTGAAGGTGGCAGGGGTAAAATACAGGGAGCGAAAGGCTATTTACAATTTGTACAGAAACCAGATGGCAGTTATAAGAGTCGAGGGGCATGAAAGGGAAGCAGTAGTTGGTAAGGGAGTGAGACAGGGTTGTAGCCTATCCCCGATGTTATTCAATCTGTATATTGAGCAAGCAATGAAGGAAACAAAAGAAAAATTCGGAGTAGGTATTAAAATCCATGGAGAAGAAATAAAAACTTTGAGGTTCGCCGATGACATTGTAATTCTTTCAGAGACAGCAAAGGACTTGGAAGAGCAGTTGAACGGAAAGGACAGTGTTTTGAAAGGAGGATATAAGATGAACATCAACAAAAGCGAGGATCATGGAATGTGGTCGAATCAAGTCGGGTGATGCTGAGGGAATTAGATTAGGAAATGAGACACTTAAAGTAGTAAATGAGTTTTGCTCTTTGGGGAGCAAAATAACTGTTGATGGTCGAAGTAGAGAGGATATAAAATGTAGATTGGCAATGGCAAGGAAAGCGTTTCTGAAGAAGAGGAATTTGTTAATTGTCAGGAAGTCGTTTCTGAAAATATTTGTATGGAGTGTAGCCATGTATGGAAGTGAAACATGGACGATAAATACTTTGGACAAGAAGAGAATAGAATCTTTCGAAATGTGGTGCTACAGAAGAATGCTGAAGATTAGATGGGTAGATCACGTAACTAATGATGAGGTATTGAATAGAATAGGGGAGAAGAGGAGTTTTTGGCACAACTTGACAAGAAGAAGGGACCGGTTGGTAGGACATGTTCTGAGGCATCAAGGGATCACAAATTTAGGGCAACTTGGATGGTAAAAATCGTAGAGGGAGACCAAGAGATGAATACACTAAGCAGATTCCGAGGGATGTAGATTGCAGTAAGTACTGGGCGATGAAGAAGCTTTCACAGGATAGAGTAGCATGGAGAGCTGCATCAAACCAGTCTCGGGACTGAAGACCACAACAATAACATTACAGCGCTGTTAATGAGGTTTTGAAAGATTTTAGTACTAATACAAGATATAGTTCAGAGGCTGGAGCCTATTCAATATTCCAAGGTAACTATCATAACAGCTCTAATTAATAAGATACGAAACCAAGATTAAACGTAAAAGATGTCACTATCAACACCTCACTGAGTTTGAACGAGGTCGTGTAATAGTGCTTCGAGAAACAGGATATTCCTTCTGCGATATTGCAGAAAGACTTGGCAGGAATGTAGCCAGTGTACATCATTGCTGGCAGTGGATGGAAAGTCACCTATTGTGCTGCGAGAAGTTAATGTTTTACCCCCCTACGATTCTTTCTCGTTTTGTGATCTTGCAAGAACAATAGGGAATATATGTGTTACAGCAATGCGCCACAACAAAAAAGAGAGGGAAAATGGGAGTAAGAGAACTATGCTATGAGCATTGCTTTTGGCCAACAGCTGATCAAAATAATGTGCGCTCTTAATAAGACCGGACTTTGGAGAGTCACGTGGCATTACCGAGAGAGCAAAGACCACGGTGTCCGGTATGGCTCTGGCCCATCGTACTGCATCTGCGGCAGCAAGAGCAGTAGTTGGCCCCTCAGTGACACAACGAACTGTTGCAAATCTATCACTTCAGGGTCAGCGCCGAGACAGCTACCCTGCAGCGCGCATTCCACTGGGTGCGATTTCGTATGACAGCAGGAGCATTCTAGCGCTTATCCCACATACCCTGATTGGACGTTTGTACGTCAGTCTGGTGATTCGACCTCTTATGCTTTCATGAACAGCATTCCAGGGGGTTTTCCAACAAGACAGAGGAAGTGGGGGAGATTGATGCGGAAAAATTCGAACTGAAATTTCATATGATATAATGTAATAAAAACTGTTTCTTTGAGCTTGGTATAGTACATTATCTATTTATTGTAGCCACTTAAGTTACAAGAAAAAATGCGTTTTGCGTTTTGAGTGAAATATGGGTCCTGCATTATTCTGCTCTACGTGTGGGGCACTTACAATGAACGCTCTGAGTGCGGGGTCGCAAAAGGCCAATGATGTTTACGGCATTCTATACCTCACATATCGTCTACCACCCAACCACAGTATTGGCTGCTAAGGGCTACAGGGTGCAGGACTGGAGGTATCCATTGGTGAGCACATCATATGGCTACAGAGCGTACTTGAACTGCTTAGTCGACGAGGAACTCAAACTGTGTCACAGTGCTAGTGGTGTTGGTACAAAGAGGAGCAATGGCAACCATAAATAAAGCAAACATTCAAATACATCCACAACAACAGTTGCCGATGTATGACATTTCATTAGAAAGAAACCCAAGGAATTTCGCAGAATAAGAAAGAAGTGGCAGATGAAATATTAGCGGCTCTGCAAGATGAGTCAATGAAATGTGTGATGTCGTACACGTTCGACTGTGTGGACAATGTACATGGAGAATACAATGATGACGACAAGTGTTTGACAAGCGAAAATGATAACGAAACTGGTATCGAGCCATGTAGTTCATCATCCTTGTCGGACAGTGAGCAATAAATCCCGTCTGCAGTAAAATGTAGTAAAGGACAATCGTTGTCGAATGAACGGTTATTAAACATAATTACGTACATGCAGCAGCATCCGTTGAATAGTGAAAAGAAGTTATGAACAGATTTCGAATAAGTTGGCCGCAATATGACGTGAAGTGCATAAAAAAACTACGGATATTCAATGGAGGGCAAGGCGCACTTATTACAAAAACTGGTGTTTGCGCGTTTCAAGGATGCTCGATACAGTTTACAGATTGTGCATGATAGTGACCTAGTAAATTATGCACATCAAATTGCGCTCGACATAAATTATAGTGGTTTCAAGAGAAGCACTGGATGGTTGCACAACTTCAAACGGTGCTACAGAGCTGGAAGACGTAACATAACGAAATTTCGAACAAAGCGCCAACGTGACGATGCATAACACACTGGAATTGGCCCGAAAATTTATCCAGTAACGAATTTGTTTTCAACTCCGACCAATCGGCATTTGAATAAGAAATACGTATCAAAGAAACCCTGTAAATTATAGGTGCCAAGAGAGTTGTATCGAGACCAACTACCATCAGTGCCTTAACGCATTCGTATACAATTTTGTTGATTGTTAATTTGGATGGTAAATTGGATGTGCTGCGAGAAGTTGATGTTCTACCCCCCTACGATTCTTTCTCGTGTGCGTGATCTTGCAAGAACAATAGTGAATATATGTGCTACAGCAATGCGTCACAGCAAAAAAGAGAGGAAAAATGGGAGTAAGAGAACTATGCTATGAGCATTGCTTTTGGCCAACAGCTGGTCAAAACAACTCTGTTTTGTTTGATTCCTCGTCTACGCGTAAAATCACACTCCTTTAAAGCAAACTATCGCTCCTGAAACGTGTGTGACATTGCACTTCATATCTCCTGGAACTACTGCACAAATTCAGACTCTGGATGTTTGTTTTTCCGTGCCTATAAAACATATTATCACACTATCTGCAGCTACGCCTTAAAAAATAGCCGGTTTCTCGATAATCTCCACGACAGGCTGTTTTGCATTCAGTTGCATGCCGTCACATTCCGTCAGTTCTCATCACCCCGTTACACCAATATGATTTTATATACGTTCTTTAAGATTGGATACCTAGCTGAACGTCCTGTCCTGTTTGTAACTCTCGAGGAGTTTGCCTTCGATCTTCATGGTGCGAACCTTTGTAACCACTGCGTCGCGCCATTTTCATCTGGTGTTCATTGTGCAAGTTAATGCTTCGTTCTGAACATTTCTTCAAAGTCGACGATGTCCATTTCGTTTAGTGTGGAACAGACATCCCATAAAAGGTTGATCTCTGCACTTCCTGGACATCATTTTCTGTCCCCCTCTTGATGCACATAAGCCATTCTTCTCTTCTTCTTTTTGTACGTGATCAGGCCCAGTGAACTGCCCGCTTCTACAAGTTTCCTCCTCCACAGTATTCTGCCCTTGCTGCTATCCGCCATCCGTCCACATCTATTGATGTTGATTTAAATCTTCATGGAAGCCATCCCTCCATCGCTTCTTGGGTCTCCCTGGGGAGTCTCTTTCCTGTAGGTGTGAAATGCAGGATCTTCTTGGGCCATCTATGATCCTCCATCCAGGCCACATGACCAGCCCACTGCATTCGTTAGGCTTTGACAGTTCCTGGTATGTTGGGCTGCTGGTATAGTTCCTCAAGCTCTTGGTTGTATCTGATCCTCCATTCCCCTGTGTCTGCATCCAGAACTGGACCGAATATCTTCCGAAGCACTTTTCTCTCAAAAATGTGGAGCTTATGGAAGTCCCGTTTCCGGATACTCCATGTCTCACAGCCATATAGAACTACAGGCTGGATCAGGGTTTTGTACAGTCGAATCTGGAACTGTCTGGAGAGATATCTGGACCGAAGCTGTTGTGCTAGGCTGTTGTAAGATCGGTTTCCTGCTTGTATTCTGGAATTGATCTCTGCTTCACATGACGAGTTCTCAGTGAAAAGTGCCCCTAGGTATTTGAATTCATGCACTCTCTTGTAGGACTGGTCTCCCACCTGAAGTGATTGTAGATGACCAGTAGTCTGGCAATGATGACCACACGCCATAAAGAGGTTGTCTTGGCTTCGTTTATGTTTAGCCCAAATTTGCTCGCAGCCTCCTTTAGTGCTTTGGTCATTTGCTCCAATTCATCTTCAGACCTAGAGAGTAAACGGGTGTCGTCTGCATAGGCTAAGTATGCAGTCTCCTTCCTTCAATTTCAATCCCTCTGTTCTCTTGGAAGGTCTCGCGTACGATCTTCTCGAGGGCAGAGTTGAACAGGTTAGGCGACAACCCATCTCCTTGCCTGAGTCCTGTCAAAATTTCAAATTTCTCAGTTACGTGATTTCCCATCTTCACCTTTGCACAAGTTTCGCTCAGACAGATTTTTATCAGATTGATGAGTTTCTCTGCCATACCAAACTCCCTTAAACAGCTGAGCAGGTACTTGCGATGTACGCAAACATAGGCCTTCTTAAAATCAACGAATAAAATACGGAAATCTTTACCATGCTCACCCAGTATCTCAGTGAGCTGCCCGAGACTGAAGATGTGATCTACTGTCGACCGTCCTGGCAGGAAACCTCCCTGGCACTCCCCAATCACCGATTCTACCACTGGCTGAATTCTGTGTATGAGGAAATGGGACAGGATTTTATAGCAGACGTTAAGCAGCGTGATTTCTCGATAGCTGTCACATTTCAGTTTGTCGCCTTCTTATGTATTGGACAAATCAGAGCTGTTTTCCATTTTGCTGGTAGTTCTTCTTTGGTCCATATTGCCTGTATCAGTCGGTGTATTTTTTCTGCAAGTTTCTCTCCTCCTGCCAGGATCATTTCAGTCTGTATGCCATCATCACCTGGACTCTTATTCTGCTTAATTTGTCTGATTCTGGTTTTTATCTCATCCAGGGTAGGTGGGGGATAATCTGCATCGGCTGTAACTGGGTATTGGAAATCAAACTGCAGTTCGGGTTCATCACAATTTAGTAGCTGTCGAAAGTACTCTTTCCATTATCAAACAATATTTTTCCTGTGATAAAAGTTAACACAACACTTTGAAATGAGCCTAGCGAAAGACTGAATTTGCGACGTCTCACTCAGGGGGTTCTTTGGTAGATATTTCATTTGAGGCACACTAATACGAATTATGTGAAATTGGTTTCAGTTTGTAAGAATTTCATTAAAACTGCACTTTTATTGCGAATAAATCGTAATTAGTCTTACATTTATAACAGAAGTTCAAATTATGTATGAAAATTAATTTCTTAATAAAATCATCAAATGAATTGTCACCTTGAACTTACAGAAATCACAAGAAAGCTAAAATTACTGATACTCTTATTAGGTTATCAAACATTCTTTCAGAGAATACAATGTTTTTTTTAAAGATTACTTTTTTAATAACAATAGAATGAACTTCTACTTAACATTATATGCACTGAAATCAACTGAAAAAGCATAGAGAGATTAAGTTCGAGATGTGGCTTTTGACAAATTTGGCTCAGGCAAGTGTAAAATTACATCTCTGAAATCAGCGCTTTGTACATTTGGAAACACGAAACGTGTATTTGGAAATTACTTTGGATACTTAATGAACTACCAACTCCTTTTTTCTCAAATTTGATAAAGGAGCAATCACCAACAGCTAATTTTTCGGGACTGGGAGCGTCTAACTACATCAGATTGCCATTCTAAATCTTCCCCTTCGTTGTCGCTTAATTCCAACGACTCGTTTTTACTTGATTCGGAATCTGGCAGTGACCCTAAACTGGAAAAGCTTTCTGATTTCTATGAGTCTCAATATATTCATTTCAACTCCTTTTCTTTCTGCTTTATCAGTTTCGCTTGTCGTTTCCTTTTCTTTTCTTTTCTTCTTGTAACATTTGTATTCTACCCTTTTCTGGTGTTTCAGAATAATTTCTGGATTTTTTTTCTCTCTTCTTTTCTTAGACGCTCTTACATTATAAACTTCTGCTGCTTACGGTCTTACTGCTTCTGGTGAGATTAATAGTCTTAGAGCTTGACAGAACAAACTCCGGAGACGTAAAATCTCTGGAAGGTAGGATGACGTTTGGAGAGGCAATAGCAGCTCATCGTCTGCCAAGAGGCTCTACTCGGTGAGTTGCCATTTCGTCTCCTTCGCAACTGTCAATAACTTCATCACTTCGACTTCTTTCCACCACTACGTAATCTACTTCCTGTTAATCTATTTATTGTCTTTCACGGTCCTGTCTATTATATTTATTTTCTTCTTGAGAACACACATTAAAAATTTCTATAAGCTCAAAATCGTCGTCCCCAAACACATTAAATGGCCAAATTCCCGGCTTTCAGAAGCCACTTGTGAAGTTCTTTGGAGTAAAAGATTCCAGCAAGGCCGATTTCGAAAGTTCAGCTATGTTATAAATGAATAAACTCTTTCCAATGTTTCGAGTGTGCCAATTATTGAAAGTTGTTTTTAGTTTGCATTTAAACGGACGAAAAATGCTAACATCCGATGGTTGTAGCTTGTCGGGCGTGTGGAAGGCAGAGACAGGTAGATAATTCCATTCTCTCGACATTAAGTCACTGTTTCTATCGAAACAAGCGTTTCGTGGTTGTGACAAATAGCAAGAATTGGATTTGTAAATAATAGATTTCAGCTATCAGTCGCCCTTTTTAAATTTTATTGGCAGATCTAGATTTCAGCTAGAAACTAGCCATTCTCAATGCACTATCATTTTTGATCAGTGCATCTAATGCCTGTTGGTCGTATTCAATGAACTGTGGATGAAGCCGGACCAACAGGCATTACATGCATTGATCAAAAATGATAGTGCATTGAGAATGGCTAGTTCCTAGCTGAAATCTAGATCTGCCAATAAAATTTAAAAAGGGCGACTGATAGCTGAAATCTATTATTTACAAGCCAATATAACAGCCGCTGCGTGGAACAGCCTTCTGAATGGAAGGTAACCTGCTCAAGAATTGGATTGTCCTTAGTGCTTGAAGTGTAAGGCTGAACGTGTCTCAGAACATGGGGGAACAATTATGTTGTCATCCAGACGCTCCTGCTTGCTAAACCTAGGCTTTCTTCTAGTGCGCCACTTAAAAATTTATCTTTGAAAGAAATAAACTGGAGGAAGTGCAACGCCTGCTGCAGTTACTATTCTGCAAAATGTAACTAGCCCTCCTCGTTCAGCTGACCCAACATGTCCTACATGTCTCTGTTTATTTCCTGCCAAAATTGTTGACATTGTAAGTCCTGTTTCATCAAGATTTATTACGCGTTCAGCCATAAATGTATAGCACAACATTGCACGATCGAAATTGTCAAAAAACTCAGTAACTGCTATGTTACTGAATGCAAAACTTTTTGCTGCGCTTGTGTTTTCAGGTTTTCTGAGGCTATTCCTTGTTTCTTTCTCTAAGTCCTGCTGCCCAATCTCCCCAGTACATTTATTTTTTCCGATTATTCTGGAAATTAACATCCAAAATATACTACGTGTTCATAATCCAATGCCAATAGTTTCTCCATAGGCAATCCGTAGTGCATTTTGCTGCATATCAGTAAATATTCTGTTAATATCTTCTCTTATTGTGTTATAAATACCTGAGCACAGTATATTTTGATCCACACGACGTAGATGACGACGACTCATAAGTTTCTTTATGAGCTTTTCGAAATTTTTCAATACAGTGTTGCAGGTTTTTTTTCTTTTTTATTTGGCCTTTGAGTGTGTACTCAATTTAGCCATCGGAAACACATAGTGACAATGTACACATAATTGAATAAACAAATACAGAAATGCATATTTACAAGAATAAAAAGTTTAACTGTTACAGTTTTGTACATAGTGTTTTAAAAATTGAATTGAATTGAAATGGAAAATCATTAAAAGTGTCTTGGCTTACAATTCACACCAATTCTGAAATATCTTCATCAGCAAGACATATTTATAATTTACGTACACCATTAAAACCTACAGATTGTAACCAGTACTCTTGATGAAATTAACTATCACTTTATATTGACGAACGTCTTTAGTACACAAAAGAGAAGAAGCTGATTGAGGAAGATGGTACAGGTTTGATCTCGTACTGCTCAGCTGCTTTTCGTATAGATAACTCTCTTCAGCGTTGGTTATGGCAGTCTTTATCTTCTTCTCAACCATATTTCCTCTCTCAGTCTTTAGTTTGTAGTTACGTACTATTTCCTGGTGAAAACAAGAAATTATTATACTGCGGCAAAAATGTATTTTAGTGGGGCGGTCTCATACACAAGCGGGTTACATTTATACGTATCCAAGTGCCCCGTGCTTTACTGTGTGAATGTGCCTCAACAGAAATTTTCCTATGGCGGTTACAAACGAAACAATTTATTTATTTTAAGAATGCATGAGATCCTTAGTACTTGATGTCCTAACTTAACTTTAGTAAGACGACACAAAAGATCGCTGTAACACTAGAAATACGTTCATTCTTGTCAAACGCCATCGGCTAACTGGCGGTCGGCGCAGTTGCAATTGTTGTATTCAGTTTTAGAGTCTTAACTAATCGGTTATGTTTAATCGATTACGAAATATGACTGTGTATCAAATGTGCTCCTTGCATCATTTTGTCCCACCTCTCCCTAACGCTCGCCCACATACCGCTGTTGTAACCCAACATGGTCTACAAGAATGTTGGCATATTGCCTTGGCCAGCTCGGTCATCAGCTCGGTCTCGTATTGAGCACATATGGGACATCATCGGACGACAATTCCAGCTTCATCCACAATCAGCATTAACCGTCCCTCTTATTGACCGACCAAGTGCAACAGACGTGGAACTCCACCCCACGAACTGAAATGCGGGGCCTGTGCAACACAAAGCACGCACGCTTCCATGCTGGCAATCAACATTCTGGCGGTTACGTCGTTTGTTAATGTACCAAAATTTCACAGTTGCAAGGGCTTACGTAGCTTTTACATTATGCTGTGATCTTGCAATGTCACCTAGACGAATTGATTCTTGAAACTTCATTACTCTACATTAATTTCTAGATGTTGCGATTTTTTGCTGTCATTGTATGTCTTCACGTATATTGTTTATCTTTTGGGCAAATTATTTTAGTAGTAAAATATAAATAAAAGCACAAATTTAGAAAAAAAAATTGTAAAACCTGTTTGTGTAAGCAAACAATTAATAAATGTTATTTGTTTATAACTGACGCTAGCTCGTGCAGTATGCGAACATAAGCTGAAAACATGTGGGAACGCCGCGTTCACGTTGCAGCTTACTGAACATCACCGAGCTGAACGACACGGTGCGTGGTGAGCTGCGGCTCGTGATGGCAATGCTGGCCAACCACGAGTTCCCCTACAACTACCGCGTGTGGCAGTACTACAATAGTTCCACAGACATGATCAGCAAGCTCAACGATAAACTCAATGTCACGTGGTTCATGTTGCAGGTGGGTAATAGCTTTCTGAGAATAGTAAACGTTGTTAGCCATTCCTATGGAAGATCTTTCCAGAGAGCTCATCTGTATAGTGTTAGTGTGTATAGTATGAAGGCATTACTACGTTTAAATATAATTAGTGACTTTATAGTTCATAACTGACTGTGTTCAGAAAGAAGTCCACGTTTCTAATATTTTAGTGAAACACAGTACCTCTTAAATGATTCCCAAGTAATGTGGTTCCTAGTAAATACGTTTAAATTGTATTGAAGAATAGCAGGATAAATATGCCCCTCTGATAATCCGAGATAAGATTTTCGACATTTCTCCAAATTACTTCAAGGGAGTACCTGGATCGTCCCTTCAAAACTGATGCAACCTCTTTCCCGTTGTATCCTAGAATCTTGACTTTAATTGTCACAAGAAACAAACCGCAGAGTAAGTGAAAGTTGTTGCGTGTCCCCGTACACTTTGATTTTATATACAGTTTATGTTGCATAGCACTTTAAGTAAACTATGTGTTAATTATTGTTGCGAACCCAAAAGGTAAAATGCGGTTCTCGCTAGAGGTTTCTGTAGTTGAAAATTTTAACTTTGTGCCCTCTGATCTATTATGTGGGGATACGCACAATGCTAAAAGATTTCCTGCTATGAATGTATGATCTTTAATTTGCAAGACTATGTTCTCATAATTCTGATCTGCCCTTTTAGAAATGGAACACTGTATCATTACTGTTACTGTTTACGAAATTAAACATGTCTTTCTCTACTTTCATCTCTAAAATGCACTGAAAAGTACTCTTATTATAAACACAGAAGTTACAGTATGCAGTGTTTGCCAAACATAAAAGCTGCAGTGGATTTTTTAATATTTGAACACCATTGATTGCCACGGCTAACACGAGAGCATGAAACTAAAAATGAAAATTGATTTTAATATTATTAGCCAGACCATATTTCAACACAGCAGTCTTTGATATCACACAAGTAAAGTTTTAACACTCTGATTTACATAAATTACTTACGTCACTGATATTGTACTAGCAGTTGCTCATGTCCATCTGAAACTAACTTAATAAAATCTACAATTCTCCACTGGGGTCTCCGGGAAGCTGGAAGAAATGATTTTAATGTTCCCCCTTAGTTGCGGGAAAACTGCTTTCATTCAATTACAGTTTGAATTTGCCGTGGTAGCGGCTTCCGCGATCGTTTCGCAGCACTGCGTCACGGAAATTGGCTGAAAACGGCTGAAAATGTGGAATGAAATACTGGGCAAGCTAGCTACAAATTATTACAAGCATTTTTTTAAACAATTTCTATATTTAAAATCAACAAGATTTTCAAAGTACACACCTTTTAATACATCAGTATCCAACGGCGTCTTTCTCCATACAAGAACAAAAGAAAGCTAACTAAGCGTTCGAGAGAACGTCAAAGGCTCTTACAACATTCACGGCTACAAGAAGACAGAGAGAGTAATGTCTAAAACTCCACTGTTTATAATCAATTAAATATGCTAAAAGAGACGGATGACCTCGCTGTTTGGTCTCTTTCCCCAAACAACCCAACCCCAACCCAACGGATAATATGCTAAAATATATCTTTGTTATATTTTTAATTATCATTGTCTGCTCCGGTTTCCACACTCGCCGACCACAGACGTTATTTGCAAAACGGTCATAAATAATATTACACAAACATAAAAATGAAAAATAATTATTTTCTTTTTCACAGAATACACATAATCGACATCTTTTCATACAGAAATTAAATATAATAACATAGATAAATGTTTTTTCACATTTATTACACCGATTTTACAAATGTCTTACCAGGAGACGTCACAATGTCTGTGGAACACGAACAGTTGATCACATCCATACGAATAGCTAATGGACTTCTACACAAAAAAGTACATAGCACAATAAAAAGTGTGCAATAAATCTATTACCGTAAGAGAAAAATATCATTTAATTGTTAAAAAAGACAAAAAAGTCCCTGCACTGGCTAGCAGATGGTCAACATTTCAGTAGCTATCCCTGGTCTCTCATTAAAATTCTAAGAAACTATGGTAAATCTGGTACTGGCACAAAAAGATTTTGTACAGATAATTCTTGACCACCCATTGATTTGCATTCATTACTTCAGCCAGTCTCACGTTGAACAACAAATCACGCAGTGACCATCCTGTCGTATCAGCCGTTTTAATGATAGCTGGACGTTACATTGATGAAGATAAACTAATAATAGTCAAATCTATAAAGTTTCTGGCCGATACGTGAAGGAAAGGCGGCTAGTAGAGAGTCACAAATAAATACATCATTAATCTGTATCTTCAATGAAGTATAGAAAAATTAAACAATTGTCCAGTATCATAATGCTTGTAACTGAAATACTGGTAACGCCGAGAATATACAATGATTCCGTAGTTCTCAAAGTCTTAAGTGTTTGTTACTATTAAGAATCTTAAATCAAATGCATGATTTATTCGTACATTCTTCTCAAATTATTGGATGAATCCTTTTCAAATTCTCTTATTCTCTGAATTTCAATTTATTGGAAGCTATGCTGAAGCGATGAACTAAGCACTGCTGTAAATCAATTATTATTGTGTAAAAATCATATTTCTTTACTTTTATTGTTATTAAGATCGTAAGCATTTGTGACACGTTAAACATGAAGGGTACCGCAAATTGTATTCTTAGGAGGGTCTGGGGTGCGAACATTATTATTTATTGTGATCTCTACGATCTTAATAACAATAAATGTAAATAAATATGATTTTTATATAATAATAATTGATTTACAGCAATGATTAGTTCATCGCTTCAGCATCCCCCTTTTCCCAGAACCGTTGCCATGATCTATGACTGGAGTAAACTATTGAAAACAGATAAAACTCAAGCAATTTTTAAATTCGTTTATGGAATCGCTAATTTAACACTCTCTGTACCAGGCCTATTTTATGCACCCGTCCCTAGAAACCGGGCAATTTTACCAATATTAAAAAAATTACTGCATCAAATCTACTGTTTGGATTGTGGCAAATTTGGTACCATCTTGAAGCTGCACATTTCTACTTTAATTCTGAGTGAAAGAAACTACTTTACAATGCACAGCTTTAAGGTACAGTTATAGAAATCACTTAGATGTTTTAAGAATTTAGAAAAAGTCATACGAATAAGGGAATACAATTGTGATTTATTTTTAACCAAAATTGTGGCACTACATTACATGTTTCTGATAGTATACAGTATTACATATAAATTTCACACAGAATCATATTGTTTTTTAGTGTGGAAAATTTTAAAGCAAGGTTCCAGGCAGAGTGCAACGCCACACTGTTCACATTCGTATCGTGTCTCTTTGCGAGAAGCCTTGCCACTCTGTTTCTTGCTCCTGGAACTGCACACGTGACACACACGAGCAGCATACTTCTTAGTAGTTGCAGGTATGTGCTGCAAAAAATGTCTCTTTGTTAGCCGACCTACAGTTCCTTCATTTCTTGGAATGAATTCAAGTGTGTCGTCTTCAACAAGCTGAACTGCAAGCACTGTTATAAAGTCTGTTATTGTAATATTCTTCCTGTGCACTGCATTGTACAGCCAAAATGCATTTGATACTCCCATAAGCAGCAAATGGAAATATAATTTTCGCCACCATTTCACAGTTCTGTGCTGGAACGGATTGTACTGCAGGCGTTGGTCTCCAATATCCACTCCAATTTTATTGAGGTTGTAATCAAGTACCTGAAGTGGTTTCAATACTACAGACCCATTTCTCTTAGTATGCGTACCAAATGTTGCTTGATGCCTTGTAGACAATGTATACACATCTCTCTTATCTTTCCACTTCATTGCCAATACATTATCTTTACGCCGAAAAGACATTTCGCCCTTTTTCAGCTTAGCAGATACTAAATCTTTAGGCAATCCTTTCCTGGATTTGTTCACAGTACCAACAGCTCCAGTGCCTTTCTCTGCCAGTTGCTGAAATAGCTCTGGACTGGAATAAAATCGATCTAAATACACAGTGTGGCCTTTGTTCAGCAAGCTGCTGTCAGACAACAATCGCAAAATAACCGCAGACGAAGAATTGTCAACAATATGCTTACCAGCATAAACTTCAAAATTTACAACATAGCCACTACTGGCTTCAGCAACAGCATATACTTTCAGTCCATACTTATGAGGCTTATTTTGCATGTAAACACGGAAACTCACACGACCTCGAAATGGGCAAATTCCTTCATCAATTGTCACTTTTTCTGAGGGACGATATGCCTGGATACATCGCTCCTTCAAATTATTATAATATGGCAAAACTTTGTAAAGTGGATGAAATCCATCTTCGCCTGGTTTTTTCTGATTTGAATTGTCAACAAGATGCAAGCATGACAGTATCTGAGTGAAACGCAAACGGCTCATGACATGGGGACAAAAGTTACAACTAAGAACAGGATTAGTGCTCCAATGGTCCGCAATTTTTGGCTTTTTCGAAACACACATGTGGAAAATAATACCCAAGAAACGCCTCATCTCACTTATAGTCACTGGCTTCCACGAACTCAAAACTGAATGGGGCTTCAGATTATTTCCTCTTCTTTTCTTCTGTATTGTCTGTGATGCATACAAATTTGTCTGTCTCTTGAGTTCATTTACGTCACTGTCAGTAAGGAACACTTTACTGCAATCCAGTACAGAACTCGACTCATCAATATCCACTAGTATCTGCCTGGGTGTCGTGTTGACAGGCAGAGGTCGGTAGGTGTCAACTGCAGTCCACTCACTGTCTTTCGGATACGGCACAGCTGCTGGATTTGAAGCAACACCTTCAACATCATTCTCGTCTTCATCTGAAGACAAACTGTCATCAATCTCGTCTTCTAAAAAGAATATCACATTATGTGTAACTACATACATCGTTTACACATGTTCAACAGATATGTGCGTACTGCACAATTACGTGGAAAATTCGGAAATACGTACCTTCAAACACACCATTGCATTCAGAATCGTCTGAATCACTCTCTACATTATCCAGAGTGTCGCTATGATTGATCAAATCCGCAATTTCTGCGTCTGATAAACCGCGCCGAAACATGATGACAAACAACTGAATGATATACAGACTGAGAACGCAAAGATAAGTTTTAACATGAATTACAGCGCTGCCGTGACATCTATGGACGCATTTTGTTAATAAACATCTGAAAAACGTATAGCGCTGGCCAAACCCGTAGAAATAACGTTGCAGTGTTTTGAATGAAATTAAATGTAGCGGCCCGTAAATTTTACGGGCTTGGTGATTTTCGCGCGATCCCAGGCCCGTAAATTTTACGGGCTTGGCGCTTAGAGTGTTAAAATAGGCTTCATACAAGAAGCAGGGAGCACTTTTGCCGCTCCTTCTACATGAGACCTCGTACTAGATGTTTTACAAAAGAATTATTACCAAATTCATTCGTAAATCAGGGACGTTACTGCCATGTGTATGCGGCAGATTTGAGTAGGCAGACTCTTCGAATTATTGGATTATTTTGAAGGGAGAATGCCCAGTTGTTTCATATTCAGACATAAACTGGTACCCAAAACATCATGACCAATGACCACCGCGGCGTTGGAAGCCGCCTGGTGACGTTCCGGGAACGTGACGCGGGAACAAAATTATGTAAGCGGAGCAGACACGGATGGGGCATCAGCTAGTGAAGATATAAGCTGCAGATTGGGAAATCCATTGAGATAAGCAACTATGACAGAGGTTACATTATTACTGCGCAGAACCTGTGAACGAGTATATCGAAACCGGCGAAGCTGATCGAATGTTCCCATGCTACTATCGAGAGCATCAACGAAAAGAGGTAGAAGGACAGTGAAACTCCCACTACGCGCTAAATGGTTGGACGTCCACGACTCTTCACAGACTATGGGTTTCGGAGGCTTGTCTGCTCTGTAGGACAGATGGTGATCTGTGGCATCTCTGACGAAAGAGCACAATGTTGGTGCACGCACAAGTGCTTCGTAGCACACTGTTCATCGTACATTGTTGAACATGGATCTCCGCAGCAGATCACTCGTACTTGTTCACATGTTGACCCAACGATATTGTCAATTTCGATTGCATTGGACACGGGGCCATCGAGATTCGACCGTCGCTCAGTGGAACCGTGTCGGCTCTTCGAGTGAATCAAGTTTAGGCTGCACTAGGTCGATGGTCGTCTCCACAAACGCCGTCAACGAAGTGAATGTCGGCTCGAAACGTTTATCGCCCCACGGGCGCAGACTGGTGTGAGCAGTATTATGCTATGGGAAACATTCTCCTGCGCTTGCATGGGACCTGCGCTAGTAATCGAAGACACGCTGACAGATGCGAACCACCTGCAGCCCTTCATGCTTTGTCTTCCCCGATGGCAATGTGGTCTTTCAGCAACATAATTGTCCGCCTATCGGAGCCAGAACCGTGCTACAGTGGTTTGAGGAGCATCTGTTTTTTACCGTTTTTTGTTAATAAAGTTTCCCGTGTGACGTTTGCCACTGTCCCGTCGGGCGCCATACATCCGTAAACACTGATTTTTGGAACACAACCTACTACCAGCATAGAGACAGAAGTGATGACACTTTCTGCAGGCGGCCGGCACCGGTGGCCGAGCGGTTCTAGGCGCTTCAGTCCAGAACCGTGCGACTGATACGGTCACAGGTTCGAATCCTGCCTCGGGCATGGATGTGCGTGATGTCCTTAGGTTAGTTAGGTTTAAGTAGTTCTAAGTTCTAGGGGACTGATGACCTCAGATGTTAAGTCCCATAGTGCTCAGAGCCATTTGAACCCATTTGAACTTTCTGCAGGACCTGACCATCATTTTGCAGGACAATGTTCAAGCACGTACAGTGTAAGCTGTTACTGATTTGTTTGACTGATGGGGCTGCTAAGTGCTATACTACCAACTGCACTCCTCTGACTTAAGCCCTCGTGAGTTCAACTCGATTTGTATACTGAAGGAAACACTTCACAGCATTCGCTTCAGAACTGCTACAACTTCGTAGGGCAGTAGACCGCCGCGCAGCTCGAAATGTCAACACAGCTGGCACTGTTAAGAGTATCCTACGACTTCCAAGTCGCTGGCAACGGGTTATACTCAATGCTGGTGACTACTTGAAAGGTCATTAAAACTTTTAAACACGTATCTATTTTGTACGAGCTGTAAATAAATAGTTGCCACTATTAAAGTTCCAACCCTCGTACAAAACGATGAACTAGTATAGAGACAAAATACTTCTACAAACGGATCCAGATACAGCTGTAAACATAAATATTTTTAATATGTAGGAAGCACGTAAATATATCCATAACTGGAAACGGTTATGTTCGGCCACTTGGAGACCACTTACAGACATTCATAGACTTCCTGTTCCCAAACAACGATGGGATTTTTGCGAATAACAAAGAGCCATGTCACCACGCCACAAATGTTCGCGATTGCATGAGACAGCTCCGGAAATGTTGCACATGGGTCAGGTCAGTCCAGTTGACTCCTTTAGCTGGCAAATTAACATGAACTAGTGCTGGTGTGTCGCTAGGACCCTGAAACAAAGGAGCAGAGCGAGCTGTGAAAACGTGTGGATTCCTCACCATCGTAAAAGGCCAAGACCCAGTCAGCATAGGCAGGGTGATTTGTGTTTTTTGGGATTTCCATGATGTGGTGTTACCAGATTATGGTCGTAGAGGCGCCAACCGTCACAGAACCATCTAGCGAAATCTGCTGATAAGGTTTCGGAATACTGTCGAACCGTTGCGCAATGTTGTCCAAACAGATGTTCTTCCTCTACAACATCCAACTCATTCTGCACAAGACCGTTGTGTCAACTTTCCACCTACGGAATAAACAAGGAATTCACAAACCCTATATTATATTGCAGCTCGTTCATCTCCGGAATGTGGTAATTAAAAATCAAAATTAGGAATAATATACTCCAGAAATTAACAGGAACTCTCTGTGGCGATGGGTCGACGGAATGCAATGGGGCTACAAATGCTTCTACTCGCTGGCTCTCGTCATTTAACTTGGGGATGATCTCCTATCCTTTATACCGCCAGACACGTGCGCTTAACACTGTTAAAGTGCATAAATAAAATACTCTCGATGCTGCTGACCGACAAGTACAAATGTTAACCAGGTTACAGTCTAGGACGCTGAAGTCAAATGACAATTAGAATGCATGTGTTAAGTTACTTAAAATTCACAATTTTTTATTCATAACTAAATATTGTTCACTGGTGGTATATTTCAAACAGTTACGTGCCGTTTTGACTATTGCTCGAACCCCCAGTAGCGATACCGAGCACGTTATAAACTTTAATAAAAGTTGAATGTTAAGGAACATTGATTGATATTTAGCAAACCAACAGTTCCCTCAAACACGGCCTAATCCCTAAGACGGAAAGTACACTAGCGCGAATTCCTAAGTGTCGGATGCGACAAAATATTCAAAGTTCTGACTGGTTTAAAGACAGTTAAAGTCCAGCGGCACGGTTTCAGTATCAATCACCTAAAACGTGGTCAAAATAATTAGAGTCCAACCTGACCGTATCATGAACTAAGTCCCGTTGGTATCCCAGAATGCAGTTTGGAATGCTCAAAAAAAATTAACAGAGTCCCACAGTAGAGCGTCAGGAGCTAAGTGTGGTGGCACTCGAAAGGAAACAATCACAGCTACGATTTAGCAGCAGAGTCCCGTTTTCTTGCAAAAACAGTCACGAAAAGACACAACGCATGAAAAACACAAGTGCCTACTGTGTCCCACACAGAAAATTTCCCAAGTCCCCATTCGTGGTGAAAAATTGTGTCATTAAATTGTGCCACTAAATAACATTACACTTCTTTGTAAGCCACTATTTTCCATTCGGAATTGAAGCGTTCTTTTAATGTGCTGATCAGAATTTATGTATATACAGAGATTAAACAAATATGAGCAGAACTATGTAAATGTTATTAATAAACAAATATAACATATAATAACTACAGATACCACAAACTAATGATGTTCAAATGTGTATAACGACACCCACTTTCGTACACTATCTTGCTCTTCGTGTATCTGTCTTGTATTATATGTTTTAATAAAAATTATTAGTAACAAATTAATAACATTTGTGTTTTACCAATGAAATATTAATGCTGCAAATTATACAACTATACCAGTCGTTGCATTTCGATGAGACCTCTAAAATGGGCACTCGCTTACTCTGTATTTGCACTGGTTGAAAAGTTATAAATTATTCACTAATTTGCACATGTTGCAGATTTTTTTATTTAATGTTTTTTAATGTGAAATTCGTATAAATCGTATCAGCGTCTCAGCTGATTCGTCTCAACTGCTCTTTCATTTGCCGTATCGTACTTTGTCCTATTAATTAGCGTTTTCGTGCATTCAACGCAGATGTGGATAAAGCATTGTCTTAAAGCCGTGCACTGGAACGAGGTAAAGCCTCGTCACGTCACGTAATCGCCAGCCGCTTGAAACTGACGGGTCCACGTTGAGCGATCTGCGGCTGACCACTGGCACGCCGCCGACTGCCCCCGGCGGTGTCAACGGCCGTCGTGCGCGCGCCTGTCTCTCCAAATGACAGCAAACGACTGTCGTGTCACACTGTGGTGCCACTACGAAAGACCTCAGATCATCAACTTCAGCTCTTTCATACTCAGTCGCAGAATATCGCCGTTGCATCTTGTTAAACAACGCTCACACCAAAATAATTGCCACACAGCTCAATCATACAATGCCCCTCATCACAATGTGTATTCGTCCCACAAGCACGCTCTAGCTACCGGTCTTTAGTAATATTACACCACTATCCGTCACAAAATCACAGCTGTTGCTGGACTAGAACAAAAAACAACCCAGAATTACCAATTCATTCAGAAATGTCATTATCGGAATCCGAATGACTGACGTCTAGAAAACCATCGTGGCCCACAGCCATCAGCATAAACGGTAGTCAAGTCGAAATGCAAGACGCCTGGATCAGTGTCGGCCTTGGTGGCCGAGCGGTTCTAGGCGCTTCAGTCCGGAACCGCGCTGCTGCTACGGTCTCAGGTTCGAATCCTGCCTCGGGCATGGTTGTGTGTGATGTCGTTAGGTTTAAGTAGTTCTAAGTTTAGGGGACTGATGACCTCAGATGTTGAGTCCCATAGTGCTTAGAGCCATTTGCACCTGGATCAGTCAATGGCAGGAGCAAACTTCCTTGCGGCATCAACATCTAAAACTCTGTGGGAGCGACCACCCGATTTTTCATCTATTCCGACAACACTGATGCATACTGAATCGGATCAGAATAGGCTGGGGCAGACCTGGAGAATTGCTGCACCAATGTGAATGAAAGTCCTCCCCTGAATATGACTGCAGTGAAGATCTGCAAACAGCAGGTCACATGACGTTTGAATGTTCTTTCAGAGCATTCAAAGCAACAGTGGAAGTCCTTCACAATTTGTCTGCAGAAGCTTCTGACTGGATTTCCAATTTGGACTTAGAGTAATAAACCCTTTATGAAATTCAGATTGTGTATATCGGTAACAGAAATGTTTATATTTGTTGTAAATAGTTGTCTATACTTCTCTTCCATCATATGTTAAATAAATACGTACACTGTAGCCGTAGGTGACGAAATCATAAAGTTGCCGAACATGCAGAACATTTTCGGCAGTATTATTGCAGGTGATGCCTCCACTAGAAAAGATGCTTGGTTTGTGCATATGGCAAGGTACATTCCAAAACTGCACTTCAATATTCTCGCTACAACGTACCGAGGGAGGCTTCTGCTACAGCTTCAATTCGCTCACTTCGGAGGCATCTAGGCATTGGTAAGTACTTTTCTGTTCTAATAGCATTTTCATATTACAATACATTTTCACTACAGTTTAATTATCTCAAGTACAAACAGCAGCTGGCATTGTCAAAGAAATTCCAGAGAAAAAATCGTAACACTAAGAAGTAGTACTGCGACATAAACAAAAGTTGGTAGGCGTTTTTCTGTATTTGAAGATGATGTCTATTCAAATTTCGCGCCAGTCGCATACGTGTAGCACTAGTGGGGCCACTATGACGATGCAAATCAGGTTTGCTTCAGTTACCTTTGAGGTTGGACGTGGTGAGGTGATGTTAGTGTGTTGGTTACAAGCAGGCCAGTTGAGGGCCTGCAAGCAACCTATCTGCGTGCTAGACACGCTGAACCTCCACCTGCAGTTATAGTCTGTGGTGCGATTTCATGTGGCAACAGGAGTACTCTCGTGTCTATTCCACACACGCTGATTGCAAATTTTTACTTCAGTCTGGTGTTTCATCCTTTTGTGTTGTCATTCATGAATATTCTAGGGTGTGTTTTGCAACAGAATAACGTTCGCTCACATACCGCTGTTGTAGCCCAACATGCTCTACAGAGTGTCGATATGTTAGCTTGCCCTATTTGATCGCCAGATATGTCTCTAATAGAGCACATATGGAACACCATCGGACAATAACACCAGCGTCATCCACAAACAGCGCGAACCGTCCCTGTATTTACCGACCAAGTGTAACACAAACTGACATCAGGCACCTGTACAACACAAAGCATGCAAGTTTGCATTCAACAATCTGGCTGGTATACCGGTAATTTCTGCACAAGATTTTCTCATTTGCGCCAACGATTTTGCCGCAATAGTAACATCCATTCACGTCGGATCACCGGTTAAGAGCTGTCGGGGTTGGCCAGCACTTGGTTGGGTCACCGTCCAGTCTGCCGTCCAGCCTGCCGAACGCTGTTGGCAAGCGGGGTGCACTCATCTCTTGTGAGCCCACTTGAGGAACTACTTGACTGAGAAGTAGCGGGGCCGGTCTCGATAACTGACAACGGCCGGGAGAGCGGTGTGCTGACCACATGCCCTCCATATCCGCATCCAGTGACACCTAAGGGCTGAGGATGACACGGCGGATGGTGAGTACCGTTGGGCCTTCAAGGCCCCTTCGGACGGTGCCAGTTCTTTTCCACATTTCCAATTTCGCTTTCATTAACCTGTTCTCTCCCAATGTTGATCATTTAAATACGTTATCTAGACAAATGTATTCGTGAAATTTGATGACTCTATATTACTTATTTTTTGGTGCTGCGATTTTTTTTCCGTCGATGTATTTCGGTAAGTGAAATTCTATGATGTACATTAAACTTAATTTCGAGCGTCTCCTTTCATCAATGTTCTATAAATTTTATTTGATAACGTTTTTGAAAAATTTTAACCACCTTCTACATTCTCTCTTAAAGGCCACAAACTCCTGATTTTATGTCTTAGTTACTACACCATCATGCATGCCCAAATATGTCACCAACACTCGCATTTACTTACAGATGACCATTTTTTTTCTTTGATTCCTGATGTGAAATCCGGCAATTCATCAGTTCCTACTCTTCCTCTGTATATCCTTCAATTATATTTGTCAGATCTTGTAAATACCGATCCATGCAAGCTTAAAGTGTTACCATTCCACCAGCAAACAATGGTTTTTACTTATAACTATACGGCCTTTAATTTTTTGGCCGTCATCTGCTCTACAATTTGATTTGCTTGTTTTTCTTTTTCAGTTGTCGTTTTACAGCTGTCGTTCCAGATTGATAGAGTGTCGCCTGAACCCCTTTTTTAAACACTTATTGTTATCTTTTGTTCATATCTTGAATCTCGATACACTTTTTTCTCGAATTTAGGTCCCAGTGTATCCTTCAGTTTATTAATAACTTTTGTCCTGCTATGGATCCCACTTCATTCGATTCGAAAATCATTACTGAAACCTCCACTTCATTGCTAAATGACCTCATCCAATTTTCTAGTGATGTTTAATGCAAATTATTCCTTTGCTATTTAAGTTTATTTGATACTACGATTATTGTATGGACTGCAATACTCATTAGTTGACTAGCCATGATAACATGATTCTAAATTTCTACATTTGTTATTTGGATCTGGTATTCTCATTTTTCCGTTTCAGCCCTTACTTCTCGTTTCATTTTTGTCCGAATCCTTCCTCCTGTTACATATCAGTCTGTACCCGCACAGCATAAAATTTGAATTTGGATCGTGAACACAGTTCGTATTCTTTCTCTTGTGTGGTTTACAGTTCTTCATTGCCGCCATGTTGTTTGCTTCACTAGTATGTAAGTAAAATAAGTTGCCTTTTTAATACCAGTGTCTTATCATGGCAGCCTTTTAACTACTAACTTGACGTGGTCACCGCATGCTGATTAACCGTACATGAGTCCGTCCTTTTATGGGAACGTCATGACTCACTTTACAGAAATCAATGAACATATAAAATGATCGTTCGTCAAACCATAGTTGATTGGAGGGATTTGATGTTTGACGTTGAAGTAACATCTCATCAGTATTGGATTTTCTATCAGACTTCCTGTTCGTTACCTGCAACTCTGCTTGTGCATCCCTAACAAAATATTTCTCTGTCTCGTGCAGTGATTCCCATACACATTCAAATGCACCAAGAAGGTAGCTTTGGAATACTAATACTTCCCAGAACAGGAATACTAATACTACCCAGAACAGGAATACATGTGCACAGATATGCTCCCCTGCATTTATTCGAGCATACAGAGTCCCAACACAAGAAAGAAAGAAAATATATTGATCAAAAATAAAAATTGCCTTCTGTAATGACGTACCGTCACTTTTCCGCATGGGAACCTGATAGAGACCAGTTAAGACAGTGGTCCAAGGTAGCATGCTGTGGATGCAGTAAAAAATACTCATTGAGCGTGGAAATTATATTTGATTATATGAAGACTCCATTTTTGTCTGAAGCTGTAAATTAAGCATCACTCAAGATTATACAGGAATGCTTTCAGAAAGGGGCATATTTGGTGCCTGTGTGTTTATTTTAGTGTGGAAAAGGACGTTACACGTTACGAAGCTGAAAAGCAATTTCATGGCGAAATGAAGTCTCAGCTGTCCTGTCACAGATATGTACGAGGCCTGTTCAGAAAGTAAGCTCCGATTGATTGCCAAATTGAAACCACAGTGAACATCAGAAATGTTTTACTTGTAACAATTAGCTACACCTTTCAGCTACTTCTCTACGTAGTCGCCGTTCTGACTTAGACTTTTGTCATAGCGTTGTACCAACTTTTCAATAGCCTCATCATAGAAGGCAGCCGCCAGTGCTTTCCGCCAATTCTCCACGCTGGCCTACACCTCGTTGTCTGTGTCAAAATGTTGTCTTCAAAGACAGCGGTTCATGTGACCAGAGATGAAACTCAGAGGGAGACAATTGCGGACTGTATTGTGGGTAATCTCACATTTCCATTTGAAAACGATGCAGGAGCATCTTCATTGCCCCTGCAGAATGCGGCTGAGAATTGTCTTGAAGAAGAAACAGCACGACAGTTATGTAATGTTAGCTGCATAGCTTCAGGCGAAATTTCTCACCAGGCCCTCGTACTTGGCGGCAGACACTATTTTCTAGACATCTTTACGCACTCACTGCGAGCTCAGAAATGAGAAGAGCGACGTGATGCTAACTGGGGTTATACTAGAGACACTACCCAACACATCTGTGCAAAGCTTTATCGGATTTTCATAGTCGTTTCCATTTCGCGACCGATCGGAGCTTACTTTCTGAACGCCCCTCGTACTATGAACCCAAAAGTATCCTAACCACCTGAATTGCGTTTCGCCTGATCTGAATGCAGCCCACATATCGTAGCTGTCTTGCAGGTCCTCTAATTTGTTCGCAGGACAGTCGTTTGATAAAACGAAATGGATACGACAAGAGATCACTATCTTTAAGGTAATCAGTCCAGATGTAAGGCAACGCCACGATATTGGAAATACTAGGAAATGCCTCATTAGAGATGAGACAGTCCTTAACTCTTGTAAACTCTATATTATTACAGTAAATGACATTTCAAAATCACTACCACTTGCAGTAGAATTTGAGTTAATTAACTCCATCACCTAATCAGTTAAAAGTAACGGGATTAACAGCTGCAAGCTCTCTATGGAAATTTCAAAGTTAACATTATATCACCAGTAATTTCTCTCCACTCATGATTGAGCAATTATTTGTGCAGATGTTTAAATTTTAAACAACATGACAAACTTTTTTGTTCTGGATCTGTGTTGAAACTAAACACCAATAGCCATTGTAACTAAGCAAACCTTTCGTGCCTGACCGAGACAGACATAAAGACATCGTGAAATATCGAAGTTTTCACCAGTATCAATTAACACAACTGACCTTGAAAATTTTTGTGATCTGCCTGGAATCCTGTCAAGACCCTTATTTCCCTGTTCACTAGCCACGAAAAATGTTTAATATAATTTCAAGCGTCAAAGATTCGAAAAATGAAGTGCCGTGATGTAAAGTTTTATGACAGGAACTCGAATCCAGCGCGTAATTAGACTCTTAACTAAGTAAAATCAGATGTTAGATATCGAATTATTTCAGCAGCAACGAGATATTTGAATTTGAAATGATGATGATGATGATGTTTGGTTTGTGGGGAGCTCAACTGCGCGGTCATCAGCGCCCGTACAAAGTCCAAATTTTTTCACAGTCCAATTTTTTTACACAGTCCAGTCTAGCCACTATCACGAATGATAATGATGATGATGATGATATGATGAGGCCAACACAAACACCCAGTCCCCTGGCAGAGAAAATCCCCATCCCGGTTGGGAATCGAACCGGGGACCCCGTGATCCAGAGGCAGCAAGGCTAGCCACTAGACCACGAGCTGAGGACTATTTGAAACGGGGATACAATTTACTTGCCTGGCTGAGAATCGAATTCGGCCCTTATTGCCGGCCGGCCGGGGTGGCCGAGCAGTTCTAGGCGCTTCAGTCTGGAACCGCGCGACCACTACGGTCCCAGGTTCGGATCCTGCCTCGGGCATGGATGTGTGTGATGTCCTTAGGTTAGTTAGGTTTAAGTAGTTGTAAGTTCTAGGGGACTGATGACGTCAGACGTTGTCCCATAGTGCTCAGAGCCATTTGAACCTTATTGCCGTTGTTTTCCATCCACGAATGATTTGCTCACGAGTAGCGGGATGTGTGTATGTTTGACCAGAAATAATAGCACCCATCTTTATTGTTGACGACATATGAAGAAATTTAAAAATGAACATTATTTATCGCTAGTAATTCCGTGTGCTAATGGTAGGGCTTCAAATGGACCAGGATTCGAACCCAATTTGTGTCTTTCGTGGAGACCTAGAGGATTTGTCATCCTGGGGAAAACAAAGGAATGATCGAACTATATCGTTCCGTGTGAGTAAGGTAACACGAATTTGAATCACAGACCACAGACCTGAACCAATTTTTCGTAATCTCAAGTTCACATAAGAGCCCTGTGACTATAAATGACCATTGGCTCATTAAATATAGTAAAGTTTCTAGTGTAAGGAAGCTAACTGGCGATAGAGTTTCTGTTTGCCGCGACTTCGGCCTCTGCTATGGCCCAACCTAATCCGGCTATGCCCCCATTTATTAGCGAAGGCATATGATGTTTATAATGCGGATTCTGAACTACGGTGCAACCTGATGTTCTTCACTTGGCATCATTAGAGGTGAAGGAGATCTGTTCGTGTGTGTTTTGAATACGTGATGGAAGCTGGACTCGAACTCAAAACTAAGAAACTACTTTTTATCCGCCAGACTACTGAATCCGACATTTGTTACCTCCATACAGTCGTATAAAGTATGATGCCTTACCTTACAAATTAGACACGGTGAAAAAATTTAGTTCTAAATCTACATCCACATCCATACTGCGCAAGCCACCTGACGGTGTTTGGCGGAGGGTACCTTGAGTACTTCTATCGGTTTTCCCTTCTATTCCAGTCTCGTATTGTTCGTGGAAAGAAAGATTGTCGGTATGCCTCTGTGTGGGCTTTAATCTCTCTAATTTTATCCGCATGGTCTCTTCGCGAGATATATGTATGAGGGAGCAATATACTACTTGACTCCTCGGTGAAGGTATGTTCTCGAAACTTGAACAAAAGCCAGTACCGAGCTACTGAGCGTCTCTCTTGCACAGTCTTCAACTGGAGTTTATCTATCATCTCCATAACGCTTTCGCGATTACTAAATGATCCTGTAACGAAGCGCGCTGCTCTCCGTTGGATCTTCTCTATCTCTTCTATCAACCCTATCTGGTACGGATCCTCACCGGTGAGCAGTACTCAAGCAGTGGGCGAAAAAGTGTACTGTAACCTACTTCCTTTGTTTTCGGACTGCATTTCCTTACGATTCTTCCAATGAATCTCAGTCTGGCATCTGCTTTACCGACGATTAATTTTATATGGTCATTCTATTTTAAATCACTCCTAATGCCTACTCCCAGATAATCAATGGAATTAACTGCTTCCAGTTGCTGACG
Organism: Schistocerca nitens; assembly: GCF_023898315.1. Taxonomy (NCBI): domain Eukaryota; kingdom Metazoa; phylum Arthropoda; class Insecta; order Orthoptera; family Acrididae; genus Schistocerca; species Schistocerca nitens. The sequence continues at coordinate 604,802,010 of NC_064618.1, forward strand.
TGCTATATTGAAGCTAAATGATAAAGGATTTTTCTTTCTGTGTGTTCGCAGCACATTACACTTGTATACATTGAGATTCAATTGCCATTCTCTGCACCCTAAGTCAATTCGTTGCAGATACTCCTGCCTTTCAGTACAATTTTCCACTGTTACAACCTCTCGATATACTACAACATCATCCGCAAAAAGCCTCAGTGAACTTCCGATGTCATCCACAAGGTCATTTATGTATATTGTGAATAGCAACGGTCCTACGACATTTCCCTGCGGCATACCTGAAATCACTCTTACTTCGGAAGACTTCTCTCCATTGAGAATGACATGCTGCGTTCTGTTATCTAGGAACTCTTCAACCCAATCACACAATTGGTCTGATAGTCCATATGTCTTACTTTGTTCATTAAACGACTGTGGGGAGCTGTATCATACGCCTTGCGGAAGAAACACGGCATCTACCCGGTTGGACAAACAGCGATCGTCTTTTTCGAAACCCAAACTGATTCCTACAGAGTAGATTTCTACTCTCCAGAAAAGTCATTATACTCGAACATAATACGTGTTCTAAAATTCTACAACTGATCGACGTTAGAGATATAGGTCTATAGTTCTGCACATCCTTTCGACGTCCCTTCTTGAAAACGGGGATGACCTGTGCCCTTTTCCAACCTTTTGGAACGCTACGCTCTCCTAGAGACATACGGTGCACCGCTGCAAGAAGGGGGGCAAGTTCCTTCACGTACTCTATGTAAAGTCGAACTGGAATCCCATCAGGTCCAGTGGCCTTTCCTCTTTTGAGCGATTTTAATTTTTTTCTATCCCTCTGTCATCTATTTCGATATCTACCATTTTGTCATCTGTGCTACAATCTAGAGAAGGAACTGCAGTGCAGTCTTGCAATTCTGTATTAACTGATTAACTATACAGGCTTCTGATCCGAAAATTATGATAGTCTCATACAAGAAGGATGTAAAGATGCTTTTAGCTATCGTAACCTCGATTGGAAGACACTTTGAAATTGTCATTATTTCCAGAAATTTATTAGATCCAGAAATACCGTTCAAGAATGTGAAGTTACCATATACTTCGATTATTACTGACATTATCGCTACTAACTTCTTCAGTTTGCTGCTACTAAATGCATGTTTGAAGAAAACATTTGATATTCCTTGGTAATTTTTAAAAGCAGTGGCCTAAATACGGGGAAATATTTATTTCGCAGCAAATGGTTGCAGTGTTCTGCCCTAACTGGGCTGTCCCTGTTCGCGTCATTACCACTACGAAATACAGGTTTTCGGGAGACAGAATAATCTTCCAGCATGACCGTTCTCCCATCAATAGGGCGATCTGTGTAAAACTGGTTCCAAATGAACGGAGACGATGAGCTGTTGCACTGACCTCCCAAAGTGCTGACCTCAGTCCCACAGCGCACATGTGGGCAGAGATGGAGAAAATCACCAGGTGTAGAAGACCATCACCGACAACCAAGACAGCGCCGTCCGAAGCAGTTCATCAGTTCATGATGTGCGGGAAGAGTGTGTGACAGAGTAAGAGATTCATTCGGAAACTTGGTTGGTTGGTTCAAATGGCTCTGAGCACTATGGGACTTAACATCTTAGGTCATCAGTCCCCTAGAACTTAGAACTACTTAAACGTAACTAACCTAAGGACACCACACACATCCATGCCCGAGGCAGGATTCGAACCTGCGACCTTAGCAGTCCCGCGGTTCCGGGCTGTAGCGCCTATAACCGCACGGCCACCGCGGCCGGCCGGAAACTTGGTGCCTATATTCGCTGATGGCTAAATCCAGTTGTAGAGGATGGAAACTGGATACGGTACTGAATTATTGTGTTGTTAGGGGGGGGAGGGGGAGGGGGGAATTGTTTAAGACAAATGAATGTTTTGCTCTCCCTCAAAGAATAGGAAACTTCGTTTGTCATGTCCCTTTAAAAAAGGGAGGCTGTCTATTCCATTCCTTTCAGTCGTTCAGTAGCCTCTTGAAATTTAAATTATTTTACGTAATTTGATCAAAAAGATTGAGAGAAATATGAAACTGATATTTTTGGTCACATGCCACATGACGTCAGTGCCAATGAAGGCATCAAAGAAATAGTTTTTAGCTCTTTTACGTGGGGAAAAACATCATGTGGATTTGTGCTCTCTTTAATTACATGCAGGCAGGACGCCAATTCCAACGAACGCGCAAAAGAGATATTATTTTCTTTTAACGCCAAGCAGAAATCACCGTACATAAAGAGAAAATGTGCTGCGAGACCGGCGGTGTAGACGTGATACTTTAAAATTACGCATACTTAATACCATTTGTTGTTCTCCCAAACTAATAGCTCTCACCACCAATTAAGCTACGTGGAAGTGACAGGATTTGAAACCCTTACCTGCAGATTAGAAACTGACCCCCTTAACCACTACGCCAGTCTACGCCAATCGCTCACGCAATGTTACGACATATTCTGTAAGGTCACACCTTTTCCTTGGAAAATAAGTGATAAACAAAGAGAAAGTGCCGCAGTACTTCTTCGAGGAAATTGCAGACAGTTCATCTGACTTTGAATTTACGTGAACGGAGTTATGAAGAACGTTAGCTAACTGACTGTGACACAGTAAGTATTCTACTAGGTTTTATGAGATCTGCTTGTTTTGGAGATACCGTGTGTGGGAGAGAGTGAGAATTTAACAGCTGCTAACGCAAGTGCAATTAAAGTGTATCACACGGTTCCGCACCGCAATAACTTCTGCAAAGCTATGTGTTTCGCACGTACGCTATGATGTCAAGCCCAACGAGATACAACTCCACGCCATCAGAAGGCACCACCTGACGTTGATTTCTGACTACTCGCTCGCAGCCCCACTCCAAATACTCCAACAGGCCCTCCAGCTGCTAACAGTGAACGGAACACTTCTATGCTAAGTTAGATTAAGATAATTTATCCTAATGTTTTCTGTATGCATAAACGCCTCATGATGAGTAAAACATACTGGAAATGCATACGGTATGTTAAATTAAACATAAAATAAATAATTAAACTGCTTCTCTCTGCCGTAGTCTGTACTATAATAGTGAGAGAATGTTCTTCACGTTCTTGATTCCTCAGTAGATAAGTGCCATTAAAGCTATAGCCACAGGCTCAAATCACGCCGCAATAGTTTGTTTAAAGCGAGATTTTTCCGACCTCTTCTATCGTAAATGATAAAGACCGCAACGAATTTAAGCGACAGATTGCTGGCGAAATCTTTATATATGTACTGAAGTTCCGTGTAGGTCAAAAAGCAATTTTTCATAATTATCAGGTGACTTGTGTAGAATGCCACATCTCACTGATTGTTATTTATTAATTCACAAGTGCTTCTCTGTCGCTTATTTTCACAATTTTTCGAGGCCTGAAGAGTGGTAACACTAGTCAATAGCAGTATAGAATATTCATTAAGCACTTCTCTCCAGAGCAACGGCAGAATACTCACTCAGAAAAGCTAATAAGAAGCTGGTTAATTTAGGTCTAAATCTGTGTTTGGTGACATAATTTATGTGACATCCACTGTGACTGTGGTGGCTGGGGTGGGGGTGGGGGAAATAGGGGGGGGGGGGGGGGGGAGAGTTGGCATTAACGATGGTGTGGTAGATGATAACACTCATTTACCGCCTCAGTAATGGAGTGACAGTCCTGAGATAGAAATTCAGTCGTTGGCAGAAAAATGTGAGCATACATTATTTTCCAGCAATTAACTGGCATATATTGCGACTGTGTTATGTGTACCGAGAGCGTTAGTGAAGTTAATGTCATTCACGCAATGTTGAGCAGTTCTTTGACAGGTATAGATTATAAGTACGCCTATAATCTCAGGTGATGGTAATTTGGCATTATGATTTAGCAGCAAATGGATAGCATGTGGATAGTCTCTGCAAATTCTGGAACCGTCTGCCCATCTGTACCGCCGCAGTAGAACTCGATAGTTCTCATGTGACTATTGTGGTAGCCAAAAGGAGTCATTAATATTAAAACGTTAAGGGCTAAATTAATAACAGTCTGTCCGCCCCGATAGCTGAGTGGTCAGCGTGACAGATTGCCGTCCTACGGGCCCGCGTTCGATTCCCGGCTGAGTCGGGAATTTTCTCCGCTCAGAGACTGGGTGTTGTGTTGACTTCACCATCATTTCATCCCCATCCGGCGCGCAGGTCGCCGAATGTGGCGTCGAATTTAGTAAGACCTGCACCAAGGCTGCCGGACCTGCCTCGTAAGGGGCCTTCCGGCCAATGACGCCAAAAGCTCATTCCATTTCGAATAACACTCTGAGTAAGTGATGCATAGAATATCACCACCACGCTCAGATTTGTGAAATTCTTATTATTTCAGTTTCTCTCTGGCTTAAACATAATGCACGTTGAGAAGCTCTTCAACACAGGCGCTTTCCGCTTTCACTGAGACACCATCAGCATCATTTTAATTGGAAAGAATTGATGATACGTGTCTTTATTTTAGTATTTATGGATTGAACGACAGTTTTACTCGAGGATGACTTATTCCACGCATTACTGTCAGTGTTTTGTGTTCCTTGTTCCACTTTCTAATAACAACTGTTTCTCCTTTCACGTTAGCAGAAGCTGGAATCGAAGTTGCGCTCCACACGTTCGCTAGTTTGATTTTCAGTGGAATTTTGGGCCTGCATTTTTTGTCATTTCTTATGGTTTCCTACATAGCAACCTTTCTCGATTTGGAATTTCATGTTATTCGCAGCATACAAAATCTCCCTGTGGATTTTAAGTTTTGCAGTCGATACTGCATGATTGTCTCTTTATTTGTGTTTCTGTCTTTGATGGACAGTACCATTGACATCGATCTCAAGAAAAATATTTTACAAGGTATTATTATAAAACATGTGTGCTGCCTACCCATAACATTTACGCTGTAACTAAGGCAGATCTTCTCAAAAGGTGAAACATGTCTAGCTGAAATTTTTAGTTTCAGTACACTCAAGACAAAAAACACAAGTAATTGTGACAGTTAATGATTCTTGTTGTTTAGCTTTCAGTCGGCACATCTGAGCATTATTAGTGACGCCGCTGTAGTCTGTATACCGAGTTACAGACAGGTGAATAAGGCTCATTGACATACGCTTTCATTATTTCGGCGCTCGGCCGCCAAGCCTTTGAGACACGAACTCTCCTTACTCCCCAGATCGCTCAAGGCTGGTATTTCCGGTAGAAGTGAACCCTGTGACCGAAGAGTTACTTTCTGGATGACACAGAACTAGTCTACAAAACTCACTTGAGATATTTGTATGGTTTCCATTAAATAATCTGAGTTATTTTCACATAATGTGTGAATAAAGTCATCAATTTATGGTTCTGAATCCAGAAACGTCATTCGGCGTGGAAATAGCAGCTAATCTCGTCTTTTACACTGCAACTTATCTGTCCTCATGTTGTTTAACTGAAGCAATAAGGGAGAGTAGAACGCTGCGGTATTCCCCTCGTTGTGAGGTAACGTCGTTGCCTTTAAAGTAGGGGTCTTTGGTTCCAGTCGCGGTGGAGGATACATTTTTAGCAGTTCTGCAACAGAGCTACTGGCAGTCAGGTGGTAAAGCAGTAAGGAAATTTTATTTATTTACTTTTTTATTTTATTTTATTTATTTGTTTATTTATCGTTTTTTTTTTTTTTTTTTTTTTGGGATGTCAAATTTCCAAACCACTTCACTGTGACGTAGGACAGCACGTAAACACAGACCATTTTGAAGTCCAGAATGGGTAATATTAATTAATGCTGATATAGGCACATTCCTGTTACAGATATTTTATGTTTCATTAAAGTAGACTTTCGTCATAAGGATATTGTGGTAATCCGCATTTCGTATGAATTACCGCAGTGCATATTTTAATGGCGTTCTCCATTATTTTATTGAACGCAACAATAAACATCGGAGAGAAATTAAGCATCAACAGGTTATCATCTCACATTATCTACAACAGTCTGACAGCCCTCATGTATCATCAGTAAACACTTCCGGGCTAAATTGCCGTGGTCGATCTGTAGAACTTCTTCTCCCTGACGTTTCGTTCTCAACTACGGAGAACATCTTCCGAGGTGGCGCCCTCTACGATCTCCATATAAGCGGCGGCCCCAGCTCCTAGCAGCCAGTCGTCGACTCACCTCGGAAGATGTTCTCCGTAGTTGAGAACGAAACGTCAGGGAGAAGAAGTTCTACAGATCGACCACGGCAATTTAGCCCGGAAGTGTTTACTGATGAAGACGCCGGCCGTGAAAGTCTACATGGGATGAGCCCTCATGTAGTTTACCCATTCCATGCCTACATACTGGCCATGAGCTAAAGATGTCACCGAACCGGGTTTGAAGTGCATTTTCGTCCAGAGGCGAATTTTCTTGACTGTTTTCCGATAAGGAGCTTGGAAAATAAACATTTGAGGGTGGAAGATAAGAAGTATAAGTGCGTATGACATTTCAAACTCCTAGATAGTTTTGTTAGTGAAATCGACAGACTGCAAAATCTTGGTAGTATCAACACGTGACGAAGTTTTGTAGGTCGTTTTTCGTACGCTGCAACCGATACGTGTCTTAGTTCATGGCAAAAATAGCAGGTGCGGTATACTCTCCCCTGCGGCCGTTTACGTAATGCACAACACTCTTTCTGAGGCACCATAGGCAAAATATTATGTTCACACTGCCCTTTGCCATTAATTCTTCTTAAGAAGTTAATATAAATACATCATACCTAGTCACCAGTAGGAATACTGCATTGGAATTCTCAATGAGACAACTGAAGACGATCAAGCAAAAATGCATTAATCGTCGCACCTCTGATTTTTGTTGTTTTATATTAGAGCATGCCGTACTACTGCTCCCGACATCTGAAAAAAATGGTTAAATGGCTCTGAGCACTATGGGACTTAACATCTGAGGTCATCAGTCCCGTAGCGGTCGCGCGGTTCCAGATTGAAGCGCCTAGAACCGTTCGGCGACACCGGCCGGCTCCCGACATCTGAACCTAGCCTATTGAATGCAAATGTCGCAAAACGCATAAATAGTCGCACTCCATCACATATGTCTGTTATCGAGGCTTCTTCAATGTGCATATTCATTCATGCCGGAACGATATTTCTTGGAGCAAAAAAGTCGTTTTCTGATGTGTTTCGCCCAAAAGAACTCGCCCCACACACAAGACAAAGATTCAGCGCTGCCTCTGCTGCCTTCGACACACTGCTAAACACAAAGCGAATAATATGCCGCAAATTAGGACTTTTTCCACTTGCTACTATAGTTTATCACACTTGAGCAACGTTCATATGTTTCAGGCCAGAAAAATACAAATAGTAACACGAGAACTTCAAGGAAGAAAATGAATGTTGATAAATACACACATAGCGCCGCACCATGTCCATCTAGTTAGAGGCGTCTTGACATTCGCAGCGGGCGTTCTATGACCAGTAGCCGGTAGCAGCTGTGGAGAGTGGACGCTTTCGAACGTAAACTGTTTTTTTTCTTGACGTAGGCACGAGCTGTTTGTCGGAAATGTTTCTCGAACTTTTTGCTATTGCATGTGGATTAGAAAATGAAACGAATTGTGTTGGAGTTTCCATCAGACTGACAACTTTAACAGATATCCAATATAGGATTTAAAGATGGTGTGGACCCGAACGTGGGACTTTACATTTACAGAGCACAAAGCTTACCACTGCACCACAAGCAGATACGTTTCTGTAACACCTCAAAAAGACAGACAGAACTTCCTCCATACACTTCTGCATCATACAGTGTTGCCAGATCGTGAATGCGACTTATATTTCTGACGGGTGGCCAGGGATATTGGCTGCCGTAAGTGAACCACTCGGACTTCGTTTCTGAGGCGACCAGCTTTTGTGTCTAATACTGTACTTTCTTGTCATCTCGATCAAATATTCTAAATGTCTTCCACTTAAGATGTGACAGTGGCTAAGTAAAATTCATTGTTTGAACCCAGATTTGATGTATGGCACCTAAGCTAAGATTGCTCTCTAATGTCACATTCTCAGTAATCTACATTAAGAAATATGGACGTAATGAAGAAAGGTATATCGCATGTTGATTTAGTAGTAACACACTCGATTTTTATTGTGCTGGCTGATATAGAAGTCGGTTGGGATCTCGCATAGAAAACTGTAGTTTGTAAGTCTGGTCCTCGTTTTCTTTATTCGGTCTGCAAGCGGCCAGAACGAAATTCAATGAATAAATCATAAAACTAGCTCTGCGTCATAAGTCATCGTACGGCCTCCATTCAATACATTGTAGGATTGAGCAGAAGTGTCTGTTTTTGAAATACCGAGCTACTTCACAAGAAAGGCTCAGAAAAGACTCCAAGGGACTGTTTTTGACAAAATCTGTTTGTTATTTGTCATTTAGCGTATCATCACCCGAGACGAACGTTACGGAAGCACTGATCATACTGGTAAATCTGGAGGAGAGAAACGAATAGCAGAATTGCACGTTTCTTCTTATCTTTCTTTTTGTATCTGCATCAAAAGAGATCCATTTTTCTTGTAGATATACGTGTTGATTACTGTGGGATGTACTTGAATCAATTCACAGCTGTGAACGGACCAAGTAGATATTTATCATTACATCAGACGTTCGAGTAAGATAGCTCCGATAAGCGTATAATTCAACTGAATTTTCTGGCGCACTTCAGTCATTGTAATAGAATATGTACTTCAATAGTTCTGAAGCCATTTTCCGCATGAGCAGTTGCCATAGGGGTAACTGCGCCATCACTGTGGCAAAATTGTATGACACTTGCGTTAATCTCTCACACTCCCCCACACACGGCGTCTTCAAAATAATCGGATCTGATAAAACCTTGTAGAGCCCCTACTGTGACACATTCAATTAGCTTACGTTCTTTATAGCTCCGTTCATGGAATTTAGTCAGATGGATCGTCTGCCTTACCATCTAAGACGCAAGAAGCCCTTTTCACTCGGTATGTCATTTCATCGTCATGGAAAAGGTGTTACACTACAGACCATATCATGCCATTTTGTAACTTTAGCTTATCAGATTGTTAGAATGGCGTGGTGCGTAAGGCGGTCAGTTTCTAATACGCCGGTAGGAGTTTCGAATCCTGTCACTTCCGTGAAGAAGACAACGAGAATTATTGATTATGCGGAATTTTAATGTACTATTTCTACACCGCCGGCTTTGTACCACTTTTTTCTTATGAACTGTGACTTCTGCTTCGCATTAAAGGAAAATGATATCTCTTTTGTGCTTTCGTCAGTATGCTTTTTTCTACTTAAAAAAAAACTAAATACTTTTTCTTTGATGCCTTCATCAGCATTTAAGTCAAGCAACATATTAAAAAAAATGTATCATGTTTCTCTCAGTCTTTTTCGAGAAATGTCGTAAAATAATTTAAAATCAAGAATCTCTTAAATGGCGGGAAAAAGTTAAATCGAAAGCCTAGTTTTCATGTAAATTAGAAAAAAAGGAGGTAAGACGGACGAATTTTCCTCCTCTTCGACGGAGAACAAATCGTTCAATTGCTATAAACATTTTCTCCCTCCTAACAGTAAAACAGTACCGTGTCCAGTTTCCGTCCTCCTCTACAGCTGCATTAGGCAGTCATGGAATAGAGGCACCTAGTATCCGCATGAATCTGTTTTTCTGCGACATCTCTTCCCATGCGCAGTGAACTGCTTCGGACAGCGCTGTCTTGGTTGTCGATGATGGTCTTCTGCATCTAATAATTTTCTCCATATCTGCCTATACGTGCACTATGGGACTGATGTCATCACCTTTGGAGGCCAGCCCAACAGCTCAACGTCTCCTTTCATTTGAAGCCAGTGTTTTACACAGATCGCCGCATGAACAGGTGAACGGTCATGTTGGGAAATTATTCTGTCTCCCGAAAATCTTTGACGAACAGAAGGAAAGATTACGTTCTCCAGTATTTTGCAGTAGTAGTAACTAGAAAAGGACGGTCCAGTTAGCACAGAACGCCGCAACCATTTGCTGCGAACTAAATATTTCCCTGTATTTGAGCCACTGCTTCCAAAAATGACTAAGATGCATTAAATGGTTTTTTTCAAACACACATGTAGCAGCAGCAAAATGAGGAAGTCAGCAGCGATAATGACAGTAATAATCGAAGTATTTCGTAACTTCACACTCTTGAACGGTATTTCACGATCTAATAAATTTCTTGAAATAATGAAAGTTTCAAAATGGCTTGCAATCGAGGCTATGATAGCTAAAAGCATTTTACATCCCACTGAGAGACTAGCATAATTTTCGTATCAGATGTCTGCTGATAATTAACCAGTTAATTAACACGGAACGATATAGTTCGATCATTTCATTGTTTTCCCCAAAACGGCAAACTCCTCAGGGCCTCACCGAAAAACACATATGTAGGCTCGAAACCTGGTCCTGCACAAAAATATCCATGGTTTCACTTCAAGCTCTACCGTTTGTACACTTAACTATTAGTGATAAATAATTTCATTTTTAATGTCTCTTCATGTGTTCTCAACAATAACGATCGTGCCGTTATTTCTGGTCTTACACGAACACATCTCAGTACTCATAAACAATTCATCTACAGAAAACAACAGCGGTATGGCCAGGTTCGATTCCCGGCCAGGCAATGAAAATGTATCCTAATTTCAAATCCAAAAATCTCGCTTCTGCTGAAAAAATCGATATCTAACGTCTGATTTTACTTAGTAAACAATCTGATTACGTGCTGGGTTCGAGTCCCCATCATAAAAATTTATATCATGGCACTTCGCTTTAAACACGTGCAAACTTTGTCACTTGAAATTATATTAAACGTGTTTCGCGGTTAGTTAACAAGGAAATAAGAGTCTTTACAGGATTACAGGTAGAGCACAAATATTTTCAAGTTCAGATTCGGTAACTGATACTGGTAGAAGCTTCGATATTTCTCGACTCTTTATGCCTAGTCACCAAAGACGAACGTTGCTATGATCGAGTCTCTGACAGGCATGATAGCTTTGCTTCGTTACAGTGGCTCTAGGTGTTTTGTCTTCAATACAAATCCAGAGCAAAAAAGTTCGTCCTGTTGTTTACAGTTCAGACATGCTCACAAAGAATTGCTCAATCCTGAATGCAGACAAATTACTGGTGATACGATGTTAGTTTTGAGGTTTCCATTGAGCGCTTGCCGCTGATATTCGATTTTGCCTTTAACTGGTTAGCTCAGCATCCATTTTATAACAAATTAAACGTATCAGGAACGACCTTCCACAGGTGTGAGAAAACCTTTTAAAGAGCAAAAATACTTCGAACTTTCATAGAACGTCAGGATTCCAGATATTGTCACATAATCTCTTGTTCATAAAATTTTCAATTTTGCCCAAATATTTCTGGAACGACTTACGTAATGGAGTTAGTTAGCGCAAATTCTAATGAGTGTGACAGCCATTTTGAACCGTCATTTACTGCAATAAAATTGAGTTTACAAGCGTTAAGGAGTGACTCATCTCTAATGACGCATTTCCTAGTATTTACAATATCGTGGTGTTGATTTACATCTGGATTGATTACCTTACAGAACAGTGTTCACTAGTGGTGTCTTTTGGTATCCTTTTTGTAGTCAAATTACTACTGTAAAGAGATTAGAGGACCTGGAGGACAGCTACGTTATGTACGCGGCGTTCAGGTCAGGCGAAACACAATTCAGGTCGTTCAAATAATTTTTGTGTATGATAGGGTATATCGAAAACAAATTTGGCAAAAAGTCAGGGGAAATATCCCCATACTCTGAGACACTTAACACCGCGGCCTGATGGGAGACGCTTCTCCGCCTGCTGTGGAATTTTTTCATATCTGGAGTTTTGAGCATGTAACTGTTACTAGGCAGTACCACAAATCACACTATATCAACTCACCACCAAGTGCCACCTGGTAAATAAAATGTATTATATCATTTCCATGATAATCCTCCTGCTAATTTTCGGTTTGTCTCAAAGCGATAAGTTAGACCCATAAAAAGTGAACGTGAAGTGATGATTGGCATGTTACTTTTTCTTTTTAATATTAGTGTGTGATGAAAAATGGTAGTTATTGTGTAATTCGGTTTTGTAAACGATAACTGCTGGCACCCTATCAAAAGTTAATAATTAAATTAAATTTCTGCAACTGGAGCACCTGATCCCTTTATCTGTTATTAATTACAAATAACGAAGTCAAGTACAACATTTAAGTAAGAAATATTATGGGCATAATTAAGTTTCCAAAAGACAACACAAATTAAACGTTACATGACTGAGAATTTCTGAACCCATTCAGATGCTTCCAAACCTGAAATAATTGTAGTAATAATTTCAGCAACTTTACTTAAAAATGACATCAACATGGCAACCATTAACTACTGACGTATCTTCATGTCAAATCGCTCAAAAATGTCACTAGCATCGCAAGGCAGTTACATCACGCCGAGGAAAGAACGATAAGATCTACGATATGTAAGAACGATAAGATCTACGATACATATTGTCTGTCAGTTTCAGGAAATTAGTGTTAAATTTATGAAGTTGTTTTTGTATACTTCACTGGGTGAGGTGGCACAGTGGTTAGCAAGCTGGACTCGAATTCGGGAGAAATACGGTTCAAACCCGCTTCCAGCCATCCTGATTTATGTTTTCCGTGATTTCCCTAAATCGCTTCAGGCAAATGTCGAGATGGTTCCTTCAAAAGGGCACGACCGATTTCATTTCCCATCCTTCCCTAATCCGAGGTTGTGCTTTGTCTCTAATGACGTCGTTGTCGTCGGGGCAATCAACACTAACCTTCTTCTCTTTTATGGACTTCAGTCCGGAGATTGATTTGAAGCGCCTCTTCATGTTAGTCTGTACTGTACAAGCTATAACTCTGAATAACTACTGCAACGCACATCCATTTGAACGTGCTTAATGCATTCGTGCCTACGCCTCCCTCCACAATTTTTAACCGACAAACTGTTTTCCATTACGAAATTGATAATTTCGTGATGTGATCAGGAAGTTTCCTCTCAACGAATCCGATATTACATTCAATATGTGCCATAAATATACGTATCTTTTTGTCAATTCAGTCGAGCGCCTCATCATTTGTTCGTTTCACAAGATTCTATCTCCTTCATGTCTAAAAGGTCTATTATCCACGCTTCGCTTCGCTAAAGACTGCACTCCAGACAAATGCAATCAAAAACGTCTTCCTCAAACCTATATTTTATGTTCGATGTTAACATTTTTCTATATTTCGGAAATGCTTTTCTTGCTGTTGCCAGTCTGCACTACATATCCTATCTAGTTCGATCATCGTCATTTATTTTGCTGCCCAATATCAAAAATCATGTATTCTTTTCATTGTCTCATTTCCAAAACTACACTACTGGTCATTAAAATTGCTACACCACGAAGATGACGTGCTACAGAGAGCGAAATTTAACCGACAGGAAGAAGATGCTGTGATATGCAAATGATTAGCTTTTCAGAGCATTCACACAAGGTTGGCGCCGGTGGCGACACCTACAACGTGCTGACATGAGGAAAGTTTCCAACCGATTTCTCATACAAAAACAGCAGTTGACCAGCGTTGACTGGTGAAACGTTGTTGTGATGCCTCATGTAAGGAGGAGAAATGCATACCATCACGTTTCCGACTTTGATAAATGTCGGATTCTAGCCTGTCGCGACTGCTGTTTATCGTATCACGACATTGCTGCTCGCGTTGATCGAGATTCAATGATTGTTAGCAGAATATGGAATCGGTGGGTTTATGAGGATAATACGAAACGCCGTGCTGGATCCCAACGGCCTCGTATCACTAGCAGTCGAGATGACGGGCATCTTATCCGCATGGCTGTAACGGATTGTACAGCCACGTCTCAATCCCTGAGTCAACAGATGGGGACGTTTGCAAGACAACAACCATCTGTACGAACAGTTCAACGACGTTTGTAGTAGCATGGACTGTCAGCTCGGAGACCATGGCTGCGGTTACCCTTGACGCTGCATCACAGACAGGAGCGCCTGCGATGGTGTACTCAAACGACGAATCTGGGTACACGAATGGCATAACGTCATTTTTTTCGGATGAATCCAGGTTCTGTTTACAGCATCATGATGGTAACATCCGTGTTTGGCGACATCGCGGTGAACGCACGTTGGTAGCGTGTATTCGTCATCGCCATACTTGCGTATCACCCGGAGTGATGGTATGGGGTGCCATTGGTTCCACGTCTCGGTCACCTCTTGTTCCCATTGAAGGCACTTTGAACAGTGGACGTTACATTTCAGATGTATTACGACCCGTGGCTCAACCCTTCATTCGGTCCCTGCGAAATGCTACAATTCATCAGGATAATGCACGACCGCATGTTGCAGGTCCTGTACGGGTCTTTCTGGATACAGAAAATGTTCGACTGCTGCCCTGGCCAGCACATTCTCCAGATCTCTCACCAATTGAAAACGTCTGATCAATGGTGGCCGAGCAACTGGCTTGTCACAATACGCCAGTCACTACTCTTGATGAACTGTGGTATAGTGTTGAAACTGCATGGGCAGTTGTACCTGTACACGCCATCCAAGCTCCGTTTGACTCGATGCCCAGGCGTATCAAGGCCGTTATTACGGCCAGAGGTGGTTGTTCTGGGTACTGATTTTTCAGGATACAGCCAAATTGCGTGAAAATGTAATCACATGTCAGTTCTAGTATAATATATTTGTCCAATGAATACCTGTTTTTCATCTGCATTTCTTCTTGGTGTAGCAGTGTTAATGGCCAGTAGCGTAATTCTCTCACCATCTCCCGACTCAGTTCGATTACATTCCATTTACGCTTGTTTTGCTTTTGTTTAGGTCCACCTTATAAATTCTTTTCAAGACGTTGTACATTCCGTTCAACTGACAGAATTCAAATGTCGTAGGCAAAACATTTTATTTCTTTTTCTTGAGTTTCAGTTCCCTTTCCAAACTTATTCTTAGACTTATTAAAAGGAAACAAATAAACAGTAGATGCAGTCTACTACTGGGAGACCACTTCCCGATGTCCTGTTCGCTGGGAATTAGATGAGAAAAGCCAGACGGAGGCCCGAAGTCTCGAGTGGCGTATTTCGTCATTTACGTAAAGCATGAAGTGTATAGAAGTAATAGGAAGTGAAGCCGCACTGTCGCAGCCGCAGCTGGTCGCGCCAGCGGGCGGAGGGCGGCGGCGACCAGCGGGCGGAGGGCGGCGGCGGCGGCGGCGGCGGCGGCGGGGGCGGCGGGGGCGGTGCGGCGCGCTGCACGGTGCGCCACAGCCTCGCCTCGGGGCCCACCACCGGCCTCGAGCTCACCCTGTACGACGCGCCGGACGCCGACAAGATCAGCCCCGAGCAGCGCGACCACCACGGCTTCAGGGTGAGCGCGGACAGCCGTCTTCGCACCTACACTCTCCGAAGTCCCCAGAATGAGATTTTCACTCTGCAGCGGAGTGTGCGCTGATATCAAACTTCCTGGCAGATTAAAACTGTGTGCCCGACCGAGACTCGAACTCGGGACATTTGCCTCTCGGGGGCAAATGTTCTACCAACTGAGCTACCCAAGCACGACTCACGCCCCGTCCTCACAGCTTCACTTCTGCCAGTACCTCGTCTCCAACCTTCCAAACGTAACTCCGCTGCAGAGTGAAAATCTCATTCTGGAAACATCCCCTAGGCTGTGGGTAAGCCATGTCTCCGCTATATCCTTTCTTTCAGGAGTGCTAGTTCTGCAAGGTTCGCAGGAGAGCTTCTGTTAAGTTTGGAAGGTAGGAGACGAGGTACTGGCAGAAGTGAAGCTGTGATGACGGGGCGCGAGTCGTGCTTGGGTAGCTCAGTTGGTAGAGCACTTGCCCGCGAAAGGCAAAGGTCCCGAGTTCGAGTCTCGGTCCGGCACACAGTTTTAATCTGCCAGGAATTTTCACTCTCCAAAGTCTCTGACAGTCGTGTAGCTAGGTACACAGTCTGTAAATCAGGCGGCGAGCACAGCTTGTGGTGAGGAAAGTCGCCTCTCCTGGAAGGGCGCTACAGGGTGACTAAAAAGAAGTTACCCGTCTAGCAGTGCAGTGCAGCCTGTGATGATTTAGACAGATTTTGTTGAGGTGCGTTTCTACGTCAGTTATATAAATTATTAAGTTTTGTATTCCGTGTATTGCTAACACATTTAGTGGACATAAACAATACTAATCGTGTCTCAGTACTGCGTTGGCTCTGATTTGCTTTGAAGAGCCAAAGAAAGTGGTACACCTGCTTCTAATATCGTGTAGGGCCCCCGCGAGCACGCAGAAGTACCGCAACACAACATGGCATGGACTCCACTAATGTCTGAAGGAGTACTGAAGGGAATTGACACCCTGAATCCTACAGGGCTGTCCGTAAATCAGTAAGACAACGAGGGGGTGGAGATCTCTTCTCAGCTGCACATAGCAAGGCATCCCAAATGTGCTCAATAAAATTCATGTGTGGCGAGTTTGGTGGCAACGGAAGTGCTTAAACTCAGAAGAATGTCCCTGGAGCCACTCTGTAACAATTCTGGATGTGTGGGGCGTCATACTGTTCTACTGGAATTGCCCAAGCCCGTCGGAATGCAGAATGGACATGAATGGATGCAGGTGATCAGGCAGGAGGCTTACGTACGTTTCACCTGTGGAAGTCGTGTCTTGACATATCAGAGGTCCCATATCACTCCAACTGCATACGCTCCACACACCATGGACCCTGCATGTAAGCAGGGGACTGTTCAAGCAGTCCCCTGCTTACATGCAGGGTCCATGGGTCCATCCGCTCGACAAAATTTGAAACGATACTCGTCCGACAAAGCTACTTATTTCCAGTCATCAACAGTCCAATGTCAGTGTTCACGAGCCCAGGCGAGGCGTAAAGCATTGTGCAGTCATCAAGGGTAAGTGAGTTGGCCTTCGGCTCCGAAAGTCCATATGGTTCGCACGCTGACACTTGTTGATAGCCCAGCACTGAAATGTGCAGCAATTCGCGCGAGGGTTGCATGTCTATCACGTTGAACGATTCTCTTCAGTCGCCATTGGTCCCGTTCCTCCTGGACATTTTTCCAGCCGCAGCGATGTCAGAGATTTGATGTTTCAAACGGATTCCTGATATTCACGGTACACGCGTGAAATAGTCGTACGGGAAAATCCCCACTTCATCCCTACCTTTGGCGATTCTGTGTCCCATCTTCGTACGCCAACTATAACACCACGTCCAAACTCACTTACATCTTGATAATCTGCCACTGTAGCAGCAGTAACCGATCTAACAACTGCGCCAGACACTTATTGTCTTATAAAGGCGTTGCCGGCCGCAGCGTCGTGTTCTGACTGTTTACATGTCTCCGTATTTGAATACGCATGCCTATATGCCTATACCAGTTTCTTTGGCGCTTCAGTGTAAAAGGCAAGCTGCGAAAGGGCCGGTATTGCATTCGCAAATAGTCTGCATATCCTCCGTACAACGTAGCTGGGTAGAAACACTGGGGACTCGCCTGCTGGTTCTTTAGTTTACAGACTCACAGTATTACCAGTTTTACAGTATCGTAACTGTTTCTCCTATTCCATTCACTAATACACTGGTGTGCAAAACTTAAGGACGAAAGTAACTTCCGGATGATGTGTCTCTGCCAAGTAACATACCTTGGTGAAAATTGGACCACACTTAAAAATAGCTGTTTAAGTATAGTATAGCATAGTATAGAAGATGACTGAAAGAAACACGCAATGTGACGAAGAAAAATGACATTTTTATTCATAGCCAATAATTACACTGATCTCATCGTGCTCCGTGGTAGGCTCCTGCGCATTACGAAAGGTGGGACATAGATCTTAATAAGGTGTGTCGTCACCATGGACGCCAATGAATGCTCTGTAACGTTAAAAGCGGTGGCTCGTTTTTTTTTTTTTTTTAGGTTACTATCGCTTGCTTTAGGGGCTGTAATTTTTGATATTTTTTCTAAACCAGCAAGGTCAAACAGAGGCCACTACTCCCACCACATCAAGTGGATTTAGCCGTGAGCACTTCCCAGTTTATCAATGGGGGATAATTGAAAATTTCTATTATCGGTGCCATGCGTGCAATGGTCGTGCCAGGCGCGCGATATTGAATCTTTATCCTATCGTTAATGGCGCGAGACCTGCAAGACCTTGCAGCAACCGTTATAGTTCTGCATTATTCTACTGTGACACTATGGGTGGTTTCACTTAATGAAAGGGAGAATGTAAAGATTAAAGAACTCATTTATTTAACAATTGAATACTGAACAATTACACTATCAAATGGGGATGGGAGAAGAAAGAATTGAGTTCAGCAGCCTGCCCCAACGCTCGTTCATAATAAGCCACGATAGCAGTAGTGTAGTGTAGTGTAGTTTTGGAAATGAGACAATGAAAAGAATACATGATTCTAGGAACGATCGCTTTATTATCAAATGAAGTCCAATTTACTAAAGGAAGGGGTTGCAGGTATGCAACGACCACCACCATGAATCAGCCAAAGACTAAGAAAGATGCTACTGTGGGTGAATCGCTAGGTAGCCTCCTGTACTAAAGGAATAAACCCAGCAAGACGCTAAACTATTCATACGGGCGATACTAGATAACTTTGGCTAGCGGTCCGACTAAGTTAACGAAACATGAAGGGGCGCCAGACACTCACGACGTGGCGTAGGACAAGTTTTCAAGCTAGGAAGACCTAAATTCTAAGTGGAATTTTGCACGGGAGAACTGAAAGAGCTACTGCCAGACGAAGCGGAAAAGCGAGCATGAAAGTACACACTTTAGTGCCGGACTGCAAGCTACTGTGACTAACCAGCACATCTCGCACACTAAGCCCAACTGTACAAGGAAAACCTACAGTCTTATAACCCGGAAAAATTGCGTAAACCTTAATTTAAGGAAAGCACATCTGTAAAATGACCTATAAGATTCCCTCTGGGCAACAGGGCGCTAAGCTACAGTGCACGCCGGCGCTCATGCTTACCGAACTTCATCTCCTGGAAGCAGCACCTCCGGTCTCCGGCACGGTCACACTAGAGCTGAACTACTGCCCCTTTGTCCACTATCCACCCGCGGAGGGCGGTTGGCGCCAAGCGGCGAAAAACGGGCGCGCACCTGAAATGGCGAATCAGAGGGCCGGAATCTCACAGGGAGGCGACCTCGCGACGTTAAAATCGAGCAGAAATAGTAGGTTGTTAAGGCAGGTTGGGGAACTGAGAACAGGAGAAACTTCGGTCACTACTGAACGTTCAAACGACACCACGTGCTGCCCTGGCGATCGGAAAAAGGATGGGAAACGGGAAGCCATCATGGCTGCTAGGAAGACTGCTGCCCTCGCCCATAAATGAAGAAAATTCCTGGCGCCAAGCTCATCCCACAGATCAACGTGAGACAATCTGTAAACATCGTCAAATTAATTAGGCAACCCATAGAAATTATTAAGAGGGCCTGCAGGTGGTCGCTCATGTCGGCACCAATGATGTGTGTCGCTATGGATCGGAGGAAATACTCTCTGGCTTCCGGCGGCTATCTGATTTGGTGAAGACTGCCAGTCTCGCTAGCGGGATGAAAGCAGAGCTCACCATCTGCAGCATCGTCGACAGGACTGACTGCGGACCTTTGGTACAGAGCCGAGTGGAGGGTCTGAATCAGAGGCTGAGACGGTTCTGCGACCGTGTGGGCTGCAGATTCCTCGACTTGCGCCATAGGGTGGTGGGGTTTCGGGTTCCGCTGGATAGGTCAGGAGTCCACTACACGCAGCAAGCGGCTACACGGGTAGCAGGGGTTGTGTGGCGTGGACTGGGCGGTTTTTTAGGTTAGATGGCCTCGGGCAAGTACATAAAGGGCAACAGCCTCAAAGGGTGCGGGGACCAAGCAGCAATCGGTATTGTAATTGTAAACAGTCGAAGCTGCATTGGTAAAGTACCGGAACTTCAAGCGCTGATAGAAAGCACCGAAGCTGAAATCGTTATAGGTACAGAAAGCTGGCTGAAGCCAGAGATAAATTCAGCCGAAATTTTTACAAAGTTACAGACGGTGTTTAGAAAGGATAGATTGCATGCAACCGGTGGTGGCGTGTTTGTCGCTGTTAGTAGTAGTTTATCCTGTAGTGAAGTAGAAGTGGATAGTTCCTGTGAAATATTATGGGTGGAGGTTACACTCAACAACCGAGCTAGGTTAATAATTGGCTCCTTTTACCGACCTCCCGACTCAGCAGCATTAGTGGCAGAACAACTGAGAGAAAATTTGGAATACATTTCACATAAATTTTCTCAGCATATTATAGTCTTAGGTGGAGATTTCAAATTACCAGATATAGACTGGGACACTCAGATGTTTAGGACGGGTGGTAGGGACAGAGCATCGAGTGACATTATACTGAGTGCACTATCCGAAAATTACCTCGAGTAATTAAACAGAGAACCGACTCGTGGAGATAACATATTGGACCTACTGATAACAAACAGACCCGAACTTCTCGACTCTGTAAGTGCAGAACAGGGAATCAGTGATCATAAGGCCGTTGCAGCATCCCTGAATATGGAAGTTAATAGGAATATAAAAAAAGTGAGGAAGGTTTATCTGTTTAGCAAGAGTAATAGAAGGCAGATTTCAGACTTCCTAACAGATCAAAACGAAAATTTCTGTTCCGACACTGACAATGTTGAGTGTTTATGGAAAAAGTTTAAGGCAATTGTAAAATGCGTTTTAGACAAGTACATGCCGAGTAAAACTGTGAGGGACGGGAAAAACCCACCGTGGTTCAACAACAGAGTTAGGAAACTACTGCGAAAGCAAAGAGAGCTTCACTCCAAGTTTAAACGCAGCCAAAACCTCTAAGACAAACAGAACCTAAACGATGTCAAAGTTAGCGTAAGGAGGGCTATGCGTGAAGCGTACAGTGAATTCGAAAGTAAAATTCTATGTACCGACTTGACAGAAAATCCTAGGAAGTTCTGGTCTTACGTTAAATCTTTAAGTGGCTCGAAACAGCATATCCAGACACTCCGGGATGATGATGGCACTGAAACAGAGGATGACATGCGTAAAGTTGAAATACTAAACACCTTTTTCCCAAGCTGTTTCACAGAGGGAGACCGCACTGCAGTTCCTTCTCTAAATCCTCGCACAAACGAAAAAATGGCTGACATCGAAATAAGTGTCCAAGGAATAGAAAAGCAACTGGAATCACTCAACAGAGGAACGTCCACTGGACCTGACGGGATACCAATTCGATTCTACACAGAGTACGCGAAAGACCTTGCCCCCCCCCCCCCCCCCTTCTAACAGCCGTGTACCGCAAGTCTCTAGAGGAACGGAAGGTTCCTAATGATTGGAAAAGAGCTCGGGTAGTCCCAGTCTTCAAGTAGGGTCGTCGAGCAGATGCGCAAAACTATAGACCTATATATCTGACGTCGAACTGTTGTGGAATTTTAGAACATGTTTTTTGCTCGAGTATCATGTCGTTTTTGGAAACCCAGAATCTACTCTGTAGGAATAAACATGGATTCCGGAAACAGCGATCGTGTGAGACCCAATTCGCTTTATTTCTGCATGAGACCCAGAACATATTAGATACAGGCTCCCAGGTAGATGCTATTTTCCTTGACTTCCGGAAGGCGTTCGATACAGTTCCGCACTGTCGCCTGATAAACAAAGTAAGAGCCTACGGAATATCAGACTAGCTGTGTGGCTGGATTGAAGAGTTTTTAGCAAACAGAACACAGCATGTTGTTATCAATGGAGAGACGTCTACAGACGTTAAAGTAACCTCTGGCGTGCCACAGTGGAGTGTTATAGGACCATTGCTTTCCACAATATATATGAATGACCTACTAGATCGTGTCGGAAGTTCCATGCGGCTTTTCGCGGATGATGCTGTAGTGTACAGAGAAGTTGCAGCATTAGAAAACTGTAGCGAAATGCAGGAAGATCTGCAGCGGATAGGCACTTGGTGCAGGGAGTGGCAACTGACCCTTAACATAGACAAATGTAATGTATTGTGAATACATAGAAAGAAGGATCCTTTATTGTATGATTATATATCAGAACAAACACTGGTAGCAGGAGTATGCGTGCGGAACGATTTGAAGTGGAATGATCATATAAAATCAATTGTTGGTAAGGCGGGTACCAGGTTGAGATTCATTGGGAGAGTCCTTAGGAAATGTAGTCCATCAACAAAGGAGGTGGCTTACACAACACTCGTTCGACCTATACTTGAGTATTGCTCATCAGTGTGGGATCCGTACGAGATCGGGTTGACGGAGGAGATAGAGAAGATCCAAAGAAGAGCGGCGCGTTTCGTCACCTGGTTATTTGGTAACTGTGATAGCGTTACGGAGGTGTTTAGCAAACTCAAGTGGCAGACTCTGCAAGAGAGGCGTTCTGCATCGCGGTGTAGCTTGCTCGCCAGGTTTCGAGAGTGTGCGTTTCTGGATGAGGTATCGAATATATTGCTTCCCTCTACTTATACCTCCCGAGGAGATCACAAATGTAAAATTAGAGAGATTCGAGCGCGCTCGGAGGCTTTCAGACAGTCGTTCTTCCCGCGAACCATACGCGACTGGAACAGAAAAGGGAGGTAATGACAGTGGCACGTAAAGTGCCCTCCGCCACACACCGTTGGGTGGCTTGCGGAGTATAAATGTAGATGTAGATGTAGATGTAGAATTATTATATTACCGAATATCAGAATGCTGGGATTAGAAATACGAGCACTGAATGGTGAATGAAGTGCACGTCTTTCAACGTGCTCACATCCTGGCCACAGTGTTGGTGTGGTAACAGTCTCTTGTTGTAGGCCGTTACATTCGTCCACCAACGCGGCTGACAACAGCTGGATGGCCACTGGTGCATGTGAACGTGCAGCAGTGCATCTCTCCAAAGCATCGCACACGTGTTCGACGTGATTTAAGTCGGGGGAACGGGTAGAACAGTCCATTCGTCAAATATCCTCTCGTTCGAAGAGCTCCTCCACCTTCGCTGTTCAATGTGGTCGTGCATTTTCATCCATAAAACTGAATTGAGGGCCGATGGAACCCCTGAAAAGCACGTGGGGACGGAGTACAGCGTCAGAATAACGTTGGCCGCTGAGTGCACTGTGTTCAAAGATTTGGAGGTTAGTACGCCAATCCAACTTTATGCCTCCCCACAACACCTCTACAACTACGTGATTACTCCGCTATTCACACTAAAGTGCCTGGCAGAGGGTTCAATGAACCACCTTCAAGCTCTCTCTCTACCGTTCCACTCTCGAATGGCGCGCGCGGCAAAACGAACACTTAAATTTTTTCTGTGCCAGTCCTGATTTCTCTTATTTTATCGTGATGATCATTCCTCCCTATGTAGTTGGGTGCCAACAGAATGTTTTCGCAATCGGAGGAGAAAACTGGTGACTGAAATTTCATGAGAAGATCCCGTAGCAACGAACAACGCCTTTGCTTTAACGATTACCACTCCAATTCACGTTTCATGTCTGTGACACCTTCTAAGTGTTCTGCCAATGAATTGCAGTCTTTGCTTTGTTCTACCCACAACATGATCCATGTGATCGTTCCCATTTAGGTTATAATCCCTAAGTGTTAAGTCGAATTTACAACCTTCAGATTTCTGTGACTTATCGCGTAATCGAAATTTAGCGGGTTTCTTTTAGTACTCATGTGAATAACTTCACACTTTTCTTAATTCAGGGTCAACTGCCATTTTTTACACCACACAGATCTCTTATCTAAATCATTTTGCAGGTCGTTTTCGTCATCTGATGACTTTGCAGGACGAAAAGACAGCGAGCATCATCTGCAAATAGTCTAAGAGGGCTACTCACATTGTCTCCTATGTCGTTAATATAGATCAGGAACAGTAGAGGGCCTATAACACTCCCTTGGGAACGCAGGATATTACTTCTGTTTTACTCGATGACCTACCGTGCATTACTACGAATTGTGACCTTTCTGATACGAAATCACGAACACAGTTGCACAACTGAGGCGATATTCCATAGGCACGCAGTTTGGTTAGAAGACGCTTGTGAGGAACGGTCTCGAAAGCCTTCTGGAAATCTAAAAATATGGAATCAGTTTGACATCCCCTGCCGATAGCACTCACTACTTCATGAGTATAAAGAGCTACTAGTGTTTCACAAGAACGATGTTTTCTGAATCCGTGCTATCTCTCAATAAATTGTTTTCTTCGACGTAATTCGTAAGGTTCGAACACAGTATACGTCCAAAACCCTATTGGAAATCGACGTTAGCGATACGGGCCGGTAATTGGACGGATTACTCCTATTTCCCTTTTTGGGTACTGGTGTGACTTGAGCAATTTACCAGTCTTCAGGTACGGATTTTTCTGTGAGCGAGCGGTTGACTATAATTGCGAAATATGGAGCTATTGTATCAGCATACTCTGAGACGAACCTGACTGGTATACAGTCTGGACCGGAGGTCTTGCCTTCATTGATTTAAGCTGCTTTGCTACACCGAGGATATCTACTTCTATGTTTCTCATCTCGGCAGTTGTTCTTGATTCGTTTTCAGGAATATTTACTTCGTCTTCTTTGGTGAAGGAGTTTCGGAAAACCGTGTTTAATAACTCTGCTTTAGTGGCACTGTCATCAATGGCTTCACCCTTGTAATCGAGAAGTGAAGGTATTGATTGCGTCTTGCCATTGGTGTGCTTTATGTATGACCAGAATCTCTTTAGGTTTTCTGACAGATTCCGAGACAGAGTTTCGTTGTAGAAATTATAAAAAGCAACTCGCATTGAAGTAAGCGCTATATTTCGAACTTCTGGAAAGCTTTGCCAACCTTGGGCATTTTGAGTTCTTTTAAATTTGCCATGCTGTTTTCGTTGCTTCTGCAACAGCGATCTGACCCGTTTTGTTTACCATTGGGAATCAGTACCATCACTTATTAATTTATGTGGCATAACGAGGGTTGGAACTTTAATAGTGGCAACTATTTATTTGCAGCTCGTACAAAATAGATACGTGTTTCAAAGTTTTACTGACCTTCAAAGTAGTCACCAGCATTGTGTATAACCCGCTACCGGCGATGTGAAAGTCGTAGGATACTCTTAGCAGTGCCAGTTGTGTTGAAAGTTCGAGCGACGCGGTCTATTGCCTGACGAATTTGTAGCAGTTCTGAAGCGAATGCCGTGAAGTGTTTCCTTCAGTTTAGAAATCGAGATGAACTCTCTAAGCTGGTCGTAGGGTGTGTTCTAAAAATGATCAGCATTGAGGCAGAAGTGATGACACTTTTTGCAGGACCTGACCATCATTTTCCAGGACAATGATCAAGAACGTACAGTGCAAGCTGTTACTGATTTGTTGACTGATGGGCCCGCTAAGTGCTATACCACCTACTGCACTGCACTGATCCTACTGCCACCAAAATGAGGGATATCAGAAAGAAAGCCGAAATACTAATTTCGGTCTTCTGAAATTGTTTCACTTAGGAAGTTCGTATTGCTGAACCTAATTTCAATCGTCGAACAAATGTAGAATTTTACACATCGAATAAAAGATCACGAAATAGAAATTCAACTAAAATCGCCCAACGGAGCTAAGATAACTGATATATGTATGAAATACTACATACACTGCTGGAAAAGCCTCGGACGATAACAAATAATGACATTGTAAGAGAGACAGTCATATAGAATCATTATCTCGAAAAACCAAGCTGAGATCATGAAACTTTATAATCGTGGCAGTAGTCCTTCTGTACGTATTAACTCTTCAATGACACATATTTTTCCACACCATGGATTATTTGGCTAAGATTTTGGTTATAGAAGTCTGCATTTCGGAATTTCCAGGAAACCTTGAAAATCAGCTCGTAGTCATGTTCAAAGTGCTAAAAAAAAAGAAAAAAAACTTTCATCCGAGGAAAGAGGAAGAAGTAATTGGATGCCATTTCAGGAGCGCGCAGGGAAAGAAGCAACATATCTTTTCTGCAGAACCAGCTGGAGCGTTGCCGTGGAACAAAACCGAATTCCCAAGACGCCTTGTCTTGGTAGCCTCCCATAATCAAATCCAATCACGTCAGATGTCAACACTATGCTCCTGTGACGAGACCGTAACACCACATCATGGAAGTCGCAAAAAAATACTCAACCTTGAATTCAGCTTCACGGCGGTGTTTTCACTGCTTTCTACGTTCCTTTATCCCTGGAACATAGCATTAAACAGATTACTCGTCCATAGTGACTGTCTGACTGAAGAAGTCGTCTGAATTAGCGTGAAAGCTGCAGGAGCTACTGCCTCGATCCGGCTGCTTTTTTGAATGGATGTAAACAGGAGCGGTACAAGCAGGCGGAGATCTTTGCCATGTTTAACATACTTTGCAAGATGCTGAAAACTGATACGTGTATGAGTTTCGGTTTTTTCACTATCGTCTCTGCTGTGACACGCCGATCTCCTAGTACCAAGGCCTCCACTTTTCTTCCCGTAGCCGGTTCTTCACAGACATATGGCCTGCCGCTTCGTTTTTTATCATTCACACTGGATACAAGGAGCGTTTATAACGCCTTATTAATCCACATGAAAAAGAAATACGTATATATTTTTTTGTTTGTTTGCAAGTGCATGTCTGCAACCCCAATACACTTTGAAATGGCTCTGGCTCTGAGCACTATGGGACTTAACATCTGAGGTCATCAGGCCCCTAGTCTTAGAACTACTTAAACCTAACTAAGGACATCACACACACCCATGCCCGAGGCGGGATTCGAACCTGCACCGTAGCAGTCGCGCGGTTCCGGGCTGAAGCGCCTAGAACCGCTCGGCCACCGCGGCCGGCCACTCTGAAATGGTCGCGGCACAATACAAAACACGCCGCTACAGGAGACAAACCAAAATGGCGTAATCCTTTGATGTGTTTTCTGCGTTAGAAGGGGTACAACGCTGGAACAATACATGTTATGTTAGCGAACAAAAGCGATGCACCATCATACGACTCAATGTTAGGTGGTAGGGATTCGCTATAGCACCGACACTTTTTAAAATCATTGTAGAGGAAGCACTTAAAAACCCGGAGCAGCAAATGCAGAGGCATGGAAGCCCCTCTGCGCGGTAAAATCACCTACACACTTCGCTGATGACCAGGTCATCATAGCAAGAGATCAGGATGAATCTGAGTACAAGCTTTGGAAGTTAAAAAAAGCTTGACGAGAGCCAGATGTCCGAAAGTTGGTGACAGAAGCCTAGAGGATGTGGAGATTGCAGCCAGTAAGATCAGGAGATATAAGTATTTTAAGTATCTGGGGGATATGATGTCATCGAATGGAAAAAGTAAAGATGACGAAAATAGGAAATATGGTAGGCCACGACGGCTACACTACTAAACTGACAACTGGAAAAGGACCAATCGAGTCATATGTCATCCAGTTGCTGAAAACATCGCTCCATGTACAGAGCAGAAATGGGTGTAGTAAACAAGCGTCGGATGAACAAGTTGCTTATGCCAGAGATGGACTTTTGGAGGCGTCGTTCTGGTAACTCTAGGCTGGACCGTGTACCAAATAGTAACATAAAAGAGGTTATAAACTAAACTCCGCCCGAACTGGAGGCTATGGGTGTCGATAAATGAAAAATGGGTAACGTAGGAATGAAACCACTAAAGTGATTTGGACAATAGCCAATGACCAAAGGAGGTGTGGAAGTTTACTTCAGTGGGGAAAAGAAAGAGTGGCGACGTAGGAGGGGCTGGAGTCGAGAGGTCCGAGACATGATGGGTGATTACAGGAAGGAAACTGGCATAAACGGAGGGCTTGGATTACGCGAAGCGAGAAGCGGCGCTAGCCGTAGAATACTTGCAAGATGATGATGACTATGATGATTATTTTAGGTGTAATACACTGCTGATTTCGCAATTAAGTAACGTCCACAGTGAAACCTACTTCGCTGTGATGACATATGCAAAACAAATCAGCAAACAAGGCAAATATTTTCTGGAGTCTTGATATAAGAACAAAAGTTCTTAGATAATAACTGTAACGATGGATTCGTAGCTCATAGTCGGTAGGATGGAAATATGTCAGGGTAGTGTTCGTGATGCGAGAGAGGGAGACGGTACAGGTTTCGTTGCGAGAAAACGTGTAGGTTCAGCAAGTGGAGGGTTGGAAGTATGTGCAGGTAAAGGCGCGGCAACACACAAGGATTGGAAAGGTGAGTGGATACAATAAGTTCATCGGAGTCAAGTTTGCGGATGGTGTAAGTTATTCAGAGGTGTTCGTTGTGAGTGAGGATCGTTCTACAATGTCATTATTGGCTCTTAAGAAAAAAAAAAGGTTGACGACGACTGCAGTGTACGGATGTTACTGTTATGTTTCCTGTTAATACCTAATAATTTCTAAGAACAGTGATTTTCCTTTTGTACTTGAATAAATCAAAATCCAGCGAACATTATGCTGAAAGTAGTGCGGAACTAGGTGAGAACTGAGAGAGGTGGGGGTTGCGTGCAGGTGCTAGTGCAGAACGTGGAGCAGCCACCGGAGTCTGCGCGCGGGCTGCTGGTGGCGCGGCGGCGCGGCCACGCCATGAAGCTGCTGCTGAGCGCCGCGCTCACCGACAGCCGGCGCCACCTGCTGCGGCTGGGCGCGCGCCAGCGGGGCTGTCTGTTCGAAAGCGAGGCCAGCCCCCTCCTGGCTACCGTCTACTCGTTCAAGACGTGCCTCATGGACTGCCGCCTCCATCACATCCTACGCCATTGCCGCTGTGTTCCTTACTACTTTAACCACGTGCCCGGTAGGCAATCCATCCATGCTGTACTCGTACCGTTGTGCAACATACATTCGCACTCTGTAGAGTAATACCGACTTCTACGTTTATAGGCAGTGTCTCTGATTTCTGATCCACAGATCTTGGGTCTAGCAACTGCTCAGATTTTCAACAAAATTGAAGTTTGCCAAGTTTACGTTGTAAGTTATAATTGTTCCATTTACATGTTTAGTCACAGTGTACCAGTTTGTAACAATAAATTTTTCAAAGACAAGATTGTCTTGTTCAACCACCCTCGTGGAGTGTGTCACCAAATTTTATTATACCTTGTTCTCTTGTTTTTTCTGTCAGAACAGTTATTCGCATTTGTCATGTAGTTCAATGTGTTACATGTTTCAGTTCACAAACGTTGACAGCTGTCATCCTTGGAAATCAACTGAGATACTTTATAATTTCATCACTTTCAAACATTTGATCCCAAAAAGTTTTCATAGCTACACATATTTATCTTTGTACTTGGTGACTGAGTAAAAACTGAAAATCGGTTCGTAAATACTAAATACTGCAAAATATTATACCAGTGTCGAGTGTTTTCTCATTCATAATGTATAAAATATTCTACCAAGAACCGACGTAACAGTCAATTAATACACATTGTTACTAGCTGCAACCATTTCTCCTCAGGTACCAGTCCAGTATAATATATCCTGGCAAGAGATCTGTATGATAAAACATATATAAAACATGTATTAAAAAATGGTTCAAACGGCTCTAAGCACTATGGGACTTAACATTTGAGGCCATCAGTCCCCTTGACTTAGAACTACTTAAACCTAACTAACCTAAGGACATCACACACATCCATGCCGCAGGCAGGATTCGAACCTGCGACCGTAGCAGCAGCGCGGTTCCGGACTGAAGCGCCTAGAACCGCTCGGCCACAGAACATGTATTTACGAATAGTAGGGGCTGACACTGGCTGTGCCACAGTGATATGTTGTACAGTGAATTTGTTTTCCTTAATCTCGTCGTTTCATGATTATGTTGAAATTTCAATTCTACGTGTCATTATAACACAGCATACTCATAAGGTCCATAAAATATACGAGTAGACTATTATTGAAGGTCTACCGCAGATATTTGCACCCCGAACAAAATGCCTAAACGTGGTGGAGTGCTACCACGCATAAAGCGTAGTCTTCTCATTGTCTAATATCGTTAGGTCTTGCCGACAACTTCAACTTCTGCCCTTTCTGGATGGTCTTTTGAAGCTGTAGGTTTTCTGTGTTTGTGTTTATTAGAAAGGGACTATGGGCAGTTATAAAAATTACGTGATCTGAAAGAAATGTTATAAATGTGTTCTACTATTCTGCAAGACTGAATTACATTTTCTTGTATTTGTCATAAGTATGATAATGTTTTTACGCTTTACAAATATACACACCATAAATAATTTGCTGACGCTAACAATGGGGAAGTGACATTAAAAGTGAGACAGGTGTAAAGCCATTCAGCCCTTTTTTGACAACTCCATTGCACATACGTATGCTGTTAAAGACATCTGTGCAAAAGGAAAGAAGAACTATTACGGTTTAACGACCCGTAGACCATTAGAGACGGAGAAGAGTCTGCTTTGATATTTTTTAAAAATTCCGTTATATTTTTTGAGTAGTTAACTTGAACCACGGAAAACCATACTCTGTATGATTGGACGTGAATTTGAAGCGTACACCTGCCAAATAGCAGTCCAATGTCTTAGCACTGCGCCACTTCGCTCGGTTCAGCGGCGAAAATCTAGCACGTTACCATTAATGAATTACACAGAAACAAAGCGTTTTTAAACTTCGTGACTAAAGTACGAGGGAGGCCATTTTCTCAATAACACTTGAGAAGTACGCGCTATTGCTTACACATTTTGTTGTCCTAATGGAGTACTACGAGTGTATAAAGTTTGCAGTAAATCCGCGTTCCAAACGTCGTGGCCTCCCCTTGTCAGTGTAGGGGATGCACTTCATAGTTTTAAGCTCCTGTATCTTCCATTCTTCCACATACACGCTGCAGTCCAGACTCCAGACGGGGTGAGGTCCAGAGCAATTTACACACTTCAACAGAGACGAACATCGGGATCTCATCTGCCAAGGCCAAGGTTTTCCAGTCGTCTAGGGTCCAAGATATACGGTCACGAGACCAGGATAGGCACTGCACGAGATGTCGAGCTGTTAGCGAAGCCACTCGCGTCGGTCGTCTGTTGCCAAAGCCCATTAATACCAAATTTTACGGCACTGTTTATAACAGACATACGTCCCACGTTGATTTCTGCGATTATTTCATGCAGTGTTGCTTGTCTGTTAGCACTGACGCCTCTACACGAACGCTGCTGCTCTCGGTAATTAAGCAAAGGCCGTCGGCCACTGCATTGCCGCGGTGAGAGATAATGCCTGAAATCTAGTATCTCGGCACATTCTTAACACTGCGGATCTCGTAACATTGAATTTCTTAATGGTTTTCGAAATAGATGGCCCATGTGTTCAGGTCCAAACGTCATTCCGCATTCAAAGTCTCTTTATTCCTGTCCTGCAGCTATAATCAGTTTGGAAACCATTTTACAGGAATTACCTGAGTGCAAATGACAGCTCCGCCAATGCTCTGTCCTTTTATAAATTGTGTGTGTAGTACCACCGCTACCAGTATATGTGAATACTGCTGTCCCATAACTTGTCACCTTAGTCTTTGACACTTCTGTCAATACCAGAACAGCAAAGTGGCCATGTGTTCACTTCCTACACACTTTCTTTAATTCTTCAAGTACATTTCCTGTGAAATTAAATTGGGATCAAAAATTTTAAAATAAGCGTAGCCACAAAGTATCTCACTTGGTTTCCAAAGATGACAGTCGTTAATGCTTGACTTAAACTAGACAGATTATTCAGTAAAAATGTGCCGTAAAATATTTGGGTTACGTAAAATATTTGGCGCATTAAATACTGCCCTGCTTGACAAATTACGCACATAGAAAATAAAAATTATTGTTGGAAGCGAAATGAAAAGCTTGTGAAATTTAAAACTTCCCCAGCGTATAGATTGTTCCATGAAATTTCGGGCACGCATCTGCAACTTGCCGCTACAATATTTGGGCGCACTCTTCTTACCATCTTCGGATGAATACTGGCGCAAATACGTTGAGCTCCTGTATTTAAGACCCCGTCGGCACATGCTCATTTGTCATGGAGCATGTGCTGCTGGAGCACACACGCTTCTGCTGCAAGTCAGTGCACGGCGCCTTCCGTGGTGAAGGCCTGCAACATCGATATTAGCTCGATCGTCTTCAAATGGTGTAAATCGCAGTACGACGCCGGCTACCCGGAGCACCAAGTTTTTCTATGACAGGATTCCATGCAGAAAGTAACTGGATGGTGCAATCCAGTTTGGTAAGGGACCCAGACAGATTTACAATCAAATAAAAATTTTTGTCCATACATCAAACTTTTGGAGCTCCATTATCAGTGAATCAGTGTAAATAGAAATGTTTGATTTTCTTATCAATCGAGACGGCGGCTTCCAGTCAAATTCTACATGGAATCTTGTCACAGAAAAACTTGGCGCCCTACACAGCCAGTGACGTACTGCAATTTTACCATTTGAAGATGATTTATCTGATATCGTCGAAGGAAGCTTTCGCTGACTTGCAGCAGAAGCACGTATGCTCAAGCAGCGCATGCGCTGTGACTGCTGGGTACAACTCGTATGTGCCAACGGTGTCTTAATTAGAGGAACTAAGGGTATTTTGCTAGTATTCACCTGATGATGGCCAGAAGACTCGACGCCTCAATATCGTGGCAGGAAGTGATAGACATCTGGCAGTTGACTCAAAATATCTTAGGAGGAAATATCTTATTAAACATTGTCAGTGACCTTACATTTTATAAGATAAATTTAAAAATGTGAAGAACGATACATTTCTTTCTTTCAGATTACCCAACATGCAACTTGTCCAGCATTGGGTGCATCGCGAGCATCGATAGTAAGTATGCTAGCAGTTAGTGCTGCGAGTCACAAACCTGACTCCACTTGCATTTTAGTTTCCGTTAGTGACTTATAAATATCTGGTAATTTTAGAATGGTCTGTTGTGCATATCACCAGTGAATCAGAACAAAAGTGCTTTACCGTTGAAGTTGGATTCGCCAGAAGCAATACACTGCGCATTTTCCACGCGGGACAGTCGCGCAGTCCGAGGCGCCTTCCCACAGTTCGCGCGGCTCCCCCCGTCGGAGGTTCGAGTCCTCCCTCGGGCATGGGTGTGTTTGTTGTTCTTAGTGTAAGTTATAGTTATATTAAATAGTGTGCAAGCCTAGGGACCGATGACCTCAGCAGTTTGGTTCCATAGGAACTTACCACAAATTTCCAATTTTTCCATAATACCCGTCAAATGGCCCGACAAAAATTAATATCTTCCCCGTTAATCTCCTCACCAGTATGAATGCAGAGCTGATTGTTTGGACAGGATCACTTAAAATGCAGAACTGAATCAATGTATTTTAAGAGACCTTTGTTAGAGGAGGTCGTTTTTATGTTAGACGACGTTTGTGGTTTATGTATAGCAGTGTACCATCACTTTCTGGTGAAGTACATTAATAACAAGTGTAACCGCCAGACTGTTGCATGCATTGTGCCGGACAGGTGCCGGATGTTAGTTTTTGGGACGGACTTCCATGTCTGTTGCACTTATTCAGTACACAGATGATTAATGCTGTTCGTAGATGATGCTGGAGTTGTCCTCCGAGGAAGTCCCATATGTGCTCTATTGGAGATAGATATGGTGATCGAGCAGGCTAAGGC
This sequence comes from Schistocerca nitens, assembly GCF_023898315.1. NCBI lineage: Eukaryota > Metazoa > Arthropoda > Insecta > Orthoptera > Acrididae > Schistocerca > Schistocerca nitens. Next base: position 604,835,600 of record NC_064618.1, read on the forward strand.
AACATGTCGATACCCTATAGAGCATGTTGGGTTACAGCAGCGGTATGTTGACGAGAGTTAACCTGTTGGAACACATTTCCTGGAACGCTCTTCATGAATGACAGAACAGCATGAATCACCAGATTGACGGACAAATTTGTAGTCATTGTGCGTCGGATTACCACGAATGTGCTCCTTTTGTTATAGCAAATCGCGACCCAGACCATAGCTCTAGGTGGAGGTCCAGTGTGTCTAGCACCGCAGAGAGGTTGCTTGCAAGCCCGCAACTAGCCTCCTCCTAACCAAAACACGGCCGTCACGGGCACCGACGCAGAACGAGCTTTCATCAGAAAACACAACAGACCTCCACCCTGCTCTCTAATGAGCCACGGTTTGGGTTAAGTGGAACGCAAGCTATAGGGCGTTTGGTTCGGATCTGTCCTTGATGTAACCGTCTTATAACAGTTCGTTGCGTCACTGTCGTGCCAACTGCTGCTCAGATTGCTGCTGTAGATGCAGAGCAATGCGTCAGAGGCATACGCAGAACGCGATGGTGCCACGTGGCAGTCCGGAGCCCGGTATTCTTGCCACCGTGCACTCTCGTGACCACCGCTGCCATCTTTCAGAAGTAGCGCAGAAGACACATCCAGCTTTTCGTAACTCTATCACTCAACCTAGTTCAAATATTGTGAAATGTTGATAATGGCGTCTTTGTCGCCTTTTAGGCATTCTTGATTAACATCAACTCACCATGACCGACCTCAAAGGTAACTAACGTTGACTGTCATTACAACTTGCATTTAAAGCAGACATGATTTGGATACTCAGAATGGCGCTACTAGCGCCATTCGTATGCGACCGTCGCGAAATCTGAAAAGACATCATCTTCCCGATATAGAAACAGCCTTACCAACTTTCATTTATGTCGCACAACTCCTTTTTGGTTTCGCGATACTCTTGAAACGTAAGTATTGGACACAAACTGTAGTATTTGTGAATATATACACTATGTGACAAAAGTACCCGGACAACCCCAAAACATGCGTTTTTCATATTAGGTGCATTATGTTGACACCTACCGCCAGGTACTCAATATTAGCGACCTCAGTAGTGATTAGACATTGTCAGTTAGCAGAATGGAGTGCTCGGGGCAACTCACAGACTTCGAACATGGTCGAGTGATAGGGTGTCACTTCTGTCATACGCCTGTAATCGAGATTTCCACACTCCTAAACATCCCCAGGTCCACTTTCCGATGTGATAGTGAAGTGAAAACGTGAAGGGACACGTACAGCACAAAAGCGCGCAGGCCGACCTCGCTGGATTTCATGGTCGAGCGGCTGCTCGTAAGCCACACATCACGCCGGTAAATGCCAAACGACGCCTCGGTTGGTGTTAAGAGTATTGGAGCATTGAACAGTGGAAAAATGTTGTGTGGACTGACGAATCACGGTACACAATGGACTCTGACCACAATCTATTGGTTATGAACTGTAGATTAAAGCTGAAGGAACCAGAGGTTGTAGAGAGTTTTAGGAACAGCATAAAGGAACAATTGACAAGAATGGGGGAAAGAAATACAGTACAAGAAGAATGGATAGCTTTGAGGGATGAAGTGGTGAAGGCAGCAGAGGATTAAGTAGGTAAAAAGACGAGGGCTGGTAGAAATCATTGGGTGACTGAAGAAATACTGAATTTAATTGATGAAAGGAGAAAATATAAAAATGCCGTAAATGGAGCAGGCAAAAAGGAATACAAACGACTCAAAAATGAGATCGACAGGAAGTGCAAAATGGCTAAGCAGGCATGGCTAGAGGACAAATGTAAGGATGTAGAGGCTTACCTCACTAGGGGTAAGATAGATACTGCCTACAGGAGAATTAAAGAGACCTTTGGAGAAAAGAGAACCACTTGTATGAATATCAAGGGCTCAGATGGAAACCCAGTTCTAAGCAAAGAAGGGAAAGCAGAAAGGAGTATATAGGGGGACTATACAAGGGCGATGTTCTTGAGGACAATATTATGGAAATGGAAGAGGATGTAGATGAAGATGAAATGGGAGTTATGATACTGCGTGAAGAATTTGATAGAGCACTGAAAGACCTAAGTCGAAACAAGGCCCCGGGAGTACACAACATTCCATTAGAACTACTGACAGCCTTGGGAGAGCCAGTCCTGACAAAACTCTACCATCTGGTGAACAACATGTATGAGACAGGCGAAATACCCTCAGACTTCAAGAAGAATATAATAATTCCAATCCCCAAAGAAAGCAGGTGTTGACAGATGTGAAAATTACCGAACTGTCAGTTTAATAAGTCACAGCTACAAAATACTAACGCGAATTCTTTACAGACGAATGGAAAGACTGGTAGAAGCCGACCTCGGGGAAGATCAGTTTGTATTCCGTAGAAATATGGCACCACGTGAGGCAATACTGACCCTGCGACTTATCTTAGAAGCTAGATTAAGAAAAGGCAAACCTACGTTTCTAGCATTTGTAGACTTAGAGAAAGCTTTTGACAATGTTGACTGGAATAATCTCTTTCAAATTCTGGAGGTGTCAGGCTTAAAATACAGGGAGCGAAAGGCTATTTACAATTTGTACAGAAACCAGATGGCAGTTATAAGAGTGGAAGGACATGAAAGGGAAGCAGTGGTTGGGAAGGCAGTGAGACAGGGTTGTAACCTCTCCCCGAAGTTATTCAATCTGTATATTGAGCAAGCAGTAAAGAAAACAAAAGAAAAATTCGGAGTAGGTATTAAAATCCATATAGAAGAAATAAAAACTTTAAGGTTTGCCGATGACATTGTAATTCTGTCAGAGACAGCAAAGGACTTGGAAGAGCAGTTGAACGGAATGGACAGTGTCTTGAAGGGAGGATATAAGATGAACATCAACAAAAGCAAAACGAGAATAATGGAATGTAGTCGAATTAAGTCGGGCGATGCTGAGGGAATTAGATTAAGAAATGAGACACTTAAAGTAGTAAATGAGTTTTGCTATTTGGGGAGCAAAGTAACTGATGATTGTCGAAGTAGAGAGGATATAAAATGTAGACTGGCAATGGCAAGGAAAGCGTTTCTGAAGAACAGAAATTTGTTAACATCGAGTATAGATTTAAATGTCAAGGAGTCGTTTCTGAAAGTATTTGTATGGAGTGTAGCCATGTATGGAAGTGAAACATGGACGATAAATAGTTTGGACAAGAAGAGAATAGAAGTCTTTGAAATGTGGTGCTACAGAAGAATGCTGAAGATTAGATGGGTAGATCACGTAACTAATGAGGAAGTATTGAATAGGATTGGGGAGAAGAGAAGTTTGTGGCACAACTTGACAAGAAGAAGGGATCGGTTGGTAGGACATGTTGGTTCAAATGGCTCTGAGCGCTATGCGACTTAACTTCTGAGGTCATCAGTCGCCTAGAACTTAGAACTAATTAAACCTAACTAACCTAAGGACACCACACACATCCACGCCCGAGGCAGGATTCGAACCTGCGACCGTAGCGGTAGGACATGTTCTGAGGCATCAAGGGATCACCAGTTTAGTATTGGAGGGCAGCGTGGAGGGTAAAAATCGTAGAGGGAGACCAAGAGATGAATACACTATACAGATTCAGAAGGATGTAGGCTGCAGTACATATTGGGAGATGAAGAAGCTTGCACAGGATAGAGTAGCATGGAGAGCTGCATCAAACCAGTCTCAGGACTGAAGATCACAACAACAACAAAGTGTTTTTCTTGGAGAGGGCTTGCATCCCTTGTTGTTTTGTGTGGCACTATCACAGCACAGGCCTACATTGATGTTTGAAGCACCTTCTTGCTTCACACTGTTGAGGAGAAATTAGGGGATGGCGATTGCATCTGTTCATAATGCACGGCCTGTGGCGGAGTGTGTTGTGGATTGGCTTAAGAGCCAACCCGTATGAAAAGAGGAAGCCGAAAGGCACGCGTTTAAGCTCACGCATGCTGGCGTGAGGTCTGGAACAGGACAAGAAAATCAGAACCCAGAAAAACGGACGCAGATGGTGGAATACTTAACTTTAATCCATTAATGTTGAACATAGCTCTTGTCTGTACATTATTTACAATATCAATAATAACTGAACATGGCGCCTTGCTAGGTCGTAGCAAATGACGTAGCTGAAGGCTATGCTAACTATCGTCTCGGGAAATGAGAACGTATTTTGTCAGTGAACCATCGCTAGAAAAGTCGGTTGTACAACTGGGCGAGTGCTAGGAAGTCTCTCTAGACCTGCCGTGTGGCGGCACTCGGTCTGCAATCACTGATAGTGGCGACACGCGGGTCCGACGTATACTAACGGACCGCGGCCGATTTAAAGGCTACCACCTAGCAAGTGTGGTGTCTGGCGGTGACACCACATTCCTCCCCCGCAAATCGGCGTACGGTTGTGTTATAACGCTTCCGCCCGCCGTGGGGAGGACCCCTTGTTGACGTATGCGACGAGGTGGGGAGCCTAACAACAGGCGAGGCTGTGCCACCCGCACCCTGCCATTCGGTCCGAGGGGAGCTAGGAAACGCCTGAAAACCTGCTCCAGGGTGCACGCCAACATGCGGTGTATGCGCCCGCAGAGAGACAGGAGGGGCCGAAGGGTCGACCTCCATCGGGCCGGGGCACCCGATGGGCGAAGACGCCATATGGTCCGGAGCGGGCAAGAGGTCCATGTCGGAGGACAACTGGGCACGGGAAGAGATCGGCGGCGCGTGACCCAGGGAGGCGCCCGGTGGTTGCAGCGACGCGTCCACTGCGGGCGTCGCCGGCGGGAGAACAGGCAGCGGCGGCGCGTCGCCATGGGGCAAAATGGAAGGCAGCGTCGGTAACACCTGGGGCTGAGGCGAGCCAGTAGATGGGTCCCCAGGGCGCTGACCGGACGGCACCGTCGCTGAAAGCAGAAGGCGAGCGGCAGAGCCCATGCGACGACAGAGGCGCAGCTGGTTGAGATGTCGGCGCACCTCACCAGAGGCCCCCAAAACCAGATACATAGCGCGGCCGAGGCAGCGAAGAATGCGCCCTTCGAGCCAACGCCGTGAACCTCGATAGTGACGATAGTAGACAACGTCGCCTGGAGCAAAAGCAGGCGTCTGCCGCTGCACAGGAACCTGATGCGGCGGATGTAGCAAAGACATCAAGGTTCGATGATGACGACCGTGGAGCAACTCAGCCGGCGAGCGACCATCTCGGCGCTGAGAGCGATACGAGGACAAAAAGAGCAATAACGCGTCCTCCCGAGAATGCTACTCTTTTAACTTCAACATCTGGGACTTGGAAGTCCTGACCAATCGTTCAGCGGCACCGTTTGACTGAGGCGAAAATGGCGCGACTGTCAGATGTTGAATACCATTGGCCATTCAGAATGATTGAAATTCTGCGGACATGAATTGTGGGCCATTGTCGGAAACAATAGTCTGTGGAAGACCTTCAATGCAAAAGATAGCAGATAACGCTTGGATGGTGGCAGATGCCATCGCGGAAGACATCCGGACAACAAAAGGAAAATTACTGAATGAATCGACCAGAACCAATCATCGAGCATTCCAGAATGGACCAGCAAAATCGATGTGTAAGAGTTGCCAAGGGGAAGTGGCTTTTGGCCATGCAAAGAATTTCCGCGGTGGTGCGGACTGTTGTTCGGCACAAGCCATGCAAGAAGAGCACATATTCGTAATCGCAGCATCGATTCCGAACCAAGTACACGGCTGACGAGCAAGTTGTTTCGTTCTCACTATACCCCAATGTCCTTGGTGGTGAATCTGTAAGACAGAGGACTGTAACGAACGTGGGACCACGACCCTGGACTGATCATTATCAGAACGCAACAGCAAAACACCACGTCGAACAAAAAGTCTCTCCTTGTGAGCAAAAAATCGGCAAGCCAACAGATCCCCGATCCGTGACTGTTGCAAGGGCCATTGCGTAGCAACAAAACGTAGAACGGTAGCAAGGACAGGGTCAGCAGCTGTGGCTGTAGCTACACGACGAAAATCAATTGGAAACGATTCGACCGCGTCATCGGTTTCCGCATCAATGAACATGCAAGCAAGTTCGGAGGAATCGAATGCTCTATCCTCAGCAACAGGCAAGCGGGACAACCACCGGTGTTTCCGTGCTTAGCAGTGGACCAATACAAGATATCGTAGCGGTACTGCGAGAGGAAAATAGACCAACGAATGAATTTCTGCGCTGTACGTGGAGGTACAGGCTTGTTCGGATGAAAAAGCGATGTAGATGTCAAAGGTTTGTGGTCTGTGATGATGGTAAAGTGACGACCATACAAGAAATCATGAAACTTTGTAACACCAAATACGAGAGCCAATGCTTCGTTCTCGATCTGTGAATAATTTCTTTGCGCAGATGAGAGCAATTTGGACGCAAAGGCAATAGGGCGATCGTGCGATCCATCTTTGTGCGCAAGCACAGCACCGATCTCGAAATCCGATGCATCCACCATCAACAAAAGGGGCTTCTGGGGAGCGAATGGCGTAAGGCAAGTATTGGAAAGCAACGCCGATTTGAACTGGCGAAAGGCGCGTTCGCATTCCGTCGTCCAGACGAACGGAACACCTTTACGGCGTAAGCGATGAAGCGGAGCTGAAATGGAAGAGGCATGGGGAACATAGCGATGATAATAATTAATTTTTCCCAGCACACTCTGTAGCTGCTTCAAATTCTGCGACGAAGGCAAGTCTTGTATGGTACGGAGGTGCTCGGGACTGGGATGTATGCCTTGGGCATTGATTATATGTCCCAGGTAGTGCAATTCGCTAGCAAAAAACATACATTTGTCCTTCCGCAAGCGAAGACCATTTTGTCGCAAGACCTGAAATAATGTTCTGAGATTGGCTAAATGTTCTTCTTCCGTCTTTCCGGAGATCACAATATCGTCCAGATAGTTTTCTGCAGTAGGGACCAATGCACAAACAGTTTGCAGATATTGCTGAAACAATGCAGGGGCGGATGCACACCCGAATGGCAGTCGTTTGAGGCGATACAAACCAAGATGCGTGTTAACCACCAAAACGCGCTGGGATTCTTCGTCCACTGGTATTTGCAAGTACGCATCGGCTAGGTCCAACTTCGAAAAATATTTACCCGGGCACAGTTTGTCAAAAAGATCTTCCGGGCAGGGTAAAGGAAAAGTTGCAGTCACTAGTTGTGGATTCACTGTTGCCTTGAAGTCCACACAGTCTCAATTTTCCAGAAGGTTTTGGCAAAATTACTAAGGGTGATGCCCAGAGAGAAGCCTGCACACGTTCAATCACACCTTGTGATTCCAAATCGTTTAAGGTTTTGCGACCTCATCACGCAAGGCGTGGGGAACATTGCGCGCTCTGAAAAATTTCAGTTGCGCATTTACTTTCAGTTCCAAATGTGCTTTACAGTTCTTAGCGCAACCGAGGCCCAGTGCAAAAATGTCTGCAAATTCTTCACATAGACGAGAAACATTGTCTGAAGGCACAGTCTGGTTCACTGATAGGACCTGATTTACTATAGACAAGTTAAACAAGTGAAATAAATCGAAACCAAACAAGTTCACTGCAGAAGAAGAATGAAGGACGTAAAATGACAAAAGTTTTGTTTGTCCCTCGTATGTTGCAAGAAGACTGCACTGTCCTAACACAGGGAGCCCGTGGCCTGAATATGTAGTTAGCTTAACATTTGCGGCACGCAACGGAGGTGTGCCCAGCTGTTTGTACGTGTCTTGATTGATCAGTGAAACTGCAGCTCCGGTATCGAGCTGGAATGGTATCACTTTGCCATTAATGTCCAAGTCGACAAAAAGTTTATTGCCCTGCTGATGACAAGAGAGACTGTCTCGTGCAACGTGAACTGACACTGGTACAAAATCACTTGTGACATGACGGGATTTCCATCGATGTCGACGCACACTATTTGTGGGACAAACACAGTCACTGTTAGAGACAGTGGCACTGGGCGGAGTGGAATGAAGTACATGAATTTCCATGGGCGAAGGTTCACGAGCCTGAGTATCCTTGGTTCGAATTCGGCGCGAAGCAAAGGGCCTGGAATGGTTGTAAGTGTCCGATCTGAGCTTTTTCTGGCAAACACTCTGAACATGTCCCTTTTTATTACAGAAAAAGCAAATAGCTTGGCGTGACGGACAATTCTCACGCGAATGTCTAGTAGCGCACCGCGGGCATGATTTTAGCACTGCATTTGCTTGCCTGTGCGGCACATGTGGCTGAGAGCCCGGCGACAACTGCGCGGCCACGTGCGAGGACTGTTTACTGTTCCGTGCAGCGCGCCCGGCGGGCCGGTTAACCTGACACACGGCTGGTGAAGTTTCAAATGATTCCTGAGCAAATTCAAGTGTGTCCTGCCGATCCAATATGTCCATCACTTGTTGAAGGGAGGGATTGACTAGTTTCTAAATCTGTTCCCATATACGAACATCAGAAACGTTCTGTGCAACTGCATCACATACCATAGTATCTGAATAAGGGAGTCCACATTGACACTCAAAAGCACAATCCCTAGTAAGGCCTTGCAAGGTTGCAACCCACTCCCTATTAGTCTGACCTGCCGTACGTTTTGTACGAAAGAAGGTATACCTTTTTGCAACTATATTGACTGATTCTTTGAAATATGCATCTAATGCAGACAAAATTTCGTCGTAGGATAGAGTTGCTACGTCGCGTCGGGGAAATAATTTGACAATCACACGGTACGTGTGCACCCCGATGGATGCTAACAAAAAAGGCTGCCGCTCGTTACCTTGAATTCTGTAGGCGGCGAGATGGAATCCAAATTGGCGTGACCACTCCGTCCAGCTTTCCAGTGCAGCATCAAAAGGACGAAAAGTTGGTGCAACAGCGTGTTGTGGCTGCGGTAGAGGTGGAGCGGCGGCTGCCGCATCGTTTTGCATTGCACGTTGACCCTGGACGAGCTGTCCACGGGCATCCAGTAAGGCCTGCGTCTGCTGATTCTGTAACCGATAAAATTCGGACATTACATCTGGAGATGGTGGCGAAGCCATTACACAAGTAAATCAGGGCAGTATAGTTACGAACGCGGTTTGGCCTCGTCGCCAAAATGTTGTGGATTGGCTTAAGAGCCAACCCGTATGAAAAGAGGAAGCCGAAAGGCACGCGTTTAAGCTCACGCAGGCTGGCGTGAGGTCTGGAACAGGACAAGGAAATCAGAACCCAGAAAAACGGACACAGATGGTGGAATACTTAACTTTAATCCATTAATGTTGAACGTAGCTCTTGTCTGTACATTATTTACAATATCAATAGTAACTGAACATGGCGCCTTGCTAGGTCGTAGCAAATGACGTAGCTGAAGGCTATGCTAACTATCGTCTCGGCAAATGAGAACGTATTTTGTCAGTGAACCATCGCTAGCAAAGTCGGTTGTACAACTGGGCGAGTGCTAGGAAGTCTCTCTAGACCTGCCGTGTGGCGGCGCTCGGTCTGCAATCACTGATAGTGGCGAAACGCGGGTCCGACGTATACTAACGGACCGCGGCCGATTTAAAGGCTACCACCTAGCAAGTGTTGTGTCTGGCGGTGACACCACAGAGTGGTTACACGACAATAACATCCGTATAATGGACTTTCCTGCACATAGTCCTCACCTGAATCCTGTAGAAAACCTTTTGGATGTTTTGGAACGCCGACTTCGTGCCAAGCCTTACAGACCGACACCGATACCTCTCCTCAGAGCAGCACTCCGTGAAGAATGAGTTACCATTCCCCAAGAAACCTTTCAGCACCTGATTGAACGTATGCCTGCGAGAGTGGAAGCTGACATCAAGACTAATGGTGGGTGAACACCATATAGAATTTCAGCATTACCTATGGAGGGCGCCACGAATTTTTAAGTCATTTACATCCAGGTGTCCGTAAACTTTTGATCACGTAGTGTTACAACATATGCGCAAGCTACATAAGATTTCTTTGACTGAAGTTTCTTGAAACAATTAAACATACAGTGGCTAGATCTCTCCCCAACACGTGGACATCGTCAATTGAATGTAACAACTTCGTTCACATGGGCTGGTTGTGGATGATACCTGGCAACTGCATTAGAGGGGCTCTTGTTTGTTTGTCTCATTCCCGATTATAATCGACCCTAAGCCGTGTCACATGTTCTCTCTAAGAGCGAAACCCTCTGTGACCGGTTTAGAGCCCGAATGTGTACTTGTCAGCGCACTGTTCTACTGTCAAGTTTGCGTATAGAACCACACCAGACCCCTTCTCGCCTTCATTGCGCCGTATCAATATCTCAGAATACTGACGTCTATTACTACTTCTCCTTCTTCTTCTTCTCCGTCTTCCTCTTCTTATGCCTTTGTGCTGAATCGGGGTAGGTTAGTTTAAGGGGTGGCTGGATGTCCTACCTGTCGCCACCCCGTTACTTCCCAAGACGGAATACGTGTTTCCCAACTGCCTACGTATAGTGTTATTCATGTGAAAGTGAGCGAAAGTTTTTCTAAATGTTTTCGAATCGTCTGACTGAGGCGTCACTTGGGTACCAGCCTGGTATTCACCTAGCTGCTTGAAAACAACATCAGGACTGACCAGTACACCGACCATCGTCATTAATCCTCCAGGGGCATTAAATCCTTGGCTTGTGCTCCTCCCAGTCACCGTAGCGGCGCTTTAACACGCACGGCTATCCTGGCGGATATTGGCTTCTGTTACTACACTCCCTGTACAGTGTTTGTCAAAATACCAGAAAGCTTTCTCCTGCTTCACAAGACTACACTGTCCTGTCAGAAGCCTGAACAGCCACCTTCTGCTGCGCGCACCGCAGCGAGGCGTGCAGAAAGAGAATCGGTGATTTTTCTGGAAGGTACCGAAAGGGATGAGGAGGCATGCCGATTCCAGTGTCGTGACCAGCTGTCCAAGGATTCTCGGTTGACGATCTGTAGCGCGAATAGTCCGATCGAGGTGGCCCCACAGATTCTCGATTGGATTAAATTCGGGGTGTTTGGTAACTAGAGGAGTAAGGAAACTCATCCTAGTGCTGTTCGAACCATGCATGTACGCTGACAGTTGTGTGACACCTTGCATTGTCCCGCTGGTAGATGCCATAGTGCCGAGCAAAAACAAACTGCACGTAGGGGTGGACATGGTCGAAAAGAATGGATTTCTGTCGATCCATTGTGCTTTCCAGAACAGCGAGATCACCCAGGGAATGCAACTAAAACATTCCCCAGACAATAACTCTCCGTCCTGAACTCATCCAATGATTTTTACAGAGGGTTTGCTTTCAGACGTTTCATGTCCGATGGAGCATAAAACGTAATTCATCTTACAACACCATGTGTCGTCACTCAGTTGACGTCCAGTAGAGGCACTGTATGCATTAACTAGGCACCTGCAGCGGAGGCCCATACGCAGCAACATTCGCTGAATGTTCATTGAGGCTACCCTTGGTTCATCTATGCGGTCACTTGTTCAATAGCTGCACGTCTATTCGCCCGTACACATCCCCGTAGCAGTCGTTCAACTCTGTCGTGTACGGTCCTTGGTGCACCACGGTTGCCTCGACGCCTGTTTTGGATAGCGCCATTTTTCCATGCACGGTATACTTTAATCACAGCGGCAAGCGAAAAGTTTACAAAGATAGCCATTTCGGAAACGCCGCCGCCCTTGGCCGAAAGCCAATGGTAGTGCTCTTATGGACGTCAAATAAATCATTCCATGCCCGCATAACAACGAATGCACTGTTTTCCGCGTCTTCACGGCACGCTTTGTACGTCCTCCACTGCCAGTGCTCCCACCTACCATCTGTGAGTCGTTATTGCACGATGGCGTCGAACGTTGATAGTGGTCACATTAACTGGACGGTGTATCTCTTCAATATGAATGAAGGTAGAAACTTGTGAATTTTAACGTTCGCGTCGTAACCAAAAGGTTGGCTTAGTGTCAGTTGTAATTCGCTAGTTCACGTGCTTTCCGAGAGTCTTCATGGTGTAGCCAGCTTTCTTGTTAGCTCGTTCATCATCCAGTGTGCACAGACTCTAGATGGAAATAACACTGTGCAAACGGCGTTTTGCGTTCTCCGTTTCAACGGGTTCTATGCAGTTACGACTCTGTTGAGTCATTTCCGTCAACGCACCTCCTACAGCACAAATCATTCGACGATGGAATCAGCAAGTTTCAAGTCACTGATTGCTTATGTAAGTGAAAACCCCAGCCGATCCCTTGAGCTCCTTCAAGATGTAGAGCACACTGAACAGATTTGCACATAGTCTACAGAAGTCTCCTCGTCGTCCCAGACTAGAGTCTATTGCTCCTCATGTGTCTGAATGACGTGTTTTGAGGCGATGTTTCTCTCTGAAACCATACCGTATTCAGTTGCTACCAGCACCTAACGATGGTAATAAACAACAGTGTGTTCAGTTTAGTGAATTCATTCTGGGCGTGTAGAAGGAAGATCACAATTTCAATTAAAGTTTGGTGTCAATGAAGATGCTACATATCATTTTAGTGGAGAAGTGGATCTCCACCACGTAGGAACACGAGGAACGCAACAGTAATTTGCCACAGTCGAGCACCAGACGACCTCTCTTAAAGGTCACGTGTTGTGCGCCATTTCCCGGGAAAAGATCTAGGGCCCATTATTTTTTGTGGGAAAGATGGTTACACGGTTACAAGATTCACGCATATCGATATGTTGGTGATCTGCCTTTTTCTGCAATTACAATAACATGCCGACAATTTCATTTTTCAGTGGAATGGAGCACCCCCGCACTAGCGCCTGCATTTAAGGTCACGTAATGAGCGAAATAAGCGACCGACAGCGCGTGACATGTGGATGTGCGACATTCCTGCTACAAGCAACAGTGTGGGTCTATACCCTCCAGTGTCCTTCGTGTGAGTGACAAGCTACGAGCTGCAATTCCTGACCAGTTTTTTCTAATAAATGCCGCTCGTAACCCATAGAATATTATAGCTCGAGAGTAATGCAAGAAAATCAACTTTTCGTAGGAAAATAAGACGATAAAGGAGCGCGTGGACGAAATTTACAAAGGAAGGAATCTACATGGAGAATTTTATAATATCTTCAACCACGAACACCATCAGAGAAATTCTTCAATGATGTCACGATAAGCGTACATACGTTTGACTATCTCATCAATGAATTTAAAACCAGTGTTTCTTACGTGACCACAAACTTTCAGCAGCCAATAAGTGCAGAAGAATGACTGATTAAGATCAGTAAGGAAAATGAGTAATCCCCGGTAAAGAGGTGTCAGTGGTGTAGCGTTAGTGTCTAAGGTATTTAATCTGAGTTTTCGTGAGTCAAAGGTTCGGGCACTGTTACTTCTTATATTTTAACTGACTCAACTATAATCGTATCAACTGTTCTGTGTAGTAAGTTTTATCTATACTCTTTACGCTGCATTTCAGAGTTATTTTAAGGTCTTCTCAAAGTACTTTAAGTGTATACACACCTATCCCAATATATAATACATATTAAAATTCTAATAAAAAATTCAACAGCCAAGGAATTTTACTGATATTTGGTTTTTGGGAACGTAATTCATCATCAATCATTGTTTATACGCCGGCCGGTGTGGCCGTGCGGTTTTAGGGGCGTCAATCTGGAATCGCGTGACCGCTACGGTCGCAGGTTCGGATCCTGCCTCCGGCATGGATGTGTGTGATGCCCTTAGGTTAGTTAGGTTTAAGTAGTTCTAAGTTCTAGGAGACTGATGACCACAGATGTTAAGTCCCATAGTGCTCAGAGCCATTTGAACCATTGTTTATACCAAGTGTTTTCATTAATGTAAATAGTCGGTATAAATACAGCATATCAAATTTTTTGAAGAAAGAGATCGAATATTTTGTGAAATTATTTGTCTAAAAGTAAGAAATAAAACAGATTGATAAAAAATGACAAGCCCCTCATTTGCTGCACATGATTTCGAGCATCATTCAAAGAAATGTCAAATGTTTTTCCAGTATATTTTATGTCTTTTAGAGAAATCATTTCACAAAACATTTGAACGATTTCTTTCTCATTTTGTTATTTTATTTTCAAGTTTCATTCAGAGAGCATGATCTTATTGACAACTCATTTGCCTTCAGAGACTCTTATGTTCTTGAAATGTTCTATTTTTAGTACTTTATTCAAAAGAAGCCTTTTTGACAGTAAAATATCACACCAATGTGTGAACAAAATAGCTAGAAATCAATTGACGTTCGAGGAGTCACAATACCTGCACCGTTCACAGCCACCGCCTACCATTGTGTTATAAATGGTTTGAGGACGTTCACACTCTGACCAAAACCGATAACCATTGCAAATAAATATTTTATTAGGGTCAAGACTGTTTGTGATACATTTTTAAAGTATTTTTGCCAAACCGCTGCCACACTTCATTTCCATAGCTAACAGCAGCTATTCCCTTAACTCATTAAGTTTTTGTCAGTTACCCGAGTTAAATATTTGTTTGCAAAACTAGACCTCATGCTGGTCAGTTTGATACCCCATTTCCACACACCTAGCTTGCCTATGAAAATTCGGACAAAAAACTATTCTGTAATTTATAGGGAGTCGTGTTTTCGCTCCCCTCAAAAATTTGGCCGAGTGTTAATCATACGGAGAAACACTTCCCCTTTGTGTACTGACATTTTCAAAAAAAATCTCTTTTCGATATTTTGAACCGCTTACGAAATATGACGATTTTTACAACCATATGATCCCCTATGCACAGGGACAGAATCTAGTGCGCCACGCACGATCGGTCCGCAAGGATGTAATACAAAATCTCGAGAACTAAGAGAGATATCGTTGATCTCGAATTTAAATACAATTTCAATATGTTGTCTGCGTTTCATATGCAATAATTTTGACCTAAAATGAATTATATGCAAAGTGCACGCAATGCGTTTTTATCTGTGCAAACTCTTATTAACAATTTCTTGCAGTTACTTACTATGTTTCCTACAGCACAGTAACTATGTCGCATAACGAAAAGTGTTCAGTGAAAATATCAAGCTGTAAGACACGAAAGAATCAAGTTTTTTCACTTAATAGTTTTCTTAAAATCGGATGATAAGAACAGGGTGTCCCTCACAAAACCAGTATGCCTGACGCGCGAGATTCAAGTAACAATGAACTAAGTAAATCAGAATAGACAGTTTAAATACCTGTTTATAAGAGATACTAGAAGTGGTTTGCATGGGAATCGAGGCATCGCTGACTTCATGTGTTGGCGTTATCAGCAACACGCTGTAATACTGGAGGCGTGATATTAGTATCTCTAGTAAAGTTCTGTTCAAGATCGTCTTATGTGTGAGGATTGTCGCTGTAGTCTCGGCAGACTTGCCAACACTACGCACACTAATTGAAAGAGGCGGCCAAGATGCACGCGCTAACTCACGAAGGATGGAGTGAGGTCTGAAACAGGAGACTTAATGAATGTGATAAAGAAAATACGTATCTTTGGAATATACTTAACTTTTAATACATCCTTGTATACATCGTTCTTGATGAGACATCTGGAGATTGTGGCGATACAAGTGACTCTTTATATACAAGCTATTTAAGGCTAATGGCGCCTTGCTAAGTCGTAGCCATTAACTTAGCTGAAGGCTATTCTAACTGTCTCTCGGCAAATGAGAGAAATGGCTTCGTACGTATAGTCGCTAGCAACGTCGTCGTACAACTGGGGCGAGTTCTCGTACGTCTCTCGAGACCTGCCGTGTGGTGGTGCTCGGTCTGCGATCACACAGTGGCGACACGCGGGTCCGACATATACTAATGGACCGCGGCCGATTTAAGCTACCACCTAGCAAGTGTGGTGTCTGGCAGTGACACCACATTCCTCCCCCGCAAATCGGCGAACGGTCGTGTTATAAGGCTTCCGCCCGCCGTGGGGAGGACCCCATGTTGACGTATGCGATGAGGTGGAGAGCCTAACAACAGGCGAGGCTGTGCCACCCGCACCCGGCCATTCGGTCCGAGGGGAGCTAGGAAACGCCTGAAAACCTAGTCCAGGGTGCACGTCAACATGCGGCGTATGCGCCCGTAGAGAGACAGGAGGGGCCGAAGGGTCGACCTCCATGTGGTCGGGGCACCCAACGGGCGAAGACGACATCTGGTCCGGAGCGGGCAAGAGTTCCATGGTGGAGGACAGCCGGTCACGGGAAGCGAGCGGCGGCGCGTGACCCAGGGAGGCGCCAGGCGGTTGCAGCGACGCGTCCACTGCGGGCGGCGCCGGCGGGAGAACAGGCGGCGGCGGCGGCGCGTCGCCATGAGGCAAAATGGAAGGCAGCGTCGGTAACACCTGGGGATGAGGCGAGCCAGTAGATGGGTCCCCAGGGCGCTGACCAGACGGCACCGTCGCTGAAAGCAGACGGGGAGCGGCAGAACCCAGGCGACGACAGAGGCGCAGCTGATTGAGATGCCGACGCACCTCACCAGAGGCCCCCAAAACCAAATACATCGCGCGGCCGAGGCAGCGAAGAATGCGCCCTGCGAGCCAACGCCGTGAACCGTGATAGTTGCGATAGAAAACAACGTCGCCAGGAGCAAAAGCAGTAGGCTGCCGCTGCACTGGAACCTGATGCGGCGGATGCAGCAAAGACATCAAGGTTCGATGAGGACGACCATGGAGCAACTCAGCCGGCGAATGACCATCGCGGGGCTGAGAGCGATACGAAGACAAAAAGAGCAACAATGCGTCCTCCCTAGAATGCGACTCTTTCAACTTCAACATCTGTGACTTGAAAGTCCGGACCAACCAATCAGCGGCACCGTTTGACTGAGGCGAAAACGGCGCGGACGTCAGATGTTGAATACCATTGGCCCTGCAGAATGACTGAAATTCTGCGGACATGAATTGTGGGCCATTGTCGGAAACAATAGTCTGGGGAAGACCTTCAATGCAAAAAATAGCGGACAACGCTTGGATGGTGGCAGATGACGTCGTGGAAGACATCCGGACAACAAAAGGAAAATTACTGAAGGAATCCACCACAACCAACCATCGAGCATTCCAGAATGGACCAGCAAAATCGATGTGCAAGCGTTGCCAAGGGGAAGTGGCTGTCGGCCATGCAAAGAATTTCCGCGGCGGTGCGGATTGTTGTGCGGCACACGCCACGCAAGAAGAGCACATATTCGCAATCACAGCATCGATTCTGAACCAAGTACAGTGCTGACGAACAAGTTGTTTTGTGCGCACTATACCCCAATGTCCGTGGTGAAGAAGCCGTAAGACAGAGGACTGTAACGAACGTGGGACCACGACTCTGGATTGATCATTATCCGAACGCAACAACAAAACACCACGTCATACAAAAAGTCTCCCCTTGTGAGCAGAAAATCGGCGAACCAACGGATCCTCGATCCGTGACTTTGACAAGGGCCATTGCGTAGCAACAAAACGCAAAACAGTAGCAAGGACAGGGTCAGCTGCTGTGGCTGCAGCTACACGACGAAAATCAATCGGAAACGATTCGACCATGTCATCGGTTTCCGAATCAATGAACATGCAAGCAAGTTCGGAAGAATCGAATGCTTTATCCTCAGTAACAGGCAAACGGGACAACGCATCAGCGATTCCGTGCTGAGCAGTGGACCGATACAAGATATCGTAGCGGTACTGCGAGAGAAAAAGAGACCAGCGAATGAATTTCTGCGCTGTACGTGGAGGTACAGGCTTGTTCGGATGAAAAAGCGATGTCAAATGTTTGTGGTCCGTGATGATGGTAAAGTGACGACCATACAAGAAATCATGGAACTTAGTAACACCAAACACGAGAGCTAAAGCTTCTTTCTCCATCTGGGAATAATTGCGTTGCGCAGACGAGAGCAATTTTGAAGCAAAGGCAATAGGACGATCATGCGATCCATCTTTGTGCGCAAGCACAGCACCGATCCCGAATTCCGATGCATCGACCATCAACAAAAGTGGTTTCTGGGGATCGAATGGCGTAAGGCAGGTATGAGAAAGCAACGCCGATTTCAACTGGCGAAAGGCGCGTTCGCATTCCGTCGTCCAGACGAACGGAACACCTTTACGGCGTAAGCGATGAAGCGGAGCTGAAATGGAAGAAGCGCGCGGCACAAACCTAGCATAGTAGTTAATTTTTCCCAACACACTCTGGAGCCGTTTCAAGTTCTGTGGCGAAGGCAACTCCTGTATGGCACGGAGGTGCTCTGGACTCGGATGTATGCCTTGTGCATTTATGACATGGCCCAGATATGGTAAGTCACGAGCAAAAAACACACATTTGTCCTTCCTCAAGCGAAGACCATTGTGTCGCAAGACCTGAAATAACGTTCGTAGGTTGGCTAAATGTTCGGCTTCTGTCGTTCCGGAGATCACAATATCGTCCAGATAGTTGGCAGCAGTAGGGACCGACGCACAAACAGTTTGTAAATATTGCTGAAACAATGCAGGGGCGGATGCACACCCGAATGGCAGTCTTTTGAATCGGTACAATCCAAGATGCGTGTTAACCACCAAGACGCGCTGGGATTCTGCGTCCACTGGTATTTGCAAGTACGCATCTGCTAGGTCCAATTTCGAAAAGTATTTACCCGAGCACAGTTTATCAAAAAGATCGTCCGGGCGGGGCAAAGGAAAAGTTGCAGTCACAAGTTGTGGATTCACAGTTGCCTTGAAGTCCACGCAAAGTCTCAATTTTCCGGAAGGTTTTGGCAAAATTACTAAGGGTGAGGCCCAGAGAGAAGCCTGCACACGTTCAATTACACCTTGAGATTCTAAACCGTGTAATGTTCTTGCGACCTCATCACGCAATGCGTGGGGAACATTGCGCGCTCTGTAAAATTTCGGTTGCGCGTCCACTTTGAGTTCCAAATGTGCTTCATAGTTCTTAGCGCAACCAAGGCCCGGTGCAAAAATGTCTGCAAATTCGTCACAAAGACGAGAAACACTGGCGGAAGGCACAGTCTGATTCACTGATAGGACCTGATTTACGATTGACAAGTTAAACAACTGAAATAAATCGAAACCAAACAAGTTCACTGCCGTAGAAGAACGAAGAACGTAAAATGATACAAGTTTTGTTTGTCCCTTGTATGTGGCAAGAAGGCTGCACTGTCCTAACACAGGTATCTGCTGTCCTAAATAACTACTGAGCTGAACATTTGCGGCATGCAACGGAAGCTGCCCAGTTGTTTGTATGTGTCTTGATTGAGCAATGAAACTGCAGCTCCGGTATCGAGCTGGAATGGTATCACTTTGCCTCCAAAGTCTAAGTCTACAAAAAGTTTATTGTCCTGCTGACGACAAGAGCGACTTTCACGTGCAATTGGAACTGATACAGGTACAGAAGCACTTGCGACTTTACGGGAGTTCCGGCGACGTCGATGCACACTTTTTGTGGGACGAACACAGTCACTGTTAGATAAAGTGGCACTGGACGGGGTGGAATTAACGACATGAATGTCCATGGGCGAAGGTTCACGAGCCTGATTGTCCCTGGTTCGATTCCGGCGCGAAGCAAAGGGCCTGGAATGGTTTTGATTGTCTGATCTTAGCTTTTTCTGGCAAACACTTTGAACATGTTCATTCTTATGACAGTAAAAGCAAATAGCTTGGCGTGACGGGCAATTGTCACGCGAATGTCTAGTTGCACACCGCGGGCATGATTTGAGCACGGCATTGGCCTGCTTACGCGGCACACGTGTTGGCGAGCTCGGCTGCAGCTGCTCGGACGTGCGCGAGGGCCGTTTAACGTCCCGTATTGCGCGCCCGGCGGGCCGGTTAATGTGACACACTGCTGGCGAAGTTTCAAATGATTCCTGAGCAAAGTCAAGTGTGTCTTGCCTATCTAAAATGTCTATCACTTGTTGAAGGGAGGGATTTACTAGTTTCAAAATCTGTTCCCGTATGCGAACATCAGAAACGTTCTGTGCAATTGCATCACGCACCATAGTATCTGAATACGGAAGTCCACATTCACATGCAAAATCACAATCCCTAGTAAGTCCTTGCAATGTTGCAACCCACTCCCTATTAGTCTGACCGGCCGTACATTTTGTACGAAAGAACGTATACCTTTTGGCAACTACATTAACTGTTTCTTTGAAATAGGCATCTAAAGCAGACAAAATTTCTTCGTAGGACAGAGTTGCTACGTCGCGTCGGGGAAACAATTTCACTATCACACGGTAGGTGGACACACCGACACAAGAAAGCAAAAACGGCTGCCGCTCATTACCTTGAATTCTGTAGGCGGCTAGATGGAAGCCGAATTGTCGGGACCACTCAGTCCAAGACTCGTGGGCTGCGTCGAAGCTACGAAACAGAGGTGCAACGGCGTGTTGTGGCTGCGGTAGGGATGAAGCGGCGGCGGCCGCATCGGGGTGCAGCGCACGTTGACCCTGGACGAGCTGTCCAAGGGCATCCAATAACGCCTGCGTCTGCTGATTCTGCATGCGATAAAATTCGGACAGTACATCTGGCGAAGCTATGACACAAGTAATGTAAGCAAAGCAAGAAGAACGAAGACCGTTTTTACGCTCGTCGCCAAAATTGTAGTGTCGGCAGACTTGCCAACACTACGCACACTAATTGAAAGAGGCGGCCAAGATTCACGCGCTAACTCACGAAGGATGGAGTGAGGTCTGAAACAGGAGACTTAATGAATGTGATAAAGAAAATACGTATCTTTGGAATATACTTAACTTTTAATACATCCTTGTATACATCGTTCTTGATGAGACATCTGGAGATTGTGGCGATACAAGTGACTCTTTATATACAAGCTATTTAAGGCTAATGGCGCCTTGCTAAGTCGTAGCCATTAACTTAGCTGAAGGCTATTCTAACTGTCTCTCGGCAAATGAGAGAAATGGCTTCGTACGTATAGTCGCTAGCAACGTCGTCGTACAACTGGGGCGAGTTCTCGTACGTCTCTCGAGACCTGCCGTGTGGTGGCGCTCGGTCTGCGATCACACAGTGGCGACACGCGGGTCCGACATGTACTAATGGACCACGGCCGATTTAAGCTACCACCTAGCAAGTGTGGTGTCTGGCA